>NC_141694.1:1470534702-1471139417 GCF_964263255.1 Lissotriton vulgaris
CAGTTTCTATTTTTGGCTAATTCTGGTGTTTTTTTTCCAGTGTTTTCAATACCTTAAAAAACAGTGATTATCAGTGTTTACAAATGTTTGCGCCATTAATAACAGAACAGTGTTTTTTCTGGTGTTTATACAATTTTAATTAAATTGTGATTATTGCTTGCTTTCTGCGCTGATAGTGCATGTGTATAGCTAGTGTATATACAGGGTATATGAGGTCTAAATACATTTTTACTGCACCAGAATGGACTACAAAGTCAATAGCATTCTTCAATAACTCTGGAGATTGTAAAGATGCTTTCAGCATACCATCTAGCAAGTTACAAGGATCTCTTACTGAGAAGCACTTCAGCGCAGGTATTGATTTTGACAGACCATCATACAACCTTTTCACATACCTAGCTGAATTACTGCAAATACAAACAATATCACTCCAATTTTTTGAGAACTTGGTAGGAACTTTTTTTCAGCAGCATTCCAAGTGACACTGCGTTCCATGTTTACCAAACGTCTGGTGTCATGTTTTCACCACTATCTCAGATGCTTGGTGACAACATTCTTTTCACATATACCTGTCACTACATCTTGCATTGAATGTTTAAAGCTTTGGGTTGTTTGACAATTTATTTACAATCAATACTGACTCACTAGGAAAGGGGGCTGATGTACCAAAGGATTTCACCCATTCTCTGTCTGTGGGTAAATGTAATGGTACATAGTAGGAAAGATTTGTATGAAACCAGCCATTTTATCTATCAGTGAAATCATATGTAGCCAAAATAACTAATATGAGTTTGATATTTGCCAATTCTCTACAGTTTATAAAATAACTGAATATGACCTAAACATACTTTAAACACTTCATCTTTAGGTCAAAGACCACAAAATTGAAAAAGTAGAATGAAGAATAGACCATGTTTTAGTGAAATCCCTAAACAACAAAACTCAAGCAGAATACTGCTAGCCCAGTCTTTCTTGAAACTACCTTGTATAGCAAAGTTACATTGTATTGGCCCCTTCAGAAAGAAAGAAATGGCACTTAGTTTGTGGTTGAAAAGGTGTTTTTTCAGTGTTTATATGTTTCCACCGGTGATGGTTATTTTCCTTTCTGTGGGGTTTTATCAGGAATTATAGGTTTAAACCTAAAACCATATAGTCTACTTATATTGTTGCATTTGCAGTTGATGGCTGTTTCTCAATACCAATGGGCTGATGTTTTTGATGTCATGGAGCAAAGGTTTACTGGGGTATATGTGCCTGTTATCATCTCATGGGTGTTGATATTGTCCAAAAGGAGGGCTTCTAGATATATGATGGGGTTAGATAAGTTAGGCCATTTAGGGTGCCAATACAGTCTCTCTAAATCAAGAAGGCATACTGGGGAATTCACTTCCAATCTGCTCATATGGGGCTAGGTAGGAGAAAGCACAGTTAAACACCAATAATTACTTATAAATATGGGGTGGGGGAATAACCTTTACTGGTGTTGGTCCACATCCATCGACATTAGGGACCCATGCAGTCTTTCTCCTCCACAAGGAGGTGTATTGTGGAGTTTGTTTTAACTTGGGGAAGAAAGTACGTCTACACACTAAACATCTGGAGTAAGAAATGTTAGTATGTATGGGATGTGAGGCCCACCTCTTCACCCCTGGAGCCCAGACTGTCTTTTTTAGGTGTATTGTGGGTTTTACCCCATATCTACTCAACCAGGTATTGGCTCTGGGCTGCACGCTTACACCAAAGGGGCACAGATAGACTTTCTGCATTTCTAAGAGGCATGTTGGGGAGATTACCCTCAATATACCAAACTTGAGTGAGGGCAGAACGAAACAGTAGACACCAAGGATTATTTTTCATTATGTACAGGATGGTACAGCACCAGGTAGCACCGTTTCACCCCAGGGGCCAACATCATCTTTCTCCTCCCTTGGTAGGTAGATTAAAGAGCTACTCCAATCTGCAAACCCAGAGGGGAGATTGCACCCTTCAAAACAAGGCAATTATTTTGTTATAATTGGAGCAAATAAAGACGCATGGGCTAACATAGGGCCCAATATACTGAATCTCCGATAATGCAGTCCCAGTTCCAAAACATTAAGCTGATAATTATTTTTTTTTTTTTTTTTTTTGAAAACCTTTATTTACAAGTGCACGATACACAGCGTCTGCCTACAACCCCACCGGGCCGGCCGCTATGACAAAAACTTGTTGAGCAAAAAATGTTATATCAGGCAGAACGTTGCTGGAGCAATCTATCACATCAACATTATCGGCAAGAGCGTAGTATCATACAAATCAGGATAAGAGAGGTTTAATTTTATGTTTTTGTTGAACTGAACACAAACAAACAAACACATGGTATCATGGTGGCAAGGGTTGCTGGAGGTGGGAGGAGGGGAATGGATGTAGGAGAAAAAGCGAGTGTAGGGGGGGGGTGGCGCGCATAAGAGAGCAGAGCATTTGGTGAGTGGAGGAGAGGAACGGAAATCACGGAGAGGAGGGGAGAGGGACTTCGTAGTCAAGTGGAGGAGAACAGATGTCTCCACGATAAGTGTTCCAGGGAGTCCAAACTCTGGACCACTTCCCAGGGCGCCCCCGGGCCTCATATACCGTCTTCTCTCGAAACATGGACCAGTCCATGTTTTCTTTCCAGGCACTGAGCACTGGCGGCCTAGGGGAGCCCCAGAGCTGTGCGATATCCCTCTTCGCGATCATATTGCCCAGGGTGACCCAAAGCGTCTGGGCAGCAGTGCAGTCAGACGGTTCCCACACATTCAACAGACAACGACGCGCCTCAGGAAGCAAGGGGACCCCCGTGACACGACTCATAACTTCATGCACCCTCGACCAGTACGCTACAATCACTGGACATTCCCACAGAACATGAAGAAAAGTACCATCCATCCCACACCCACGCCTGCAGCGTCCGTCAGCAATCAGACCCATTCGCACCAGACGCACTCCAGTAAGATACACGCGATGGAGGATTTTCAATTGGACAAAGCGAAGTCGTGCCGGAATAGCCACCTCCTTAGGGGAGGACACGGCGGACTGCCAGTCCTCGTCGTCCAATTCAAGTCCGTCAGCAGTCCAGGAAGCCCGGAGCTTCTCGAGCTGGTCAGCTCTGTTATGGATGAGCTTTTTATAAATTAAGGAGATAGTACTGTCTGGGACATGGCCATCTAGAACTCGATCCTCCAAAGGGGAGGACTGCGGAACATCAGTACCGGAGGGGAAGACAGAAGACAAGGCATGTCTGACCTGCATATAACGGAAGTACTCCTTATCGTCGAGCCGGTACTCCAGCTTTAGTGATTCAAAGGACTTAACCGCGCCACGTGTCCAAAGGTCCCCCACAGTACTAATCCCAATCATGTCCCATTTCTCAAACCCCTTCGTCTTCCACAGGTTGCCCAGTCGCTCCGAGTCGTATAGTGGCGTCATACGTGTCAGTCTACCACCCCAGCCCGTGGCCACCGTAGCATCTCGCCATGCCCGCACTGCACATTTCGTTGGGCCCGTAAGGAGTCGAAAGGGGGCTTTAGAGTATAGCGCCCTATTAAAGTTGCCGCCGGGCAACAACAGCTTATCCAAAGCAAAGGCGGGGGCTGGCTCCGGAGAATATGTCGCATGGTTGATGGCGCTCAGGTGCGAGGCCCAGTAGTACCGTCTAATATCCGGTAGCGCAATACCCCCATCGTACCAGGAGAGTGTGAGCTTAGATAAGGCAATTCGGGCACGGCCATCCCAGATAAGTTGCCGCTGTAAACTTTCGACTTCATGGAAATAGCGGGCTGGAACGGGGTCGAAGAAATTTTGCAGGGCATAGAGGAAGCGGGGAAGCGACATCATCTTAAAGAGCGCCGCCCGGCCCAATGGGGATAAGGGCAGTTCGCGCCATCGCCGAACATCCTGCTTCAGCCTGCGGAGCGGAGCATACAAGTTCCGCTCATAGCGGACCGAAGAGATCATGGATACATGGACCCCCAGATACTTAAAACCGTCAGTCGCAACCAGGATGGGAAATCTACGGGGGAGAGGCGGTAGAGTACCAGCTATGGCGTAGACACAGGACTTGGTCCAGTTAATGACCAGCCCCGAGTTCTTACCGAAGGACGTAAGGACGTCGAAGAGGACATTGAGTGACTTCTGAGGGGAAGTAAGATAAAGGAGGATGTCGTCCGCATACAAGGAAACACGATCCTCGAGGTCAGGGGACCATCGGATCCCTTTGATCGAGGGTTCCCACCGGAGCCACGCGGCTAGAGGTTCGAGTGCCAAAGCGAACAAAAGCGGAGAAAGGGGACATCCTTGACGTGTGCCACGGCCCAAAGGAAATGGGTCTGAGCACCTCCCGTTCACAGCGACTTGAGCTAGCGGCTGTTCATAGAGAAGCTTGACCCAGGCGATGAAGGTAGGGCCAAAGCCAAATTTGGCGAGGACTGCCCATAGATAAGGCCATTCAATGGTGTCAAATGCCATCGTGGCGTCAAGGGAGGCGATCACTGCTGGCTCGGCGAGAGTAGAGGCTCTCGCGAGGACACTGTGGAGCCTACGTAAATTAAGAGCAGTGTTCCTGTGAGGGATGAACCCGGATTGATCCGGATGGATCAAGTCGCAGATAACAGCAAGCATCCGATTGGCCAGCACCTTAGCAAGGATTTTGGGTTCCGCATTAAGGAGGGAGATGGGGCGGTACGAGGCACAGCGGTCACGAGGTTTGCCATCCTTATAAATGACCACTATGGTAGCAAGGCGCTGCTCAAGGGGGAGGCATCCGGTCTCAACCGCCTCAAGAAACATGTGACGCAGATGAGCGGCCATCTTGTCAGGGCAAAGTTTATAGAGTTCAATGGGGAGTCCGTTAGGGCCCATTGCCTTACCCGAGCGAAGGGAACGGATTGCGAGGGCAATCTCGTCGACAGTAAAGGGGGCCTCCAAAGCGAGGCAGTCCTCATCAGACACGGTAGGCAGAGCAATGTCACGCAGGAGGAATCTGGAGTCGGCCTCATCTCGATCACTAACAGGCGTATAAACCATACGAAAGTGGTCGACAAAACACTCGACAACCTCACCCGGATCCGAGACAGTAACACCAGAATCACGAACAATGGAGGGAACAACACGACTCGCACGCTCAGTTCTATCCAGCCATGCAAGAAGCTTGCTAGCCTTGTCACCCACATCGTACAGTCGACCAAGTTGATTAGACCGCATCAATTTAGCAGCATCCGTGACACAGGCCTTATAGTCTGCTTGTTTCAGTTCCAATTCATGCAACAGTGCAGGCGTGTCATTCCCACCCAACTCACTTTCAAGCGCAGTGATTTCAGTTTCAAGAGCCACAACAGCTTCCCTCTTCACCCTACGCTCAGTAGCAATGAGTGACAGGGCGGAACCCCGAATAACCGTCTTGAAGGCCTCCCAGAGAACAGTGGGGGAAGTGACAGAGCCCAGGTTCTCAGAAAAATAGCAATCTATTGCTTTAATCAATTCCGAGCGGAGCCGGGGGGTTTTAAAATGCCAGGGGGGAATCGGGGGGACTCTGTTACCATGCCGACCACCCACAGAAATCGTGATCAACAGGGGGGAGTGGTCCGAGATACCCCGGGGAAGGTGCCGAACCTCACGAACAGTGGACAAAGTGGAGGCTAACATAAAAAAATAGTCAATACGGGAGAGGCTGCCGTGCGCGCCAGAATGAAAAGTGTATTGTTGGAGCGTGGGATGTAGTGAGCGCCAGACATCTACTAAGCCAAAAGTGTCAGCCATTTCACTGAGCCACATCTGAGACTGTGGTACTACTCTAGGGGGTAGTCGGTCGCAGTCGCCGGACATGACAGAATTGAAGTCCCCGCCCAGGACCAACAGGCCGTCTGGCAGCCCAAGAAGAGTCCTACCTAAATCAGCATAAGTGGTAGCCTGCAGTCCCGGGGGGATATAGACAACAACAAACACGACCTGCTTACCCTCCCACCTCCCCGAAACAGCAGCATACCGCCCACGCTCATCAAGGATAACATCATCAATAGCAAGAGCAAGGGAAGACTTTACCATAATACCCACACCCCGGGAACCCGAAGTGAAACCCGCATGCGCAACCAGTCGATAACCCCGGCGGTCTAATGCCTTGCAAGCGTTACCAATCAAGTGGGTCTCTTGAAGGAACACAACATCAGGGGCGTGGCGCCTCAAAAATTGCAGTACAATGCCCCGCTTAATTCTATCCCCCAGACCATTCACGTTCCAGGAAAGAATCCGCAGTTCACCCCCCCCCATTATGGCAGAAACATTCCACACCCACCCCCCAGCAGGACCCACTATGAACAATCATTGCAAGATATGAAATACCATGAAACAGAGAACAGAACAAATGAAACGAAACACAAACCAGTCCCCAAACACCGACCCCAGAACCCAAACCCGTTACAACACCCCCCTCCCTGCACCCCTGCTGACTAAAAAGCCACCCCCAACTGCAGTGTGCCTGTCGCCCCATACTTCTACACAAAGAACCCCCCGAGGAGGAAGGGAGAAATCACCCGTTACCGCACCGCCACGGGCAGAGTCTTCAGAGAATAAGTCAATATGTACAGTACGTTGCATAGTCTCAATCGGAACCTCCAGGGCATCTGTTACTCCTGGGCCTCTGCACCACCCTCCGCGCCACCAGGGCCTCCGCTCCCAAAGTCATCTGCCGGCAACGAGTCCAACCAGTCGGCAGCACGTTCAGGTTGATCAAAGAAATAGGCACGTTCCCGATATTCAATCCGGAGCCGGGCCGGAAACAGCATGGCGTATTTCAGTCCCCGGTCCCTTAGGCGACGCTTCACTCCGAGGAAACCAGATCTTTGCCGCTGCACTTGAGGAGTGAAGTCGGGATATATGGAGATAGAGTTATTGTCATACTTCAGGGGACCATGCTTACGGGCGGCCTGGAGGATAGCATCCCTGTCCCGGTAATGAAAAAGCTTGGCAATGATAGGCCTCGGCGGATTCCCCAGCTTCGCTTGACCTCCGGGGAAACGATAGGCCCGCTCAACGGCAAAGAACTTACTAAGCCCTGCCGGGGCCAGGTGGGCGACTATCAGTTCCTCGACCAGCAGATCGGTCGCTACCGAACCATCGCCTTCCGGAACTCCGACCAGGCGTATGTTGTTCCGCCTGGCCCTGTTATCATAGTCCTCCATCCGCTTGAGCAGCAAGTCATGCGATGCACGCAGATTGCCAATTTCGGACTGCGCCTCAGCCATGTCGGTCACCAGGCTCGACGTTTTAAGATCCAGTGCCTTCACCCGCTCATTCGTTTTGGCCAGGTCGGCTCGGATCAGAGTCACATCCACCGCCACCGTGTCAATTTTGGTCACCACGGCCTCAAACTGTTGGCCCATGTCGGCCTTAAGTCCAGTGATGGCAGCCATTAGGTCTTGGAGCGATACCTCCGACGTGGACGACGTGTCCGTTTGAAGTCCTTCAGCACCCATGCATACGGTCCCGGGGGAGCCTCTCGGCTGGGTATAGCGTTCGATCATGTTCGTTTGGATCGATCCCCCCCGGGTCGCAGCTTTCCGGCGTCTTTCGGCCTCCACTTTCGTCGCCATCTCGCCTCCAGAGTTGGGCGGCTAGCCAAAGGAGGTGATGCACAGGTAGAAAAGTCTCGAAACTCCGATGCGCCAATGAAGCAGAGGTGTAGCGGCCTCCTTGCCAGTCCAACGGAGGATCGTTCAGATCGAGAGGGCAGCAGGCGAGGCAGAGTAGGAGGAGACAGGAACAAAGGGAAGGAAACCGAAAGTGAAAGCATTACACCTCCGGCGGGCCAGATGCCAGGCAGCCGTTGTTGTTCAATTACATGTCGGCCACAGTGGGCAGCCGAGTCCCCGGTCGCGCCAGCGGGCAGGCCAGAAAGTTCCAAGTTGCAGAAAAATGGTCCCCAAGGTCCGATTTCGACCGGAAAAGGATCAGTAGCATCAGCGATGATAGTGCTGCAAAAGCCCGTCAAAATGACCAGGATAGGTGAAGGATAGATAAAGGAGGACGGCGCGGGTCTCGGGAGCTCTCTGCTCACGCGACCATCTTGGATGCCCGCGTAGCTCCTCCCCAAGCTGATAATTATTAATTTAGAAACAGAGTTAGATATCCCTTTGAAAAAGTTGCAATGAGGCTGAGGGATAGTTTCAAGAAATTTATTAATATTGGATGTTTTGATAAAGGCAAGGAGAAACCTTATGCCAACACATGCTTCATAGTTCATATTCTGTTGTTATTCATTGAACAATTTCAAAAAGTAAATATTCAATAATAACCTGCATCAAAATCTGAAAGTCAACAGACATCCATAATATAAGCTATACTAGGTCAAAATAAGTGTAGCTTGACAATGTGTTGTTCTACACTTTGATCAATGCTAGGCTTCATCCATAATAGATAAATAAATATCATTCATTAGCAAAAAGAAAGTGGTTAATTTCTTTGTGTAGGGATGTAGTTTAACTCATTATGTCTGGAAATTCAATTCTATGTCAGGACCAGAGGCTTCGGATTATGCTTTGAGATTTTTCACTTTAATTTTTAGCAGTCATTTTAACAACCATAAAAAAACACATTTCCCAGATCTTCAGGGAAATTGGAGAAAACGAAGAACAGACAAGCACAGTCCATAATGGCCATTGTCCAATCAGGGACCAAGATGCAGCATATAGACCCTCTCAGTGTCCAGATCTTCCTCTTTGTTCGCTGCTTGTAGCCACAGATGAGTACTTTTTCCCTGCTGTAATTTCTTTGGAGTGAAATATATGTTATGCCTTTTGGTTGTGAATGACAGATTTGGTTTAGTTGTTGGAACGATTTGCGTTCCTACTTGACATTCCTTTTATTGCCCCTGCTTTGTGGCGTAGTGCAGTGGTGACCTCCAACCACTGGGTGGCGCTCTTCCAGCGCAAAAACTCTATGGCCCACGATGCACAAATTTGGCATTCCCTGTCAGGATCCAGATTTGCCCTTTGCCTGCCAGAGCCTACTACAGCCCCTGGAGAGTGATGCCCTCCTGAGTGTCTGTACAAGCTGTACATGGAGAAGCTGTGTGTGAATCTCTAGATGCCCCATGGGTCAGTATTTTACCATGCTTCACTACTGACCTGGAGGGTATACGCTCCAAGGGGGGTATTTTTGACTAATTGTATTGTCAGCAGGCAGCAGGGGGTCGTGCCCCTGGGGCTCAAACCCCTGGCATTTAGGACTGTGCCCTATATTTATATTTAGCTGGTCCCCATCAATTGCATCACATTCCCTTCGGGACTGCTGGGAGGTCTTACGCTGTTCCACTACCTTGCGCAGCTCAGGAATTAGACAGGGTCAGGATAGCCCCTAGCTTCATCACAGTGACTCTAGGTGGGCTGCAAGCATGCCAGAACAGGCAGACATGCAATGGTACAAGGATTCATCGGCCCAAGTTCCCTGGGATGACAATTTTTATGATGCAGTGGACGGGCCCATCTACATGACAGTGGAGGAGGTCATGGCCCCCATGGAGGAGGGCCTAGCACAGCAGATTGCGCACAAATGTGCTAACTGGGCTCCCAACCCATAGAATGTGCAGGGCTAAGCGCTCCAAGGTGGACTGAGTGGACCAGGATGCCTTAGCACATTTGCATGAGGCTTCCCTGGCCCAGAACCAGTCCTTGACCATGCCCACAGACCCTTTGCCTCCACCCAACCTGCTGGGACCCACAACCCCAGCACATGGGCTGGGAGACAATGCCCAAGGTTATACGGGTGAGGAGGCTGATCCCTGCCTGCCATGGTGCGCCCTACAGCAACACCATTGCCTAATGACCACCAACGGGTGGAGGAGATGTCATACATGCTGGACCCTGAGCTAATTTTACATCCTCGGTCGTCGGAGTGGAAACCCTGTCCTAAGGTGGCCAATTATGTGGCCAGTAGGATTTGCTCCCCATGGGGAAAAAGGCTCTCAGCCCACTCCGGACGGAGTGTCCTCGTCCCTCTCTAGTCCGCACGGTGGCCCAGACCCCTGATTTGGACCTCAGGGGGTTGATGACCAAATGTATTCAGGTCCCCAAAATGGGGATTGACAGGTCCTGGCGGGCGTGCAAGGAAAAGCTCTTGGACGCGGTATAACTATGATTCTTGACATCGCGGAGGCCCAAATGCCTCGGGTGCTCTTATATCTCCAGAGGCCCTCTCCTGTTGGGTTCAGCACGCGGGGATGTTTCTCGGTAACGCCAACTGCACGCGCTCTACTGAGTAGAGATGTTCTTTCCTTATCAAGATTGACCCGAAGTTGGGAGACCCAGGTCATTCCGAGGCTGGGGCGGTGGCCCAGTGTGGTCTGTTTTGCAAGCCTTTTATTAAAGAGCTCGGAAAATTTATAAATACGTTCAGTTTCCTGGATAAGGACCAGTCATCTATAAAGTAGGTTTTCTTCTCCTGGGATTTGCAGGGGGCAGGTTGAGGTAGGGGCCGCTCAACCAGCCAGTCCTCCCAAAACTCAAGTGGGTAAGGCTCCAGACATGGGCAGTTTCAGGATCAAGCCCGCTATAACAACTTCTACCCCTCCTGCGGAAGAGAATCAAGAGGTTATGGCTTCAGAGGAGGAGACAATGACTCAAACTCCGGTAAGTGTATCTATTTCTTCCCACTTGCAAGTGGACGGCACTTTGGCCAGTTTTGTGCATGTGCGGGAAATTATTACAAGTGATGTTTGGGTGTTACAAACTGTGTAAGGTTTTTATACACTGTTCTGTTGCTCTCTGCTCCAGGAGAAAAAGCCCAGGCCTATCCAGTTCTCACAGCAAGAGGCAGAGCTGATCGATTCAGAGGTGGCCTCACTCCTTGAAAAAGGGGCTATTTGCCCTAAGACGTCACACCTGCAGGGTTTCATAAGGCAATATGTTTTTGTTAGACAAAGCGGATGGGGGACAGCGTCTGGTTTTGAACCAGCGCAAGTTCAACGAGTGGTTGGTGTACCTCCATTTCAAAATGGAGGCAATCCACCTCTTGTGGGACATCTTGCGCACAGAGGATTTGATGGTCCGTTTGGACCTAAAGGACACGTACCTTGCTATACCGATTCCTCCACAGCACAAGAGGTTCATGTAGTTCCTTTGGCGCCAAATAGCTTACCATTTTACCACTCTGCCTTTCAGGTTTCTTACTCTCCTTAGTGATCGAAGATGCTCACACCAGTCGTGGTATACCTTCGGACACGAGGAACTCGCCTCATTGTTTACCTCAACGACATGCTTCTTTTGGTGCAGGATCCCCAGCAATTGTGGCTGCAGTTGCAGCAGGCGGTCGACCTGTGGGAGGGGCTTGGTTTTATCGTCTACGTCAAAGAGTCTCTCCTGGTACTGGTTTGAAAGGCCACCTTCTTGGATTTTGTTGTAGACTCTACCGAGGCTACTCTCAGCCTTCCTTTGCGTAAGATGTCCAAAATCCATCACAAGCTATGTAGGACGCTGGTCAAGCAGAGGGTGCCCCTCAGACAGATTGCCCGTTTGGTGGGACTGTTGTCGGCCTCCATACAGGCCCTTTTTTGGGGCACATTGCATTATTGAGCCGTGCAGAGGCTGAAGGCGGTGCATCTGCGGAGAGGTTTTCCTTACTCTCCCTTGGTAAAGCTGTCCAACAAAGTGCGGGAGCGAGTATTCATTCATGCGTCCTTCTCAAGATCGACAATATCTCAGCAGTCAGGTACATAAGTCACCTGGGCTGCACTCGGTCAAAGGTACTCTCGGATATGGCAACAAACTTTTGGCAGTTCTGTCTTGACCACCAGATTTCATTGATGGCAGAGTGACGGCAGAGTATCTTCCGGGGCAAGAGAATCGGGTGGCGGACTGGCACTTGCGCGATTCCAGTCTATGGAAGTTCTAAGAGTATTTGTCATGCTGCAGAGCCTCTGTGGCCTTTTTTACAAGGATCTTTTTCTCTCCAGACTGGATCACCAGATTCCGTGGTTCTTCAGATAGAGGCCGAACCCTCTGGCGGCAGCCACGGATACCTTCCTGCAGGATTGGGAGCAGGAACTAGCCTATGCGTTCCGACCATTTGCAATGATCACAAGAGCATCAGCACAGATCAGGTGGCAATGAATATACGATGTTACATCACAGTGTTTACACCGCAATACCTTTACAAAGCAGGCATTACAACACAAGTCGTTAAAATGACTTGCGCTGGAGGGGGCTGGACTTAGGAATAGTATGATTTACTATTCCAACTCCAGTCTACATACAGTAGGGAAGGTGTTGGAATAGTAAAGCATACTATTCCTTAGGTTAGAGCGCCATCCAGCCCAAGTCATTGTAATGACTTGCGTTGTAATACCCGCATTGTAAAGGTATTGCAGTGTAAACACTGCGATGTAAAAGATTATTTCCCGGCGGCAATGGGCCGAGGTGGTTCTCATCACCCCGATATGGAGGTCACAAGTTTGGTTTCTGGGTCTACTGGAACTTTCTTGGGATTTTCCAATCCGTATCTCCCGTTTTCCAGAACTTCTTCTCGACCTGGATGAGGCTCCTCATCAGATGCAGGGGCGGCCTTAGGCATGTGCAAGCTGTACACCTGCACAGGGCCACCAAACCCCAGGGGCCACCACGCCAATATATATCCTTAATATAATAATCTTCTGAGGATGGATACATATTTGCGTGGCGGCCCCTGACAAAGATTTGGCGGCCTCTGGCTCTGTTCCACTTCCAAACACCCTGACCCCCCTCTTCACTGGCCTCCGCCTTCCGCCCCGCCCGGACCCCCTCTTCCGGGGCCCCCTACCTACGATCCCTGCCCAGGGTCACCATAAGCCTAGAGCCGCCCCTGTCAGATGGTGCTGGACGAGTCCTTACACATGATGGCATGAAGGATTACAGGAATAGATGGCCAATCCTAGGCCTTTTGACATACGCTGGTGACCTCTTGTCCAAGGCTTGTTTGGACAGCACAGTCAAGAGATACCGGTCAGCCTGGAGATGGTAGTGTCTTTGGTGTGTGCAATGGGGTTGTGATGCAGTGGGCACAGACATAGTGCAGATCTTGAATTTTCTAGAGGACCGGGCCCAGCAAGGTTTGGCCTATCTTTCTGTCAATACCTTTTGTTCTGCCGTTTGGGTGGGACACGTTCCAGGGAAGGGACCTTGGTTGGAGAACATCCATTTGTATGTTGGCTCTTTAGGGGTATCAGATTATCTCTGCCACTGGTGCCGCGGTACTTGGCGCTATGGTATGTGAACAAGGTCCTCAACATGTTCTTGTCATGGCAACCGAATGAGCTCTTGTCACGCAAAGAATTGTCAGGTACGTTGGCAATACTCCTCTGTCTGATCTCATGCTGACGGCGTTCAGATGTTAGAGCCCTGGATATTACGGGCAGGGTTTTTTCCAAAACTGGGGTTTCTTTCACGATCTGCCAAAGAACTAAATGTCACACCAGGGTGATCGAGTATCCCGCATTCTCAGATTTTCCTAAGTTGTGTGTCATGCTATGTTTAAAGACATATGAGGAGATATCATCAGAGCATAGACCTCCAAGAGAGAGGTAACTTTTGAAAGCCCTCCAAAACCCTCATAAAGCGGTTTCATCCCCCACTATTGCATGTTGGGTGCGACAGGTCATGCAGGAGGCAAGCATCGACCTTTGACCTGTGACATTTTGAGGCCTGTTCTGCTAGGAGGGTAATGGCCTCCAAGGTATTCTCTCTGGGGCGAGATTGGAATACATAATGAATGCGGCTGATTGGTCCTCGGATTCAACCTTCAAAAGGTTCTATTTCAAGCCCATTATTGATGTGACCCATTTGGTGGTAAGTAAGCTTTAAACTAGCATAATCCTAAGCCTCCAGTGCTGACATAGAATGAAAAATTTCCTAGTTAACGTAACGGAAAGTTTCAATTCTATTAAGGACTCAGAGGCGAGGATTATCCCTCCCGGGAATATTGACATATGTGATAATTTCGGGCGGTGGTATATGAGCATGTATCTTGGTTTAAAAGAACGGTTTGGTAGTGTTTAGTCTTGGGCATGCTCTTCTCTGTGTTAAATGACGAGTATCTGAAATGCATTCAATCATTGCCGATTCACTTCTATTACTGATCCCGCTTCTTTGGTTCATGGAGGGGATTTAGGAGAGCAGGATTCGTAAGAAGAGACAAATGGCATGACTCGCGCGATGAAAGAGGAAGACCTGGACACTGAAGAGGGGCTATATTCTGCATCCACCGGCCCGGAGGATATGGATTCACCGCGTTCATAATCGACCCCTTAGTGTAATAAAAATTGCAATTTTTGTATCTTGACATAAATCTGCCTAATGATGTTTGATTGATGATAGCTGTACTCAACAGATTGTGTCAGTAATACAGTCAAAATTAAAGTTAGTATATAACAGAAAAAGTTATTTAAATCTTTCTACATATCGTTACTTTTTCAGAATTATGTTTATCGACAATTTCTGATTCAAAAGTATATTATATTTATATTTATTCATTTGTAGAATGCAGGGTTACACCAACGGTGTGTCCCCCGCTAAGGCATGGATAGAGAAGCGGTTTTAAGGAGGTGGGTACTCATGTTTATCCTATACGCTGGAGAATAGCCAGGTCTTTAGCTGTTTGCGGAACATTTTTTCGTTAGGTTCCGTTCTTAAAGTTCTTGGCAGGGAATTCCAGGTTTTTGCCGCCAGGAACCTGAAGGAGCGTGCTTTGAAAATTCTGGGTATTTTTACCAGTGCCTGGTCAGTAGATCTTAGGGTGCGTCCAGGGGCATATTTTGTCAGCAAAGGTTGCAGGTATTTAGGGCTTTTTTGCGCTAATATGCGGTGGCAGTAGCACATTGCCTTGAATTTGGCTCTTTTCTCTACCGGCAGCCAATGGAGTGTTTCCAAGGCCTTTCTGGTGTTCGTTTTCCTTGGGAGGCTGAGCACCAGACGTGCAGCCGCATTCTGTATGCGCTGTAGCTTGGCTAAGCCTGTTTTAGAGGCCCTAAGGTATAGAACATTTCCGTAGTCCAGTTGTGATGTGACAACAGCATGGACTATGGTTTTTCTCGTTTGAGCTGGAAGTAGGTCTATGACTTTCTTGAGGGTTTTTATGATGCCATAGCATTTCCCGGTTACCTTCTGTATTTGGTTATCGAAAGATAATTTATGGTCCAGCCATATGCCTAAATTTTTTACCTCCTGTTTGGGGTTTGGGACTTGTCCTAGTGCTTCCGGCCACCACGCAGAGGACCAGATTGTGGGTGTCTTTCCTACAACTAATACCTCCGTTTTATCCCCGTTTAATCGGAGGCAGTGGTTTGACATCCAGTCAGCTACTTCCTTAAGACAGTTACCGAAGCTGGCAGCTGCCTGACTTTTGGTTTGAGATAGTTTAACAATGAGTTGCGTGTCATCCGCATAGGATACTATCGCCACTTCATGCTTCTCCACACATTCCGCCAGTGGTCCCACATACAGGTTGAAAAGTGTGGGGCTCAGGACAGATCCTTGAGGGACTCCTTGTGGTAAGGGGTAGCTATTTTTATAGGTGTGTTTTCTGGGCCACTTGGAAGCTGCTTTCGTCTAGACATGACGCCATCCATTTAAGGGCTGTATTTCTGATGCCGCAAGACTTCAGTCTCTGAAGCAGCATAGGATGTGAGACGGTGTCAGACGCCGCACTGAGATCTAGTAGGATCAGTGCGGCTGTTTGACCTTCATCTACATGCTGCCTCAGGGCCTCCGTTGCCATTAGCAGTGCCGATTCAGTAGAGTGTGATGTTCTGAATCCTGACTGCGAAGGGTGTAGTAGATCATTGGTGTCTATATGCTCCACTAATTGTTTATTGATAATTTTCTCTGCAATTTTTGCCATCATAGGGAGTAGTGAGATCGGGCGCAGATTATCCAGTCTAGAGTAGTCAAGGGTGGATTTTTTCTTAAGCGGCCTCACAATTGCTTTCTTCCATTTAATTGGGACTACACCTGTTTCGAAAGAGTGCGCAATGATATCTTCGATTTAGGGTTGGATAATTTCCAGCCCTTCTATAATTTTCTCAGGTCGTGCTGGGTCTCTAGGAGAGCCTGATTTTATTCCTTTTATTATGGCATTTAGTTCCAGGCTTTCTGGCATCTTAAAGCTCTCTAGAGGGGAAATGATCTGTGCTACAGGTGTATCATTTTGTTTGGTGGTCCCTAGTCTTGCCTCCGCAGGGACGGTTTGGTATATATTTGTGACTTTGTTTGAGAAAAACTCGGCTATCTCGTTACAGCTTTCTTTGGTGTCTGGAATGTCGGCTGTTTTTTCTTTCTGTCTTTTGAGAGATTTTAGGATGGAGAACAGCTCTTTGTGTGAGTTATTCGCAGTCTCTATTTTGAGCGTGTTGAATTCTTGTCTAACTTTTTTTATAAGTGTCTGGTAGTTTTTAAGAATTTTTTTGTACTCACCCTTGGCTTTGTCACAGTAATCTCTCCTCCATGTTCTTTCTGCTTTTTTGGATAATTTCCTAGCAATTCTTAGTTCATCATTGTACCAAGGTGCGGTAGTTTTAGGCCTTTTTGGGACTCTCGTGCTCCTGGGTGCCACTTCATCAAGGGCGTTTTTAATCCAGCTCTCTAGCTGGTTATTAGCTAGATTTATATCCTGGTCTAGAATGGGCTTCTGTTTCATGAGAGTACTCGAGAAAGAGGTAGAGTTAAATTTTGCCCATTTTCTGGTAGTAATGGGTTTGTTACATTCCTGTGCTTCCTTTTTTTCAGACGGTAGGGTTAAAGGAATTAGGTAGTGGTCCGACCATGGGAGTGGGCGAGGTGTTCCCACTTCTACCTCAGAGTAGTTGGTAAAGAGTGGGTCTAGGATATGACGCCCTTGGTGAGTTTGGGATTTTACCTTCTGTGTCAAATTTAATGCGAGAAGGTCTTTACAGATTGTATTAATGTCTTTATCATCTACTTTGTCAAAGTGTATATTTAGGTCCCCTAGCACGAAAAATTTACTACATCTCAGTGCTGGGTGTACAACTTTGTCCCCTAGACTGGTTGAGAAAGTAGTAGCTAGTCCTGGTGGGCGGTAGATGAGGAACCCTGAGATAATTGTGTCGTCAGTGATTGTTAGCGTAAAAAAGAGGGCCTCACAACTCTCTAGGTTAGTTTGTTGGATTTCGCTTTTTATAGTCTCCTTATGGATTATGGCGATTCCCCCTCCTCTTTGATCTATCCTGTCTTGCCTGATTATGTCATAGCCATTAGGGATGGCTGTAATGGCTGGATTTTCTGTGTAGATGGGATCAGCCCCCAGGGGCCCCTGTGACCCAGCCAAAACGTACTCACCTTCCCTCCTCAGATCGTATTCACAATGAGTAGATATACAGGTAAATATACAGATCGCACCTAAGGATGGGGAATGACAATATATATATGTACGGATTTTCTACAATATCTTATTCACATTAGTTGGTCTCGCGGCCACCCCGACCCAGACCGTTCTACCCTAGGGCAGATCTGACACACAATCCGGTGTGTCTACACACGGGCCTGCAGAACCCAATGCTCCCTTTTCCAAACTGTTCGCAATCCTGCGAAACTACACACTAGTTCAACCACCTAGTGCTCTCATTTACTCAAGCCACAATCCAGTGGGTATTAACACTGGTCTCCCACCCAGTGCTGTCACTAACGCCGCATATCAACGACGACCACATTCCTATGAATCATTATTTGGGATATTATCTCAGTGGTCTACTTGGAATAAAACTACAATAATAACTTTGAATAGGGTTCCAGATTGTATAGTGTACTCCCTGCTCTTGACATCGAAGGTCCACCCACTCCCTCCTTATTCAATCACCATTTACCTGATCGGGATTTCTCATCCGTTCACCCAAACAGTTCCTGACTAGAAGTGCAGTTTACCAAGATTGAACATAAGCACCAGGTACACGATAATTCTATATGAATTAGGGTATTTATTAACAATAGACACAAATCACGTTACTATGCAGCATAACTTTTGCAAGAAAAAGGTAAAGATTAGAGTGCACGTCCTAAATAGGTTAGACAGGTATCACCTTGTTAGTGGGAAGTCTGGACTCGGCAGTCATCTAGGTTCCCTTCTCGTCTCTGTATCCTGGCTCGCCTTGCAGTCACCCTCAGCCGTCACAAGTACACGTCTGCACCGCTAGGCTCAACCTCGTCTGCTTCCCCTCAGGACACCGGAACCTTGCTGTTTATTAGCTACCGTCTCTCTCTCTCTCTGTATCAGTGCGCTCCGCGCTACTTCTCGTTCAGTCTTTCTCAGAGAGTTTCGGTCTTAAATCTTTCTCCGACTTCAAAGATGGCGACTTGTCCACCATGAAAATGAATAATGGCAGAGATGCTAACGGCTAGATGCCGCCTACGGACTAACTGACAAACTGACTAACACCTTCGCTAATATCAAAGCCCGTTCCTTCATGGAAATTCACGGCCAGTAACCTGCCGCCCACCAAATTCTTGTACCTCTCCGTACCAAGGACACTTTCCCAGCCGGCCGGCCTGAAGTTGTGTCTTCGGAGTGGAGAAAAATACATTCCTTCGATAAGGGTCAGCCTGAACCGGTTCTCTCCAAGCGAACAACAGCTTGAAACTAAAACATTACACTTGACCTAGAAGGCCTTCTCGAGCTACCGGGCAGAAAGCAAAATGGAGTCTGTCTCGTTTAAGGCCTACGGAGCCCATAATATGCATAGCTCCATGAAAAACAGCTCAGCATGTTAGCAAATGAGCGAATCATGACTAATACTTATATATCTATCCCCTAACTTAAATTCATAAGCCTTACTCTAAGGAAAATAATACGAAAATGCCCTTATATATGTAAGACAGGGTCCCTGTCTATCGGCCTAATCCCTATGCTATGGGGGTGATAGGCTGGAGTCACTCTCCATCATTCTCCTTCTCCAAAGAGCTAGCAAAAAGACAGCCATAACATTACACCCCTTGACTCCAGTCTATTAACCAGTAACTAAATGGAACTAACGTCAGTAGACGAATAATATGAAACAAAATTAACTGATCTACGACCCTTCGTAAGTCTAAAAAATTGTAGCAGGGAAGTGATACACTGAATAAAGCAACAAATAGCTATGAGGATACAGATAGCAACAATAACCCCCCCTAGAATTTGTCGTATGAAATGCATGTCAGGGAGCCAGTTAAAAAGCCAGTCAAAGAAACCCTGATCTATATGTTCTCTAATTTCTGCAGTCAAGTCGTGGAGTTTGTTAATTTGGGACTGGATAGCTTTAGAATGGTCAGACAAATTAGAACAGCATAGACCTTCAAAATCAGAACATTCATGTCCATGTTTCAACAATAAGTAATCGATAGCTGCACGATTCTGTAAAATAGCTCTACGTTCACCTTGGGAGTCTAATAATAAATCTGATAAAACAGTAGACGTTTGGTTAATCGACTTGACCATCCAGCAGGCCATTTTGCCGATTGTTTTGGCATTATAAACGGCCAATGCTGGCACTCCAATAATAGAAAAAGCTAAACCAAGATATTCTGATCTGGAAAAAAGATGAACAGAAGAATCACAGTCTTTATGTAATGACATTGAATCACGTACAATACGGGAATGTGAAGAAGGATGTGAGGAAAACATTAGCAAACTTAATCTAGTGATGGCACATGGGCCACCAGAAATATTCGCAGGAATATAGGGCCAAGATGAATTCCCACAGGAAAAGAGCCATCCAGCTGGCAATAGCATTGAACGATAATGGCTAGTGGCTACTACTAAACGTTTACAGGTCATATTATTCTTAACTGAAAGACATGAATTAGGAAGTCTCTTTGAACATAACAAACGTTGATGAAATGAAAAAGTAGTAGCGGCTTGGAGCTTCAGCCGCAGGCATTCGGTAATAGCTTTAGGGTTGCAGGTCATTATGAAGCAAAGATCTCCAGGGGTAATATTAAAAGTAGTAATTCTGGAATTAATAGGGACATCAAGGTCTGGAATAAGAGTACATGAGGGACAAAATTCGTGTGCCGCAAAGTCACCCAGAATAACATTAGGTCGGGCATTAGATACATTGAAAATATGGTGAAGCGTCTCAGTGGATGCAGGGACAGCTACCAAACAGGTCGCTAAAATGTCAGTAACGCTCTTCATGGGGGTGAGGCAAAAATGCGGAGAGTTCGTCACCCGCTTCGCGAGTGTGATCCAGAAATTCGATGACGTCTGCCACGCAGACCGCGGGGCTCTTATTATCCCATCAACCGGCGTCGGTGGAACCTCTCCTCTCCCGGCGTAGCAAGCCAAAAGGAGTCCAACGCCGACACATCCTGCAGCAGCAATCCAAAGAATGATCTGAAAGAATACAAATACAGGCCTTAATCATTCTCGTAAGTAACATTTATCAGCTGGGACAGCTTCCCAGCCATCTTTCCCTGGCTTCATCACCAAAACGGTGTTGTCATGACCGGTCGCAATAATATCAGCCTGTTCAGGAGGATTTTTAGGCGATTGCACCCATATTTTAGCTCCAGGAAGATCAGACGATCCGAAGCCTTTTTGTCCTCGCACAGTTAGCAACGTTGGAGCAGAGCCTTTTTTGATCTCACCACTGAAGACAGGCATAATCAGTAACTGAGCAACACGGTCAGACTTTTTGATGAACAAATCCGTCTCACTGCTATTAAGCAGGAGAACCTTAATCTCTCCCTGATAATCACTGTCTATCACTCCTCCGAGTACTTGTACACCTTTCAGGGCCAGGCCAGATCTAGGGGCAATTAATCCAAAACTACCGGCAGGTATAGAGACACCAATGCCAGTTTCAACAATTATTCGATCTTTTCCTGGAAATTGTGCATCATTTAATGCATGCAGGTCGAGGCCTGCAGAACCTGGGGTTGCTCTACATGGAGCCAAAGCACCGGGGGTAATTTCCCAATACATGACAGTGTTCGATACAGAATTAGGTTTCGCATCAACATTTGGAGGAAACAAACGCATCAAAGGAGATTCAGCATGTAACAAAGGACGATTATTCAAAATTAACAAAGCTTGAAGTAAGACATCTCTCCACTGGCTGTAACGATCATCAGTCAACTTGCGCAACTGTTCTTTCAACAAGCCATTCATTCTCTCAATCAGTCCTGAAGCTTGTGGATAATATGGAATATGAAACACCCAATCAATATTATTTTCCGTACAGAATTCCTGCACCAATCTTCCACGAAAGTGGGATGCATTGTCTGATTGAATCTGGAATGGGACACCATAGTACAGAATAATGAGCTCCAGGGTTTTAATTGTATTCACTTGGGTAGCGTTCTTGCAAGGGAAAGCGACCAAAAGGCCACTATAAGTATCAACCACTGTGCAAATGTATTGACAATTTCTGCTCATAGGGAGCGGACCAATATAACCAATCTGCCAAATTTGGGCGGGCAATTTACCTCGATGTAAGTGGCCTCGAACAATTTGAGGCACCTCTTTCTTCCTAGAATGCTGGCAAATGGGACAATGTAGAATGACATCTTTAATTAAAGAAAAGGGAATATGAATTCCTCTATCGGCAGCCCACCTGCTAGTGGCTTTCTCTCCAAAATGTCCTGCTTTCTGATGGGCCCACTTCGCCAATCCCGCCAAATCAGAATCCTGCATGTCAACCACTGCCTCAGAAATTTTAGACTGTTCATCTGCAATATTATGAAAAAATTTGTCAAGGGAGTCAATTGGAGTATGAGCATCCACGTGAAAGATTGTTACAGTACTCTGCGGGAGCAATTCCCAAATTTCTTGCCACAACTCTTTACCCCATAACTCCTTGGAGTGCAATTCCCAATTATGAGAATGCCATGTTGGTAACCACACCGCTAGTCCATTTGCAGTGGACCAAGAATCAGTGAAAATATGACATGTACCAGGCAACTCCTGTTTCAAAACTTGGTAAACCGCATAGAGTTCAGCATATTGACTACTCTTGCCATCTCCAGTTGTGCTTAACAATTTCTTTGTAATCGGGTTAAAAGAGACAGCTTTCCAATGTCTTTTGTCACCAATGAACTTCGCAGAACCATCCGTAAACCACACATGTTTTCTATCCTCCGCGGACAGATCATCAAATGATTTACCCCACTTCACGGGAGACTCCTGCACTACGGGAACCGAACACTCACTTTCAGCCTCATTGGAGGGCGCCTGCGCCACTCGCTCATGTAAAACCGCCACTCCTTTCGGACCCACACGTGCCCTGTCCTGAATATACCATTTCCATTTAATCACACTGGCCTCCTGAGCATGTCCAATTCGATGGGACTTCGGTGAACTCAAAACCCACTGCATAATGGGAATTTCAGGCCTCAAAATCACAGCATGGCCTAAGGTCAATTGCTCGGTATCCACCAGAGCCCAATAACAAGCAAGCAACTGTTTTTCAAAAGGTGAGTAACGCTCACCAGCCTCTGGTAACTTTTTGGTCCAAAAACCTAATGGCACTTTTTGTCTGCCCTGCTTTTGCCACAAACTCCAATTGGCATACAGGCCTTCCACGGACACATTCAAATCCACATCACCATCACTCACGGGCCACAAATCCAAAGCATACTGAATAGCTTCTTTAGCCAAATTAAAAGCAGTCTGTTGAGGTTCACCCCATTCAAACGCATTCTTTTTACGAGTGACTCGATATAATGGAGCCAAAATCTGACTTAGATGGGGAATATGCTGACGCCAAAATCCAAACAATCCAATAAAGCATTGCGCCTCTTTCCTGTTTCTGGGAACAGCAAAATCAAGTATTTTTCGTTTAACCTGTGGAATCACCTCTCTGTGACCCTCATGCCAATTAATTCCTAGAAATTTTACAGCTTGGGATGGAGTTTGTAATTTGTCAGGATTAATTTCCCAACCTTTCGCTCGCAAACAGTCAATGATCTGGTCTAAATGGGACTGTACCTGGTCTTGCGTTTCACCTTGAATCAAAATGTCGTCAATATAATGACAAATCTGAACTTGTGGATTCGTGGGTACTTCAGACAAATGTTCCGCCACCAGCCGGTGACAGATCGTAGGACTATGTACATAGCCTTGAGGAAGACTCCGGAACGTCATTTGACGTCCATTCCATGTGAAACTGAATTGTTCCTGACATTCGGGGGCAATCGGTATTGAAAAGAACGCATTAGCAATATCAATAGAAGCATACCACGTACCTGGATGCTTTTGAATTCTTTGAATCAGTGTGACAATGTCAGGCACTGCAACAGTCAATTTAGGTGTATTTTTGTTCAATTCTCCATAATCAACAGTCATGCGCCAAGAGTTGTCACTTTTGCGCACGGGCCAAACGGGATTATTCCAAGCAGATGTGACCGGAGTAATGACTCCCGCGTCAACCAAATCCTGAATCGTAGCGGTAATTTCTTCATGACCACCTGGAATGCGATATTGCTTTTGAGAAATCACTTTCGTTGCTAAAGGGATCTTAATAGGTGGCATGCGTAAACGGCCAACCCGTACGGGTCTGGTCGAAATGTACTGTCGTGTACCAAATTGATAGTATCCGTCATCCAAATGCAAAGTCATACCTTTCAAAATGTCAATTCCAATAATGTATTCCAAAAGTGGCACAACCAACACAGAGTATTCTCTACGAGGAATTCTACCAATTTTAATTTCGAGTGCAGTTTGAACCGCGGGTGTCTCTTTACCACCCAGACCGGTAATTGTAAAAGACTGTCCATTAAATTTTCTCGACTTACCATGAATTAAAGTGGCCTCCGCCCCAGTATCAACCAACGCTCGGGCCCTTTGGATATTACGATGTTTCCAAAAAATCTCAATATCTACATAGGGTCTGTAATCTCTGTGGGCCCACTTGCGTACCGGAGCTTGACCTATTTCCTAGTCATTTTTCCTGCGTTCTGTCAACCAAGACAAATCAGGGTAAATGTTCTCGGTTTTCTTTGGTATTAGAATGTCTTGTTCATATCCGTCTCCAGTACGAAACGGATTAGTGTCCGGTTCAAAAAGTTGTGAGTTACGGTCAGGGAGTCTGTTACGATCCTCCCTCTTTCTTATGTCAGGGGAGTAACTCCTTGCATCTCGTCGTCTGCTAGAAACACGATCATCTCTTCCCCTTTCACGATCATCCTCTCTCCCCCTCCCATCATTACGACGGGGGGATCCATCACGTTCATAGCGCCGATCATCACGGCGATCAGAATTCACACGTCGTCTCTCATCACCACTGTCATCCGAACCACGATCATACTCATTCTTTCGCACGCGACGGGCACCCTCCTTTCGATCCAAACCACGCTTACGAAACATGTCCCATAAGCGATTATTAGGCTCGCCATCAATGTCTTCCCTTTTGACACCATCAGCAATGAGAGCAAGAAACATGTCACGTCTAGAGAACTTATAGTCCCCACCAGTACGACCCTCAGGTCGAGATTGTCTTTCAGGTTTAAACCATTCACCCAGCTCACCAAGCTGACGAACAGACTCAAGCACAACAGACAAAGGATTGCCAGTTTGGTTAATCAATAATGTCATCATGACCTGCTTGTAAGCAACAGGAGAAGAACGAATAATGGGGTTACGCACAGAAGATGTTAAAAGACCATCCAATAACTTGTCAGCAGTACTAAGGAAGATACACGTTTTCATGACTTCCTCCTTTAAACGTTGCGACGCATCGCGCAGAGTGTACCACGGTTTTTCATCAGTAGGCCAATCAGATTCAGTTGGATATTTATGATTACAGCCATCAGACGCAAGCTGGAGCAAAGAAATTTGACCAGCACCATTATAATTCCGAAAATGTACTTGAATCGTGGAATCAGAACTTAAAGAGCAAAATCGTAAGCAATCAACAGCATCGAGCATAATACCGGCAGCGCCAAGCTCATAAAGACGCACCATCCAGGTAAGCAAGGCCTCACCAGGCCGTTGTCTAAATCGTTGCAGAATGTCACTAACCTCCTGCTGAGTAAAATCTTCAATACAATCAAGAGCTATACCACCCGGATTACCAGGGGCCTGTTGTAATTTTCGTCGAAAAATCGGGTGAGCAGAAACTGCGGGAAGAGCTTCCGAGGAGGCCCGCATCTTAGATTTAACAGCACAATCAGGGCAAGCTACGTCATCCACACGGGAAGAACGAGCACGGTCACAATCGGGAGACAAATCAATGCATGAAGCAGATTTACAATCACGTCCGGAGCGAGAAGACTCGCGCTTGTCACCCTCCTCTGCCGAGGAGTCAGAAGTATGAGAATCCCAGATATTACCGTCCCACTCGTCGGGGTTCCAATCCATTCCAGCTTTTGCTACAACCATACGCACTTTGCGGGAAGACACACGTCCACGACGATGTTTATATTTATATCGTGCAATACGGACCGCAGCTCTTTCGGCAATGGTCTGATATGTTTCAAGTTTGTCGGCAAGCAATTTATTTTGACAACGCAACAAAGTATGCGCGTTTTGCAACTCAACACACTGTCCTTCCGAATCTTTAAACTGTTTCTGTAATTGAAGAAACCTCTCATGCAATATTCTGTATGCATTAAGAACAATCCACCCTCTGCGTCCTAAAATAGGAAGCTCATCACCCTTCACTACTGGCGCTTTCTGTAGGCATGACACCACATCGGCAGGCTCCGCCTGCTCCAAGCATGAAGACCAATTTTCACTCAAACCAGTAGAATCAGCCCACTCACGGGCCAAGGCCTCGTAAGGCGTAGACTCCCAGCCGGGAATCTGGATCGGTAATTTGAAAACGGACGATGATTTTTTCGCAAACATAATGACACGCAAAAATTATATACACAATTATAAACAAAATTTTATACGTACAAGCCGAGCGCAAACCAACGAGATTAAAACAACACAATGCACACAGGCTTCGTAAACAGTTCGTGACGCCAGATGTAATGGCTGGATTTTCTGTGTAGATGGGATCAGCCCCCAGGGGCCCCTGTGACCCAGCCAAAACGTACTCACCTTCCCTCCTCAGATCGTATTCACAATGAGTAGATATACAGGTAAATATACAGATCGCACCTAAGGATGGGGAATGACAATATATATATGTACGGATTTTCTACAATATCTTATTCACATTAGTTGGTCTCGCGGCCACCCCGACCCAGACCGTTCTACCCTAGGGCAGATCTGACACACAATCCGGTGTGTCTACACACGGGCCTGCAGAACCCAATGCTCCCTTTTCCAAACTGTTCGCAATCCTGCGAAACTACACACTAGTTCAACCACCTAGTGCTCTCATTTACTCAAGCCACAATCCAGTGGGTATTAACACTGGTCTCCCACCCAGTGCTGTCACTAACGCCGCATATCAACGACGACCACATTCCTATGAATCATTATTTGGGATATTATCTCAGTGGTCTACTTGGAATAAAACTACAATAATAACTTTGAATAGGGTTCCAGATTGTATAGTGTACTCCCTGCTCTTGACATCGAAGGTCCACCCACTCCCTCCTTATTCAATCACCATTTACCTGATCGGGATTTCTCATCCGTTCACCCAAACAGTTCCTGACTAGAAGTGAAGTTTACCAAGATTGAACATAAGCACCAGGTACACGATAATTCTATATGAATTAGGGTATTTATTAACAATAGACACAAATCACGTTACTATGCAGCATAACTTTTGCAAGAAAAAGGTAAAGATTAGAGTGCACGTCCTAAATAGGTTAGACAGGTATCACCTTGTTAGTGGGAAGTCTGGACTCGGCAGTCATCTAGGTTCCCTTCTCGTCTCTGTATCCTGGCTCGCCTTGCAGTCACCCTCAGCCGTCACAAGTACACGTCTGCACCGCTAGGCTCAACCTCGTCTGCTTCCCCTCAGGACACCGGAACCTTGCTGTTTATTAGCTACCGTCTCTCTCTCTCTCTGTATCAGTGCGCTCCGCGCTACTTCTCGTTCAGTCTTTCTCAGAGAGTTTCGGTCTTAAATCTTTCTCCGACTTCAAAGATGGCGACTTGTCCACCATGAAAATGAATAATGGCAGAGATGCTAACGGCTAGATGCCGCCTACGGACTAACTGACAAACTGACTAACACCTTCGCTAATATCAAAGCCCGTTCCTTCATGGAAATTCACGGCCAGTAACCTGCCGCCCACCAAATTCTTGTACCTCTCCGTACCAAGGACACTTTCCCAGCCGGCCGGCCTGAAGTTGTGTCTTCGGAGTGGAGAAAAATACATTCCTTCGATAAGGGTCAGCCTGAACCGGTTCTCTCCAAGCGAACAACAGCTTGAAACTAAAACATTACACTTGACCTAGAAGGCCTTCTCGAGCTACCGGGCAGAAAGCAAAATGGAGTCTGTCTCGTTTAAGGCCTACGGAGCCCATAATATGCATAGCTCCATGAAAAACAGCTCAGCATGTTAGCAAATGAGCGAATCATGACTAATACTTATATATCTATCCCCTAACTTAAATTCATAAGCCTTACTCTAAGGAAAATAATACGAAAATGCCCTTATATATGTAAGACAGGGTCCCTGTCTATCGGCCTAATCCCTATGCTATGGGGGTGATAGGCTGGAGTCACTCTCCATCATTCTCCTTCTCCAAAGAGCTAGCAAAAAGACAGCCATAAAAATGGCGTCTAACACACCGGGTGTTGAGGCGTCATTAAGCCACGTTTCGGTCAGAAATAAGGCATCTAGTTTACTTTTTTCTAGTAAGTCGTGGATTTCATACTTGTGTTTGGCCAAAGATCTGCAGTTTAGAAGTGCTAACTGTATTTTTGGTTTGGCCGTGGGGTGTGTTTGGCAGTTGAAAGAGGTATAACAGTGCCTGCATGTGGTTTCCCCTAAATCAAGTTTCAGGGTATGTTTGCATTCCATGTCACTGGAATGGTTCCAGCTTAATAAGGACTCTTTGGAGTATTTTACCCGTATCAGAGTTTTCGCCGGACCAGGGGGTATAGCCCCTGTCCCCGGCCGGCCGCGGACAGGTGCAGACAGGCTTGCCTTTGGCGCGCCTTCGGCGCGCCGTCAGCATGTCCGCTGTGCGTCATGAAGATCATCGGGTTAAATGGGGTGTTGCCAGAGAAGGTCCACCCCGTCCTCCCCTCTTGCCCGGAAGTGCTCGGCGCGGGGAGCCTGGGTGTTCAAGGGTGCAGGAGGACAATGGGTGAGTGGTACAATAATTGTGAAAGTGCGCCACCGCTAAATCGGGCCAAAGCGCCCAGTGCAATTTTTAAAAGACAATTCTGTCCAGATACAGTTTGCAGTTTTTAGGTAAAAGCAAATTATTTAAAAGTAAAGTGGTCAGGTACCGATTCCGAAACTTGCCCTCCCTGTGCCTGCCTCCGCTGTATGATTGCAGCGTAGCCGGTTTTGTAGAGCGCTGTCAGAGAAGGTCTGCCCACTCCTCCCCTCTTGCCCGGAAGTGCTCCGCACTCCGCTCCTCCCTCCACAGCAATCTGGAAACTCCCGTGGTGGACCGGGGAGGCGCGGGGAGCCTGGGTGTTCAAGGGTGCAGGATAACAATGGGTGAGTGGTACAATAATTGTGAAAGTGCGCCACCGCTAAATCGGGCCAAAGCGCCCAGTGCAATTTTTAAAAGACAATTCTGTCCAGATACAGTTTGCAGTTTTTAGGTAAAAGCAAATTATTTAAAAGTAAAGTGGTCAGGTACCGATTCCGAAACTTGCCCTCCCTGTGCCTGCCTCCGCTGTATGATTTCAGCGTAGCCGGTTTTGTAGAGCGCTGTCAGAGAAGGTCCGCCCCCTCCTCCCCTCTTGCCCGGAAGTGCTCCGCACTCCGCTCCTCCCTCCACAACAATCTGGAAACTCCAGTGGTGGACCGGGGAAGCGCGGGGAGCCTGGGTGTTCAAGGGTGCAGGATGACAATGGGTGAGTGGTACAATAATTGTGAAAGTGCGCCGCCGCTAAATCGAGCCAAAGCGCCCAGTGCAATTTTTAAAAGACAATTCTGTCCAGTTACAGTTTGCAGTTTTTAGGTAAAAACACTGGGAGGGTTGTATTCTACATTGTTACAGCCACATAGCAGGTACAGTGCAACAAAATCATAATATGACCAGATATATGGCTGAGCATTAATCCAGTTAAATTTGATTGTAGCAGCTGAACTAGAACAAAATTATTCAAAATGGATACAAATGTAAAACCTGGTGATTTTATCAACTAATTGTTTATTAAGTGCAATTAGGAACAGGAAAAGATGGGGTTGACTATTTACTATTCTATGTGATGCCTGTCTTTGATCAAACACAAGGAGATGATGAACGGAGCGCTGAAACTTTTCAGACACACACCGAAACGTTTCAGACACACACCTCCAGTCACAGATCTAGGTTGAATCCAGCTTCGTTCTTTAGCTCACTTCGCCACCCCAGTTCAGACACAGCTATATGAAAATCAGTCTTTTCCATGTACCTCATGGGAACAGTCCAGCCCGAACTGCCAAGCCATGTCTTCCCTGGACCAGAAACAAGCATCCTGGGACCGGTTTCGGACTAACAGCCCTCATAAGCCAGGCTAGCTTGAATCCTGTGGCAAAGTTAGCAAGGGACTCACATTGGGGCATACCCTGCCAACTTAGGCCAAACAAAGCAAACACAAGGAGATGATGGACGGAGGGCTGAAACTTTTCAGACACTCACCCCCTGTCACAGATCTGGGTTGAATCCATCATCGTTCTTTAGCTCATTGCGCCACCCCAGTTCAGACATAGCTATATGTAAATCAGTCTTGGCCCTGTGCCTCCTGGGAACAATCCAGCCCAAAATGGCCAAGCATGTCTTCCCTGGACCGGAAACAAGCATCCTGGGACCGGTTTCGAATTACAGCCCTTATCAGGATGTGGGGGTTACTGGTCCTGACATCGGACCGCAACCCACACCCCGGGCCTAACATAGTCTTCCTGATTAACTGGCTGGTTTACTCTCAATCTACCCTGAGGGGCTTAAAGCCCACTAGACTACCAGGGAAAAAAACGTATTGGATGGGGACTGGACCTTTCCCATCTTAGGGCTGCACTCACATCCTTTTGCCCTAGACAGTATTTTTGTCCCGTAGGGGAGGCAGATTGAATAGTTTGCCACTCTCTGTTGTTACATTTGTCAAACGTTCGCCCAAAGAAATTCCATTTTACTCTAACCTGCCATGGTGGCTGGCTTCAGTATTGGTGCTGTGGGTAGGCTGCTACCTAGGGAAGTCTACTACCTGTGGGCATTTCTAAAATCTAGAGACCCTGGGAACCCAGAGTAGTGTATCTTGCATGCATCCCAGTGCACTGTCTTACCCAGAATTCCCAGTGAACATAAAAACATAGACTTTTCTTCCTCTTTCTGTGGTGGAAGCCTGAAACATTTCGACCCATGGTTGGCCGACACCTAGAAAACCTTACCAAACCTGAGCATTTCTAAAAACCTAAGTCCCAGGACAATTAAGGTGGGTGTGGCTTGCATGGATCCCTGTATATTTCTTACCAAGAATACCATGTAAATGTCAAAGTATAGGTGAAAAAATGCATTCTCTTAAAGCGCAAACTCTTACACTTACAGCCAATGGGAAAAATCTTTTCATCCTAAATTTCCTCATGTTTCTGAAAAATACATGATATCTCACATGTGTAGGTGGGTCTAATGTACGTGATAGAAGTGGACCAAATATCTAAACAAATGAAGCCCACATTGACACTACATTGATTTCAGAAAGTCCAATATTTAGCTGATTTGCCTGAAGTATGATAGTATGATAGGCCACTTATAAATGTGGGGTATTATGTTCATAAGATGAAGTGTGAGAATGATGGAAAGTATTGCTGCTAGTTGTTACATTTTCTGTCACATAAATATGGGGAAATTGTGCTTTTTCCACTGCTACTATGATTAGATTGTCAGAAAACAAGTTAATTGATTAAGCCTGAGCTGAGATGCGAAGCCACACTTGATGCACTCTCGGAACTAGGAGCTCGGAGCACAGAGCGGGTTATGGAACATCCTCTCGGACTCCTTGCCACGGGGCAAAGCAGACCTTAACTCTGCTCGAACTACGTTGGCCCCTTCAACTCCCCCCCACCGCATAGCTGCCAAGGTTTTAGATTGCTATGTGTGACACTTTCATAATTTCAGTGTAATTATGAGTGACATTTCAATGACTATGAGTGACACTTTCTCACAAGCAAAATCAAGCAGTGAAGATGAGGGAAACATATAAATATCAGAAATGACAGCCATTTGAGTAATGAGAAACTCTAAGAAGATCTTAAAACCGCTCCAAAGCACCAGAAATGGAAGCACAATAACCAGAGATAGACTGCGTGACTGCGGTTCTCAGTAACGGGAGGCAGGCAGGCACTGTAGCTGCTCAGAAGAGGATCTTATAGATCTGATCATTCATGACTATGCAATAGCCTAAAAAGCAAAGTTTATAGCATAGCATATTCACAGTGCTTTCTGTAGCAGACTGGGACCCCATAGCAGTATAACACAGTTGCCACTGTTTACCACTACGCCAACTAGTACTGTATTATGGGGTCGATTAGGATTGCGGTGATTTCGCAACCTCCGGGACGGTGGAAGCCACCGCCGGCCCGGAGGATGCGGAATCACCGCTACGGACCCTCAAAACACCCACCGCCAGATTATGATGGCAGTGGGATCAGCGGCAGATGGCAGGCCCGTCCGCCGCTGCTCCGCGGGGTGTTGGACGCAATTTGGTGGCGGTGTCTGCAAGACACCGCCAGCCAAATTACGATAGGTTTGGAAACATGCTTTTTCGCAGCGGATTTACCGCAGTGGAAAAGCATGTGGAAAATAGCTTCTGGGTGGCCCTTGTGGGCCCCTTGGGTGTTGGGTGGGGGGTGCACATGGGGGGTACCTACGGTACCCCCTGCATTTGCATGCACAAAGCTGCAGGCACCGCGCGGTGCCTGCCGCTTTGTGCATGTAAATGCAAAACATGCATTTTTAACCTTACGGCAGGTACTGCTTCATGCAGCATCCGCCGCAAGGTTAAAGATACGGGATGTGACCACCAGGGTGGCGGTCACATCCTAATTGGTATGGAGGGACCACCGCTGCCCCTGCGGACGGTCCCTCCACCTCGGGGGTGGCGGACAGACGCAGGTCCGTCCGCCATCCTAATGAGCCCCCATGTTTCTATCTGGTTAGGCACACAACGTTTGCAGCGATTGCATTAAAATTGAGCAGCGCCATATCATATTCCATTGTATATTGACAGCTTGGCTTTTGGACTCTGGCGCAGACAGAAATCACCACACATCATTCACACGCATGCATAATATTCATTCAAATTGTGAAACAAGTTATCCCCTGGTATTTTGGAAGAATAACATGCCTCTTGTGTAAACTATCTGGAGTAATTGCACTGACCTAATACATAGCTGTCAAATTTTGAGAATGCATATGTGTGACATAGCCATATATTCAGTCTTCTGACATGTAACATATAAATGTCTTACGTGTAGCACTTTTAGTGATGCATTTTAGAGAACCAAAAACTGAATAGAGATCCACAGTTATGCCTATGCAATAAGATAGTTTTCACAAATTAGCCCATGTTGTGGTATGAAAACTGCCTCAAAACTGCCCAATGTTCCTAAATTGCCTACAAAAGATCACCAACCTGCTTTCTTTTGCCAACAGGGTCATGTGGCAGATATATTTGGCATCATAATAACCAATAAAATACATGTTTAGGAGCATGACTATAGTTTAATAAAGTTGAACGTTATGTCTAGTATACATTTCAGTTAAAACAAATGGCTTGTTAAGCCATAACAGTTAATCAATGAAATGATGATGGCCACTTTGCCATACTTTCGTCTGTATACATTTGCACCTACTTTTCTAGGTCAATTTTTTGAGGGTTTAAGCGTTCCACGACTACTGATGAGTTGGGGCCATATGTATCATCATCACCATTTGCGATTTCAAAATAGCGATTTTTAAGGAATCACTATTTAGAAATCGCAAAATGGTATGTATGTAGAAAATCACTATTTTTTAGCGATTTCCAATTATTCCTTATTTGCGAATTAGCAATTTGCGAATTCGCAAATAAGGAATAATTTCCCATTCATTTCTATGGGCCAGGAGGCCCATAGAAATGACTGGGAAATAATTCTCAATTTGCGAATTCGCAATTTGCTAATCGCGATTTCAGAATTATTTCAAGGGTGTGGAGGTGTCTCAAGGACACCCTGCTGCACCCCTGAAAATTACATGTGTGTGCATATGGCGCACATACATGCCCAATGGGCATGTATGTGCATCATATGCCACCCTCACAAATGCACAATTGTGCATATTTACAAGAAATCGCAAATTACCACCAACTACAAGTTGGTGGTAATTTGCGATTTCTAAACTTAAATTTGCAATTTTGAAAAGCTTCATACATAGCATTTAAGGAATCACAAAATTGCGATTCCATAAATGCTTAAGCAAAATAAGGAATCAAACTTTTTTGCGATTCCTTATTTTGCTAATATTTCATACTTTTCAAAATCGGAAAAAGGGCCGTTTGCGATTCGCTAAGGACGAAATTCTGCGAATTTTGGCCTTAATGAATCGCAAAAGGCTTGATACATATGGCCCTTGGTTCTGTCTGTTTACACGCTACAGTAGGTCTGGGAAATAGGCCGAGTGGGAACACACCGGGTCTCCCACAAGCCGTCCCCAGATCTGGCTGGGAAACTTCTGCAGGGGCCCGTGTTCACTCTTAAAAAACGGTGGCTACCACCGCCGTGCTCGGGTCTTGGACTAAACACTGAACCTCTAGTTAGGTCTCTAGGCTGTTGCTGTGCTGTACTGCTGTGCCCTCTGCTGTCTGTCCAGGATACTAGAATTGCGATTCTCCTATTAACATGCCTAGAGAATCTAGATTTCATTAAAGACACGGAGGCTCACATTATGCAATGACTTTTAATTGCAGATCCAAGCAGCCGCATCACAATACAAAGGTTCCAATAAGAACACTGAGATAAACTAAGAGAAATAACATAGCAACTATCTGCCTCTTTTAAATCAGGCGAAAAGAAGATCCAGTAGAAAGGAGAGAATTCGAAATGAAATCCAAACAAGAGTTGAAGAAGGCGACCAGCCAGAGAGAAACCATCAACGTAGCTCAAGTAGAAGGGTTATCTGAAAAGAAAAAGGGCAATGAAAATTGTGTCCAAAGGAACAGAGTAATCACAACGAATTTAACAACTTAAATCACATGTCAATGCAAACATATTAGAAATAACATGTCAATGGAAAAAAACATGAGCAATCAGGTTATAAGTGAGAATAATAATGAGACACCAAATACCAAACAGGGAATGGGTAGGTGGGATAATGTGAGCCTCTGTGTCTTTAATGAAATCTAGATTCTCTAGGCATGTTAATAGGAAAATCGCAATGTCATTACAAGAACGGAGGCTAAATTATGCATGTTGGTAGCCTTGTAAAATGACAATAGACATGTGTTCAATTGGTTTACAATAGTGTCTTACGAAGGCACTAGCATTAGACTAGTCGGCAGCTTTAAGAATATCATCCAACTTACCTCCGGACCAAAGTGACTTACTCGCCAAAGCACCTCTGAGAGAATGAGCTTGAAACTTGGTTATATCGATACCTGCTAGAGTCATAGCTTAACCCATCTAGCAATTTGAAGTGGAGGAAATGGCCTTATGAGGTTTAACGAAGGAAATAAGAAGCTGATTCTCATCAATAGGCCGCAGGTTAGACATAGTCTGATCATAAGCTTTCATACATTCAACTATACAAAGTTTTGGGCAAGGGTCGAAATGAGGATAAAAGATTGAGTCAGACATGGTCTTGGTTCTTCTGTAGACCTCAAATTTGACTCCAAACAAATTATAGGACCTGTTAGAGATCTCCAGAGCTTCAACGTCAGAAACTCTACGACAAGAGATAAGGCAAAGAAGAGTGGCGAGTTTAATAGAAAAATTTTCTATTCAAAAGAAAATTTTCGGGCCTAGAGGTGAAAAGATCTTGAATAAAATTCACTTCCCAGTGTATCATATTTTGGTTTCGGGGGTCTTTTGAGACGAATGCTCTTCATAACCCTACAAACAATGAAGTTTTTACCGACTGTCTTGCCATTAACAAGAACATGACCCGCAGAGATAGCGGATCTATAGCAATTAATCGATCTATAACTCAAACCTTTGTCAAAAAGTTCAGCCAGAAAGTTCACTACATCAACGATAGGTGCCTGTATGGGATCTAAATCCCTCTCCAGGCACCAACGAAACCAAGATTTCCAGATATTATTGTATCTTTAGTGAGTTCCCGGCGCCCATGACTCTCTGAGGAGATTGGTACAAAAGGGGGTGGTGATGGAAGGAGCATCTGAATCAATCAAACACTCACACCCAGTCAAAAGATCTGGGTTTAATCCATCACCGTTCTTTAGCCCACTCTGCCACCCCAGTTCAGACATGGCTATATGCAAATCAGTCTGACCCTGTGCCTCATGGGAACAGTCCAGCCCGAACTGCCAAGCCATGTCTTCCCTGGACCGGAACCAAGCTTCCGAGGACCGGTTTCTGGCATTCCAGCCGTCTTCAGCTGGGTGTGACTGGGTGTGAGTGTTTGATTGATTCAGATGCTCCGTCCATCACCACCCCCCTTTTGTACCGCTTTTGGCCACCATAAGTGTGGCACGGTATGCTCAGACGTAAGTCCCATGCTCACTTTGCCACTGGATTCAAGCAAGCCGGGCTGAAGACGGCTGGAATGCCAGAAACCGCCAAAACCCTGATTGGGTTACAGCATTCACCAGTAAAGTACTTCGCCAACAGTTCAGCTTCCCAAAACCCCGGATGGGTCAGCGAACCTCCCAACAGAGTGCTCCGCAGCCCTCTGCTCTTAGTCACCTATTGAGTGCGTTTAGTCAGTGACAGGTCAGCTATTCGGACAAGTCGGACAAATTAACTAGCTAAGCCTACTCTAGTTATACTTTTTCGAGGGCAGTGTACCACCCCTCAATGATGCAAGTGTAAGGATCCCCAATTTCGATTGGACAAAGGCGGAGGACAGGTCATCACACCAGCTATATTCTTTAGACTTCAGTGTTGAATATTAATTTTTTCCGTTCCCGCCACATCAATTTCTTTTCACATGACAACTGCATTTTCACCTAACAATGGTTGTTCTATTGACAAATACATTGTATGCAATTTGGCTTCTTCTAGTGGGGTCAGATGTGAGCTTCCCAGGCATATCTTGGATGTGACTGCCTTCTGGCTCTGGTTCAATGCCAAAGGGTTCATCTTCTTGCGGCAGTCTGTCATGCGCAGAAGGATTTTCGAAATGGAGTAATAGCAGCTCCCAGACCCAAAGAATACGATACATGAAAAGTAGAAGAGAAACAGTTTTAGAACACGTATTAAATGAATACACTGTATACAAATGAATTTCTACACTATATCCATTACTTTATATTAGACTATAGCATTAGGATTAAGCAGAACGAACAGCTTAGCAAAAGCGGCAATGCAAACTTCTCGCATGTGAGAACACAGAGCAGCCATATTAGCACTAGTGCGCAGATGCAACAGTTTTCCCTCCAAAGCTGCGAGTACGTCATGTCACGTGGGTATGACAGACGCATGTGCAGACGAAATTCCCGCGTAGCAGCAGCCATTTTAAATGCAAGCGTATTAGGATTAGTGAAACACATAAGCAAGCTTCACTCAGACACCCGATATTGATGAAAAAGGGGTAAATTAGTAAGACAAACATGTTGATTACATAGTTAGGGTTATTCGAGGTTCATGAATACAAGCAAGTTGCTTCTCGTGCGAATCCTTCCTCCATCAAAGGCATCAACCCATTCTTCCCATAACATTTATGGCTATCCAGGCTGCGCAAGAAAAGGCAGTGGAACAACAATGGCAGGGGTAGCCATATTGCCTGAACAAAAATACAAACAAAAATGCTCCACAATACTGTCAAAATAGTGGAAAGTAACAACTATAATGACGAAAGAAGAGCTACTTAATTATATAATGCAGTTTCATCTTTGTCCAGCAGGGGGCGATAAACATGAACACGCAAACAGGAAGAAGACTGTTACTTTCCTTCTCTTCTTAAAGTCACGTGATTCCAAATCCTTACTGAAGACAATAGGCAGCAACACAAGTGGCGTGGCTAAAGGTACGTATAACTTTCAATATTTCAATGACCGAATTTAGCTTGTGGACGTGAGCACACGACGCTCCCAACGTTCACAAAGCTATGCGTTTCCGTCTGCTTAACTAAAGGTAACCTTGGTATTGATGGAGCAAGAATTCGCACAGTTCGCGACTTGCTTGTATTCATGAACCTCAAATAAAGTTAACATCATAACCAACACCTTTTGTCTTATTAATATTCCACTTTTACACTACACGGGGGTGTCCCAGTGACTCTTGCCTATGTGTATACTAATCCTAACTACGCTTGCATATTAAATGGTCACTGCTTTGCGAGATTCTAGTCTGCGCATGCGTCGGTCATACTCATGTGATGTGACGCACTCGCAGTTCTGGAGGGAACTTGTCGCTCATGCGCAGTACAGCTAAAATGGCCGCTTTGTTTCTCACTTGCTCTTCGCTTGCACTGCTGCTTTAGCCCAGCTATTCCGTTCTGCTTAACTCCTAACGCTATAGTTATTATAAAGTAAGGGGTGTAGTGTACCCAATCATGGTATACAGTGTATTCATTTTTTCTGTGTTTCTAAATTGTTTTCGCTTACTTTTCATGTAACATTCTTCGGGGGCCTGGGAGAGAGGTGCTACTCCATCTTGGAAGCCCGTGAGGTACCAATCACGTGATGGGGGAAAAGAGAGTCATACAGCAGTGGAACCCAGCCAGCTGGCTGCCGAAGCTAAGATGCTCATGGGAACCTGAACTGCGCCCCAGCGCGAAGATGCTAACTCGTACCTGCATTTGTTACATTGTAATGTTGTACTGTGTACTCTTTGTTTTCCTAAACTCACATGCCATGGGAACTGGAATGTAAGGGGTGGGTTCGAAAATTGAATATTAAGTCTGTGAAAGTTCAAATTATAGGTGGTGTCATGACCTAACCACCTCTCTTGTCCAATCCGAAGTTGGGGATCCTTTCACTTGCAACATTCGTGGGTGGTACACTGACCCGAAAACAGTATAACTAGCCTAGGTTTAGCTAGAGAAATTGTCCGACTTGTCCGAATAGCTGACCTGTCACTGACCCAACGAACTCTATAGGTGATTGATACAGAGAGCTGCGGAGCACTCTGTCCGTAATTTCCACAAACTCAGTCGGAGTTTGGAAACCTTAAGTGCTGGCGAAGCACTTTGCTGGGAGATTCGAGAACCCAATCGGGGTTATTGGCAGATTCCTTGCAGAGAGGGAGTAGCGCAGGCATGCCATCCGAAGCTGCAGGTGTTGGTCGTACCCTTTGGTGAGCCCAGTCCTGATCCAAATCCTGGGGTTATCTGTCCTGACTGTCCATGAGCTGTACCTCCTCGCCTACTGCCATCCTAAGTCCTTGAGGGTCCTTTCCCGCCTTTCCCAACTGACCCGTGGCCAGGGTTAGTCTCCATCCTGTTCTAGGTAAATATATTCTGTGTGGGTGTTTGTCTATCTAAATTTTTTCCCTCTCCCGTCTTAAATAAAGCAAACTTGCCTATGTCAATTTCCCTGTCTATATATAAATTTTTGATTTTCATGCAAAGTGTTTACTAGCATGTTCCATATTTTCTCCCTACCTTTAGTCAAACCCTGAACTGTTTACATATACAGTATGTTCCATTCTTACCCTCCCTATAGTAATAAGCACTTGTTGATATAGAAACTTTCATGAGGTTCGTCACTTCTTAACCGTTAGAATATTTGAAAGTTTACTTTGATTAGTATGTTCCCTTTCTCTACCCGCCTTTAGTAACGTTGTGAAAGTCTGATAGACTAAAATAGCGTGTTCCTTATTTCCCCCTCCCTTATTTCTTCGATTTATAAATGATTCTCACTTTGATTCATAGCTACTCTATATTTCAAATCTTAGTTATTGATAGTCTGATCTGTGTAAATTTAATTCTCATGGCATATGGTGACGAAAATTAATTAGATAAAGGTGTTGAAAACTTCTTGCGTTTGTGGTTATTACAAAAGTATAAACATTTTCACATATACAACGTATCAATTCATGTTGATTTGCCTATCCACTGATAGCTCCTGATCCATTGTGATCTTAGGTACCTGTTTCCGAGGATTGGTAAGTCAGGTACACGGAAATAAAGGGAAAAGAACAAGGATTACTGATAGCGGTGTGCTGGTTACCTGATTTATGAAAATATAGTGATAAATACGTTATGGGCCCAAGTGTGCATATTGGATAAATAAGAGTCGGGTGACCTGCGCGCTCTATCAGTATGACAGTGTGAGCTCGACTTGCTCCCAACGTCTGTCAAGTGTTACACGTTAAAACTAGGTAGGCTTCTAACTAGCAGACGCCGCAAACCTCCTCTGTTTACTGTCTTTCAAGGGACAACAAAAATTAAACAGATCTTGAACTGCGAAGTAGCAGGTTATGGAAGTTCACATTCCTCCCTGGACACGAGTCGAGGGTCTTCACGACAGGGGCATGACTTAATCCTGTCTCCTCACCTCAATCTTGAACTCGTTCGCGGCACCCCCGCTGCAATCCAGTTCCTCACCTCGACTCAGCTGTCCTCACCGACACAGCTAACTTCCACAGACATCGACGGCCCCTCTCGATACTCAATGGGTTACAGCCACAAGATACTCGTGACCCGCTCTGCATGCTCCTGTGACTCTGTTCACCACCTGTGGCTGGCAAGCATCGCCAAAATGTGGTGAATGACACAGGAGTCAGATTAGGAGATAACACGTCTTTATTGGTAAAGACAGGGCTCACAGGAGCGTGGTCCCTTCAAAGCCAGCCACAGCACCAACTGACGCCGATGGAATCCACGCGCACAGAGGACACAGAAACACTGCTAAAGGCAAGTGCCACATTACAACAGAGTTCCAGGCAAGCCAGCGCCACCAGTGTCCTTGTCAGGGACAGCCCCACTCTTCAGTGTCATTGCCAAGTGACACTACAGCCTGGAAAGCCGCCTCTGGATCTACCTGTGTCTACTTGTACAGGGTACAACATATAGCTATCCATCATTAATGATATTGTGTATACAAGATAATAAACAGACGTCAATGGGAACTTGCAAGGAGATACAAAGGGGTTATGGCATGCGTTAGTATTAATGTTTAATACTGTTGATTTATTGATACATCCGCTACAGAAACTAATCCATGTTTGTGTACTCTGCCTAAATACTCATGTATAGCGGGCCCTATGGGTCAAATGTGGCTACAAATACCAATAAAATATGTTTTGGGAAAAAAAAACCCTGATAAGTGCCCCTTATTCCTGGCTGGTCATAAACAGTGGCTCCCAAGCTCAGGTGATAGACTCCCTGTGAACGAGGGCCATTGATTTGTCTGATTTGGCAGTTAGTTGCACAAAAACAAAAAAGTAAATCGAGCTGACAAAAGAAACATGGCACCACCTCTGCATTCTCCTCTGCCTTCAGTGCATCTGCTGCTGCACTAGCATAGAGATCCCACCGAGACAGGCAGTGGTTTCTAAATTGCATGCTGTTGACTGCTAAGCTGGCAGGCTGGCAGGTCGCTTCCAAACCATACATGAAGTCCAAGGTTTCTTTTCACTGCTATTATACCAGATCAGTGAATGACTGTATTAAATGAGGAGCTCTGTATATTCCATCATATGAAAGTCAAATACAGCCTGTTGCTTTCAAAGCATCAAAAAAGACTATTCATTTTTTCCAATTTCCAAAAACTTCTGAAATATAGCAGATGCGTTGCCTTTTGGCAGAATATAGTAGAACATTTCACGGATAACGTATTGCAGTCCTATGAAAACCAACGTTTTATAGACTTAGAACTAAAGCACTAACGAGGTAGTTGAATTGTGAGAACATTTGTAAAAAATGGGAGCACCAGCAATTTGCACAAATGTTTACATACTATACTGCCTTTTAGTAGATGAGGGCAAATTCCATTCACTCCTGTACTTGAGCAAAACAATATCCAGTGGTTTTAACATGTGCAAATAACTCTGCACATCATATATTACATTTATTTGCAAACATGCCCTAATCAGGTGTACATTTATGCCCATTGCCCGCTATAAATGCACTGGGTGTTTTTTCCACCAGCTCTTACATTCGAAGGATTCTGTGCCTGTTTATATGGAAGCCCACATTTCGGCAAGCCTGGCATTTCCTTTCTTTTCCAGAAAGACATGTAACAGAACAGTGCTTGACTGCTGCTATAATAGGAATACGAATTAGCTTCCCTAAGAAGGAGTTAGTTAACGATACGAATACAAATGTGTAGGCGCCCAAGACTTCGAACAAACGAAGGAAGCAAGTGCCGTGACACTTGGCAAAGATAAACAGGGCTGGAAAGAAAACTTGCTCTGGAGTTGGAATGCTAAACCAAGTCCGCAGCTTTCAGAAAAGACACTGTTGTAAAACTACTAAATAGGCCTACAAGGTTTCTGATGGCGACTAATAAAGTAAAAAAATATATATTGAAAAGACTTGAATAAAATTAAATCTGTGCTAGAAATTGATGACACCGCACACTGGAAGTTATCCAAAGGGGATTTAATTAATGGTAGGAAAAGGGCACTGTTTTAATTCCATCCACTTCGCGGGCCTGGTTTTCCAGCATGTTGCTTATGAGAAAAACAATATGGAAAATGGGATACTGGGCAGGCTCTCTTTTAGAAATGGCTATGTTTTTTCTTTTAAATTATCTCCTCAGGACTGTTTAAAAGTATATTGACATCCAAGCAGAAGATTTGTTTGACTGCATCTGTACCTTTTGCTATTAAAGTAGCTATTAATGAGTGCACAGTAGGTAATCAGGCCTGCAGAGTTTTCGAGGGCTGCTGCTAACACAAACTAATCCGGGTTCCTTTCCCTCAGTCAAGGGAGAAGTGGTAAGGAGTCTGCCGTCTGTACTGGAAAATTATCCATGCTCTTCATACCACTCTTACCTGAATCCAGGAATTCTGCTGGGGGACTCACATGCTGCTGGGAGAGGGAGTAGAGGCCAGCAAAAGGGTATCAAATTAAATTGAAGAAATATAGGGATGCTGTTATTTCGCTGTAAGGAAGTGTACCTTCCTTTCTTCTCGCATGTCACTCTGGGGCCAGTGCCATGCTCAGTATGTCAGAAACCTGGGTCTTCGACTGAATGAGAACCTCACTATTCACGACCAAGCCATGGAAAAAAAGGGGTGCATAGTTTGGTCATGGTCATACCTTTTAAGCTAGACAAGTGCAATGACTACTCCCTGTCTGGAAGCAAAACAGAAACCCCAACAGCAGAGCCAATCATAGTCATGTGACCCAGGATACTGGCAGAAGACACAAATGGTAGAGATAAGAAAATGCCAATTTTCTAAGAGTTTTGTTTTCAGAATTGTGACTTAAAGTCCGACTTTACCATTAAAGAGGATTTGAAATTACAATTCCTTTAAGGGTAAGCAGCATATCTCTGTCTGCTCCCAGTCCAAAGTTATCACTTATTAAATGTTATGTTATGCGGTTTTGTAGAGCGCTCAGCTGCCCCAGCAAAGGGGCGTCCCGGCGCTGTTAGCAGAAAACTGCACAGCCTCTAACAGGGAAGATGCCTACAACGGAGGGAAGAGGAACGTTTTAATTGCTTTATGAAATGGTAAATAATTCTTCAAGCTGCAGATGGAAATAGGGAGTGCGTTCCAAAATTTGGATGCCAAAGAACGGAAGGAACGCGCCCCGGCACGAACCCTCCTCACCAGAGGGATAACCGCCAAATGCTGCCCCATCGACCGGAGCTGGCAGGAGGGTGTGTATGGTGCAAGCAGAATATCTGGGGATGAGGAGTTCAAGATTTTAAAAGAAATGCAAAGGTACTTGAACTCTATACGTTTGGCCACAGGCAGCCAGTGGAGCCGACAAATAGCACTAGATGCAGAGCATGTACTAGGCAGGCTAAGTAGAACACAGTGTTAATGGGATAAGCCTAGCCACAGTGAGAAATGACTTTAGGAGTTTCTCACTAACAGTAAATGTATAACTCAAGTACACATGTCCTACTTTTTAAATACAGTTCACCTTGCCCTATGAGACTTTACTGCCTACCTTAGGGGTGACATATTTAATTAAAAGGTAGGTTTAAGCCTGGCAAATGTTTATTTTACCATGTCAAAATGGCAGTTTAAAACTCCACTGCAAGCTGTAGTGGCAGGCCTGGGACATGTTTAAAAAGGCTACTTTTAGTGGGTGGCACAATTAATTGGTGCAGGCCCATTAGTAGCATTTACTAGACAGATCTGGGGCACAGATTTACCATTTATTAGAAGCGTACAAGTAACCAGATGTGCCAATTACATATAGTCTAATTTTACCATGTTAGATGAAGAGAGCACAAGCACTTTAGCACTGGTTAGCAGTGGTGAGGTGTACAGAGTCCTAATGACAACAAAAAGAAATTTAGCAAAACAGGAGGAGTGAAAGCAAAAGGTTTGAGGGAATACCACTTCAAGGATGTCATGTCTAACAACCCTATATTACCACATATATCCAACACCACCTCCGATAACCACATCCTATATCCCCATCTGCACCTTCTGTCAGAATATTCACCCTATGTCACCTACATCATCATCTACCTTATGCACCAGTGATACTCTTTGCCACCTTAAATTCAGCCTTGGGGAGGTAAAAAATGATCACTATTCCTTGGGCGACCTTCACTTGTTACTATCGATTGTGCGTATGCAAGGTTGCTGATGAAGTGGGATTGATGATATCAGCCCCGAAGAAGACGATTATCCCTTAAAACTTGCGTTCGCTGGCTACACAATAAATTCAAATTAAGACAGATTTTAACAAAATTACACACTAATGACCTATGCGGATTATTTTTAAATTAAGAGACACTTAGTAATATTATAACTTCTAAAAGGAACTGGAATCATTCTATACTAATAACAAGAGAGTAGACCAGGTCTGGGGATAGTGCGTCACCAAACAGATAACTCCGATACGATAAGATGTACATGTGTGCCAGTGTCGCTGAAAATTATTGGACACAAAAGGCTAGAAAAAGTCCCATCAGACCACCCAACTGGTGGAGTTTGCGTCACGTGGGATATTGCTGATCAATCCTTACCACACCCAGCCTTACAGTGCTGTAGTGGAAAAGGATGTCCGCGGTCCAGCCATAATGATTCCAATGGAGTGGACTAAATAAAGTGCAGTGCTCAAAGAAATGGTGATAAAATAAAATTGGCTACACTGGCCCAGAGAGAGTGTACATACTAAAGTCAGTGTGTCAATGGTTAAAAACACGCCTGGTAGAGAAGTTGAACTACCCAGTGGCGCTGCGCCACTGGGTAGTTCAACTTCTCTACCAGGCGTGTTTTTAACCATTGACACACTAGGTTGAACTTTAACTTTGATAAAGAGCATTGTTGTTGGTCTTGGAGGGGATGGTGCCGGGCTGGTTATACTTTAACCCCGATTTGTTGGTACCCCTTTGTGACCGACTTGCTATACCCCGACTTGGAGCCTGCACAACTTCATACATTCCCAGAATATGTTGTTTCTTTTGATTCACTTCTCAGAATGCCCATGACTCAAAAGGCAGAATAATCATGCAGAGGCACTTGTGCATCATCAAATACATGGCTTATTCTTGACACATATTGTTCCCACCTAAGCCCATTCTGCCTTCTCTCTTCTCATTCCCCTAGGCCGCAACATACACCATAACCTTTATCTACCCTACAGCATACACTACCTAACCCCCACAACTTCTACGCCACCTATGTCACCACCTTACCCTTAAATCATCTTATGCCCTACACCATCTATACCTGTCACCCTACAACATTATCTACAAACTACATGCCATCTACACCTTACACTACTCACTATACCCGTACAATCAACTACACCTTACACCACTTTCATTGACTAACAACGGCCTAACCTACACCCCACAACCCACACCACCACAACCCACATCCCACACCCACAACATACATCCACACTTTTCCCCTCAGAAAACCACCTACACCAACGCTACCTACAGCATTCGCCTCCCCTTGCATCTCATCTCCATACCATGGATCCATGGATCACATGTAACATTTAAGTCATGGGTGCTACCTCATCTATACCTTACACCACATCTTAACCATGTATGCCCAGAACCACCCAAGCTACACATCACCACCTAAAATCTGAATAACCACCTTCACCCTGTACCTCTATCTATAGCCCTTACATCGACTCACACTTTACACATCCTCACCACCGCAACCATTTTAGACCTTACAACCAAATTAAGATTTTAAATATTGTAGCTAATACTGATTCCATACCTGCTATATTCATCTCCTGTACTGAATCACAAAACCATTTGCAGTCTTAATAAAAGTTTTATGCAACACGTACACAACCTGCTACATCTTTGTACAGCTACACCTCATTGTGCCATCAAGTTTAAATTAAGTATAAAATCTCTAATATCACTCCATTACAGAAGCACCATGATCTACCTCTGTGACTGTGCAAAAGCGGATCCACCATCACTAAAATATTTAATTTACCAGGAAGCAAGGAAAACTACATTCACAGACCTGGAGTTGCACACCCTACCCTCTAAAATGTACAATCTACCTGGCCCAGAGACACTGACACAGTTAAACCGATCGATAAGGAAAAATCCAATCCTTAGAACTTTTACTCTCAAAAAGATGGTCTCTGACCTGGCACAGGCCAAACCATACAACCACATAGACTTAGTCTTTGATACCTATTCCTTACAGAATCAAGAGTATCTAGGGTCAGAGCTGCCTGGTATATTAAAATTAAATGTTTTAAGGTTTAGTTTGTTTTATACTCCGATTTATGAATTTGAGGTGAAATGTAAAACCCAGCTTTTAAAGATGAAACTGCTTGTTGACTTTGTGGGCATTCAGTTGAATCCCTTTTGCACGTTCTATGTATCTGCCCAAAACTTCTATATTTAAGGAAAAAATATTTGTGACCTATGTTTAAAAAGGCAAAAATAAGATCTACTATGGAAGCTGTCAGATACTGGTTTAGCGTTAGAGAAGATAGTTCAATAATAATGCTAATTACATTTTTAGACCAGTCTTACAAAGCTTTATCTTCATTATTTTACTCTCTCTATATATGTCTTGACTTGATTTTGTTTGTATCTAGATTTAAGAAAGCTAACATAATTCATCTTAAATTACAAGCACTTTGCACATTTTGTGCTTTTTGCACCATATTTGCATTTTCATGAAAAGTTGGCTCCCACAATTCGTTTAAGGTCAAATAGAATCAACTGTAGAGGCCGCCCTAGACCGTGAGAGTGTCTTGGAGACCAGTGCAATAACAATGGTAGCTATATTTTTAGATTAGGCTTATAATACTGTTTTGATTACATTTATTTATGCAAGCTGATTTCATACACTAATTGTATGTCTTTGGATACTTGTGCACTGCCCCAAAATTGGGTATTTGAGAAAAGGCATCAGCCAGTGATTTTCGTAAGGCAAACCAAATCTAACTGTTTTAAACTGCTTGAAACAGTGATAGTGTCGAGGACAATAGTGCAATAACATGTCAATTATATTTTTAGACCAGGCTTACAAAACATCAACTTGTGATTTAAATATATTGCCTGTACTCTGAATTGTATCCATCTGTTTTCAGATACAAGTAAACTGTTGTTATGCCTTGATTGTTAACTACGATCTTAGAGTCTTTTGCTGATCATTCGATACTTGTACTGATCGTGATGTTTTATATGACTTATTGTAATCTTTTGATTAATATAATAAACAAATATTACTACTACTACTATTGTAGCTAACATTTAATTTTTGTGTAGCACAGTGGACGAAACGTTTTGGGATCTAGTTTAACAAAGTTAGAAGAGCATCTTTAGATTCAGATCAGTACAGCACGCTAGGAACCGGTGTAAATTATTTCACTTGAACATCTCTGTAATTCCTGTCTCACATCGTTAAACACCTAACTACAGGGCACATCAACAAGGGCCTTATCTCCGCTTTTTCGGCTTTATAAGCCAAAAAATCGGAGATAAAACTATAGGGCTATTTAAAAGTGGGTGCTAACAAGCTTTAGCACATGTTAGCACCCGTTTTCCCAACGCCTCGCATCTCTTATGAGATGCAAAGTGGGCATCACTGGGCAATACTGTTTGTAAATTATCGCTGATGTACACATCGCAATATTTACAAGTTCCCACGCATTTTAACAGACGTTAGTTTTTGGCGAAAACCGCGTTTTTTGCCAAAAACTAACATCTGCTAAAATGCTGACTTACCTATACTTTACATTGAGGTTGATTTATGCTGATACGACCACAGGGTCGTATCAGCAAGGTTATCGCCGCTTTCGCTGGAATAATTATCGCCATTGCGCTATGCGTTGTTAATACAGCGCTAGAATGGCGATAATTTTCAGTGATAGCCGGCGATAAAAAATGTCACGCAAAACGCGCCCAGCGATAATTATCTCTGTCGCTTGATAATAGGCCCCTATGTTTTGTGTAGTGAATGATCTCTATTGGTGATGTGATGTAGGCAACTGAATTCTTTATCTTGTGAAAGTCACATTTTGTAATAAGCTGTTATTGTAACAGACTGCATACCAATTCTTTCCTTTCCCCCTCACCATCTGAACATTTTTTGAGTGGATGCTTCTATGGCTAATTGAATCTGCAGATGTTTATTTATGGGGAGCGAGGCTTAATCACCTGTTTTCTCGTTTTAGTACAGACATCCTCAGCAAGACAAGGTCTAAAGAGCACATTAAGTAAGCAAAACAAAGGAATATTATGGGTGAAATAACCCAGAGCGCCATACAGACTCTCTCTCTCTCTCTATTTACACTGCTGGCACTGCTCAGGTTCAGTGGGATGTAAGGCTAATCTGACCCTGGCATCATTTCAAAGTGAGAGCTGCTGAAAACATCAGATGAGAGCAGCAAGCACTTACATTGCCTCTTAACATATAATATGTGATCATCTATTTGCATTGTTGACTATTGTTGACACTGCTTAGGAGCAACAGGCTGTTTGCTAACTTATTTTCTTACGTATATTTATTTTTCATGATGGGACTCTGTACTCTAGGTTTTTTGACAATTGGTATTTCTCATTACTAATTGGTGTGCTTCACATAATGTGTGTATACCTTTCGTTTGTTATAGTTTTATCTACCCATTTAATTATCTTGGCCAATATTATTCTTTGTAACAATTTGTTCCTATGTTACCAGTCAGTGTATGGTGTACTTTGTGCCCAGTGTTTCCCACCTTCTTTTGTACAGTACTCTGAAACCTGACTTGGTGGAGGTTATGCTTTAAAAGACAATACATAAATAAAATGAATACACCTATCCCAAACAAAAAAAACATACACCCAACATCTTCACCACCACCAACCCACAGATGTACCACCTAAATCCTACGACCAATATCCGACATGATCAATGCCATAATCATGCAATATATACTCCTTCCTACACTGATTCCCCACCCTACCACCTGCACTCTACATCACTACCAATCAGGGGTTGTGCTGTGTGTTCTGTGGGAGAAATAACCACAATATGGCACTATAGCGTTTGATGCTCAGTTGGATGTTTGCATTGAACAAGGTTAAATAAAAGTAATTGTTTAATGTGAATGCAGAAAGCATGCATAAAACCACTACAAAACACTCTAATATTATTGAGAACCTTCAATTCAATACGACTGCAGAATTGACCCTGACCATTGGGTTTGAGAATGTCCACACATCCGCACACTGATAAGGAGAGGTAGCAGTAGGGGCAGCGGTAGATCCCAACTGCCGTTTTCCGACCATATGCAACAAGGGGAAAATGGCCCTAGGCAGAATAATAATTACTTCGACACCTTGCGACAAGCACAAGCCTAAATGACTCCTGTGACAATGCCTGAAATACCATGCTGAGACGATTACTATGGGGAAGATGAGGACTAGGGAGGTCTGAGAGGGTTGGTGAATAGAACTGTGTTGTGCCTAGATAAAAGAAGCCCATATGTGATGAGGACAGTAGAGAACACCCCATTAAATTTCTACTAGACAAAAGGGCCACCAACTCTTCACTGACCAAACAGATCTTGCCCCAATGTCCCACTCTCCCGGATAGTAAATGTGTCTGTGAGGTTAACCAATGTTACAGTCACCAGTCCCATCTCTCAGCCCCTGAACTATACGATTGGTCCTATTACAGATAAACATGAACTTGTAATCTCAGACAAGTGTGTCTTTAACCATTTAGAACTAGATTTGTGATGAAACTGAATTTGGTCATCAGGTGTACAACAGATGAGATATATTTGGAATGCGTCTCAGACAATGTGACTATGATGACTAGATCTGTGTTATGCAGAATACTGCATTTCCCTCCTGATCATCTGAAGGAGATAAACCTCAGAATGTGGGCCACGCACACCAACGATACACAAAAATAATGGTTGTGCATTGTCTGTCCTCACCCAAAAGCAGGGTGGTCACAAGTGCCTATCTGCCTATTTTTCTGCAACACTAGACAAGGTAGCTCACGCCATTTCCCCAAGCCTAAGAGCGGTCACAGCAGCTGCAGTCTCCCTTCAACAAGCCAAGACTTTGGTTATGGGACATACTATACACGTCAATGTACCTAATTCTGTGAATGTATTGTTGAATAGGACCATGACGCAACCTCTTACCAATGCTCAGCTGGCTCATTATGAATTGTGTTTTTCGAGCCCACATGTAGCCTTACACCGATGTAAGACATTATCGCCGCACTGCAGCTAAAGCGGCGATAATGGGCTTGATAATACGCCGTTGTGAATTCCCATAGATGCCCATGTTCTTGTGTGAACATGGGCTTCTATGGGAATTCTCTACGGCATATTATCAAGCCCATTATCGCCGCTTTAGCAGCAGTTTTCTGCCGCTAAAACGGCGATAACGTTAACGCTGTGCCTGATATTATGCCCCTTAATGCCTTATGCTTGTTGCCTGTAGTGTGCAATGTTGAGTTTGATGGAATGGATGAGGTGCAAACAAAAGGGTGGATCGAATTGTCTGATGTACCTTCGGCAGATAGTGTGGAGATGTCATCTCTGAATGGATGGGTCCAGCTTTAAATTGCCTAATGGCAGTACTACGGAAGCATATGCTATCACCACTCTAAATTCAGTATTAAAGACATGCAAGATACCTGAGATCCCCGCCCAGACAGCAGAGCCGATAGCACTTGCCAGAGCCTGCGAACTGGCTTTGGGGGAAAAGGGTGGACATTGATACGAATAGTCAATATGCCTTTGGTGTGGTCTACACTTTTGGTAGATTATGGGCTGAGAGAGGGTTTATTACTTCACAAGGCACTGAAATACAACATGGTGTGTTGATAACGAGATTACTAAATGCACTGTCCTTTCCTGCCAAAGTGTCGGAGACAAAATGTGGCACTCATAAGAAAAGAACTGAAGAAGTGGGGAGGAGAAATAATTTTGCAGCTAAAACAAGCCAAGTTGACTGCCTCCTTCCCCACTGCTCTCTAGTAAATAGCCTACTCTGACCGTGACATAGCGAAGGGGCTGCAAGATTTTAGCCCTGAAGGAATAACTGAAATGCAGAAACAAGTTACAAAGGACAAATTGGACTATTAGACCAAGACGGGTACACATGTTCATGGTTGCTGGATGTCTATGGACAGAAAAATATATCTTCTGCCCGAAGCACTGTTATATTCAATTACTTTTATGATGCACAGCCCCACTCATTTGGGTTGGGATGCATTGACCAATAGTTTTGGGCAAAGGCCACTATACGGAGTATGGCTGAGCAGATATGCCAAGGCAGTATGACCTGAGCTCAGTACAATGTAGGCATTTTGCCTCTCCACAGACGCCCTTCGAAGAGCTCCACATGGATTACATTGAAACTAGAGTCTACATCCACCACCGACACACCAGACAGGAGGTATATGACACTGCAGAGACCACAGTACCATCTCCGCCCCAGAATGACTGTTGGCTGATCAATTCATTCAGCATCTTTTTCCCCTCCATCAGTATCACTAAATAAAATTCCGAGTCCATCTTATGAACTCAACCAATGGTAGATTTTCTATCGAGTTCATAGTCGCAAAGGACTGGTAACCTCTCATTAACTAGTAATGGTGAAAAATAAGGAACAGAGGGGGAGGAGCACTGAAGGGGAACAACCTGGACGGATGAAGACATTTTTGAAGAGAAAGTTCTGCATTCTATTTCTGCTCACTCTTGGAAAGAATATCATGGGACTGTTGCCATACAAATTATGAATGCAAAGAATTAAATTTATCATAATTTTGATTAACATACATTATGGGATGACATTTCTTCACGTTTTGGTACATGGGTTTGGACTTTACTGAAGATCATATTGATTATCATCATTACAATATTGGTTGTCTGCCTGTGCATGAATATGCTCCCTGTTTGTTGTCTAGCCTGTATTCTGCTGTGTACCACCCATGCAGAGCAACATTCATGTTTCGAGAACCATGATTCAGTGAGACCAAGAGGTAATGGAATTAAGGCATATAGATATTGATTGATTCTCATATTAATGTTGAACAATTTTTCAAAGGCCGGTTTGTGGAGGAAGATATATATTTTGCAAACATCTGGTCATCAATTTTATAAGTTGTACGTCGTTTTGCAGTTCATGTTATTACATTGTTTTTTTGGTCTTCATCTGTAGACAGGCTGAGACTTAATCCGTGCTGTTGATGATGTGAAAATACCAAGTGCAGGATGTTGTTAGCTTGTAGGTTTTCATGGAATGTGCTTGAAGGCAGTTTTGGTGCACCTTCTGAATTAACCTCCTGATTATTGGCTGACTACAATAATTTATTGTTTGCCTACTGTCAGTGTAATGTTCTCCTACGTACGTGGCTCGAAATGTATAAAAATCTGCTGATTGTAACCCCCAGTGAAACAGTGAAGTTGGTCACTGGCTGTTCTCTCTTGAGTTAAAGCAAATAAACTTTGCTTCCTTACTGCCTACAACTGTGTTTGACCATGCTTTATTTAGAATTGGAAGTTTGCTTTAACAAGAAGAAGGGGCCAGATGTGCGAATTGGGCCATTTTCGACCAGAAAAAGGCCTTTTCAAATGTACAAAATGCGATTCAGTAACTTGTTACCTAATCACATTTCGCATTTGCGATTCAGCATTTAGAAGGGGCATGTTTTGGGCGTCGCTTCTGAATCTGTATGGTATATATCACTCTTTTGCGACGGAATTCCGTCGCAAAACAGTAATACTGTAACACCATTTTAAAAGTGATGGTAATCCATTCAAAAGTGCAAATGTTGCACAATATTTTTTAAGAGCAGGCAGTGATCCCATGGACCACTGCTTACTCTTAAAAAAAGAAACTTCCAAGTTGACGTTTTTCCTTTATAAATGCATCCTGTTATTTAAAAAGAAAAGATTGCTTTATTAAAAAGCAATCACAGACATAGTGGTCTGCTGACCTCAGTAGCCACCATCCCTGTGATGGCTGGGGTTCCTAACGGGTCGCAAATTGTGACCTACCTCATTAAAATTCATGAAGTAGGTCAGTTTGCAACCTGCTGGGAATCGCTATTTGGGAATACAAAAATGCATACATTAAGAATACTGAGTTCCTAATTGCGATTTGGAGATAATCGCAATTAGGAAAATCCGTATTTCTAATGTTTGCACATATGGCCCAAAGTAGCAGCCTTGCAATATTCAAACCTACTTCAAAGATCAGACATATCTGAGACTTGCTGAAGGAATCCATTATATGTTCTTTAACTGGTTCCAGATAAGTGGTTGGCCCTGGTGCTTTGGCTTTGGGCAAAACTCTGAAAGATATTTAGATGCTCAATTGAGAAAAAACAGTAAAATAACTGAACAAAGATAGGCATAACACATGTGCAGGAGAGAGAGAGAGAGAGAGAGAGAGAGAAGAGAGAGAGAGAGAGAGAGACACACGCACGGGGCAGTGTAGCTGTTTTTGCACCTAATGCCTCAAGTCCATGATAGAAAGTATCCCTCTGGCCAAAGCTGGGCCGTGATTTTCCACTTTCTATATCCGGAGTCTAAATAGAAATAAGACTTATGGAATGCAGACCATCACTGAAAAGGGAATAGACAGTATTGGCAGTGACCTCCAAAGCAACGCAGTAAAGCACAACAGGCAAGTGTAATCAGCCAGAACTTATATGACTATGGGTGACTTTATAGCTCTTATCCTTTTATTAAGGGGCTTAAGAGAAAGGCGCAAATACAATCACCTGCATCCTTAGCCCAGTGGGTATAACAGATATGAAACGCAAACAATGGCCATTATCCATGCTTTAACCCACCCTGCCCACAAATTTCAAGACCCACCTTCTGAATTCAACTAGAATGTAAACATTCGGCTGAGCTGTCTGAGAAATGAGTTGGCAGAGGTCAGATTTAGAAAGCGTCTTCAAACTTGGCTATACCCTCAGTAATTTTCAGGTTTCATTTTTAGTCCCACAGGTGTATGCTTTTTCTTTCACAGAGCTGGAAAGCTTTAGGGTAGCTATGTGCTTTATAAGTCAAGATAAGATAAGATCAACACTTTATTATCTTGGGAACTAAAATGTGAAAAAGAGTGAAAAAGAGGCTTGAAATCTTAGAGATGGGAAATGTCTTTGTTATCATGAGTAGACAACATGGATTAAGCAAGTTACAGTTGCACTAATGAAAAAATTATATTCCACATATGTTATGTAATTATACATTTTTTATAACGCAAACCAAGGTGGTCTGTTGGAAATAAACCATAAAACATACTGAATGTCAGAATTACGACATGCTAGAAGAATTCAGAATAAAAAGCTGCCTATGATTATATTATCAAGTAAGTCTGGTGGAACTGGTATGCTTTCAGTTTGTCTATGAATAGATGACTATCCGTCTCTTACTGATTGTTGAACTGAAGGATCCTTTTCCATATTTTGACTACTTGAAAAATAAGCTTGACTGCTTGCTCGAGCAAGAAGTAAATTACCTGCCAACAAACATCCATAGCTACTTTATTTGTATTGACTGGGTGGCAGAGTCATGATGCACATACACATACACATAATTGCCAGAAATTGTGCTAAAAAACCACATCACTACCATTGGGACGGGAATATCCCAGGATGGTGTACAGCCATGTTTCCCTGCCCGGAGTGCCTAATTGCATGCATATGATATTTAGAGTGTGCGCTGAGGACACTAAAGGAGAGGTCCACTGGCCCATTTGTGTAAAGTTCTGCTTCTATGTGCTAACCCGTATCTTAGTGTTAACATCCCAAGTGCAGGTTTTGTGTGTCTGTGTACGTGGCGTGCATGGTACATACACCAATTGTATGAAAGGACAAAGTAATAGAGGCCCATGTGGTCCACATTGAGATGCCTCAACCTGGCCTTGAGCACAAGATGCTGGTGAGGTTGTTTTCCCAAAAATTGGAAATGTTTTGGTGACATTCCTGTCGTTGGAGGGAGGAGACCTAGACATTGAAATTGAGAGAATGTAGACAAGACTACTTTAGAAATTCAATTAGGCCTTTTGCTGTGACGGGCTTCTGTTTAGTCTTCCTGTAGCAGTGCATTTTGGTAGATGTCGAGAATGAAGGGTGACACTGGAGTCTCATGGTTGAGCAAGAAAGGGACCCGTTAGTTGAGACCAACTTTTTGCCATTCACCTGCTCAGTCTTCAGTTTGAATGATGACAGTCAGATGCAGAAAGCCCACACCTTTTTGTGCCTCTGTTGTGGATGCTCCAGGCTGGAGATTAATCTGCTGTGAGGAGCATCGCTCTACAAAAAGGCTGTGTCTGGAGAGCAGCCTTGAAAGGGCAAGCCTCTGCCTTCCCCAAGGACTCCTGCACTAAATACACATCAAGTCTGATGAAAGAAAAGGTAGGAGGATCATGGAGCAGAAGAACACAGTATTACCGACTCTATTGAGACTGAGGAAAAGTAACATGGAACTGTGAGCAATCCATGGTCTGGGCCAAACAAGTTGTTAATTTCTGAAAATATACTATAGAATGCAGTCAATGCAGGGCACTTAGGAATATTGTCCCGATGAAGACCTCTTTTGAATAAGGTCCCCATGTGTGAGGATGAAACGCAACGTGTCGGAATGTCAACCTGGGGAGTGTTTAAAGCATCAAGGACACTCCTCTACCAGCTTCTTTAATGGAGAAATACCTCATATTGGGCCATATGTATCAAGCAAATTCGCATTCGCAAAGGCCAAAATTCGCAGAATTTCGGCGTTTGCGAATGCGAATTTGCTAAATGGTATGTATTAATGAAAATCTGGTACAAAACAAGGAATCACAAAATTCGCGATTCCTTATTTTGCAAATTTTGCGATATCTTAAATGCAATGTATGAAGCAAAAAAAAATGCAATTTGTCCTTAAGGAATCACAAATTACCACCAACTTCATGTTGGTGGTAAGTTGCGAATTCCTTGAAAAATGCACATTTTTGCATTTTTCAAAGTGCCATGTGACGCACATACATGCCCTTATGTTCGCCACATGTGCACCCATGCTTATTTCAGGGGTGCAACAGGGTGTACTTTGGACACCCCTGCACCCTTGAAATTATTCTCAATTTGCGATTCTCAAATTACGAATCGCAAATTGAGAATACCTTCCCATTCATTCTTATGGGCCTCCTGGCCCATAGTAATGAATGGGAAATTATTCCTTAATTGCGATTCGCAATTTGTGTATCGTAATTAAGGAATTAAAAAAAAAATGCGATTTTCTACATACATACCAATTTGCAAATCTCAAATAGCGATTTCTAAAAAATCGCTATTTGAGATTCGCAAATCTGGATTTTGATACATATGGACCATTATTTTTCTTTACCTAATACTTGGCTTCCACGGAAAAGGGTGCTACAACTCCGCAAATGGCCCTCATGCCTCATCAAGGGCTGTAAGTAATATATAAAGACCAGTACGAATACCAATAAATACTGAGACCAGCAACCAGCACAGTGCTTTACGACCACATGCACCATATAGTCTTGACAGCCCAAGATAAGCGATGTTGATGCCGCTGCATTTTTCAGAGCAGGTTTAATAGACTTTTCATGGAACACAGGTACACGGTGTTAGCATAAGCTCTGCAGGATATCATATTACACTCTATGGAGGATGTTCAAATAGCCACTATCGCCTGAATGAATTGAGGAAAGGTTAGGTTCCTGAGCATTATTTTCAGGCGAGGAAGGTGGTAAAAACCTGTACTCACAACCTCTCACACACACCTGATATTGCATCAGTAATTCAAATTCCAAACAGATGCCTAGATTTTCACATTCTGAACCATGTAGAGGGTGGTTTAAGAATGACGGGCCATATTTCCTTACAGCAGCTAGAAGGTAAACCTCCTACGAACATTGGGCCTGATTAACAAAAGTAATCTGAGACAACATCCTAACTTTACGACTTTCGGTATTCACAAAAGGCATTTAGGAGTAGTAAAGTTAGGATTTTGTCTTAAGTTTTGGTTTTAAGACAAAATCCTTAAGTCAGAATTTTGTCTCGATTACTTTTGTGCATCGTGCCCATGATTTCTGCGTTACTCTCTTTCAATGTGAACTCTTTTTGACTGTGTAAATATCTTGTAAGTAAAAGCAAAAATTGGCCTCGTCTTTAGAATAGGCTGTAGACACTGAAAAAAATAGTTAGTCATCAGCGTAAATATATACAAAGATGTTCCATGACACCAGTCCAGCTTCTGCTGTCTAATGTCATGTACTCCCACTTTAAGCTAGTTATGCCCACCATAAGCCCCAGGTTGTCATCCTATTACATGTACTGTCATCCCTTAACACATCTGCCCAACATTTGTCAGGTAGATCCTTCCAAAAACTGATATTGCCACCTTATGCCAGGGTTTGCTTCTGGAATCTACACAGTTTTCTGCAGCAACTACTCAACTCACTTATGTATTACCAGATTAATTTAAACTCCTTACATGTAAAACTCATAGTGACATTCCTGGATAAGGTCTGGGCTTTTTATAACTTTTTTTAAACTTTCTGAACAATAGTTTATACGGGCAATTGGGGAATGCAACTGAAATGAACAGCATTTGTATAAGCAGGAGATTTTGAGGCAGGTAACAGCAGATTGTATTATTACTATTCTCAACTGTACTCATGCTATTGACCTTGCAAGGATGAAAGCTGAGTTGACCTCGCCTACATTTGAATCTGCGAACAACAAATCTCCGAAACATGAATGTTTATTCTGTGAAGTTTTTTACCCTAAAGAAGGACTTATGTCGGCTCGCCAGTGAAATGTGACAGATGCACTTTTAAAAATGTAGGGGCATATTAGCAAGAACAGCATTAAAAATTATCACTGGTTTAGCGGCAGAAAACTGAGCTGAGCAGTTTGCCAGGGCCGGTTTCTGTTCTCAGTCCGGCCCTGAACTCATCCAGACCTTTATTCCCCTGGTACTTGTAGTTTTTTTTATCCACAATAAATAAAATGTTCCATTGTGCAAAGAAAAAAACACATGATCTGGATGAGTTTCCCAGCAGCACACGTGGCACAGAACAACAGCAGGGCATGTGAGTCTCTGTACTACTGAGGGTCAGGGGGCAGCAGGTGGTGGCTCCTCTGTGTATTTCTCACAGCACTGTGTGTCCCATGTTAAATATAAGCCCCTCTTACATTCCTAGATTTCAGTTTGCATTCTGGTACTTGTAGTTTTGTTTTTTAAGAAAGACTCTAAGTACAGAAGGCAAAGAAAGATGAGGTGTGGCCGCACTACTATGCCTGCCATGAGGCTTTATAAGAGGCAGGGTTATTTGGAACTGTAGGAAAACACTGATTCCTTTCTTCATATTCAAACGAGACGTCGTTCATAAAAATAGACATGTGACTGTAGAAATATTACAAGCATCTGCAATTCAATGCTATTGGGATTGTAAACAACAATGCCTTTTATTTATGCTTTGGTTTTTAAAACATAAATAAAAGGCATTGTCATTTACCATGCCAATAGCTTAAACTCTCTCAAATGAAATGAAATCAAATCCAGTATTTGTAAAGCGCGCATTCACCGAGGGTGTCAAGGGGCTGGGTGCCGTTAGGAAGATTAAGCGAGCTACTGCCCAGAGTCACATGGTGCTGGATTAACCTGCCGTTGGCATCTGGGATCGAACCGTGAACCCCATGGTCCAAAGTCAGGCACCCTGGCCACTGCGCCACACCAAATGCGAGACCTATTGCATTCCAAATGCTTGAAGGCATCACTGAGGTGCCCCCTTCTGTCTCCCATGGTCCCTGAAGAGCTCCCCATTTGCTACAAGTTAAATGGAGCCGGTAGTCACAACTGCACACGAGAGACCCTCCTGCCCTCCTCAAGTAAGAGAAGTTCATTAAAGAAAATAGTGCTTACAGACAAAAGAAGACGTACTGTGTAACAACCAAAGTAAAAGGGCCAGTCCTCATGGGAGGTTACAAATGAAGACAAGGCGATACTAAGGAGGGACTAAAAAGCCTAATAACGAATCAGAAGCCAGCATTTACGAAGGACAATGCCACAAGCTAATGACAAATATGAGCAGAGAGTTGAATCTGGACAGACACACAGAATATTTCATTTGTGAACATTAACTACCATTGTATGATTGATCTGGAAGCATTTTGTGGATTCCAGATCCACAGCCCGACTAGTGTCTCATTTCAGTCTTTAGGCTGTACTGGGATTTATGTTTTTACTGCGAGGGGTTTACTTTGAAGTCAGAACATCATTGTTATTTGGAAGAATTGTGTTTTTTATGCAAACCCCATCAGTGAGGTGGTCCTGGAAGCGAAGAGCAGAGCAGCGTTGGTTGGCCTGTGCAGTGGGTCTGTTCAATGGTGAACTGCATAGCAACAAGCAAAGGTGTGTAGGCAAACAGGCACTTTTTCTGTTTACACTGATGCACAATTTGTTATGCCTCACTTCTGATAGCAAATGTGCTAGCGCATGTGCTGTTGCTTCGATGGGTATTGTTTACAATAAGGGGCTTGGAGATCACCAATTGCTTTCCATTCATGGGATTTATGGCCACTCTCATTTGCTGCCTCTTAGCTGGGCAGCATGTACCGGCTTCACTTCTTAATCTTTCATATGGAGCATGGACCAAATACTGATTGCTTCACCTTGATTAGTGTTCTCCCGCTACTGCTACTGTAATTGTGGTAACATTTTAATTTTTTATATTTCCCTGCTTCATTCCTCCCATCCTCCATCCACCTCTTGACCATGTTGCTTCTTCTTTCCCACCCACACCACCCCCTTGTCCATGTTGCTGCTTCCCTCCCAGGTTCCACCTTCCTGTTAACCTAGTTGCCTTTTACCTCCTGTACCCCATCCTCCCGCTGTCCGGGACATGGCTTTTCTTACTGCTTTGCTGCACGGTTTATGCTGGGGGCTACAGGGTTGCTCATCCACAGGTCCTTCATGTTCAGCGACCTAAATGATTGCCAAGCAGCAGCCCTTACATAGCCTGTGGCCAATGCATTGTCATGTTACCATGATTGCTGAAGTATGTGTGATCAAGAAAAAGGGAGAAGCAAGCCAAGGGGTATGTCATTATATAGCAATACAGAAATCTGTGTTGCCCCCGACCCTCCATAAGAAAAAAAAGTATGAGGTAACCAGCGCTGGCTGCATCATACAGCTTTTTGAAAGCTTCCCTTTACCACATGAAAGTGCTCTTTTTAACTTTACGGCATGCTGCACAACAGCCATACTTGTCTACAACATGGCTAAAAGACATTGGCAAAGCCAGTAGCTCTCTCATAAGTGAGACCATGTTTGTTCTTTTTAACCTGAGCTCCCTGTGTGTGGAAGGGGTGGAGGGGCACATTGGTGCTACTAATTTCAGTGCCCTTAGCTATAGGGGAACAAAGGTGTCTAATTACATGCTTCCTTTTTATGAACTTGAGCTGCATAATAGTAATAATAGTCATTATTGCAGGCAGCTTTGTTGAACTGAAAATAAGCGTTGCTGCAAATGTGCAAGCACTTTAGTCCATTTTTGGGTGGGCTGGCAGTGAATGTTGTGAGCCCACCAAATCTCAGTGAAATTGTTGGAGCTAAAAGTTTTAGCTTAGTTTGTGGGGTTTTGTTGCCTTGTCCTTGTATGCAATAAACGACATGGTGTCAATACCGATGCCTTATTTGACCTTATTTTTACTACATCACATTGAACCAAACAAAATGACCACTAAACCTTTTTCATCTCCGTTTTTTAATTGAACAAAATTTATTGATCCAGAAAATCATTTCAATGGATTATTCAAAATCATTCCAATAATTCTACATACCAAATAACTCCCAAACATCACAATTTCACAACTCTCTCATACTCACAGTCAAATCTTAAGCACACTTACTATTCTGATGCATACACATTTTACCAACCTGATCTCATTCACTCCAGCAGCAAAACAACCATTCTTCCTTTCACATCCCCACACTATACAAAAACAGCATTTTATTATACATAAAAAAAATTTGAAACAAAAAGACCTAAGGTGCATACATTTCACAATAACTACAAGAATCAAGGATAATTCCAACAATTTCTAAACACTCAATAGGTCACAAAAAAAGGTTGACGCGTTTCTAACACCCAAATTCAATTAATGGTGTTCTCTTCAGGACCGACAAGCTGCAAAAAGAAAAAACAAAAACTCTAAGTTACTCTGTACACTAAAATGTAGACTCCTAACTCCTTGTTTCGGCACCACCAAGAGTCTCAGGCTTACCTTAATTTCCTTAAATAGATCAGCTGATCTATATATCTGCTGGAAGTCTGATTCAATACCTTGAAAAACAAATTATATGGCATCTCCTGAGAAGACCACTCAAAGCTTAACTAATACCAATGTGCGGTGTATTCAACAACACAATCACTTACTCCTGAAAACACGATTCGCAATTTATTTGAAGCCGGAAAGACTGTATGGGAGTGGCTTGCTTACACTGTAATAACTCACTTCGTAATCCTGTAAAACAGATAGAGACCGCTAAATCTGGTATACAACGTTTAGCACACATTTTTTACCACGCACTACCATTACAACGCAGGCATTACCACGCATACCATTACAACGCATTGCGCTGGGGGGCGCTCTAGGATAGGGAATAAGTTTAATTTTATATCCAACACCTTCCCTAGTGTCCACGGGGACTGGAGTTTGAATATAAAATTATACTTACCACTATCCAGCACCTCAAAGCGCTATGCGTTGTAACGGTATACGTTGTAAATACCGCGTTGTAAAGGTATGCGTGGTAATAGTATGCGTGCTAAGTCATACATCCGCTCAATCTCCATGCCTGTCATATTTATACATCAGCAGTAAAAGGTTATGTGCCCCATATCTCAGGTTGTGTTCTTACTTGCTAAATTATTCAGAGAAATCAAAGTACACGCTCTCCTCCGGGTGGGTGACCCATTTGGTTAAAGTCTATTCTGCAACAAAAGTAGAGAAAGCAAACATCAGCTTCAAATGCTACCAACTAACAGGGTATACCTAGTCCCTAATAATCTCTAACTAGTTCGTACCTTATTCACTCAGGGAGCTAGGCTCTCCGTAATCCATATGTTGCAAAACCCGCAAGGAACCGCGGGCGGCTGCTTCCGCGTGAGTCCAGGATGTAAACTCATTTAACCTCTCATCGGCGGCACGTCACCGCCATATACTTCCGGGCGAGTCCTTTGCTTGCACTTAAGCGCTTTGCCTTGTGGGGGATGTAGTAAATGTGTTTAGTAATATTCCGGTGCCTATCCTTATGTGTTTAAAAAAATGTGACGCTACTAACTAAAAAATAACGCTGCAAACTTGAAAAATAGCTCTAATATTTGAAAAATAATAAAGGCATTTGAAGCAATAACGCAGTGATTAGATTAGCTTTGCTGTTTATAAAGGGAGCTGACACGATATGTTTTGCATTGATGTATCAATAGAAGGCTTGAAAGCGCTAATATTGTAAATGATGGAAATGTTGGAAGTCAACACGCAATTGCGTTGCTGTTAAAAAACTTTTTTTGTACAGCTACAAGTGATGACGTAATAACACATTGTACTTTACATAGATGTCTTTGTAGAATAATTCTGTATGTCCAATGGATGACTGACTATGGCCATTTATCAAAGGAGGGACCTCCTATCCCAACTTGTAAATCTCAGATAATTCACTTAATCCATTGACTGCGGTGTTAAATTTGACAATCAGCATTGCTTCCATGCAAGTCAGTTTTTGCTCCAAATCGCCACCTCTTGTGTATAATTCAACTTTTGAAATCACAGTCCATTGTAGATCCTTTTTGACATGGTTGTTTAACTTCCAGTGATTAACCAAAGGTGCTGTTTGAACATTTTTACGGATCCGTGATTTATGTTGTGAGATTCTGAATCTCACTTCCTGGTTTGTTTTCCCAATATATAGTTTCGTACTCGGGCATATTTTCCCATAAACCACATTTTTAGATTTGCAGTTAGTAAAGGATTCATGTTTCCAGTGGATTGAGTTATGTGAAAAAAAAATACTCCTTCTTGGGTAGATTGACAACATACACAAGTGCCGCATTTATGGTGTCCTGATACTGGAGGGAGGCCCACGTAATCTCGCAATGTGCTTGGCCTTGGGTGGAGAACTGCTTCTCGTACAATTTGATTGGAGATACCTCTGTCCTTTTTAAATGCAAAAAGTGGTTTTGAGACCAAGGACTTGTCCAAATGTTTGATCAGATGCCAATTCTGGTGGATGACTTTTTTTAGATGATTCGAGTTTGGACAAAAGGTTAACACACATACAATCCTTTCCATCGATGTTTTCTCTCTTCTCTCTAAAATAACCTCTCGTGGGGTCCACCAAGCTCTTTTCATAGCTCTTTTCAACAATTGTTTTGGATATCCTCGATCAATTAAATTGCCTATTAAATTTGTAGCATGAAAGTTGTATTCATCTTTATAGGTACAGTTTCTTCTTATCCTTAAAAATTGTCCATAGGGCAAGTTGTCTTTTAAACTTTTTGGATGATTGCTTGAAAAGGGTAGGGCTTTATTCCTGTCTGTGGACTTTTGAACAATGTTGTAACAAGTCTGCCTTCTTCAACATATACCTCCACATCAAGGAAAGGCATTTTAATGTTGGAATGACTCAAACTGAATTTAATATCCGCAGACCTATTGTTCAGCCATTCGTGGAACTTTACAAGATTTTTAACAGTACTTGACCACACCATAAAAATATTGTCGATAAATTGTACCCAACTCCCATTAAATTGGGAGAAGGGATTGTTGTTGTATACAAATTGTTCTTCATATTTCGCCATGAAGAGAACAGCTAGCTCTGGGGCAAAAGGACACCCCATGGCTACTCCCTTCATTTTAAAATAGAAGTCACCAATGAAGTTGAAATAGTTTTTTTTGTGCAAAACTTGCCAGATTTACTATAAAATCTGTTGGTATTTGTGTTGGTTTCACTCTGCCATTCAAATAAGAATCAATCAGGCCTTCATCCTGGGGGATTTGAGTGTTCAAAGACACTACTTCCAATGTGACCAGAAGATGGACTCCTTGGACAAATTGTATCACATCCAGCTTATTGATCAAATCAGTGATGTCTTGGAGAAAAGAAGGAACTTCCTACATAAAGGGTTTTAGAAAATGATCAACAAATTTTGAAATTGGCTCCATCAATGATTCACAACCGGAAACAATCGGTCTTCTGGGGGGTTTGGTCTTGTTTTTATGTACATTGGGTAATACATATAAAAGAGGGATTCTGAGATGTTTATTCTGCAAATATTCAAATTCCTTTTTGCCCAGGAACCCGTGGTCAAACCCATTTTGTAGGATTTTAAAGAGTGCTCCCTGTAATTCATGTGTTGGATATTTGCTGATTTACCTGTAGCATTCTCCATCTCCTAGTTGTCTCATAACTTCAAGCGTATATTCTGATGTTCCCCAGACCACAATTCAACCGCCTTTATCCGCATGCTTTATCGTTATGGATTGATCATTCTTCAGGTTCAAGAGAGCTTCTTTCTCTGATTTAGTGTTTAGAAATTGTTGGAATTACCCTTGATTCTTGTAGTTATTGTGAAATGTATGCACCTTAGGTCTTTTTGATTCTAAAAAACAATTTTATGTATAATAAAATGCTGTTTTTTGCATAGTGTGGGGGTGTGAAAGGAAGAATGGTTGTTTTGCTGCTGGAGAGAATGAGATCAGGTTGGTAAAATGCGTATACATCAGAATAGTAAGTGTGCTTCAGATTTGACTTTGAGTATGAGAGAGTTGTGAAATTGTGATGTTTGGGACTTATTTGGTATGTAGAATTATTGGAATGATTTTGAATAATCCATTTAAATGATGTTCTGGATCAATAAATTTTGATAAGTTCAAAAACTGAGATGAAAAAGGTTTAGTGGTAATTTTGTTTGAATCAATGTGACATATTAAAAAATAAGGTCAAATAAGGCATCGGTATTGGCACCTTGTAGTTTATTGCTCATGGGGGCTCTGCCTTACTGATTGAGAGCCCAAACCCTGTCTGTTTTACATTGATATAGTGGATGTTTATCCATGTGGTTTACCTGCAGTGGAAATAGATGCATTGTGAAAAAATTGTTTGTGAGCGGGAGTGGTTGTTGCCAAACGTGGGGCAACCTCCAAGTACTGTACTTCTGGATGGTGATTTAGGAATTATTTGAATTGAATGTAGTGTGTTTCGTCTAAGAATGATAGAGCGTGATACTTTTGCCTACAGTGAGGACCATATAAAAAAATTGTTAGAGACTCCTCCTCTCTTTGCCTCGGCCTCCTTGAGTGCCTCAGCAAAAAACTAAAACGAGTCAGATAAGCTTTTAAGATTAAAGAAAAAACAAATTAGAATTGATTTGCACGGCCATTTTCTACTTCAACATCTAAAAGCGGGACGATTCCAGGCGGATTACAAATTCGAAATGTGCCCGTAATTTCCACAGAAGACCCGCTGTACAAAAAAGGCTACAGTTATATTGAGACCAAATGTAGTAGAGACCTTATGGTCCTAACCGTGGAAACAGCACTTAGAATCTCCAAACAACAACTGGAAAAAATTGAGACTCTTGAGTCGGAAGTTAGAGGAAATCAAACTATATTGATCTCCAAAGCATTGTTGGAGAAAGTCGAAAAGGAAATCTTGGAATTCAAAGACTATACAGTAAACCAAAAAAGCAACAAATTTGAAAAGGATTAAAAAAAACTTCAGCCTGGATAAAGTATATCCGTATCTTCAGACAGATTTTTATTCAAGAACTGAGTCACGTAGATACTTACAGGAGTATCATGGAAGATCAAAAAATTATTTTTTGACATTTTCTGAAACATCATCTTCCTCTGGTGGGAGTGAGGCTGAAAATAACGGAGGACATAGGAATTTAAACAGGAGGGGCAACTTCCAACAACAACAAACTCCTTTTTTAGGAAGAGGCCAGCAGAAAGCGTGTGGCAAAACCAGATTCAACGACCAACCATGGGAGATATCAACAAGATGACAGAACAACAAAAATTGATGGTTTCTCCCATTTTCAATCTATCTCAAAAAATTCTAACTGTAGATGAACAAATGATTTTGGAAAAAGGATTATCCTTTGTTCATACAAAGAGCACTGACTTTGTTAGAATGAAAATGGAGGTCATTACATTTTGAAGGAAAATATGGTTAAAATCCTTTTTTGCTGAAAATCCTTTTTCTCCAAGCTTGGAAGATACAGGTCTAAGGAAAAAAACATCGTTTTGCCCCCCTTCAACAAAGATTGCAAAGGAAGTAGTTATGTTCGGAAGAACTGTTTTATCAGCCATCGCAGAAATGGAAAAGAAAAAGAAATTTGTGAAACATAATGATACATCTAAATCAGAGAAAGAAGCTCTCTTGAACCTGAAGAATGATCAATCCATAACGATAAAGCAAGCGGTTAAAGGGGGTTCTATTGTGGTCTGGGGAACATCAGAATATACACTGGAAGTTATGAGACAACTAGGAGATGGGGAATGCTACAGGAAAATCCATCTTCTGGTCACATTGGATGTAGTGTCTTTGTGCACTCAAATCCCCCAAGATGAAGGCCTGGCAGTAATTAATTCTTATTTGAATGACAGAGTGAAATCAACACAAATACCAACAGATTTTATAGTAAATCTGACGAGTTTTGCACTAAAAAAAAACTATTTCAACTTCAATGGCGACTTCCATTTTCAAGTGAAGGGAGTTGCCATGGGTTGTCCTTTCGCCCCAGAGCTAGCTGTTCCCTTCATGGCGAAATATGAAGAACAATTTGGATACAACAACAATCCTTTCTCCCAATTTATTGGGAGTTGGGTACGATTTATCGACGATATGTTTATGGTGTGGACAAGTACTGTTGAAAATCTTGTTAAGTTCTACGAATGGCTGAACAATAGGTCTGCGGATATTAAATTCAGTTTGAGTCATTTCAACATTAAAATGCCTTTCCTTGATGTGGAGGTATATGTTGAAGAAGGCAGACTTGTTACAGCACTATTCAAAAAGTCCACAGACAGGAATAAAGCCCTGCACTTCTCAAGCAACCATCCAAAAAGTTTAAAAGACAAATTGCCCTATGGACAATTTTTAAGGATAAGAAGAAACTGTACTTATAAAGATGAATACACCTTTCATGTTACAAATTTAATAGGCAATTTAATTCGATTGGGGATATCCGATTTTTTTTTTAAAAGAGCGATGAAAATAGCTTGGTGGACCCCATGAGAGGTTCTTTTAGGGAGAAGAGAGTGTTGTATTTCTATCTAGGACCCTAATTCGATATTCCCGATTCATTACCTTATGTGTTTATAACCAATAGTATCCTTATAAAGGCATAAGAATCATGTCCATATTTAGTAATAGCCCATGCAGTCCAAAACACGGCAAGGCTACTCCCATAGACTCCTAAAAAGCACAACGCGTTCTTTAAACAAACCAAGCCTCCAGCAGCCCGGGATTTCCCCCTGCTTTTGTTTTGATTTGCACAAGAACTCCTGGAGTCCAGACAGAACTGTTAGTTCTTAGTGACGTCTTATGTCCAACCTTACGTCAAACCCGGCACCTTTCAGGTATAAATATACCAACGTTGCCTTAAGCAAACACACGGTGGTGTGGAGCAGAGCGGCTATCTACTTATCGGAAGCCCAGTTGATGCGAGAGTCGAAGGAAGCCGGCCCTCCCCTTTGACGCGCTGGAGAAGCTGCCTTTTCTCACACCGAGAAATCCAGCTCCAGTGTTCCCAAGTCACTCTCGCGGGTTGCTGGGAGATCGAGTCCTGAGAAGCGAGATACAAGACATCCTTCATTCTATAACCAAGGTACGGAGCTGATTAAAACCTTAGAGAGAATTCTTGATTCCAATACTTGGCAAATACCTAACTTAACTTAAAACTGCAACTTATTTACTCCTTCCACGTATTAGGCTTAGGTCAGGTACACCGGGGTAGGCGTATCTTAGAAGCACCAGTTGAGTTTGTTAGTCAATGTTTTAATGTATGTATATATTTTATCCATTTTAAAGTATCATATGGCCAAGAAACCATATCAATGCTTTTACAGTTTTATTTCATAATACTACTTTTACTGTACGCACTTTACTTTATGATAAGTATTGCAATTGTGGCAATTCATTTCTCTTGCATGAGAAAGAAGACTGCTCAATAAAATAACACCTTTTATTGAAAACGCCCATCTCTCTATTTCTCTGCACTCTGGTGAAACTAAGCATGCACGATTGACTAGGTGAAATAGCTGTCTATTGTTTTCACATGACTCTAGTGATACACTCTTTATTCTGAGGGAGCAAAGTTGTCATGTTTATACGGTTGTCAGAAACGAATCCCTTCTTGTCTAAATCAGGACAGTTAACCCTTTCCTGAACATTCAAGAAAGTTTCTAGTGACCTCTGAGCTAGCTGGCAAAACTAATTAAGTCTAACATATTCAGTAGAGACCTACATGACCTCAGTCCTATGTCTACACTGCTGTTTATGTTATTCCAATGCGCAGAGCCTATTGGGAATATAGGAACTACACTACAAGAGAAAACATTGATGGAAAGGATTGTATGTGTGTCAACCTTTTGTCCGAACTCTAATCATCTAAAAATAGTCATCCACCAGAATTGGCATCTGATCAAACATTTGGACAAGTCCTTGGCCTCAAAACCACTTTTTGCATTTAAAAAGGACAGAGGTATCTCCAATCAAATTGTATGAGCAGTAGTTCTCCAACCAAGGCCAAGCACATTACGAGATTACGTTGGCTTCCCTCCGGTATCAGGACACTATAAATGCGGCACTTGTGTATATTGTGAATCTACCCAAGAAGGAGCACTTTTTCACATAACTCCATCCACTGGAAACCATGAATCCTTTACTAACTGCAAATTTAAAAATGTGGTTTATGGGATAATCTGCCCATGTAGGAAACTATATATTGGAAAAACAAACAGGAAGTGAGATTCAGAATCTCGCAAAAGCACCTTTGGTTAATCACTGGAAGTTAAACAACCATGTTGAAAAGGATCTACAATGGACTGTGATTTCAAAAGTTGAATTAGAAACAAGAGGTGGTGATTTGGAGCAAAAACTGACTCGCAGGGAAGCAATGCGGATTGTCAAATTGAACACCGCAGTTAATGGATTAAATGAAGTATCTGAGATTTTGTAAGTTGGGAGAGGACATCCCTCCTTTGATAAATGGCCATAGTCAGTCCACCATTGGACATACAGAAATATTCGACATCTATGTAAAGTACATTGTGTTATTACAACATCACTTGTAGCTGTACAAAAAAAGTTTTTTTAACAGTAACGCGTTGCATGTTGACTTCCAACATTTCCATCATTTACAATATTAGCGCTTTCAAGCCTTCCATTAATACATCAATGCAAAACACATTGTGTCATCTCCCTTTATAAACAGCAACGCTAGTCCAATCACTGCGTTATTGCTTCAAATGCCTTTATTATTTGTCAAATTTTAGAGCTATTTTTCAAGTGTGCACCGTTATTTTTTAGTTGATAGTGTCAAATTTTTTAAAACTCATAAGGATAGGCACCGGAATATTAACAAGCACATTTACTACATCCCCCACAAGGCAAAGTGCTTACGCGCAAGCAAAGGACTCGCCCCGAAGTATACGACATTGATGTGCCGCCAATGAGAGGTTAAATAACTTTACATCCTGGACTCACCAGGAAGCAGCCACTCGCAGTGCCTTGCTGGTTTTGCAACATATGGATTACGGAGAGCCTATCTCCCCGAGTGAATAAGGTACAAACTAGTTAGAGATTATTAGGGACTAGGTATCCCCTGTTAGTTGGTAGCATTTGAAGCTGATCTCTGCTTTTTCTGCTTTTGTTGCAGAATAGACTTTAACCAAATGGGTCACCCACCCGGAGGAGAGCGGGTACTTTGTTTTCTCTGAATAATTTGGCAAGTAAGAACACAACCTGAGATATGGGGCACATAACCTTTTACTGCTGATGTATAAATATGACAGGCATGGAGATTGAGCGGTCTCTATCTGTTTTACACGATTACAGTGTGAGTTTTAACACTGTAAGAAAGCCGCTCCAGTACAGTCTTGCCGGCTTCAAATGAACTGCGCATCATGTTTTCACGAGTAAGTGATTGAGTTGTTGAATACACCGCACATTGGTATTAGTTAGGCTTTGAGTGGTCTTCTCAGTAGATGCCATATAATTTGTTTTTCCAGATATTGAATCAGACTTCCAGCAGATATATAGATCGGCTGATCTATTTAAGGAAATTAAGGTAAGCCTGAGACCCTTGGTGGTGACGAAATAAGGAGTTAGGAGTCTACATTTTAGTGTACAGAGTAACTTAGAGTTTTTGTTTGTTCTTTTTGCAGCTTGTCGGTCCTGAAGATTACACCATTAATTGAATTTGGGTGTTCGAAAAGCGTCAACCTGTTTTTTGTGACCTATAGAGTGTTTAGAAATTGTTGGAATTATCCTTGATTCTTGTAGTTATTGTGAAATTTATGCACATTAGGTCTTTTTGTTTCTAAAAAACATTTTTATGTATAATAAAATGCTGTTTTTTGTATAGTGTAGGGGTGTGAAAGGAAGAATGGTTGTTTTGCTGCTCGAGTGAATGAGAACAGGTTGGTAAAATGTGTATACATCTGAATAGTAAGCGTGCTTAAGGTTTGACTGTGAGTATGAGAGAGTTGTGAAATTGTGATGTTTGGGAGTTATTTGGTATGTAGAATTATTGGAATGATTTTGAATATTCCATTTAAATGATTTAGTGGATCAATACATTTTGATAAATTCAAAAACTGAGATGAAAAAGGTTTAGTGGTCATTTTGTTTAGTTCAATGTGATGCATTAAAAAATAAGGTCAAATAAGGCATTGGCATTGGCACCTTGTTGTTCATTGCTCATTGGGGCTCTGCCTTACTGATTGAGAGCCCAAACCCGGTCTGTTTTACATTGTCCTTGTATGCAGCTGCTGCCGGTACATTGGGGCCACGCACCTCCACATTTTGCCTCTCACGAACAGTGTCTATCAGGCGGCACAAATGTCAGCCTGACTGACACTGTTCACTTTCAGTTCAAGTAGCCAGGAGCTGCACAAGCGCAAAATGTGCAGGCTGAGAAAGTCACAGCTCCTGTGGGTGTGAGGTCCTCAGCTTGGCATAGGTCCCTGAGGCCCTCCCCTCAGTGACGAAGGATTGTGCCACTGATTCCCTCGCACCTGGGCACTTCAGTTTTAAGCCCTGAAGTGCCCAGGGTCGAGTGTCAATCAGTGACACTTGATCACAGTGTGGGGTGGGGTCAGCAGTCTCACTGACTCCATCTCACTCTGTGATGATTTTGGGACTGCTGACTGCCCTCATTGGCTAACCGTAGGTCACCAATGAGGGAAGGCAACAGTCCCAAGCCTCCTCATACCTCCGAGGCAGAGCTGGCTGCAGGTCAGTGGGTTTTGTTTAATTTTAAATTAATGTTTGGTGCGTGCATGGATGTATGTATGAATGTTTGATAAAGAGTGTTGTGAATGGATGTGTTTGTATATGTGTGTGATTGTGTGAATGCCTGGATGTGAGTGTTATGGTATGGTATGGTATGTTATGTTAAGGTTTTGTTAGAGCGCGCAGCTGCCCCAGCTAAGGGGCGTCCCGGCGCTAACTGTTAAATTGTACAGAAAATGGTGAGACTGAGAGGAAGGAACCTTAGATCAGAGGGAAGAGATAGGTCTTAATGGCTTTCCGAAATGGGAGAAGTTCATCAATACAACGTATAGATACAGGCAAAGAGTTCCACAGTTTAGCCGCAAGCAGTCGAAAGGAACGACCTCCTACACAGCAAAGTCTGAACTTGGGTATATTTACCAAATGTTGGTCCGAGGAGCGCAAGTTACGCTGAGGAGTATACGGAGTTAGAAGAGGGAGTTAGAAGAGGGTACCATTCAAAATTTTAAACGCCAGACAAAGTGTCTTAAACTGGATTCTAGCTTGAATCGGCAGCCAATGTCAAGCTCTAATAGTGGCTCTAGCAGAACATCTGCGTGGAAGACCAACAAGAGCCCGGGCTGTCGAGTTCTGAACTCGCTGGAGTCGTGAAATCTCAGCTTTGTTTGTGCCCAAAAGTAGTGCGCCAGCGTAATCCAAGTGCGATAAAATAGTAGCCTGGATAATAAGCTGCCGGACAGGCGCACTAAAAGACTTCCGTCGTTGCATCAGTATCGTCAGCATACAATACTAACGTTAGGCCCCACTCTCTTGCCAGAGCCGCAAGAGGTTGAACATAAAGATTGAACAACGTCGGGCTCAACGCAGAGCCCTGCGGAACCCCTTGGCAGATGGAATGGGCTTGAGATACAAAAGGCGGTGCCGATACCCGGAAGGATCTGTCCGTCAAGAATGCACGGAACCATTCCAGGGCCTGGCCCATGATCCCGATTGCCTCCAGACGGTGCAACAGGATGTCATGAGACACAGTATCAAAGGCAGCGCTAAGATCTAATAATATAAGCGCTGCACTCTGACCGGCGTTGAGAGTAGTTCTTAAATACTCAGTGGAGGCCAGCAGAGCAGACTCGGTGCTATGACCCGATCTGAAGCCGTTATGTGTGCGTGTGTGCGTGTTAGTGTGTGTGTCCTGCCTGCCCCCTCCCTACAAATCTTACCGGCCGCCGATGCTTGTATGTCAGCCTTGTGTGTTTTCCCACCCAGTGGACTCAACATTCAGTCAGGCCCAGAAGAGGGCTTCAGTGATATGAAACCTCAGAGTTGGACTCTAATGTCCACGGGAAACTAAAAGTGCATCCCTCTTTTAGAAACTGGCTAATGCCTTCTCAGCCGAGGCTGAGACTGACAGTTCTGTAGTCTTGGGATCTATTTACCTGAATGTACCCCAAGAAGGAATGGCTTACTTGCTCCCTCCTGTAGTATCCCTACAGTCCCCCATAACTGGGGGTCCTTTGCCTACACAATGTGTAGAAAATGCATGGACACAGCTTGCACATGTGTACATGTGAATGTTTGTATGTGTTAGAAAGGCTGAGTGAGGTTTCTCGTGTATGCTTGAACGGGTGAATGTTGGAGGCTACTAGACTCCACAAGTGTGTGACTCCCGAGATGGGGGTCTGCTTTCTACAAGGCTTTCAATGTTCATGTGGAACAAAGAGACCTTTGTGTAATCATAACCTGCTCCCATACCAACAGTTGTTTTGGGGAGGGGCAGGCAGACCAACAGATTCATATTGGAGTAGCCCCAGTTCCATTGCCAGAGTGAAAGCTACTCCTCCAACTTTCCTGTCCAGAATCTGCATCCCTTTTACATGGCCCCCTTGTCTCTAAACATTTTACGTTTAACGTGGTGTCAGAAAGGGCTGCAGTTGTGCATGACCTTGACATAAAATGATCACTCTGAGGATTATAGACTCTCCCTGAAATGTAAAATGTGTACACCACCTTATTAGCCACATCTGGCCAACAAAATAAGAACTGGGCCGCCTGGCAGGATGAATACCATGAATATTGATTCATCAAAACGCCGCAGAAGTGACATCACCTCAATGATATCAAAGGAACATGACATTTGAACTTGAGTCCCAGAAAGTGATGCCACATGACCTTGATCCTGATGACATCACATATTTGATGTCACTGAAAACTAGTGCCTGACTCACAAAGGTCTTTTACACTTTTGAGTAAGTTTATTAATTTTCGGTATTCATAAACTGCACTTTTGTAGTAACTTACACTTTTGTGGTAACTTACACAATTGTAGTACTGCAACAACCCTACAATAGAAAATAATGGATGTAGGGACTTACTATAAAAGTGTAAGTTACTGCAAAAGTGTATTACTTTAAAAGTAATACACTTTTGCTTAGGATGCTTAGGAAGTTTCTTCCTTTGTTGTCACAAAAAAACCATCGTGCAGGCCTTGATAGGGTCGCGTTTGGATTATGCAAACGCCCTCTACTTGGGTCTACCTAAATATCTTTTGACCCGCCTGCAAGTGGTGCAGAATTCGGCGTTGAGCCATCTTTGGGCTCCCGAGACGGGCCAGCGCCGCTGAGTTGCTCAAAGCATTGCATTGGCTGCCCATCCCCAAGAGAATCTTATTCAAAAGCCTGACCTTGGCCTTTAAAGCCCTTCACTGTGTAGGTCCCAAGTACATTGGGAAACGCCTATCTTTCTACTTGCCTAGCAGGGCTTTGCGGTCAGCTTCTTTGGCCAAAGCGGCTGTGCCTGCCATCAAGCGTTCCAGAACAGGAGGCCGGTCATTCCGTTATCTGGCTCCGCGGGGCTGGAACGAGCTACCTCTGTCTCTAAGAAAGGCTAACAGCCTTCTCGCTTTCAGGAAAGAACTGAAAACTTGGCTCTTTGCTCAATAGTAGCTTTATGTTCCCCTCAGTTTTTAGTTGTTATGTTGTCACTCTGCACTTAGTTCTCTTCGCCAAAGCGCCGTGATGCACTTGGGAGTAGCCGTGCGCTATAGAAGAAAATAAATAACATAACATAACAAGTGCAGATTGTGAATATCAAAAAGTAGTAAACTTATTCAAAAGTGTAAGTTACTAAAAAAGTGCATTTTGTGAAAAGCACTTTGTAGTACGTTTTGTAGTATTACAGTAGTACTACAAATAATTCCATAAAGTGAAGTTTATGAATCAGGCCCTACTAGTGTATAATTAAATGATGGAATGTATTGATAAATCACAGAGAGATTCACCAAAAAATAAATGTAAAAGATAGTGGTAATGCCTAACAACATTAACCGATATGGACCATGTATTGAATATGAACTACGTTGTTGATTTAATTTAAAATAGTTAAGTTTTAAATCATGATCACTTTCAATGAACTATCTATCACACCTGCGAAGCACATAGGTGAGTGTTTACTTCAAACACATCATTAGGTGTGGCTTAGAGACATCCTTAGCTTTTTCATCACCGTCATGTAATGAATAAAACAATTATAAATAAAATAAGAAATATGTATATGCAGAAAAAGAGGGGCACTGGGTCAGCTCTCTACATCTATTGGTCTTGTCAGCAGTCATTTCACTACAGCAATGCAGCATACAGCATGGAGCAATGGGTTAGCCCACTTCATTCATTGGCTGCCTTGCGCTGTGAGTCTCACATTTTACCTGACCAAATATGTACGTCTATCTAACAAGACATGCCCTTCAGTGCTGAGAGTGATGAGCCAATACATTTTTCCCAAATGATTTTTTCTTTTGATTAATTTTCCTTTCTAAGGTCGAGCCTAGAGTCAGCACACAAGGGTTGCTTTAGGGAAGATCTGGGGTAGATCAATAAGTGAGGGAAGCTCCGCCCACTGTCTCACCTATTTTTTTATTGGGTTGAGTCTTTGTCCTTTGTAAATACTGTCTTATGATTCATTATGAGGCTTGTTAGTCCCTCCTTATGACGGCCATGTCGTCATTTGTTACCTCCCAGGGTTACTGGCCCCTTTACTGTGAGTGTTACACGGTACGTGGACTGCGAGCACTACTTTGTAGCCCCCTTCACCCCGCCGGCACTCCCGTTGTCCATGCCTTCTTCCCCTCTCCCTCCCTCCCGTTGTCCGTGATGCTGTAGGTCTTGCGTAAATGTGAGTCCTATTGCATTGCAAATGCTTGTTATTTTTAGTCGTCCTGGCGTATTAAAACTATGTCTTCAGGTTACCATAATTTAGAACTGTTTCTTTACACCAATAAGAATCATATTATCCTGGAAATGTAATTGTTCTATACATCTTGTAAGTACCCTTGCCTGCTGGGGAGGATCCGGATTACGATATTAAAAATGCATGCAATAGTTATTTTTTCTAAATTTAAAATTGTTATTGCAAGCATTTAGGTGAGAGGTTTTACCTGGAAAACACTGGAACAGTGTTGTTGATAACATGAAGTGATGTGCTCACCCTACAGCAAAGAAAGGTGAACATATTTCCTTCCTCGCTTATTTCAAGAATCCCTGCTAGTCTGCCTGCTCTATATTGTAGCATAACAATACAATTCTGGGCCTAGATGACGCAAGATTTGCAGAATATGCTACAATCAGGCCGGTATACAATGATGTAGTGGTGGTAGGAGGAAATGAGACACAATCTCTGTACAGATTTATGATGGAATGAATGAATGAATTAATTCTTCATGTGTGTGGTTACTTAAAACCATTACAAAATACAACAGTAAAAAAAAGAAACAAGCATTTGCAAAGCAATAGGTCTCGCATTTACGCGAGTTTAAGCTTTTGGCATTGTAAATGACAATGCCTTTTATTCATGTTTTAAAAACAAAAATAAAAGGCATTGTCATTTGCAATGTCAATATTGCATTGCAAATGCTTGTTTGGGTAAAAGTGCCTGGCTTTCAACACAACAGAGCCAAGCAGCATGTGAAGTGCCTGGCTCAATCCCTGCCCCCACGCAATAGAAAACAGCAAATTAATTAAATAACCCAGTGTGGCCGCTAAAGTGAGCAGACCCTGCCGCAAATTAGTTAAATAAACCCGCGCGGCCACTAAATTGAAAGCGGACCGCGCAGCAAATAAAAAAAATAAAAAATAGTGCTGCTATCCATGATAAAGCAGACCGTGCACCGTGACCAGTAAAAGGTCCAGTCCTTATGGGCGGTAACAAATGGAGACAAGGCAGTACTAAGGACGGGCTAAAAAGCCTATTTGCCAATCTGAAGCCTGCATTTAACACAACACAAGCCAATGACAAATGTGTGCAGAGAGTGGACAAAGCTTTCCCAGCATACCCTACTACAGCATGCCTCGTAAAGCGAGCAGCACATGTGCGCTGCCCTTAGGCTCGACCTACAAATTGGGACCAAAAAAGTAAAATAGAAAAAAAAATACTTCTCTACTTACTAAATTCCCCTTCTCAGACAGCTGTACATTTTAACTGCCATAAGGAACAATAATAAGTGCATGGAATTAGTAAGAAACATTTAAATCAAATGTCTTGGTCCCAAGTTTGCATATTTCACACACTGAAAAAACACATGTTTAGGACATTTGACAGCATTAACTTTAAAAATAATTTCTTCTCTCCCTTGAAAGTGTGATTCGTTTCATGTCCTACTTCCACCACTCTTGTGAAAATTATGAGGTTTGGTTCTCCTTCCCAACCTTTCCACCAATCAATCAATCAATCAACCAGGATTTACAAAGTGTGGCTAATCACCTGATAGGGTACCCAGTCGCTAATCACCCCGAAGGCTTTCAGTCACAGCTATTTTTGTACCTTTCAGTTGTAAGTTAAGTTAATTGTGCGGATAAGCATGAGAAATGAATTTATAAAGTTTGATAAATAGAAAGAAAGTCACACCTGAGAGTGTATGAATGACATCTGAATGGAATTTTCCCAACCTCTTCTCTGATGCACCACTCTGAATGCCCACCCTCAAGGGACTAATAAAAGAAAACTTAAGAGACATTTCATACCCGTAACCTTTTGCAAATACTGTGCAACTTACAGAAGAGTAAGTTATTCCTACATAAAAGAGTCACTCCGAAATTAACTTTGGACATCGGATCCTGTGCCTTTTATTACAGAAACCACTGATAATGACAACTACAGGAAGACAGCTTCACTAGGCACACACTATACACATTACAGCATCTTTGTCAAGGTGATTCTCCCAATAAGATATGTATACATCTGGCAGTGTTTTAGAACCGGGGATTTAATGCAAACATTGTGTTTTACAATATCAAATATTTTAAAACTGTTTTAAACATTAACTGCACCTTGATCAACAGTTAAACTGTAAATAACCGTTTAGTGTTTAATAGCCAAAGTAATCTGCTCCCCTTTAAAGGGAATTGTTCAGCCAGAATGGGAGATGGCAAATACCAATAAGCCTCTGATTAAATCCCTCTAATAATGACAGAAGATTGACACAACACAAACTAAATTCTCCACTTCCGGAAGAGATACAACCACTCAATAGAAGTAACCAAATTCAAACGAGTACATCCAATCAGGGAGCTACACACTCTGACTAGTTTCATGCTCGACTCACGAGTTTGGCAAAACAACCTGTACTTACCTTTTATTTAGAGTAATTTTGATAATGTACAACACGTCCTTTTAGGAGACCTTATGTTTGAACCAAATGTAATGAACCACCCTTCTGTATAATTCCCACCATGTAGTTAAATTTATTATGAGGTCTTCATGAAAGCTTGTGATAGCCTCACACTGATGAGCAGAAACATGTCGACATTTAATCACTGCTGAGACGTGTGTTCAATGTTTTGTTAATATAATGTTGGTTATCCTTCTGTGAAATAAAAGTTGTGAATTATAGGATGGCTACTACACAATCCTAATTGCCAACCCAACTTTTTTTTTTTTCTCTACATTGAAAATCTCAGATAAATTTGGCCTATGTAAAGTAACCGTAATCAGAAAAGCATCAACAAACTGATCTCAGTACCACTAAATAAACTGATATTAACAGGAGAAGTTAGATTTGGTACAAAATTTGATTCATAGTAGAAAAATCAATAGAATTCAGTAATAAAATCTTGACCTAAAATTATGGAGTTCCTGTGTACAGATAAATACGCCTCATTATGAGAAGCGACTGAGAAGTGTAAAGGTGATTTAAGCATGTAGTGCAGACCCCCATCAATTCCACATGTTGCAGGTTATTCACACAAGGATGATAATTGTGACAATGAAATGCAAAACACAAGAGCTTATCTCAAGATTCCTTTCGGTACATTGATTGCTGTGTCCAATAAATATCAGAGCTGCACACCCCCTAATCTAGGTGGGCTAGACCAGGTTTCATTTAGAGGAGATGGAACTGAACCACAGAGTAAAGGATATGGGAGGCACAGGGTGTAGAAATGGATGCTTCTCAATGGCTTGTTTAATTCATAGTTGGGCACCCCTTCTGAGCCAATCAGTTTCTTTGTGATGTGCCCCCCCACTCTTGATTCACTCATACAGTCCACAGCTGCTTATCTTGATGTACTTATCTCATTGACACAACACACAGAGCAACACATTGTTTAACTGACATCAAAGGTCAACCAGGCATAGTGTGACAATTCAGCATCATATGGTGGCTGCACCATTTCTCCAGCCTTGAGCTTTCTCTTCATAAAGAAATACATTATGGGAGTAGTGTTTTTTTCAGTTTATATGGACAAATTGGAGCAAAATACGCAATTAGGCTGACATTGGCAAAGGCCAGCTCTATTCAGCTGCCATCAAATAAATTTCAGAGTGGACTGCAGCAACACAAGGCCAGCCTGTCATCCTATTGGTGATCTTGAACTAAACCTCTCCAAAAAAGCTCCTATTGGGCAGGTGCATTTATTTAAAGGAACAGGTTATAAAATGCCCAATCATAGCAGAATTTTACTGAGCAGATCCAAATGCTGTTCCCGATCCTCGACACGTGCTGCGTCCCCGTAACTGCAAGGCCCACCGAAGCGCATACACCAGTCACTCTGAACACCCCTAGCAAACCTACTGGAAAGGATGTGCTCTCTTTGAGTTTGAAAGCACTGATCCACACCATATGTGCCAATCCACAATAATACATTTCAGCAATCAATTTTCACCTCTTTTCATCATTTTCTTGTACGGCCCTTTAGAATTAACAAATCCATTCAATGTCACACTGTTAGGAAAAACTAGCACTGCTTATACAATTGGACTCTTATATAGCGCTTACCACTAATGTAAAGACCTCTAGGTGCTCCACCACCCTACTCCACACTTGCTGGGAGGGCGGGGACATGATTTTTCTGGCTAAATCTCATGATTCAATGAGCACTGACTAGGAGCTCCTTACTTTGGACAGGCCATGTAACAAAAGTGCAAACAGAGCTGATCACTGGAGGAGCCCCAGAATGGATCAATTTTCATGATTAATCAAGATTTGCAATAAGTTGGCGATGAAAAACAAGAGCTTCTGAGAGCTCACAGTTCTTATAAACAAGGGAATGTTCGTCTGAAATTGAACAAAGGATCAGACAACACCTGAGCAATTGAAATTGTAATGAATTACTTTATTTACAAAACATATTACAACAAGTTTAATAAACAGTGTTGAATAGCATTTGGATTGTGGATCAGTTAAAGCACTTTTTATATGTACATCACAATTTTGTATAAAAGAAGTAACGGGTCGTACCAAACTCCACCTCCAACGCTGGCCCTTCCCCATCACCACCACCCTGTAGTAAGCATTCCACAGCTCTGAGGTGCAACATATGGCCACAAATCACTGCAAATTCAGACAAAGCATTTTTATATTGCAGTACATCCCACAATCCCCCAAAGGCATAAGTAGAAAGCACGTACAGTGGGGAGAGGGCCATGGCAAAGCCCACCTTTCTACCTGGGCCCAAGGTACTTCCAACAAGTGGCAGGCACATACTTTAATGTCAGTTTAGGGAGGGGAGAAGCGCGCCTTCCTGCTACACGCCGTGGGCAGCGTGCTCAGAGAGAGACTGGTGTGTGTACTCAGCTAATATTACTCGTTCTCAGCTCTCGGGGAAGCGGTACTCTACTCCAGAGCTGACGACACGCCGTGAATGCCCTGCAAGCTTTCAGTCAAGTGCAGAACTTCCAAAAACACACACCATGGATACAACTTCTCAAGGAAAAGAGGTCTGAAAGGAAACCATGCCTCCCTGCCGGCCTTGTCGCAGCTTCAATCCAGTACATGCAGAGATTAAAAAAAACAATTCAAAGCACTTACCTAATTCAGTCCAGTGCACACTCTGGTGATTAAACAACTGACATTTCCTTTTCACCGATGACTGCGGCATGCATGCACTTGTGTTGTTTGTGCAAGTGCAGCTGTGCCTGAAATCCTGCAGTTCCTCCGAGGCACAAGCAGGCATCCACTTCTGTCATTACAGCTGATCGCAGCAAAAATACAGAAGTGGATGCCTGCTTGTGCCCCGGGGGAAAAAAACAAGCGCGCTGCACCTCGCACTGGCAGCAGGGGGAGGGTGAGAGGAGGGGGCCTGCTCCTGCTTCCCTTACGGGAACGAGCGCTGATACCATATGTTTGCAAGTTAATTACAAACATATTGTGCCACGCTCGAGCCCGCAAGGGAATAGCCACACGTGCACGTGTTGCCATTAAAGGTAATGGAACGCGTGCAGTGTTGTGGCCTAAAAAGGGGACCGATGACTAAAGGTCTCCTCCTAAACAGTGCATGCGCACTGCGTAGGCGAGACCTAAAAAGGAATACTTTTGGGGGTCGAAGAATAAATATGTGCGCAGGACATTATTAAAATCGCCATAAATATATATAGATAGATATCCACAACAAAACTGCAACTTGGCACAGGATCCACAATTCCGGGTCAATAATCACAGGTTGGGCACTCCTATTGATGTAAACGTATGCTTATTCACACACGGCAGTAATTAATGTCCCAACACGTTTCGGAGTTCAAGCACTCCTAAATGACGGGTTAGGCGTGAGCGTGCTATCTACCTTATTTAAAGAGACAGATGGTGCGTTATCCAAACAACATAGAAAAGATACTTTGCTCCCTATTTACATTGTTACATGAGCAGTCAGAGTGAGATTAACACCGTTTTAAAATAAAATAAAACATTTCTGTTTGTTCTCATTGGACAACATTAACCCAGGAAGAGGTCATCCCTACTACAACCTACCTACCAGTTTCCTCAAGGACCGACAGCGACATCCAGCCCTTGATATGCAAATGCAATTGTTATTCCTATTAGCCACTTTTAAGTACAATGGCTTGCCTGGGATTCCACAATTAGCAGAAATTGAAAAGCACTAATAATTTAAAACACCAAACTTTGAGTGATGTGGTTGGGGCGTCGATCTTCAGTTGTTTGGTGACATGGGGCCATCTGGCGGCCAAAAGAAGTAATGCAGCAGATCTTAGACAAACGTCTCATTTTATATTGGAAAAATGTCTCTCTCAGCTGCAAACGTCTTTGTAGTGTTCAAACGTTTTTGGAGCGTCCTGCTCGACTCGTGACGTGGGTATTTTCAGTCACTCCCTAAGGGTCAGTTCTCTACCCCACTTACTATTATCGGTGTAGTCCTTTATTTAACACGTGGGCCTAGGGCCCAGGACATCACAGTCTCCACAAGAATCTTTTCTTTAATGGCATTATTTTCCTGCCAACAATTTACCCTTTCATTTAATGATCTTTAGAGGTGTGTGCCTATAATTTAAGTACAAACCAAGTAACACATAGTTGGCTCACCTAAGGAGGAAGACAAGGGGGGGGTGGGCGGGGGCGCTAGAGGGCGCACAGCAAGATGGCCGCACTAATGTGAGGCTCTGCCAGACCGGGCTAACATCCTTTAAATATCCGACACATCCTGCCTTTGCCACACACTAATTTGGTGTGCCTGATTACATGCAGCACTGATTGAGGCGGTTTCCCGACGCTAAAACCCCTTTTGAGGAGAAATCTGGAGTGTGGTTCCCTTGCCGAGGACTCAGCCTCGGGGTGATCGGAGCCGTCCTGCGGCGGCTGATGCGGAGCGGACCCGGCGACAGTGAAGTGACCCTGCGGCATGTGAAGTTATAGCCGTCTGCAGTCGCGATACAGCGGAGTGTGTCGGATCGGAGCTTGACGAAATCCTGGAGGTGTGCGGCGGCTCGGAAATCTGTGGCCGCGGCGGCTGGTGGTGACCGTAGTTAGCACTCGCCTGCGCTGGTAGCGGTGAGTGGGGTAGTGGCCTAGGAGAGGCCGGGACTGCGGAGGCGGCGCTAGGCCGGACTGGGCCGCTCCGCGCGATCTGCGGCTGGCCGGGTGAGGTGCCGGAGCGGCAGGCGGGAAGAGGCAGTTTAGCGGTGGCATTTGAACTTGGCTGCATTGGGGCTTTGCATCTGATCATTGACAGCGGACAGGAGTCAGGCGAAGTGAGGAGGAAATTACCTTGGGGCCCTACTTTGTTTGCTACTGCTTGCTGGTGGTAACACACGTGTGGTGACTGAGGATCTGCTGTTCTAAGACATTGGAACTGACGCAAACGTTTGTTGTCTGGCGCTATAAAGGTTTCTGTGTGAGGTGTCCATTGTTTGCTATTTGCCATCTGCAGATCGTTTGCGACAGGCCAGGTCGCAGTTACTACACCTACACTAGGCTGGTGGCAGCATGGGCAGGCCAGAGAAGAACCAGCCTAAACTAAACTTTGACACGAGAAGGACTGCGCTGTCCTCCTCACAACCTCCTTCGGACACTGAACCGGCTGGGGCATCGGGGGGGACGCCGAATTTAGAAACCACGCTCCTGGCCATGCAGAGAACATTGCAATCCATCGAGGGCACAATGGAGGCAGTCAACCTCAGACTTGATCACATGGCTACACAATTCGACAGGCAGAACGAGAGAGTGAACAAAGTGGAGCAGAGAGTTTCAGCCACCGAGGATGGCCTAGCCACAGTAAATAATAAGGTGTTCAATATGGAGCGGGTACTGGCGGTTATTCAGGCTAAGAACGAGGAGTTGGAAGGGCGGTCCCGGCGCAACAACATCCGCGTCACGGGGCTGCCGGAATCCACGAATGTTGGCAAAATGGAAGACTTCATGGAACGATTGTTTATTGACTTATTTGGGGCTGAGCACCTGTCTTGTGTATTTATAGTTGAAAGAGCGCATCGATCCATGGCGAAACGGCCGGTGCCTGGTGCGCCTCCCCGCCCCGTCATTGCCTGCATACTCAATTATAAAGACAGAGATGTACTTCTGCGTCTGGCACGAGAGAAGGGCGCCATAGAGTATTAGGGCAGCAAGTTGGAATTTTTTCCCGATTTTACGATGGCAGTGCAAACGGCTCGGAAAGAATTCAATGGAGTGAAGCAACTTCTCAGAGCGAAGACATAACGTATGCCAGGTTGTACCCGGCTCGACTGCGGATCGGGGTGCATAGTTGGAACCTTGATAACACACTTGCACGAAAGGGATGAGGGTGCAGAGGTGACACGCACTCTTGAGTGGATGCCTACTAAGAACCACTGCCTATCACGGTACAGTTATACTTGCACGGGGACACTGTGGCATTATATGGGTAATTGCTGGGTTAGGAATTCCTCGTTCACCTGCACAGGGTCGCTGCGGCTACTAGTGGCACTACTTCCTTTGATAAGATTTACACATTGCATCCACTTGGGTGGTGGTATGTGGAACTGCACAGTTCTCAATGGTGGTCACGAACATTTCCAATGACGGTGAACGACCTTTGCTGTATTTATGTTAATACTTTCTGGGACGCACAGCAGTACTCAAGATCTTATTTTAGTATGGAGGGGTGAGGCTGCGGGAGGAATTGACGCTAATGGTTACATAATTGCTTAGGACAATACTTGTTAATGTGCTAGTATGTTTTCGGAAGGCATCGTGTCACTTATTAATAATTGTTTGGAGTGCTATCCCTGGATTTATGAGTCAAAGATCTGCTGCAATGTAGGGACATGGCCCTAAGGTGGTATGGATGGGCAGTTCATATAAATGGCTTGGTCACCTCCCGTTTATTACCATTCACAGGAGTTGAATGCCTCTAGGGCCCCACGTATGGGAGTACCCCAAAATATGTTTGGAGCTGGGATGGGAGTTTGGAGTTTGGGGGGTTGGGAATGGCTTTGGCAGGTTGGGGGAGCTAAAGTGGGAGGGTGGGACAGGGGAGTTTCAGAGAATCCAGATGTTGGTCGGTGCTAGTAGCGGTACGGGTAAGAAGTCGGGAGGGTTGAAGATGGGAAGGGGGCAGGTTGGCTGGAATACTGCCTAGACTTCCTAGAAGAAACCTGCAGCTACTTGGTTGATTTGTTACACTATGCTTCACAGCTGGTACTGGGAAGTGGGCACAACAATTATGCTTAAGGGGCCAAATTATGGAGGGTTGTATGGATAAGGGGGGCAAGCTCACCTGGGTCACATGGAATGTGCGGGGACTGAACAGACCACAGAAGACGAGGCAGGTATTGGCATATTTAAACAGGCTTGGTGTGCAAGTGGTCTTTCTTCAGGAGACACACCTTAAAGGACGGGCGGCAAAAACAGTTGCTAAACAATGGGCGGGTACAAGGCTGGCATCCAATTACTCCTCATATGCTCGTGGTGTCATAATATTGATCAAGAAAAGTGTGCCATTTGTATCGATACATGAGGAAATTGACAAAGAGGGTAGATATATTATATTGCATGGGAAATTGTGCGGTACACTGGTCACAATGGTCCATGTATATGGTCCGAATGTTGATGACCCTGAGTTTTATGTCACCTTATGGAACAAAGTGTACGCTCTGCCACCCTCTGCTATTGTATGTGGAGGGATCTGAATGTGACGCTAGACAATACGCTGGATAGGAAGGATGATCGTCCCTACACAGCTAAGAAAGCATCAACTGCGGTGCGAGATGGTTTGAGTGGACTTGGATTGGTGGATGTGTGGAGACTGGGGCATCCAGGAGTACGTGAGGGTACATGTTACACATCGGCGCATGATACCTGGTCGCGTTTGGACTATTGGTTGGTGACAAGGGATGTTAGCGGATGGGTGGTGAAAGTGTGTCATCTTCCACGAACACTATCTGATCATGCCCCTGTGTTGATGGAGGTATGGCTTCTGGCTCATACACCTGCACCGTTCCCGTGGCGTCTGCCACCTGGTACTTTATCGGACCTGGTTCTCCCTGAAGAGCTAAGGACAGTCATTGAGGACTTCTTTGTTAGGAATGTTGGTTCTGTGAATGACATGGGAACTGTATGGGAGGCCTTTAAAGTGACTGTGAGAGGAGCGTGTATTGGAATGCAGTCTGGTGTGCTAAAATCACTGAGGGACTCCATGGACACGTTGGAGCGCGAACTGTTATCCCTAGAACATCAGCATGAGCTGCAGCCGGCGGTATCTCTTTTGGCTGACATCCGGTTAAAGGTTTCTGAGTATAATGACCTAGCAGATCAGGAGGTTAAATTCTTATCCAAACGTACTAGGGCAAGGTATTATGGTGAGGGAGGTCGTCCAGGACATGGGCTAGCAGACAGAATTAAGGAACCATGGGCTAGGCACTGTGGAGTACAAGAAATTATGGATGGGGATGTCAATGTGACGAGTGCTGCTGGTTTTTTAGATTGCTTTGTACAATATTATGAACAATTATACGGGCATAGGGAGACGGCTGGGGAGGAGGAAATTGCGCAATACCTGGAGGACATAGCGTGGGTCTGGCTGTCGAAAGGTCAACAAGAATTTTTAATGCATCACATCACAGAGGAGAAGTTCCGCGAAGCCATCGCGGCTCCGCCAAATGGAAAAGCGACATGTACTGATGGATTACCATCTGAGTTCCATAAGGAGTATGTAGACCTAATATTGCCACATTTGGCAATGGTCCTTGAAGAGGCCTTAGAACAGGGACAGTTGTCGGCCACAATGAGGGAGGCTCTACTGGTGGCCTTACCGAAACCAGGCCAACCACGTAATCAATGCGAGTCGTATAGGCCACTATCCCTGATAAATACGGACGTTAAAATCATTGCCAAGGTACTTGCAACGCGATTGCGCTTGATATTGCCTGTTATGGTGCTACCGGACCAGTCTGGTTTCATTCCTCTCCGCTCCACAACACATAATTTGAGGGCTTTGTTCGCTGTTCTGCATCTCCTTAAGCCGGAACTTGCTGCAGTGGCTGTGTTTTTGAATGCTGCTAAAGCATTCGACTCTGTTGCCTGGCGATATATGATAACGGTGCTGCACCGCATGGGTGTGCCCTTTTTCTTTACATCCTTGATAACCCTGCTTTATACGAACCCAATTGCACGGGTGCGGGTGAATGGTCACGTGTCGGCGCCATTTCCTGTACAGAGGGGCTCTAGGCAGGGATGCCCACTCTCACCCTTACTGTTTGCCATCATATTGGAACCCCTAGCATGTATACTGAGGCAGGGATATGCCGATACAGCTTTACGATTCCATCTCAGGTCCCTGGCGGTGTCCATGTGCGCCGATGATATGGTTCTGTATGTAAGAGAACCTGACCAAAATCTGGAAGGAGTTCTACGGGAGTTTATTCGGTTCGAGCACTTTTCTGGCCTATCCATTAATTGGGGTAAATCCATATTATTGCCTCTCACAGATATCACGCAGCTGTTTCCATTGGAATTCCCCTTGGCATGGGCCACAGACCCTGTCCGATACCTGGGGATTTGGGTGCACCGTGACTCCCAAGAGATGATTCGAGCTAATTACGGTGTGGCTATTTCAAAATTGGAAGATCAGGTGACCTGATGGATACGACTGCCACTTTCGTTTGCTGACCGGGTCTCTCTGATTAAAATAGTATTCCTACCTAAATTTCTGTATTATTTCGTTAATATACCAATTGCCCTAAAATCTCATTTTTTTGCACAGCTTCAGTCATTGTTACTCACGTTAGCCTGGGGAGGGAAGAAACCGCGTGTTAACTGGGATACCTTAACAAAGCCATATGAGTTGGGTGGGTTTGCAGTGCCAGACATGAAATTATATTATCTATGCGCTCAGGCTCATTTCGCTACTTATTGGCTCTCGCGCCACCATACACGCCGCACGTGGCACTTGAGGCCAGCGCAGTCTTGCCACTACCCCTAAAGGCGATGGTAGTAAACCCATATTCGGTATATGAGAAAGGCGAAGTGGACACAGTACAGTGTACTTCTAAGGCGTGGGGGGGAATTGGGCAAGCGCTCGAACAGGCTACCGTTGTACGCGCCCGAAATGCCGTTACTATATCACGCAGATATCTCGGTTTCGAGTGAAGCGGGAGCATTACAATTGCTGCAGGGTGCCGGGGTGCACACTATGGGAGATATTTTTCCGGATACTCAGTTTCTCCCATTACAGAATTTATTGGACCAGGTGCCGAATACAACCATGGCCACCTTTATTTATGTTAGGTTGCGAGCTGCGATACGAGCCTTATATTCTTCTTTCCCGGCGAACCGCCTGTGTTAGGCGCTTTGCAGATACTATATACGACAACTAATTGGGTGAAACTGATCTCGCGATTATACCGAGCGTCACAGGAGGATGAGGGAGGAGGGGGTGAGATTGCAAAGGCAAGATGGGATGCGTGTTTGCCTGATCCCTTGACTGACGATGAATGGTCTGAATGCTGTTCTATGACCGGAAAATTTGCAGCGAATGGAAATTTTCGACTCCTTCACTATAAATTCTTGCAGCAATGGTATTATACACCTGCACAACTGGCCAGGTATGGCCTCCGTGAATCATCTGTTTGTGTGCGTTGTGGATTGGATGGCGCCGACTTTTTCCACTTGGCCTGGGGATGTGCACGAGTGTCTGCTTTCTGGGCGGATGTGACTGCAGCGTTATCCGAAATGACATCCATTGAGATTGCTAAAGACCCGCGCCTATGTCTATTGGGCATTGCTTCTGGAGTGCCAGCCGGTATGAGGAAACTGGTTGTGCTGGCGCCTCAGATTGCTAAACGAAAGGTGGCTGCTTGCTGGGGTGGGAAACGGGCGCCTGATGTCAAACTCTGGTTGCAGGACATGGCATATTGTCGTGATCAGCTAACTTGTTATTATGAAGAACTGCCTGCTACCTCGCGCCCACAGGATATCTGGGGCCCATATACTACGTACATGCTATCTAAGCTTGATGGTGACTGAGGTACGATCTAATGCGAGCGTGCACTCTCTGAGTGGATTAGTCCGGTTCTTACTAAATGGATGGATGTCCACTGTCGAGTTATGATTGTGGTATAGATACTCCTTGACTCATCATGTGAATGGTCACTATAACCTTGATATCTGAAGCCACTTGACCTCGCCCTAGTTGGTCTGTGGTGGGTTCTCTCTTCCTACATGAACCTAGTGTGTGTGAGCTTGAACTGCCCAGTGCCTACACCGCTACTGCGAAAAATTCAAGTCCTGATTACCTTAACTATCTTCTGATATTCTGTACTATTGATTGCTGACCTGATTGGATTCCTGGTTGTTGGGGAGGGGGGTAGTTGCAATGTTCAGTAGTTCCTAATGTATACCAAAAAATAAGACTGCTTGTAACTATATATTGATAACGCAAGACCTTAGGTTAACAAATTGCTGGATTGTAATAACATGCTATGGATAGTTGATGCTATAACTTGACGATTGAAACATGGATATCAACTTAACTTGCGGCCGGCCCTGTTTGCGGGTTGTAGGCCAAATGCTGTGTTCTTGCATTAAGATACAATAAAGGTCTTCAAAAAAAAAGGAGGAAGACAAGTGATTGCTGAAACTCGTTTTTTGGTTACAAATATATATTACGCAGTATGTAGTAGCTATGGTTCAGCCACACTTTCCGTTGAAAAGGTGTTTTATTTGCCTATAACTATGGTACCATGGATGGATCTGCACAAAATGTGGCACTTGCTTATCATGAGCACTTATGATCCTACATGACAATTTTCGTGGAGATCTATGTAGGGGAAGAAACATTAACGTGCCATTTAATTGCCCATAGGAAATTTGGCTCACTGCTACAGCAAAAAGTACTTAATGGATTTAGCAGTCCTGCCAAGTATCACGCATCACGTGTGACGCTCACGCATTTCAGTGCGGTGTTCCCTATCACCGCACTGAAATGCATTTATTTTGAAAGTTTTATAGAGCGCGAACAAGATCTTTGCAGATATCAGAGCGCTTTACAAAGCGGGGAATACAAACATGAGGGTGCATAACAGGCCATTCGGTATAGCGCCATTGTAGATAATAAGTGGGGTGGGGTAGGTACATGAGGGAGCATGGTAAAGCAGGTACATTAATAATGCAAATAATACATAAGTGTGAGCATAGACAGTCAGGTAAGTAAATAAAAAAGAAGAAAGTAATACAAATCATCGAAGGCAATGTGCCTCGAGTCGCGGCACTCCCCGGTGATCTGCGCCGGTTACTCGGGCCCACAAGGCCTCACTCAGGCCTCAGCGCCGCAACCGGGGCTCCCTCTTCACTATGGGGGGCCCCGTTACACAACTCCTTCTGGCTTCGGCCTCCTCTAGGTTCTGCCCCTTTCTCAGGGTCCCGGGGCGCTCCACCGTAGGACGCAGGGCTCCTTTCCGGGGGAGGGGGCATTGTCAAGCATTTTGGGCACCTGTCAGCGCGCGTCACCAGCTGCTCCTGGGCAGGCTCTCTGCTGCTCCGAGAGACGTGCTGCTTGCTGGGCTGTCAGTTCCGCCATAGTTAATTCTGCTCTCAGCTCTGTGGAGAGCCTGAGAGCGATACAATGTATCACTGCCCAGCTGCCTGCTGTGTCGCCTGGAAACAATGCAGCAATAGTGGCTGCCTACGGTGCTGGCACGGCGCCGCTTACAGTGATTCAGACACACACTCGCAAGTGCTCCGATTAGGGGGGGAGGGGCTGCGCTCTCAGCAGTCGATACTGCTGTCAATCAACTGTGGCACACCATGGAGGCTGGGATTAATTATCCGGATGTGCCGGGCGGCGGTAGAGTGTGCCATCACGTCCAGAGGAAGTCAAAGGAAGTAGGCGGCAGAAGCGGCGGGAGATTCATCTGAGTCAGTTGAGTGCTGCACGAGACTCGAGTCTCTCATGGCTGCCCGCCACGCAAAAGGCATGTTCGATTGCGGCGGGGGCGGCAAGCAGAAAATTCTGTTTTGAAAAGTAAGTGTGCCATCGATGTGCACTCTGCCTGTAGTCTTCACCCCAGGCTGCTGGCACTCGAGTCGACTCCATAGCTGTCAAGGTTTCAGATTGCTATGTGTGATATTTTTATAATTGTAGTGCAACTATGAGTGACATTTCAACAAATATAAGTGACACTTTTTGCGAGCAAAAATCAGGCAATTAAGATGAGGGAAACATATAAATATCTAAAATTATACTAACATTATGAAAATGTCACACATAGCGATCTGAAACCTTTGGCAGCTATCTAATAAAACTTCAACTCCGACCTTAGCATGAACATTTAAAATGTCAGCAGCTTTCATTTTTTACTCTCACCTAGTTTAACGAGTCACAGGCCGCAGCTGAAAATCTAAAGACTGCTGGGGATGGGTCCCGAGTCCGTCACACTCCTTGGACACCGACAGCTGCTGGCAATCTGGATACATTTCAGGTAGTGATGACCATGATATAATCTGCTAAGTGGCACTGCTGTCTCGAGAGCCGTGCTTGTTGTGCCTTTTAAAGACACACAACAAGCAGCACATGCGGACTCACGCTGTGTGGGACACAACCTTCAGAGATCCCCCATAACAGGGACTAAAAAGGCAGAAAGTGTCGAGGTCAGGAGGTGACAGGCTGACCACCGAACTCCTCCTGTAATTATCTAATTTGGCACAGGGGCGGCAATGAACTCTTGGAGGCCGGGCGAGCAGGAAATTCTGATTTGAAAAGTAAGTGTGCCATTGATGTGCACTCTGCCTCCAGTCTTCACTGCGGTCCGGGATGAGTCGCAGTCCTGCCAAGTATCACAGAAGTGCACACCCTAGAAATCTTAAGGCAAACTTGCCTTATGGCCAACTGTTGCGAATAAGGAGGAATTGCTCTCATTTGTGCCAGTATGATACCCATGCCCAAAATCTTTGTATGGACATGAAACAGGGTGGTTACCCCAAAAAATTGCTGAAACATTCTTTTAAAGGAGCACGCTATACGCCCCGCGAATGCCTCCTCCAAGTAAAAAAGTGAGCCGCACTTGACAAATTAGTGTGTGTAACAACTTTTTGTCCAGATACACGTAAAATGAGACAGGCTGTATTGAAGAATTGGCACTTGTTGGAAGGTCTAGATTGTCCCTTTCCCAAACCAATATTTGCTTACAAGAAAAACTAGAGCATAGGGCAACAACTAATCAGGGCTGATATTACAGTGCCAAAGCCCAAAAATTACTCGCTAACTCAGTGGAACAGGAAACCTATTGAGGGCCACCACAAATGTGGAAATTGTGTGGCATGTCCCAATACCATCGAAGGGAAAGAATTCAATAGCACTCAGACAGGGTTAAATAACCTATCTGAAGTTGCAAGACTATGAAATTTCGTCTTCACTAGGACCCATTTGGTAGTTAGTGACCACTGACCCTCATCTTATTTTAATCTTTGGGTTTGAGCCCTCTTCCTTAATGAAAAAGGGTGACCATGGGGCTGCGTGGATTAAGGCACCAGTCACAACGCACAGGACTCCCTTCAATTTACACACTGCATTTTAGTGGTAGGCACACACGGTAGGCGGAAACACAACATGTCCTTGGGCATAATGAATAACTACATGACTAGCTTGCAGCATTTCGATAAGCCACACATACCTTTAATCTATATCCCATACTGTTATCTGGGATTTTATTTAAAAAGTTAGACTTTACTACAAGTACCACAATCCTCGGGTCTGAGCATGACATAAAGCACGCCCACAAAACGAGCGGCCATCTTTGTTGAGATCGACCGGGACGTGTGCTACATCCAGAGTGACTCGTAAAATAGGTAAGCGCTTTGCCAGAATTGCCGCAAAACCAGCTTGCCATCCAAAGGGGTTACAATGTTCCCCTTTTGTTTTTTACAGTACTCGAACGTGTGTGGCAGAAAAACGCCGTAGAAATTACTGTATATGATCAGGTAAGGGCTTATTGCTCCAATGGAGCCCCCCCAATAAGCTAGAATTGTTTGATAGGCAGGACAGCAACATTGAAACGTTTTTAAATGTCTTGCAGCTCTGTATTTTCACGACATGGAGTGTTTGAAAGTGTACATGTGTTGAGTAAACTCCACATATAACGCGAAGAATCAGAAAGGAATCTGCCAACAACGAATACGAAGGTAGGCCACATAACGGCTTGCACGCTAGGCTAGAGAGGCTCTAGGTTTGAATAATTTACACTTCGCATTTTCTTAACAGCCCCCCGCACCTTACACTGCTAAAACTTTGGGGAATTAAAGAAAGAAAAATTTCCGAGCATAACAAGAGAGTCTTCCACAGTCCACCGCCTAAATCTGGTATGTAGTCTTAAATCAGATACATTGCATTGGTCATTTGTGCAACTTTAAAGGAGATAAACATTGATATTTGTATACACAAAACTTTATTGTTTTGTTGTTTACATCATACAGACAAAAGAAAAAATGCCCCGATGAGATTCCAGGAACTGGTTTCCTATAATCGAAATCATGGTCATCACAACCTGAAATGTATCCAGATTGCCAGCAGCAGTCTGCGTCCAAGGAGTGTGACAGACTCAGGACCCATCCCCAGCAGTTTTTAGATTGTCAGCTGCGGCACTGTGACTCGTTAAACTAGGTGAGAGTAAAAAATGAAAGCTGTTGACATTTTAAATGTTCATGCTAAGGTCGGAGTTGAAGTTTTATTAGATAGCTGCCAAAGGTTTCAGATCGCTATGTGTGACATTTTCATAATTTTAGTATAATTTTGGATATTTATATGTTTCCCTCATCTTAATTGCCTGATTTTTGCTCGCAAAAAGTGCCACTCATGTTTGCTGAAATGTCACTCATAGTTTCACTACAATTATGAAAATATCACACATAGCAATCTGAAACCTTGACAGCTATGAGTTAGGCCAAACCCGGCATGTATGAAGCGTTTCACTCAGAATGGCACCCTTTTCATGGTTTTGTGTCACTCTGTTCAGTAGTTGTTGAGATATGAAAAACTTCAAATGGTTATTACTTCTGTATCTTTCCTGTTGAGATGTAAAACTGTCCTCCAACCCATTGCGGTACTCTGGGCAGTCTGCAGTTGGTGGTCAAATTTGTTGCGTATTGGTCATGCGTGGTGGGGTTTGACCATAAGACTTGTTATTTTTTGGTCTGGGTGGGTTCTGTTAGGGGATTTTATGTCTTTACTGTTTTAGATATTGTAGCAAACACTCACTTTTAAACTGTATTTATGTTTTTTTTATTTACTGATGACAGTTTCTTTAATGTTCTTCTATCTTTTCAGTCCCAATTCTTGGGTTTTAGTCACCACACTATGCATTAGTCTAGCACTCCATGCAGTAGAACACAAAATGCTTAAATTAAAACCAAAATCCTGTTCACTTTGCTGCAGAACCCCTACAGGAATGTTATGCATAATTTTGATGTCCTCTGCTTCTGCAGTTGATCTTTAATGCTGGCACCTCAAATACTCCCACACATGTTGTTATGTGCCCGAGTTAGGCCCAAGTAATACATTATTGCTGTGATCTTTTGCACATACTTCTGTGCATTACAAGGATGCTTTTTATTATAAATAAAGAAGCATTTCTGGGGGTTGGCAGAGGAGACACTTCCGCTGATATTGAAAGGTCCTGCAAGCGGAGGCTTCGCTAAACAGCTGTCTAACACCTCCATGAGGGGTGCCCAGTTCATGACCAAGACGAGGTCCTAAATTCTTTCCCCCCAGGTAATGGGGTTTAATCATCCAGTGGGGGAGGGAGGGGAGGGGGGAGGGGGTTCTTGCCTCGACACCTACATAAACTCTAGATACTTAGAGTAGGGATTGCATAGTAGGAGTACTACTGATTTATTTATTGTTTTATATGCCTGCACATATTCACTGTTTTAGCATCATGGTGGAACTATACCTGCTATTTACTCTTTTGAAGCTTGTAATCACTTTCATATGTTTTTGTCTACTGATTATCACAGCCCATGTATTCTATACAAGATTAACATAAATATATTGAAAATGTCCCATTATGTATTCTTTGTATACTTCCTTGAGAACAAGAGTGCACTAGTGACTGAGCGAAAAGGTTCTAGATCTGTTACCACGATCTTTGAGGGGTCAGGGTTGTAATGATCAGAGGTTGCTAGAAACCATTCGCTCCTTGGAATCACTTTAGGGACCTCACCCAAAGTTTATGTTGTCAATAAAAATGCAAATCCTACAGATTAATAGGAACTAAACTGCTATGTCTCAACTAGATGTGATATTTTAACGTGCTAAATAAGTAGTGCACTCTCTGTCCCCTGCTTTGATACTGGTCACAGAGGTTGTAGGTTACTCTTCTTGGATTCAGCTTCCTTCCTGTGGGATGACTAAATTCCCAATAAATGGATTCTGTGGTGTTCTTCTCTCTTTACATTGTCTCCTCAGTTCGATTAACGTCTTACTCAGGGGAGCTGAAGACTGCTCACACCTTCTGCTCTTCACAAAATGGCTGATGTACACTTTGTTGCTAGGGGATTGAAACGTTTTATGTGGTGTCCCTGGACCGTTAAGCCACTGAAAAACACAGAATTCTCTTTACCTTTGGCATGTTGTTTGCAAACTGTAGAGGAAGCCTTATCCTTTTTGCTTGATGCGATGAATCTGTAGTCCAAAGTTGAAAATGGCAGACTCTTTTAAAAGTGTGCACCTAACCTACTTTGGACACTCAATATCTGGTGTGTACAGCCAGAGGCCATGCGGAGCATTGGTTAATCGCAGGCCCTGGCCTTCGGCCAGCCTTGGGCCCATTCTACTGCTGCTTAAAGCCAAGAGCAGTGGGGTGGTTGTAAGGTTCGCTAATCATCCTTTAAAGATGGGTGGGCCCGTCATCCAAGTGATATCAGATAGTGCTTCCACTACCTCCTGCCACGGAGCACCCAGTCTGGCGCAATGCCAAAACATATGTATCAGAGTTTGCGGCACCGCACCTGGGGCATATATTCTTTACTGCCAGACAGCTCTTATGTAGTCTGTGGTAGGCCTGGATGGTGTTGGCAGAGTGGAGCTCTGCAAAGTGATAAAAAAAGTCGGCCAAACAATGCGTTGATCGCAAGTGGTGGAGTGCGTTAGGCCGGGCTGTTCACGCTGATTTTTAGCACCAAGTGTTTGTTCCATGCTGGAAAATCAGAGTCTGGAGTCCCAGTGCTACTCTGTGTGCTCTTTCTAGTGCTTAGAATTGTCACAGCTTTGTAGGTGCTACATTGTCAAGAAACGCTACCCTATTATTTTATCTTCTTCGCAATTCATATCACATAAACATTGTTGTTGCACAAACAGCCCTCCGTGTCCTCCTAGCACCACTTGAGGATCCTCACTCAAGCTTTTAAGTCTCCCCATGTCTGATGTTAGTTCCTTGAGGGTAGGCTGAGTCTTGGCTAGTATGTTATTGTTGATTGCAACTCTTTCAGCTAATTTTATTTGATCCACTCTCAGCAGTGATACATCAATGGCTATGGCATTGATCTTTTATTCTAAGGTTTCTCACATTTCTCGGATGGTCAGCAATATGGCATCTAAATTGCTAGCATGTGCAGGGCCCTCATACCCACCCTGCTGCTGGTAGGCTGCACCACCCTCATCCTGCCCCCTTGTTTCTGAATTCACAGATCTTTTGATGTCATGGATTCTACTGTTTAATCCTTTGCTCTTATCCAGCATGTACAATTTCGAGCCAGTAGTAGGACACAGCGCTTTGCTTTCGGAGTTTGTGCTCTCACTCCTGGGGAATGATTCCTGTTCCACAACCGTACCACTTCCAACCAGCTCCAACTCCAGTGTCTTTGTTTGTCCCATATAATCTTGGACTCTGGTAATCCTCTATTTACACTTATGTCCCAACGTATATCAAAATAGTACATATTAATTATTCAATTATACAATATTTAATAATCTATTTTGAATTAAAAAATATAATTCAAACTGCTAAAGGGCCATAACAATCATTTGTTTAAAATAATTTTTATAACATTCAAAATAAGTTATCAAATGTTTCATTATTACATCAAAACATATGTGCTATTTTTTTTAACATTAATTTATATTTAGTTCTATGTTTAAGTTTTTAAGTAAATTAATCTAATTTAGTGTTATTTCCTATGGGGTTTTATTTTAAGTCCATACCTCCATTATTTTATAGGGGATTGTGTTGCAGTTACTGTGGTTGGCCATATGTAGTTCTGGACTTACTACCAAAGTGTAAGTTACTACAAAGTGCTGTTTCTGAATCAGGCCCCTACTGTGTACAATATAATACATAGCATAGGTTTTTGGTTTTGTTCATGAGTGAATGGCTTTCTAATATATCTCAATTCTCTGCTCTTTATTTGATGACTTCCCTCCTCTTCGTGTGCTTATCCTACCCATATAGCATTGCTGCTTTACACTGTTTCTGATTTGATGAGTTATATCCTTTTTACGGGTGACTTGAGGGGACTTTTTTCTTTCAGTGCTATAGCATTTCTTTCCAGGTTCCCTCATGTTTGTGCCCATGCACTCTCTCTTTTTGTGTTCCTCATCTCATCCCTTTCTCCCCTTTCCTGTTCTCTGTTTTTTAAAACAATTTACAGTTTTAGTATTACATTTCTTTTATCTGATGGGCCATACCCTTGTACTCTCCATTACTGGTTCTCACTCATTAATTATTTATATTTATATATAATTTCAACAATTTGTCCATGTGTAGTGCTGGACTCATTACAAAAGTGTAAGCTACAATAAAAGTAATAGAAATAGAAAAATCCATTATTATTAATCAGATTTGTAGATCACATGGCTCTCCAACCAATAGTTTCCAAGCTCTATGTCATGGTATATATTTATTTATTTATTTTATATATTAAAAGCAATGTGGTCACAAGTTCATGGTGCACTCTCACTGCTAGTAGTTGAGGAAGACCGGCCCTCTCAAAGTAATTCAACCAAAGATAAGGCCGCACTCCAGGAGCTCCAAATAGTTGTGTTTATTCAAAATATTGCATGGCAAACACCGACGAGTTGTCATAGAACATCTAATGAATCTAATGAGTGATGTAATATGTGAGCTCATAAGCAGTGTATGACAGGAACACAAGTTATAGTTGGCTCTGCTATCTATAACTAGTGAATTTCTGTGTTGTTTTAGTTCAAAATGTTAATGTTGTTTGCGACATATTCACCTAACTATAGCGTTACTTTAACCTTTGATTTTTTCAGTGACATTCTGAGCTTAAAAAACCCTCTTTTTATCTCACTTAACTATAATGTTACTTTAAACTTTGTTTTTTCAGTGAATAAATATATACTTAAAATATATATGCATGTATGTAAATATGTATATATATATTTATATATATATATATATAAAAATATATATATATATATATATATATATATATATATATATATATATATATATATATATATATATATATATGTAAATTTATATATATGTGAGAGCCCACACAGCCCTCACAGCCCACACAGCTCTCACAGCCCACACAGCTCTCACAGCCCACACAGCTCTCACAGCTCTCACAGCCCACACAGGCCACACAGCTCTCACAGCCCACACAGCTCTCACAGCCCACAAAGCTCTGGCAAAGATAATACCAGCAGCGAACAAGCACTGGCAAAGACAATAATGGCAGCAAAGAAACACTGGCAAAAACAATAACGGCAGCAAAGAAACACAGGCAAAGGCAATACCAGCAGCGAACAAACACTGGCAAAGATAATACAATCAGGGGGGCAGGGGCACGAAAAACGGCACAATAAGGGGACAGAAGGCCCGACAAACGGCACAATCAGGGGGCAGAAGGCAAGAAAAAACGGCACAATTAGTGGGCAGAAGGCAACAAATACGGCACAATCAGGGTGCAGAAGGCAAGAAATATGGCACAATCAGGGGGGCAGAAGCCAAGAAATATGGCACAATCAGGGGGGCAGAAGCAAGAAATACGGCACAATCAGGGGGGCAGAAGGCAAGAAATATGGCACAATCAGTGAGCATCTTGCTCCGGTCCAAAAATAGGATGCCTAGGGCTGCTCAGGTGGTCCCACAAGGATATTAACATATTTAAACGTTATCCGCTAATAGAATTAGCATTTAAAAAACCTTGCAAATTCACTGAAAAAAACAGGTTTCAGGCCTTATATAGTTAGGAATTAGCATATAAAAAACCATTGAAATTGCTCCTATATAGTTAGTTGTACTAACTATATTCTGCGCACCCGCAATCCACTGCTGATGATGTCACATATTACATCATTCATGACATGGTCAGTGACATCACTGATGACATCTCAAATGACATCACTGATACATATATAGTGATATAGTTCTGAGACAGCATATTGAGTTGGAAATGTTGACTTACACAAATATTAAGTTCGAAATATTGTGATTCAGAAATATCGACACCAAGAATATCGTGATCAAGAATATCGAATTTAAGGTAAGAAATATCATTGTTAAAAATGTAGAAGTCATTATTATTGTTTTCAAAATGTTGAAAATATAGATTTTTTAATTAGTGTTACGTTTTTAGTTTATATTTTAAATGTGTGTGATATATGATTTTTCGTATAAGTATTGTTTAAGTTTTTAATATATATGTTAAAAGTTTTGTAGTTATGAATTTTACTTTAATAAAATTTTGCATTTTTTTTGTCTCGTAGCGGGCTGTGGGTTTATAGGGAAATAGGGTGGGAAGTAATTTCATTATAATAAATTAATCATGTTTTTGATTTATTTAATTTAGATTTTATAGCGTTAATTGTGGGAAGTAATTTATTTTTAAATAATTGATTGTTAATTAATATTAATTAATTATTGATAATATAGTATGGTAATTGTGTAAAACAAAATAGGTGCTGGTTGTAGGGTTTTAAGGGTAAAGGGTGGGAAGTAATTAATTAATAATTAATTGTTAATTTATATTAATTAATTGGTTCCAAATGAATTATAAAAATTGTTAAATTAATTTTAGCTGCAGGTTGTGGGGTTTATAGCGGGAAAAGGTGGGAAGTCATTTATGTTTAATTAATTAATAATTAGTTTATATTAACTAATTAATTATGGGAAATGTGTGATTTCTTTGTAGGTGTGGGTTGCGGGGTTTATGGGTAAAGGGTGGGAAGTAATTTATGTTTGATTAATTAATAATTAGTTGTTAATTTATATTAATTAATTGGTTGAAAATTAAATATGGAATTTGTGTCATTAATTTTAGTTGTAGGTTGTGGGGTTTATAGGGGTCAAGGGTGGGAAGAAATGTGTGCTTAATTAATTTAAAATTAGTTGATCATTAATATTAATTACTTAATTTATATTTAATTAGGGTATTTGTTTATATTTTTTGTGTGTAGGTTTATTTTATAGGGATACAGTGTGGGGAGTAAATTAGTGTTGCTTACTTTATAATTAATTGTTAAATACTAGTAGTTTTTTAATTGAAAATACGTTTCAAATGTGTAATTAATATTTTTACCGTGTCATTTTAGCTGTGGGTTGTGGGTTTTATAGGGGTAAAGTGTGGGAAGTTAAATAATTTTTATGAGTTTTATTTGTCTTTTAATTAATAATATTTCTTTCTTGGTAATTAATTATGTTAGTTGAGGAAGTTTTTTTTAAGAATTTAGATTTGTGTTGTGAATGGTTTGGTGTTATAGGGTAGGAAATAAAAAAGTAAATGTATGTCATAATTACTGTTTTTGTTTCTAAATAATCTTAAATTACAAATATTTATTTGTTTGGAAACTATTTTTGATTGCATTTCATATAATATGTCTTTATCATAATAATATGTTGTTTTAAATTTAATATGAAATATATTTGTATTTGAATTTTCAACAGATTTATATATTCTTTAATTTATTTAGTTTCTTTAATTTTTATTGCTGCTAAAATTTTGTTTGTTTTTCATTTTGAACTGACTGGAGAGAGAATATTAATTGTTAATCCTCTGCAATCCAACACATTCCCTACTGTTGCACTCACTGGAGTGGAAATAGTAATTTTTACCCCTCAGCTATGTTGTTATAGTACATTTTTACCCGCCACTATCCAACACTTTCTCTACTGTTGCACTCAGTGGAGTGGGAATAGTATTTTTACCCCTCAGCTATCCAACACTGTCCCTACTGTTGCACTCACTGGAGTTGGAATAGTAATTTTTACCCCTCCGCTTTCCAACACTTTCCCTTCTGTTGCACTCACTGGAGTGGAAATAGAACATTTTACCCCTCTGCTGTCCAACACTTTCCCTACTGTTGCACTCACTGGAGTGGGAATGGTAATTTCTACCCCTCCGCTATCCAACACTTTCCCTACTGTTACATTCACTGGAGTGGGAATAGTAATTTCTACCCTTCCGCTATCCAACAGTTTCCCTACTGTTGCGCTCACTGGAGTGGGCGCAGTAATTTGTACCTCTCCCCTATCCAACCCTTTCCCTACTGTTGCACTCACTGGAGTGGGAGTAGTAATTTTTAACCCTGCGCTATCCAACACTTTTCCTACTGTTGCACTCACTAGAGTTGGTATAGTCATTTTTACCTCTCCCCTATCCAACACTTTGCCTACTGTTGCACTCACTGGAGTCGGAATAGTAATTTCTACCCTTCGCTATCCAACACTTTCCCTACTGTTACACTCACTGAATTGGGAATAGTAATTTCTACCCCTCCTCTATCCAACACTTTCCCTACTGTTATACTCACTGGAGTGGGAATAGTAATTTTCACCCCTCCACTATCCAACACTTTCCCTACTGTTGCATTCACTGGAGTGGGAATAGCAATTTATACCCTTCCGCTATCCAACAGTTTCCCTACTGTTTCGCTCACTGGAGTGGGCATAGTCATTTTTACCTCTCCCCTATCCAACACTTTCCCTACTGTTGCACTCACTGGGGTGGGAGTAGTAATTTTTAACCCTGCGCTATCCAACACTTTCCCTACTGTTACACTCACTGGAGTGGGAATAGTAATTTTTACCCCTCCACTATCCAACACTTTCCCTACTGTTGCACTCTTTGGAGTGAGAATAGTCATTTGTACCCCTCTGCTGTCCAACACTTTCCCTGCTGTTGCACTCATTGGAGTGGGAATAGTAATTGTTATCCCTCTGCTTTCCAACACTTTCCCTACTGTTGCACTCACTGGACTGGAAAAAGTAATTTTTTACCACTCCGCTGTAAAACACTTTCCCTACAGTTTCACTCACTGGAGTGGAAATAGTAATTTTTACCCCTCCGCTATTCAACACTTTCCCTACTGTTACACCCGCTGGAGTGGGAATAGTAATTTCTACCCTTCAACTATCCAACAAATTGACAAAGGCTGTCATGGCGGAAACGCGTTTATCAGCCATGGTGAATATTTGAAATAAATCCCGAACTAATTGAACTCATGTGCGCGTTACGAACTTTGTGGGAGCAAAATAAATTGAATGAATGAATCGCGGTTCACCACTGCATGATAGCAGCACCCGCCTGGAAGGGGAGAAGTGGTTTTGCTGAACATTTTGCAAACATCTATATATATATCATGTGATCAAGGCTGAAGGCGGGCGAAACGTATAATGGCAGACTGCTCTCACCAATAAACTAGCAAAAATACTGATTTTGGGTGGGTTCGTGTCAGTTTTTCCAAAGGCCGAGGTGTGGAAGCGGATTCTGTGTGTGTGTAATATATATATATATATATATATATATATATATATATATATATATATATATATATATATATATATATATATATATATATATATATATATATATATATATATATATATCCAAGAAAATTCGTCCCAATCCACAAGACTGCCAAATCCTGCACAGCTCTGGAAAAACGAAGAGAGGAACCCAGGAATGGTGCCAAACAAGTGCGTTTTATTTCAGCTCAATCTCGCTCAGCATGCCCGCCATTACGCGTTTCGACAGTATCCACTGTCTTGATCACATATATATATATATATCAACAAACAAAAGAGGCGGCACAATCAGGATATTTCTTAAGCCTTTTTAATCAAGACTTCACCCCACCAACGCGTTTCAGCCACAACTGGCCTTGCTCACGGTTGGTTAGTCCCTCCACAGTGTTGTTATTTGTACTATCCCATGGCTAGCCGTTTAAGAAGCATTATGGGAATTGTAGTTACATTACTTTCAGTGAAAATAAAAGAAAGACAATGTGTGCTTTTAAATTACCATTCTGGGTGAGTGGACATGTGATTTGGGGGTTGGAACTGATCACCCAATCTGGGACAAGCAGGACACTTCATAAGACGTGGGTGGAGACTTACCGTGGTAGCAGTGGCATCTGAGGAAGGCGTGTTGCGCCGAAATGCATAATGCTGTGCTGTTTCCAATTAAAGGCTTTCACATGGATTCCCCGAGTGGCCTCTTTCCTTTCTTTGCCGGAGAGGTGTTTTGCTTGGATTCAATTTGTGCACCAGCCAGTGGTGTATAAAGAGGCCCCATTCCGTCAAGCGGCAGGAGAAATGCTGGCTCCAGCTCTTGCAGCTTTTCTTTTTCTTCGAGGGATCGAAATAACTCCTGCCTGCCTCCAGTGTTGTTTCCGCCAGGGCTGCTGCCAGGTGCAGTTCGTGACTGCACGAGGGGACACAATCACTATATTGATGACTCACGGCCCGGTAGTCACTTACACAGGAGGCTGGAATGTCAAGGGGCCCCGTGGAAGCCCGAGGAATTTATTTGAGCGGGACACTCCATTTCTATTACCGCGTCTTTGCCCTGAACAGTGGTTCCATCTCCATGAAAAACCTCCCCAGGCAGCAACGCACTCTGGGATTTGTAGTGCAGTTCGAACCATTCTGGGTGAGTGGACATGTGATTTGGGGGTTGGAACTGATCACCCAATCTGGGACAAGCAGGTCACTTCATAAGACGTGGGTGGAGACTTACCGTGGTAGCAGTGGCATCTGAGGAAGGCGTGTTGCGCCGAAATGCATAATGCTGTGCTGTTTCCAATTAAAGGCTTCCACATGGATTCCCCGAGTGGCCTCTTTCCTTTCTTTGCCGGAGAGGTGTTTTGCTTGGATTCAATTTGTGCACCAGCCAGTGGTGTATAAAGAGGCCCCATTCCGTCAAGCGGCAGGAGAAATGCTGGCTCCAGCTCTTGCAGCTTTTCTTTTTCTTCGAGGGATCGAAATAACTCCTGCCTGCCGCCAGTGTTGTTTCCGCCAGGGCTGCTGCCAGGTGCAGCTCGTGACTGCACGAGGGGACACAATCACTATATTGATGACTCACGGCCCGGTAGTCACTTACACAGGAGGCTGGAATGTCAAGGGGACCCGTGGAAGCCCGAGGAATTTATTTGAGCGGGACACTCCATTTCTATTACCGCGTCTTTGCCCTGAACAGTGGTTCCATCTCCATGAAAAACCTCCCCAGGCAGCAACGCACTCTGGGATTTGTAGTGCAGTTCGAACCATTCTGGGTGAGTGGACATGTGATTTGGGGGTTGGAACTGATCACCCAATCTGGGACAAGCAGGACACTTCATAAGACGTGGGTGGAGACTTACCGTGGTAGCAGTGGCATCTGAGGAAGGCGTGTTGCGCCGAAATGCATAATGCTGTGCTGTTTCCAATTAAAGGCTTCCACATGGATTCCCCGAGTGGCCTCTTTCCTTTCTTTGCCGGAGAGGTGTTTTGCTTGGATTCAATTTGTGCACCAGCCAGTGGTGTATAAAGAGGCCCCATTCCGTCAAGCGGCAGGAGAAATGCTGGCTCCAGCTCTTGCAGCTTTTCTTTTTCTTCAAGGGATCGAAATAACTCCTGCCTGCCTCCAGTGTTGTTTCCGCCAGGGCTGCTGCCAGGTGCAGCTCGTGACTGCACGAGGGGACACAATCACTATATTGATGACTCACGGCCCGGTAGTCACTTACACAGGAGGCTGGAATGTCAAGGGGCCCCGTGGAAGCCCGAGGAATTTATTTGAGCGGGACACTCCATTTCTATTACCGCGTCTTTGCCCTGAACAGTGGTTCCATCTCCATGAAAAACCTCCCCAGGCAGCAACGCACTCTGGGATTTGTAGTGCAGTTCGAACCATTCTGGGTGAGTGGACATGTGATTTGGGGGTTGGAACTGATCACCCAATCTGGGACAAGCAGGACACTTCATAAGACGTGGGTGGAGACTTACCGTGGTAGCAGTGGCATCTGAGGAAGGCGTGTTGCGCCGAAATGCATAATGCTGTGCTGTTTCCAATTAAAGGCTTCCACATGGATTCCCCGAGTGGCCTCTTTCCTTTCATTGCCGGAGAGGTGTTTTGCTTGGATTCAATTTGTGCACCAGCCAGTGGTGTATAAAGAGGCCCCATTCCGTCAAGCGGCAGGAGAAATGCTGGCTCCAGCTCTTGCAGCTTTTCTTTTTCTTCGAGGGATCGAAATAACTCCTGCCTGCCTCCAGTGTTGTTTCCGCCAGGGCTGCTGCCAGGTGCAGCTCGTGACTGCACGAGGGGACACAATCACTATATTGATGACTCACGGCCCGGTAGTCACTTACACAGGAGGCTGGAATGTCAAGGGGACCCGTGGAAGCCCGAGGAATTTATTTGAGCGGGACACTCCATTTCTATTACCGCGTCTTTGCCCTGAACAGTGGTTCCATCTCCATGAAAAACCTCCCCAGGCAGCAACGCACTCTGGGATTTGTAGTGCAGTTCGAACCATTCTGGGTGAGTGGACATGTGATTTGGGGGTTGGAACTGAACACCCAATCTGGGACAAGCAGGACACTTCATAAGACGTGGGTGGAGACTTACCGTGGTAGCAGTGGCATCTGAGGAAGGCGTGTTGCGCCGAAATGCATAATGCTGTGCTGTTTCCAATTAAAGGCTTCCACATGGATTCCCCGAGTGGCCTCTTTCCTTTCTTTGCCGGAGAGGTGTTTTGCTTGGATTCAATTTGTGCACCAGCCAGTGGTGTATAAAGAGGCCCCATTCCGTCAAGCGGCAGGAGAAATGCTGGCTCCAGCTCTTGCAGCTTTTCTTTTTCTTCGAGGGATCGAAATAACTCCTGCCTGCCTCCAGTGTTGTTTCCGCCAGGGCTGCTGCCAGGTGCAGCTCGTGACTGCACGAGGGGACACAATCACTATATTGATGACTCACGGCCCGGTAGTCACTTACACAGGAGGCTGGAATGTCAAGGGGCCCCGTGGAAGCCCGAGGAATTTATTTGAGCGGGACACTCCATTTCTATTACCGCGTCTTTGCCCTGAACAGTGGTTCCATCTCCATGAAAAACCTCCCCAGGCAGCAACGCACTCTGGGATTTGTAGTGCAGTTCGAACCATTCTGGGTGAGTGGACATGTGATTTGGGGGTTGGAACTGATCACCCAATCTGGGACAAGCAGGACACTTCATAAGACGTGGGTGGAGACTTACCGTGGTAGCAGTGGCATCTGAGGAAGGCGTGTTGCGCCGAAATGCATAATGCTGTGCTGTTTCCAATTAAAGGCTTCCACATGGATTCCCCGAGTGGCCTCTTTCCTTTCTTTGCCGGAGAGGTGTTTTGCTTGGATTCAATTTGTGCACCAGCCAGTGGTGTATAAAGAGGCCCCATTCCGTCAAGCGGCAGGAGAAATGCTGGCTCCAGCTCTTGCAGCTTTTCTTTTTCTTCGAGGGATCGAAATAACTCCTGCCTGCCTCCAGTGTTGTTTCCGCCAGGGCTGCTGCCAGGTGCAGCTCGTGACTGCACGAGGGGACACAATCACTATATTGATGACTCACGGCCCGGTAGTCACTTACACAGGAGGCTGGAATGTCAAGGGGACCCGTGGAAGCTCGAGGAATTTATTTGAGCGGGACACTCCATTTCTATTACCGCGTCTTTGCCCTGAACAGTGGTTCCATCTCCATGAAAAACCTCCCCAGGCAGCAACGCACTCTGGGATTTGTAGTGCAGTTCGAACCATTCTGGGTGAGTGGACATGTGATTTGGGGGTTGGAACTGATCACCCAATCTGGGACAAGCAGGACACTTCATAAGACGTGGGTGGAGACTTACCGTGGTAGCAGTGGCATCTGAGGAAGGCGTGTTGCGCCGAAATGCATAATGCTGTGCTGTTTCCAATTAAAGGCTTCCACATGGATTCCCCGAGTGGCCTCTTTCCTTTCTTTGCCGGAGAGGTGTTTTGCTTGGATTCAATTTGTGCACCAGCCAGTGGTGTATAAAGAGGCCCCATTCCATCAAGCGGCAGGAGAAATGCTGGCTCCAGCTCTTGCAGCTTTTCTTTTTCTTCGAGGGATCGAAATAACTCCTGCCTGCCTCCAGTGTTGTTTCCGCCAGGGCTGCTGCCAGGTACAGCTCGTGACTGCACGAGGGGACACAATCACTATATTGATGACTCACGGCCCGGTAGTCACTTACACAGGAGGCTGGAATGTCAAGGGGACCCGTGGAAGCGCGAGGAATTTATTTGAGCGGGACACTCCATTTCTATTACCGCGTCTTTGCCCTGAACAGTGGTTCCATCTCCATGAAAAACCTCCCCAGGCAGCAACGCACTCTGGGATTTGTAGTGCAGTTCGAACCATTCTGGGTGAGTGGACATGTGATTTGGGGGTTGGAACTGATCACCCAATCTGGGACAAGCAGGACACTTCATAAGACGTGGGTGGAGACTTACCGTGGTAGCAGTGGCATCTGAGGAAGGCGTGTTGCGCCGAAATGCATAATGCTGTGCTGTTTCCAATTAAAGGCTTCCACATGGATTCCCCGAGTGGCCTCTTTCCTTTCTTTGCCGGAGAGGTGTTTTGCTTGGATTCAATTTGTGTACCAGCCAGTGGTGTATAAAGAGGCCCCATTCAGTCAAGCGGCAGGAGAAATGCTGGCTCCAGCTCTTGCAGCTTTTCTTTTTCTTCGAGGGATCGAAATAACTCCTGCCTGCCTCCAGTGTTGTTTCCGCCAGGGCTGCTGCCAGGTGCAGCTCGTGACTGCACGAGGGGACACAATCACTATATTGATGACTCACAGCCCGGTAGTCACTTACACAGGAGGCTGGAATGTCAAGGGGACCCATGGAAGCCCGAGGAATTTATTTGAGCGGGACACTCCATTTCTATTACCGCGTCTTTGCCCTGAACAGTGGTTCCATCTCCATGAAAAACCTCCCCAGGCAGCAACGCACTCTGGGATTTGTAGTGCAGTTCGAACCATTCTGGGTGAGTGGACATGTGATTTGGGGGTTGGAACTGATCACCCAATCTGAAACAAACAGGACACTTCATAAGACATGGGTGGAGACTTACCAGGGTAGCAGTGGCATCTGAGGAAGGCGTGTTGCGCCGAAATGCATAATGCTGTGCTGTTTCCAATTAAAGGCTTCCACATGGATTCCCCGAGTGGCCTCTTTCCTTTCTTTGCCGGAGAGGTGTTTTGCTTGGATATATATATATATATATATATATATATATATATATATATATATATACAAGAAAGAAGTGACTCAAACATATAGATTCACCAAAGGACAAAAATATATTTCCACTACAACGTTTCAGCTTCCGCCTTCCTCAGGTAGTTTCAAGATGGTAAGCTCTGTGGCTCCACAGATGACACAGGTGAATTTTCAAAAAGCATCATGAGTGAAGATTCCATTTGTAATGTGGAATCAATGCAGTCCTGAGAGTTCTTGAGATATGCAGTAATCAGGTTATATTGTCAGTAATGTTCATTCCATCTGGATGCAATGATTTTAAACGGTACATCCAGAAGTTTTCCCTGGAGTCCAGTAGTTCACGACATGTTCCACGGGGAAAATCTTCAAATCTGATAGTGAATGATCAACAAGGTTAAAAGGATTGGCTACAGGCTGGTCAATTTTCTTATTAATTATTGCTGATTTGTGCCATCTTTTAACTACCTGAGGAAGGCGGAAGCTGAAACGTTGTAGTGGAAATATATTATTGCTCTTTGGTAAATCTATCTGTTTGAGTCACTTCTTTCTTGGATATTTTATTTCTATCTGACTCATTGTATCCTTTTGGATCCAGATTTTTGCCCTGGCTGGCTGTTGTGTATATATATATATATATATATATATATATATATACATATATATTACCTACTGGCGGTCGCCAGTAGGTAGTTATAGTTCGGATCTACTTTCCATAGGAAATCCGCAACATTCTATTGGGAATAACTTTGGCGCCGGTGGACGAATCTTTGCGAATTTCTCAAAGTTCGTGGCCCGCTCCGCTCCTTCCCTGAAAATGTGGGGGAGATTTGTCAAGCGGGGGCCGAGATAAAAGGGGGTCCCAAAACGTGTTTGCCCCATGTTAATTTTCATAGGGCGGTTGGCCTCACTTTTAGCCCGAACGGCTGAATAGATTTTCACCAAACTTGGCAAAATTGTAGGGACTGGTAGCCCAATGTGCCTTTGCTATGTCTCAAGATATGTGCTCCAGTGGATTTTGAGTAATTTAGGTTCAAAAAAATATATATATCTATAAGCGTGCCCTGGTACGCACCCCGGGGAGCGCACCGGGCGCGCCACGCGACTTGCGAACGGAAAGCTGATTGGCTCTCGGGTGTCTGTTAACATTCCAAACAGTCCGGAGCGGCCGCCATCTTGTGTCTCGGTAGGATCGAGACACAAGAGGTGGCAAAAACAAAGAGGGGAATGACCAAAAGGGGGCAGGATAGACCCCCCCTGACCAAGCAAATCATAAGAAATACCTCTAGAAGGACCTATATTGCTTTTACAAGGAGTAAATCCTTACAATATTCACAAAAATGGGGAATGCCAAAGAGAAAAATTAGGACATCAAAATATTATCAAGACATATTTTTATTTGTTTTTTCAGATATTTTAGTTTGAAAAAATCTTTTTATACATCTCTACATTTCATCTTGACACATAACATCCTAAGCAAAAATTCATCAACATTCATAATACAATTTGTGTAAATAAGGTAAAGTGCAGGTTAAGACAATGAAAAAGATGAATGTACCCCTAACAGTCTAATATAATCCTAACATACATGCATACATTCTTACACACCAATCATACCATTACAGTGATAAAAAGATCTAACAACATAAATACTCAGACTAAGTACAATGAAACAATAAAACCCAAAGGTGTACTTGGTGGTTTACAATAGGAACCTAGAAGTAGTGGTTCTGCCAGTTAGACATTGGTCTGTGTGGAAATGACCAATCTGTATCCAAGTTGTGGATGTACGGCCGACGTACGTTTCGGTGATGATGTCACCTTCCTCAGGGCCAAGAAAAACAAATAACAAACTAACATATACACATGATCTCTACAAAGGTTAAAAGGACAGGGGCATTACATAGTTTTATTCTTTTTCTATTTAATGGGATATGTGCAGGCAGACAATAGTAGATGCTGTGGCTAGCGGTTGCTGGTAGAACGTGTACTATGCTGCACAGAAAGCATCACATAACAAGGTCCACAGATATATTGGCAAAGAATTGCTTCAGTTGGAAATGGTTTATGAAGGTTTGCGGTGTTTCATGTAGTTCTACTGATGTTGTTACGTATCACTCCCGTAGTGCAAGAAATGTGTGGAGTCGTGCAGCCACTACATCTTATTTGAACGAGGGCTGAAACCGTAATACGGGGTTCCTGGGTCTGTCTTCCGAAGAAAGATAGACCCCCCTGACCCCCTAGGTTTGATGTGGGGGCCATAAAAGGGCCCCGTGGGGCAATATATATTTTTTTTCGATTTGGGCGGGGGGAGCGCCCGGTACGCGCACCGGGGAGCGTACCGGGGAGCGTACCATAGGGAAAAAAGAATGATAGAGTTTTCAAAAAATTTAGCTTTTTTTTATAAATTGGAGGTAGTTCTAAAAAGAACTGTTTTTTTATTCTTTTTGTTGTTTTATATTTTTTTATTATTTTTTTGAACATTTTTAACTTTTTTTGGCTTTTCTGAACACTTTTATATTTTTTTTGTATTTTTTATGGGGAGAAACAAAAAACAGGGAATTGTAAATGGCTCAACTGGAGCAAAAAAAAAATCAGGAACATTTAGGGTTTTCTTGGACACTTATGGTTATCACCAGCAACCATGATAAGTTCGATACTTTGCTCACCATAGCAAAGTGTCTTGTTACAATATTTACACACGATTTTGTAATCGGCAAACTTAGGTTGAATAGTAGCCAATGTGTCTCTTGCCCCCGGAGCCGATGGAGTGGGTTGTTTTGATGTTGAGGGTCTAGACATTGATGGGGTTAGCTTACTGCAGAGGTCCCTTAACTCTGCATTAGAATAATTGTTTGGATGCAAACGCATCATGTGGCGAATCATTGTATGATTCCCGAAGGAATACTTTTTGTTAGGGTTCCCCCTGGACAACTCAGCACCACAAATTAAACAAGTCACCTTTGCAGCGTTGACTTTTTTAAAACCCCTTGGGATTTTGTAGAACTCCCAAATAAAGTGCTCTTTTGGTTGGTAGGGCTGTTTATTTTCAGGCAGGAATTCCCTTCTCAGTTCCTCCTCTTCATCATTCTCCTCCTCATCCTCTTGACCACCAATGTAATCTTCTGGTGGTCTTTTAGATGGTGGTGGTGGTGGGGCAGATCCTCCTGTTGCTGCTGCTGATGTAGCCATTTCAAACTAGTAAAGAGTAGAGATAGAACTCCAAAAAGGTCTTCCTTAGTCAAATGACAAAGTCAGAATAAGGAAAAAAGGTGGGGGCTTTCATCATTTGGAAAACAAAACTGTTCTGGACCAATGAAAAGTGTTATTTTCAAGTCACATGGCCCAGGCTTTCATCATTTGGAAACCAAAACTGATCTGCACCAATGAAAAGTGTTATTTTCGGATCACATGACCTGACGCGCTTACGCTACGTGCCCTGGGGCGCGCGGCATAAGCGCGTCGAGACGTTGCGCGATCGTATGCGATCGCGTGCTTCCGGGTGCGCTTACGCAGTTCGTCATATGATGCATTCACGCGACTGCGCTAAACGTCACGATGTTGTTTTCGTTCGTGGGAATAGTGCTAACGGGACGCTCCCCGGAACGCGGCCCGGGGCGCGCGGCAAAATTGCGCTGACCGGGGCGCTCCCTGGTACGCGCCCCGGGAGCGCTCCGGGGCAAAAAAATACATTTTTTTAAAAAAAAGTAAAAATATAAAAAACATTATTACATAATTATACAATATAAAATTTGTTATAAAAAATATTACTTTTCATACATAGAGATTTGCTATTAAAAAACCATTGAAATTCACTGAAAAAACCATAGGTTTCACACCAGTTATAGTTAGGAATTAGCATTTAAAAAACCTATTAAATTCACTGAAAAAACCATAGGTTTCACACCAGTTATAGTTATCTGGAAATTTTACTCGCATAAAACCATTAAAATTCCCACGTTATGGTTAGTTGGACTCACTATAACTTGCGAGTGCAATGCAATGCTGATGACGTCACATATTACATCACTCATGACATGGTCAGTGACATCACTCATGACATCACTGATGACACCATCCTTGTGACAGAGTGACAGACCTCCTTTCACTGTAATGTAACTCTTGAAACACATATTCAAAAATAGAAACTTAAATTTACAAAAAAATGGACATACCCATATCAGTTACAACAACCAATTCAGTAACTCCACCATCTATATACACATCCACTCATTCACCAACAGTTCTATATAATCACTCATACGTATACTCACTCATCATATGTAGTGATACACCTATACATCCTGTTACACATCGACAGTCATCCATAAGTTACTCACACACATACTCACACATGCAACTAAACTAAAATTGAACATCCATTTATTTGCATATAGAGCTGTACACACACTACCACCTTACTTCTATGGAAATTTACACATATTTATTCTCTTAAACAATCACTTATAGAAACATATACTTATTTAAACAATCTCTTACTCTCACATATACTCACTTATATGCATCAATATTCACATATTCTAGATTAAAACATATGTAGTTACTGATAAAGACACTAGTGAGACAGTCATTCACTCACTAACATACACACATACACACTATTCAACCATACAGTCCTGCACATATGCAGTCTTCAAAATACATACAAACAGAGAGTCAGTCACTCATGCATCAATGTTGAAAGTAATACCCACACTAAACAATACAGACACTCATACTGATACTACAAAAAACATTTAAAACTCATATACATACACATGTAGTTACTCACCAACCCATGCAGCCACTTATACACAAAGTGAAACACTAATACATATATTTAAATATTTAAACATTACTCACTAATATTTATTTTTCAGAAAGACACACATTCACTGGATGATGTCATCAGTGATGTCATGAGTGATGTCACTGACCATGTCATGAGTGATGTAATATGTGACGTCATCAGCAGTGCATTGCACGCGCACGTTATAGTGAGTCCAACTAACTATAACATGGGAATTTCAATGGTTTTATGCGAGTAAAATTTCCAGATAACTATAACTGGTGTGAAACCTATGGTTTTTTGAGTGAATATATATATATATTCTGCTCACAATTTTTTTCACTCCGGTAAAAGAACGGACGGCACTCAGTGATTCAATTTCCACCAATTCATTAAATTTATTAAATCAAAAACAGGACGCGTTTCGGCATAGAGCCTTTGCTGTTACTCACACAGACTCGTTTCGGCATAGCGCCTTTGTCTGCTGTTACTCACACTGAAGGACTGGGTTATTTAGAACCCAGCGGTGCCAGGGCACAACACCTGAAACCTTCGTGGGTAACCTGCTCCGGCGTACCAATCACAGAGACACGGGACACTTCCTTCGGCGTCAAAGATTCAAGGTTTATTTACTGCAGGGAACACAGAAGTCACGACAAGCAACACACGTGCAACTTGGGGAGACTGCTTCAAATTGGTTCTGTGGATCGCTCCTTTTATACATGGTTCTCCCATAGGTTTGCATAGCAGACAAAAGTTTACAACCCGGTTCCCACAATTATCCCCCAGAGGGGTCGCTTTGGTCACTTTGATACACATAAAGCCCGGAACATAAGTGCGGAAACATTTGATGGTTCCCAACTGTAAAAACCCATCTTCCCAACATTAGTGCATTCCAATCGGCAATAAAACAGATCAAAAATAGGAACAAGAACAGGTGTAGAGGAAGACGGAGACAGTGGGGAAATCGGAAAGGGTGTAAAAGGGACGTATCGAGAGACACGAGATACAGGCATCAAAGGGACGTGCCTAATGAGATGCACGGCTAAGACAATAAACCGGCACGGCGAGATGAGCCTCGAGCGGGGCCATCTGCCTTACAGTATCATTCCCCTCATCATAAAGACACTTACAAAAGACATGTGTCTTCCGCCAATATCTTGGGAGTCCCAGGGTCGCGAAGCGGACATCGTCCGTTCGCTGGCTACTTGAGGGCAAGAGACAAAATGGATGCCGTATCTAAGATGGAACCCGTGGGTACAGAGGAAAAACCCACATAGCAAACGAACGGCTTAAGTTAACACAGCGAAACTGCGCACACTTACTAAACTCGTCATTTGCGGTTCATAGATACCAGACTCGACCATATTCGTGCGAGTCGAAAACACCACTTACAATTGTCACGGAACCTCAGACGCTCCTTTTGCCCTCATGTAGGCAAGCACTAGTCGGAACCATACTCGATATTCATCAGACCATCTAGATGTTGCTGTAGCATAGCTCTGTCCAACCGAGTTCCATTGGTAACAGGCGGCTGTCTCATACACGTTGTAGCACAGAGGCCACATAAGGCAGGACCGCACTGCACACAAAGGCAACACGTGAACAGGAACGCCACGACAACTCCGACGATCATCAGAATCTTCCAACCCCAAGTCGACATCAGGCCCCAAAACCACCCAAGTAGCGTCCAATCCCCTACATCCACGTGTATGGATTCGGAGATCTTATGCAACTTCGAGATGGCTTGATAAACGGTCGGAGCGTTATCAGGAATGAAAATGCAGCAGCTCGAATGGATCACCTTACATACCCCACCACGATCTGCTAAGATCACGTCTAAAACCATACGGTTTTGTAACGTCATAAGTCTATCCGCCTGAAGTTCTGTGGTGATATTACCAAGGGCACTGGCAGTAATATTAGCTGTCGATTCTACCACTCGAGTCAACTGTCTCAGGTTCCTACTATTAACCATAGGTCCCCAAAACGGGAGGAAACCCTTGAAAAAGTCTCCCGCCTCTTGACCGGCAGTATCCTCTTCGCTAATTACGCCTCGCACAACTCTAGTCTTGTGATAATCGGCATCTACAGTGAACGTCGGAGGCAACAAATTTGCAATGAAGCATGAGCCCATGAAGTCAGCGGGCAACCATGCATATGCACGATCATGGCAGATAAAGTATGTGCCCTTGGCCGCCAGGAACACAGGGGACGAGACCATCGGCAACATGTAATTTTCAGTGCAAGCACTCTCTCCAAGTCGGGCTTTCGATCTTCGGCCACGACCCATTAGACAAAAATTACCAATGTGGGGTACGACCCATATCGGAGGTGAGCTTTTAAGCTGCTTTTCACTAGTGAACACACTATACTCGCCTCTACTCAGGACCCTGTAAGCTTGAACCTCTTCTTCGGGAATAAGCGAGGGATCATAGATATCGCTGTCTAAGTCCTCGATTGCTATCGACAAAGGTTTTTGATACGAGGTAGGACCAGAGTAGGGGGAACGTGGTTCTCGAATGGGGTGGAAACCTAGTGCGCTTCGAAACATTGTTTGAAATGCTCGAGCAGACCCTTGGGAACTATACGGTAACACCAGATATGGAATTCCTTTATCCGTAGTATGTGGCATCAACCCACATACCCAACAATTAGTAGTGTTAACCACTAACTGATGCTGGTGAAGGAGCTGAATAAAGGAATTATTGCGGAATTCTGCACGTCTAGCCTGCTCGTGTTCGGGTAATACATGAAAGGAATGAGGAGAAGCAGTGGAGGTGAGTTTAGGGTCAGGGGTAGGAGTAGGTACGACAGGAGGTAAGAAGTAAGATATCATGTAATACACCCCACCCGCCAATAATGCAGAAACAGTCAAAAATAATACAAATACTTGGAATATAAAACATTTCGTACGGCTAAGTTGCTGCAGCTTGAATCTTCGAGCTTGAGCTTCCTCCAAGTCCATCAGCTTCGAAAATGCCATTCCCTACGACCGTCCGCAACGTTTCTTGACGCACTTCGTTCTGTGTAGCAATAGTCAATCCCTAGGGGTTCCCAGGAACCGACGGTCTTTAACCTAGCGTCAAGACCTACTAACCAGAAGGAAGTACGCGCGCGGCCCTACGGCCTTTATTGCACAAATATATATATATATATATATATATACAAAAACAATGTCTCTCGGCTGTGGAAGCAAAAAGTATAAGGAATGAAGCTCAATGTATATACACACAGGGATAATCACAATAATATGAATGTTCAAACTGATCACGGAAAACGGGATAATGTAGTTGTCAATACAGCAAAAACAGGATCTTTTATTAGTCTTTAGTGCTAGATCGCAAAAAGTATCGGGTTTTCCCAGGACGTGTCTGCTCGTCAAACAAAGGATCCGTTGAAGAGACAGCGTCCTGCTGATCAGTTGAGTGTTCTGGTCTTGAGTCTTTTGATGACAATTGTTCAACAGTGTCTTTCTGCTGCACTGAGGATTCTCCGACAGGTTGTGCGTCGCTAAAAGGTACAAACGCCGGCAATCCTTCGGTTTCAGTTGATGCAATGCCTCTCCTCACCCACGGGTCTGCCGGCAAGGGGATAGGGACTTTTTTGGTGTGGGTGGCGTGCACCCAGTTTTTCCGTCCCTCAAGACGAACAGCAGTCCTTGTGGCAAGGAGAACCTGGTAGGGTCCAGTAAACCTCGGGTCCAAGTTGTTTTTGCGCGAAAAGTTCCGCGTCACCACCCAATCTCCGGGCTGGAGCTGGTGGCCTGGACCCTCCGTCTGCGTCGGCAGTGCGTCGTGAACCTGTTGGTGAATTAACCTCAGTTTAGCAGTCAAGTCATGAAGATAATCGATCAGCATTGGATACTCAAGATCACAGAAAATACCTGGCCTAGGAACCCCCCAGACATTCGCAGGACGACCGAACACTATTTCATAGGGACTAAGCCCTACTCAGGAGTGTACCGTCGCCCTAGTTGACAGTAATGCTAAGGGTAAAGCGTCAGGCCACGAAAGACCAGTCGTAGCCTGAATCTTTGCTAGTTTCAGTTTAAGGGTGCCGTTATACCCTTCAACCAAACCAGCTGACTGGGGATGATTGGCACTATGGAATTTCTGATTAATTCCAAGGCCCTTACACACACTCTTCATCACACTTCCCACAAACTCACTTCCGTTATCCGACCACACGACTCTAGGCATTCCATACCGAGGAAAATACTCCTTCAGTAGGATTTTCGCAGTAGACAAAGCAGTATTGTCTTTGAGAGGATAGGCCTCGATCCATCGGGAGAATGCGCAAACCACTACTAAAACGTATTTCAGGTTATTGCATCGCTCCATATGGATAAAGTCCAATTGGATCACCTCAAAGGGACATGAAGGGGGAGCAAAACTGCCAGGAGGAGTTGGGGTCCCTTTGCCAGGATTGTACATCATACACACCATACAATTTTTGACCAGACGTTCAGCACATTTCGTGATACCGTCATTCTTCCACACAGGGGACAGCAACTTGCAAATACCTTTCGCGCTAATATGTGCTAACCCATGCGCCATTGTCACAACGGCCAGCACATATGCATCAGGCAACAACCATCTTTTCTGATCCGACAAATCAATCCAACAACCATTCACATCCAACTTTCCCGTGCTTTCTTTCCACTTCATCTTTTCAGTCTCGGTGGCCTCTTTCTGAATTTCTTTCACACTTTCAATAGTGTCTTCGCACATGCTCGACTCTGTAGGCCACCTAACCGAACTCGTCACATACATTCGAGTGCTAAGGTTCCGGGCAGTCTCCTTAGCAATCTCATCCGCAAACGCATTACCACGACCAACATCATCCGTCACCTTACGATGCGCACTACATTTAACAATCGCTACCTGTTTAGGCAACGTCAGCGCATCCAAAAGATCATTCACAAGCTGGCCATGCTGAATCTTCGTACCATGCGATGTCAGAAAACCTCTCTCTCTCCACAATCGTCCAAAACTATGTGCAACACCAAACGCGTATTGGCTATCGGTAAACACATTCACACGTTTCCCTTTCGCCAACACACACGCTCTGGTGAGAGCGATCAACTCTGCAGCTTGGGCAGAATTTTGATTCAATCTTGCAGTCTCAACAACAGTATTCAACGTTACAACAGCATAGGCAGTAGTCACATCGCCATTCGGCAACTTAAAACATGAACCATCCACATACAGTGTTCCATCTGGGTCTTCCAATGGGGTGTTTTTAAGGTCCACTCGACCTTTTGTTTCCTCTTCTGTCCTCAAATAACAATCATGTTCTGTTATTTCATCTGACTCTGAGCTAATTGGTAATAAAGTTGCCGGGTTCAGGACATTACAACGTTTTATTTGAATGTGGCTTGCCAACAACGTCAACTCGTACCCAGACAACCTCGCACTCGTCAAGTGCTGAGTTTTTGTACGATTCAAAAGAGTGTCGACTGCATGCGGAACCATTACCGTAAGCATATTATCCATGACCAATCCTGCTGATTGTCGGATGGAGACCGCAGCTGCCGCTGTTGCTCTCAAGCAACTCGGCAATGCTCTAGCTACTGGGTCCAAGGTCGAGGAAAAATATGCACATGGACGTTGCTTACCACCAAACGGTTGCGTTAAAACACTCAACGCACAACCTTCCCTCTCGTGCACATATAATGTAAACGATTTACTGTAGTCAGGAGTACCTAACACAGGAGCCGAACACAATGAAGCACGTAATTCAGAAAAACTTTTCTGACATTCTTCCGTCCATGGTAAAGGAGTTGAAACATCCTTGCACGTAAGAGCCACTAATGGTTTCGCTAGCAATGAAAAGTTAGGAATCCATTGCCTGCAGTACGACGTGATACCTAGAAAGGCACGCACATCTCTTTGGGTGTTTGGCACAGCCATTCGGGCAATCGCTGCAATTCTCTCTGGGGTCAACCGCCTTCCCTCCTTTGACAATAAGTGACCTAGATAGGTTACTTCTTGACAACAATATTGGAGTTTAGAAGGTGACACCTTGTGATTTAACACACAGAGATGTTGCAGCAGCGACACCGTAGCAATCTTGCAAATGTCCTGAGTATCAGCAGCCACCAATAAGTCATTGACGTATTGGATTAAGGCCGCACCAACCGGCAATTTGAACGCATCCAGTTGACCCTTCAAGGCTTGACTGTAAATCGATGGACTTTCACAGTAGCCCTGAGGAGCGCGTTTAAACCGGAAGCTGCGTCCACCGAGAGATAAACCGAAAAGGTCCCTGCTCTCCTCTGCAATCGGGATGCTGAAGAACGCATTCTTCAAGTCAATCACCGAAAACCACGATGCAGAAGCTGGGATCAGAGTCAGTAGCGCCGTGATGTCAGGCACAACGGGGAACTGAGGAACCACAATTTTATTCACCTCCCGTAAATCGATAACAAAACGATAAACAGGTGGCTTCGAAGGATCAGTACGTTTGAGAATGGGCAGTACAGGGCTGTTGCACACGTTTCCCCGAGTCTCTTCAATAACGTCTTTTTCGATCAGATCATAAATGATCGCTAACAATGCTCGTTCACCATCAAGAGAGATACGGTACTGGGGAATACGTGGCAATCGCACATTAGATTTCAACTGAACAACATACGGGGAGATGTCAAGCAGGCCCACATCATTGGGACCTGTCGCCCACAAAGACGCAGGAAGAGAACTCAATTCCGGTGGAAGCTTATCAAGGGACAAATACATAGGTGAGACAACTCTCTCTCCCAACGTAAGCTTTACACCCGCAGGAGAACAATACAAAGTTGCATACAAACGTTTAAGCAAATCCAGGCCCAAAAGATTTTCACCACAGCCAGTAGTCAAAATCAACGGAGCTTGAAGCTCACGTGGCCCAATTGTAAGGGGCAAAGGGCACGAAACTGGATTGCTAACGGGGGCGCCAGAGAATCCAACGGAAACATTTGTTAAGCCAGACAAAGGTGCGCCAGGGAGTTTCGAATGCATAATAGAACTTTTCGCTGCACCAGTGTCCAACAGAAAAGGCTCAACGACGCCCAATGTAGCAACTGCGACGTAAGGCCCTCTCTGATCAACCGGAACTGATACCACTCCCTCTCCTTGTCTATGGCTGTCCTAGTAATTACTGTCGTCAGTTCCCTGATCGACGTAATAATCATCTACATTGTACTGCGCAGATCGTCCTTGCGATGATCCACGTTGATCGAAACAGTTATTAGAATTAGACGAGTTTTCAGAACGATCATTTTGGGTACCACGACCCCTACCACGTGATACCTGATGTGAACCACCGCGACCTCCTTTAGATGAATTACCACTATTACGATCGTTCAAAACAGGGCAATTGAATTTAATGTGTCCCTCCTGTCTACAATAAGCACACTGATTGTACCCTAACGATGATCTTTGGGAGGAGGAATCATTACGCGGCTGCGATCGATTCGATTGCGACTGCGATCTATTCTGTTGGGATGCATTCTGATTTGAACGCGGAGGATACGCTTGTTGAAGCAACACTTTAGTTTTAAGCTCTTTCGTCTTTTTATCAGCGCGGTCGTTCTCTTCTTTCTCTCTGTTCTCATAATATTGTGCTGTGGCCAATATCTGAGCTGAAGTAGAAACGGCCCACGCACTCTCTGAATTCTTTAATTTATTGCTCAAATCGGGCAATAAGTTAGAGACAAATTTGTCCACGAACAAACTTTGACCACCCTCAGTGCTCATATCCTGACCACTATGATCAATGAAAGCCTCCTCAAACCTCGTAAAGAAGTCGGAGACACTCTCATCCTTCTTTTGTTTACAAGCTGATAATTTGTCCCAATTTACCCTCATAGCTGGCATAAGAGTCTTCATTAACGTTATTATTCTTTGAGGTAGATCAGCAATCAGCTGCTCGGGTTTAGCACCACCAGTTTGTCGGGCATCCGCCGCTACTATGGCAGCCCAAGCACCGCCTAATTCATTCGGATGGTTTTCCTGACGAATCTTGGCCCATACCGGTTGCGGTACAACATTGCCAAACAACATATCAATATCGGCAAGATTCATTATCGTAGCGTCTACGAGCTGCGATAATTCCTTGTAGTACCCTGCAGGATTTTTACGAGGGTCAGGCAAAGATTGCTTCACCTGCAACACTTCTGAGCGTTTCCATGGGAGATGTATCCACACTCTCTGAAAGAATGGCGGAATCGGGGGGTTTGCTCCAGGATTACCAGGCATCCACACTGGTGGAACCTCTCGCATAGGAAACTGACCGGACTCATCCGGTTGTCTTTCAATATCCTCAACAAACAAGGCTTGGGGTATAGGAGTGGGACGGAAAGATAGCAACCCCTCAACAGCACGTCGAACGTTGGTATCCACTATCAGTCCGTTCGAGAACTGAAGCTGAAGATCAGACAAAGCGGTCAGCACCTCGTCAGGTGCGTCGGCCGATATCTGATCACGTAGGACCTTACACATTTCCTCGAACACAAACCTTTGAGTTGGTATATTGAATTGACAAAATGTGTCGAGTACAACACGTGGCGGATTTCGAAGAGGATGCATCATCCAACCCATCGCCATATTATATAGCGAAGCGCGTTCTCTATTACCAGGAAGCTGACTACGTCTCTGAGGACCATCGGAACCAGCGGACCCAAGAACAGGTCCGAGCGAATGAAAGAAACTAGCCGCAAGAGGAGAATTACGAGAACGAGTAGAGGGAGAAGTATAGGACACAGGACTAACAAGCGAAGGAGTAGAAACAGTAGCAACAGCAGGAGTTAACAAGACAGGAGCAGTAGCGGGAGCAGGAGTATGTGGAGGCGGAGGAGCAGTAGGGATAGCAGTAGGCAAAGGAGCAGGAACAGTCGGAAGAGCGGGTGCAGGTTGAGGAACAGGCACAGGAAGAATAGGCGGAGGAATAGGTACAGCAGGAACCACGGGAGCTGCGGTACCCTGTACATACGGAGGTGGCGACTTCATAAGATAAGACATTAAAGGATCCTCTACTGACTCTTCCTTCTTTTCCGACTCTGTAGGCAAAGCGGGATAACATTTATCTACGGTCATACGCTGTAGTCTATCAAACACTTCCTTTTCCTTAACCTCCTTATCACGCTGAAACCGCTCTGCTTTCTTCACTATGGTAGCAACATTATCTCGCTGATTTCGTTTAGTCTGTCTGATTTCTTTCTGTCGGGCTTCTTTACGCCACAACCGAAAGGCATCAAACATGGCCGGCCTCGACTTCCTCTCAAACAATTAAACCTCTAGATTATCTAAGATCGGGGCCTCGAAGCTACCATGAGGTGGCCAACGAAGGTCACCGTCCTTCTTCGTGTATTTGATCCAGTATTTATTAAAAGTAATTGGGCCTAGCCCATGTTTACTGTACAGTTCATAAGTCGGAGTTCCAACCGGAGGTATCGGACATGAGTCCTCCAGTCGGGAATCCATACCACAAGATCTGAAACAACTAAACAAAGTACTGCGACCAGGCATCTTGCACACTAGCCGAGTTTCACAAACTTCAAGGGTTACGGGATTTACCAAGTCCCAGCAAAGAACAAAACCCTCGGTTTTTGGCGGCTGCAGTCGTCAAACAACACAACAAAATACGCTAGCAAAGTGTCATCAACAAAAACACTCTCACAGCGTCAACAACAAAAACACTCGCTAAAGTGTCAACAACCAAGGACTCTGGGAGCGACCCACAAATACTTAACTCAAAGATCGATGGCGTCACCAGGAAGGCCCGTCAATCGTCTCGCTCTACCAAGGTCTACGCCAGGCGCCAAAACAGGTCTACAGTCAGGGCAGAAGTCCGTCGCAGCCGTTAGGAGGCGGGAATCTTCGCGGGAAAAGTCTTCGGGCCACTTATTTCGACAACAGGATCGATGAAGCGGGGTGCACCTTCCCTCGGAGATTTCACACGAAGTTCCTCACGATCGTCGGGCTTGGACCGGTACCACTGATGCAGCCCCACGTTGGGCGCCAACTGAAGGACTGGGTTATTTAGAACCCAGCGGTGCCAGGGCACAACACCTGAAACCTTCGTGGGTAACCTGCTCCGGCGTACCAATCACAGAGACACGGGACACTTCCTTCGGCGTCAAAGATTCAAGGTTTATTTACTGCAGGGAACACAGAAGTCACGACAAGCAACACACGTGCAACTTGGGGAGACTGCTTCAAATTGGTTCTGTGGATCGCTCCTTTTATACATGGTTCTCCCATAGGTTTGCATAGCAGACAAAAGTTTACAACCCGGTTCCCACAATTATCCCCCAGAGGGGTCGCTTTGGTCACTTTGATACACATAAAGCCCGGAACATAAGTGCGGAAACATTTGATGGTTCCCAACTGTAAAAACCCATCTTCCCAACATTAGTGCATTCCAATCGGCAATAAAACAGATCAAAAATAGGAACAAGAACAGGTGTAGAGGAAGACGGAGACAGTGGGGAAATCGGAAAGGGTGTAAAAGGGAGGTATCGAGAGACACGAGATACAGGCATCAAAGGGACGTGCCTAATGAGATGCACGGCTAAGACAATAAACCGGCACGGCGAGATGAGCCTCGAGCGGGGCCATCTGCCTTACAGTATCATCCCCCTCATCATAAAGACACTTACAAAAGACATGTGTCTTCCGCCAATATCTTGGGAGTCCCAGGGTCGCGAAGCGGACATCGTCCGTTCGCTGGCTACTTGAGGGCAAGAGACAAAATGGATGCCGTATCTAAGATGGAACCCGTGGGTACAGAGGAAAAACCCACATAGCAAACAAACGGCTTAAGTTAACACAGCGAAACTGCGCACACTTACTAAACTCGTCATTTGCGGTTCATAGATACCAGACTCGACCATATTCGTGCGAGTCGAAAACACCACTTACAATTGTCACGGAACCTCAACACCACATCAGCTTGCATTTTTAAATAAAGTTACATGGTGATGTCACATCCTCTAGTTAATTAACAAAAAGGACGGACTAATTGTAACATTCATGGTGGCCATCTTGAAGTGACCTAAAACTTCGATTCATTCAGGCCAATGTGGACAAACTGAGAACTAGTTAGTAAGCCCTAAGATGGGCAATTTTTAACCAAACATGATTGTACTGTTTTGCATAAATCAATGTATTCACATTACTTCATTCTACTGATCAAATTGAATTACATCATCAAATTCATAAACACAAAGGACAAACTGTTATCTAAAAGAGATTTTTACACAGTTGCCATTTTGGAGTTACCTATGACTTCAAAATAGTCTGGCTATTTTACTTAAACAAAAACATTTTTCGTTGTTGTTATTGAGCCCTGGATGGGCTATTTAACTAAACATAATTATGCTAGTTGTCCTTAAATATATATATCAACATTGCTTGTTTCATCAATTGATCGGATTAAATAAAATATATATTAATTATGTTCAGCTGTCAACTTGTTGCAAGGAAGAGAATTTTCATATGATTGTCAATCAATTTAGGCTGTGGGATGAGGTCGACTGAAGAAGAAAATAAGGGGTGTTACTGCTAATCTATTGGCCTAAGTGCACGGCCAACTCCTCCCCAATGTTCAACCCATGTGGACTTTTGGTACGAAGATCTATGATAAATCTCGACTCTAATCTACTCATTTGTAGCTCCCTGTCTCCTCTCCGGTCTTTCAAGGGGACTTGATCTAAACAGAAGAATTTTAGAAGATTGCGGTCACTGTTGTGCTTTAAAACAAAGTGTCTCGCAACAGGGTAACTGGGGTCATTGTGTTGGATAGCTCTTGCATGTTCCAGAATTATTTTCTTTACTGGGTGGATTGAACTGTCTACGTAATGTAGTTTGCAGGGTCATTCTAAATAATATACAAAAAATGGACTTGTACATGTAAGGAATTTGTTGATTTTTCTTACTCTCCCTGTTTCTGGTATTTCAAAAGAGGTTACTTTTGTACTGCTCTGACAGGCTTTACAATTATGACAAGGGAAAACCCCTGTCAGGTTCCCTATTTGTTTGATCTTGGAATGGAGTCAAAATGACTATGTACAAGAGTGTCTTTTAAAGATCTGTTTCTTCTGTATGTTATTTTGGGATGGGAAGACAGATCTTTGCCAATTATACCATCTGTTTTCAAGATATTCCAGTGTCTGCCCAGGATTCGATTGATCATTTGTGAGTCTCTGGAAAAGGTTGTGATGAAGCGAGGAGTTTTATCCTCATTTTCTCTTTTCCTGATCGAATCTTTCAATAAGCTGGATCTTGGGATGTGAGAGGCTTTGTCATATGCTTTATGCAGGGTTTCAGTTGAGTATCCCCTAGATTTAAACCTTCCTATTGATTCTTGTGAGGCCTCTTCAAAATCCTCATCTAATGTGCAATTCCTTTTTAAGCGTAACAGCTCCCCGTATGGTATTCTGTTCTTCAAGGGTGCTGGATGACAGCTACTTGCTTCTAAGGTCGAATTACCGGCAGTAGCTTTCCTGAAAAGGGAGGTACAAATTTGGCCATCTTTAATGAATACTTTTAAATCCAAGAAGTCTACCTCCTGATTACTGATCTTGCCACTCAAGTGTAGATTAACTGTATTTTTGTTTAGACATTGGATATATTTTTCTGCCTCGGTTTTAGAACCTTTCCAAAAGATAAACAGGTCGTCAATATACCGGTACCACCCGATTACGGACGAGACCCATTTCTGGTTGTCATTGACCCAGGCCACCAGCTTCTCCCACCAGCCAACGAACAAGTTTGCGTAGCTGGGGGCGAAGCAGGTGCCCATCGTTGTCCCTCTCCTTTGCCTGTAATACTGTTTCTGGAACAAAAAGATGTTATTATGTAAGCAGAAATGCAAGAATTCAATCAACATGCTGTTATGTTTCATCATTTTCAAAGAGCGAGTTTTGAGGAAATACTGGGTTGCCTGTATGCCATGATTATGTGCTATACAGGGATATAGTCCTGTTACATCCAATACTATCATCAACATGTCTGGTTCCAAGGAGATATCCGAAATGATACGGATAAAATCAAAGGTGCCTCTTATGTATCGCGATAAAGTTTTAACATGTTCAATCAAAAAGAAATCCAAGAATTGCAAAAATCTTTCTGTTAAGCTGCCTTGGAAGACATTATGGGTCTCCCAGGTGGCAGAGTTGAATGTTTGTGGATTTTTGGACGATGATAAAATGATAAAATATAAATATAAACACACATACATACATACATATATACATATATATATATATATATATATTCATTCATTCATTGTCAACTTTATTTCTGCAACATATTGCCATAAAAGGTACAAAGAAGCATTACATTTAAAACAGTTAAAAATAGAAGAATAAAAACATTGGAAAGCAATTTATAAAACGAGGACCAGCCTCAGACTTAATAACAGTATTACTGCAATAAATTTGCGATTTAACAGTTATCATGCATCCTGAATGAATAGGTGTCTTCTCTTGTGCCAAACTATTCCCAGGTATTTAGCTATTGCAAAGACTATGGGCCCAGATAAGTCGGTTTTGAAAACCCTATATGCATGCAGACAATGGGAGATCCCCAGGTTTTTACACACCAGGACATTCCATTGCCTCCTAGCCTGCACGTAAGCATTACAAAAGAACAATATGTGCAATTCAGTTTCCTGCTCTAGGTTACACCCTGGGCAGTGATTTAGCGAGGACTCAGACCATTTGCTGGTATAAGCTTGAATCGGCAGGCTGCCATACCTCCATTGAAGATACAATTTCCTTTGATTGGAAATATAACATCTAAGACGGGTTCGAACCCATAGGTGTCCTTAGCCTTTAAAAATGATTCAGTTAAGGTGCCCAGGCCTGTTCTTTGTGAATGTTCAGCAATTTTGCTTTCATGGTACAGTGTGACAAGTTGCCTCCATGTGACCCTAGAACAAGATGACAGTAGGAAATTTCCCGGCATTTGGAAGGGAAAGGATTTCCTGCAATTCTGTCCTATAGTTGAGTAGCTCTGGTACGGACCATAACCTACGCCAAAAAGTTAAAGGCCGTAGGCTGAGATCTTCATCAAGGGGTCTTAAACCCAAATCAAGCCTCATTGGCAATAATGGGGTGCTAGGAGGAAGTGATAAGAGCTGTCTAATAAATTTGTTCTCTGTTGTTACCATGTCACGTTTACACGCGTAGACCCAGAGTTCGCTTCCATACATACATAACCGCACCCCTGGCCTGGGTTCTATAGATCTCTAATGGGGGACCAACCGGCTTGGAGGAAGATTTGTTTTTACTCACGAGCTTGATAATTCCTCCAGCTATTTGGGCTAACTTTAGTTGGGATTTCTCCTGGTGGTGCCCCCAGGTCATCTTTTCATTTAGGGTGATCCCCAAGTACTCAAAGGTTCTGACCCTTTCTAACCTATTAGGACCTATATATGGATTAGGGCGGGTTTTAGGTGGTGGATTGAAGACCATATATTTAGTTTTCAATGCATTAATTTCATGTCCATGGTCTTGACAGAATGCCTCGAAGCCATCGAGGACTCGCTGTATCCCCATTGGGGACTTGGACATCAGCAGGGTGTCGTCTGCGAACATAATCGCCGGCACCCTGCTGCCTGCAAGTTTGGGGGCATCGCTATTTTCAACCCCATTCAAATGGGCAATGACCCGTTGACAAAGAGGCAGAACAGGGTCGGTGCTAATACACAGCCCTGCCTAACCCCCCTGTCAACGGGGAATCTGTTCGATGAAGTTCCCTCCCTGCCGCATCTGACCTGGGCGTAGTTATCTGTGTATAATCTGATAACTATATTTAGGAGATGTTGCGGGACCCTCAGTTTAGAAAGCACGGACCAAAGTTTCCCACGGGGTACAAGATCAAAGGCCGCTCGCAGGTCAACGAATACAGTATAGAGGCTGCCACCCTCCAACTGTACCGTTTTCCAGAATAAAAGAGCGAGACGGAAAACTTGATCTATAGTAGATATTTTATTTCATATAAATAAATAAGGGCTCAGAACAGAGTGATCCAACATCCATTCTAGTAGGCGATCCAAGATCAGTCTTGCGAAGATCTTTTGTGGGACGTCGATTAAACTAATGGGCCTATAGTTGGCTGGGAGCAGAGGAGAACCCTTCTTGAAGATGGGGACAATCTCCGCCCCCAGCCAAGTAGTAGACACCGACATCCTCCTAGGATTGCGTTAAATACCACCTGTAGATAAGGAGCCCACACCGTGGGTTCGTGTTTGAATAAATCACCTGGGAGTTTATCCAACCCTCTGCCGTGGTGAATTTTTCCGTCTCAAGAGATGGCATGAGGGTGGAACCTGCCGCTAGGTCTCCTTGGTCCCCAGACTGATCTATATCAGCCTGGACATACAAGAATCGAAAATGGGCCTCCCACACTAGGTGCAATGTTTGCCTCAACTGCTGGAGTGGGGTCTGCGGAGCCGTTTTTGACAATCTGCCAGAATTTCCGGGCGTCTCTGGATTTGAGAGCACCCATCATGTCCATCCAGTTGTCATTGTCCCATTCGATCTTGGCGTTATGGGTAAGATGTTTTTACTCCTTCCTCTTAGCCCTAATCAGTGCAGTGTTATTATGTTGCTTCATGGCCACTAGTAGGTCAGCTTTGGCCTTCCTACAGGCAGCGTATACCACGAAGCACACATCCCCTTGCCTTTCCTTACCCTCTGTACTGGGTTCAATACCTCAGCTAAGGTACCACACAGCTCCAGATGAATATCCCCCAGTTCTTTATAGCTCTCTGCCGAGGGGGGTTGCTGGATAAGATTTTCAACTTTTTGTAGGACTGGGACAGCCTTCGCGTATAACCTCTGAATGTCTTTTGGGTTTCCTATAATTTTGGGCCATCTCACTCTGCGCCTGTTGCTAGCTAGGATCATACTCGGCTCCGTAAGATCATCGCCCCCCTGAGAGAAAATAGTAACACCCGGCACCGCAAATTTCAAAATCAGCGCGTTGTGGTCACTTTCATCTCGGGGGTTATATTGAAGTCCACAACTCTGACCTAGTTACACGTTTCCACAAGGATATAGTCCAAGCGGGAATTGTGACCCGGTTTGTTAAAGGTCGGTTTGGGAGTGTTGTCTCCACTTGCCCGGCCATTACACGCCCTTAAGGAATTTGCTAAAGTCAAACACATAATTTGGGTGGCTAATGGTGTCCAGAACTTCACTGTAGGGCCTACCAGAGGCAGAATTCCCCATTGCTCATCCTCCTCCATGGTAGCGCCTTGCAGAAATGATGGGAGTGGCTCAAATTGACAGTTGAAGTCGCCCCCAACTACATACCGGGTGCCTTGCGGGATGGAGCTCAGGAACAGTGCTAATTCCTCCATTATGCCCGAGACCCTTGCTATACCCACTGGTCTTGAATAGACGTTGACCAATGCCAGTTTAACGGCATTTGGCCACTCCAGGATTACACATTGGACATCCTCAGAGTTGGTATCGAGGGAGCCCACCCAAATGAGTAGCCCGCCAGACAGGCGTCCCTTTCCCCCCCATTTTGCCGAGATTGAAAATGTCGCAAACCCCGTACACCACTGATCTTCCCTAGCTCATGTCTCCTGGAAGAGGCAGACATCTTGTGCATCTGTGAATGACCCCCAGTCCGGGGAGTCAAGTTTACTAGCCAGTCCCACCACATTCCAGGAAACAATAGAGATAGAACCCATATCGCCCAGATCTTTTTTAATACAGTTGTTTAGCCCAGTTGCAACTGGTACAGGTAAATCCCGAGTGACCTGGGAACAATTCTGGTCACTGGGGATTATACTCCTGTCATTGGGACTGATGGAAGATTTCTCACATTCCCCGGCTATAGAAAGTGGTCCGTTGTCAACATCTCCAGCCCCATCTTTGCTCGAGCCGCTAATAGTAGATTCCCCTATTCCTCGGGTACAATTAGGCCCAACTAGACTAATGCGCTGCTGCAGATTAGCCCCACCCCTGCTGCCATGTCTGTCGACCATGTCCAGGCAACTGAATCTATTGTGGTGCAAAAATTCACTATAAGGGCCAAGGTGATGGGGAGGGATCCAGTCACCTCTTCCACGGGCTCTTGGTGGTGTCCTTGGCCAGCCACCCCTGCGAGGTCTTCTCGATGTTACCCAAGACCAGCCCTCATCCATCTCATCCCCAAACCGCTCAAATTTGTCAGGATAGAAGAATGACAGTGGCAAAGAATGTATAGAGGTATCTGGTGAAGCCAAAGGCCAGTTGCAAATATGGACCACCGTCCTCGGGTCCCTAAAATTTATCAGGACACAATCACCAGTGGTATTTTTTCTAGTCGAACCCACCCATGGTACTCGTCTGACTAGCATAATTTCACTGTTAACCCCAAGGGGAAGAAGTCTGCATTTATGTAACCAACTGAGGACCTTATTTTTCAGGGATTTAAAAGTTTCATTAACAGAAGTGGAAAGCTCGGGAACCCCGGTTAAAATGACCACAAACGGGGCTGCCTCAGGGGGAAGATGAATAGCTCGCTTATTACTATGGGTTTTGCCCTCCGGGGGGATTTGCCCCTCTGTCACCATGGTCCTTGTTATGCCCGTAGGTGGGTTACTAGAGGGGATAAGAGGAGGGGGGGGGGTTGGGAAGATTGAAATAGAATACTCAAGGAAGGAGGGACTACAGGAGGAACTGGCACAACTGCGACTTCAGCCGCATGGTTATTAGTCGACTCTCCCTGTTTGTGATTGACTGCATTAAGGTAATCCGCGGTAGCCCCTGTTGCTTCTTCTATTCTTATAAGCCTAGACTCCATTTGCCAGAGTCTGACTTCAAGCAAGTGAATTAAAGACTGAAGCAAACTGCCCAAGTTGTTATGCTCACCTAAGTCTTCACCCACCCCTCATAGACCATTAGCTGATGTTAAACTAAGTGAGAGTTCTGGATGGTTCTGAACCTGTATGTTAACCGGGATATTAGTATCAACGGGTATGGGCTCGCCTTCCTTCCTCCCTTTCTTATTATCTGTAGGATTGTGATGTTTTGGGACCTTCGCCTGTTTTCTCCCCGATGTGTGCGGCCCGCGCTTCCTTTTAGGAATTGCTCCTTCTCGATGCCCTCGATGGGATTGATTGTGTAACCCAACATTGTCATTTACAGATGGTATAACTACAGTACTTGATGGTGGGGCTAGCTCCGGGATAACGGAGATGTTCAAAGGAGAGTCCCTCGGTTGGATCTTAGTGTTTCCAGGATTCGTTGGAGTAATAATTGATACATTAGCCTCCACTGGGAGTTCCCGTCTAGCAGGGGGTTAAGGCTTTAGCAATATGGACTAGGGAGGAGCGCTTGGCGTTCTCAATTCCCTGAGAGAGTCTTCGCTCAAGGGTGGAAATTTCATGAGTCAAGAGAGAATTAGCTCTGATGATAAAATTGTCCATAGCACCAACTGTATGTACAGAAGAGTTAGCCGCTTTACTTCTGGTTTATCGCCCGCATTCTTATAGTCGAATGGACAAAGTCCCGGTTCAGGATCAAAGTCAAATCTTACCTCTTTGAAGTGGCTGGATCAATGTCCTGGTATAGGAACCAAGAGGGGGGCCCGGTCTGGTCTCAATCGGGCTCTAACGGGCTACAACGGGCCCGCCCTTGGCCCAGGCTTTGTCCGGGCACGTCCTGCGCGCGTCCCGTGAGGCGCGTAAGTTGGATGTGCTTTTATGCACCTCGAGGGGTGGCGGGAAGATTCCCAGGTGCGCTCGATCTCCTGCGCGCACTGCCGCCTAGGACTCACAGTCCCGCACCATCACGAAGCAAGGTTCTATCAGGCCAGGTCAAGGGTCCAAAATCCCAGTATCACAGGACAGGCTCAGCAGGTCTTTAGTCACCGCGCTGGTCACAAGGAAATCCCAACAAATGGCTTGCGAGCGGCGCCCGTGGAGCGGGGGCCGCGAGTCGTGATAAGCAGCCGGGAGGAGGGGGGCCGGAAGAGTCCCAGGTGCGCTCGATCTCCTGCGCGCACTGCCGCCTGGGACTCTCAGTCCCTCACCCTCACAAAGCAAGGTTCTATCAGGCCAGGTCAAGGGTCCAAAATCCCAGTATCACAGGACAGGCTCAGCAGGTCTTTAGTCACTGTGCTGGTCGCAAGGATATCCCAACAAACGGCTTGCGAGCGGCATGCATACACACAGATATATATATATACACATACACATACATATATATATATTATATATATATACACATGCATATATACATATGTGTGTGTATATATATATATGTCAAAACAATACCCTTTCAGAGTTCGAGTGTCGCATAAATTATGCAGAAAAGAAGCAGAGAACCCTGGGTAGTTTCCAAGTTTAAGTGGAGAGCACCTCCTGCATAGAGCACGGTACAACACCAGTGACACTCTGGATTTATGAAACTCAACTTTCTGCTTTTCTAGCACAGTTTTTAAGTATAAGATTAGCAGGTGCCATCCACTCCGAGCTGTAAAATGACAAAAGCCTTTAACCACTGCAAGCACAGCATTACAGCTTTGAATTGGTAAAATACCATCCAAGCCAAGCTGGAATGAAGACGTGAGAAAATTCTGAGTGTCACTGGCTTTGGATGGTGCTTTATACAGGAGCTGCTCTCCTTCTAAACTTGGGAACTACCCAGAGTTCTCTCCTTCTTTTTTTGCATATATATATACATCTCAAATTATATCAATGATGACATCATCCAGTGAGTTTATGAGTGATGAACATATAGCTAAGCTAGTTTAATTACTATACTAAGTGTACTACTCATGAGTGATACTACTGTTAGCATATACTATGTGAGTGGCTATGTGTATACGTGTGCGAGTTGGTGACTGAGTGGTTATATGGGTGTGTGAGTGACTGTATTGGTGTATAAGTGGGTGTGTGAGTAGCTGTGTGGGTGAATGAGTTGCTGTATTGGTGAGTCAGTGGGTGTCTCAGTGACTGTATGAGTGAGGCAGTGGTTGTGTGCGTGGCTGTATGGGTGGTTATGTGAGTGACTGTATGGGTGAGTGACTGTGTGTGTACGTGTGCTGTATATGTGAGTGAATGGCTCATTGAGTGGGGGTTGGGTTAAGTGAGTTGGCATGTGAGTGACAGTATTGTACAATATTTGTCTGTGTAAATGGCTGTATGGGTGAGTGAGGAGATGAGTGAATACTTGTATGGATTTTTGAATGGGTATGTAAGTGTTTTTTGGGGGTGTGAGTGAGTGTCTGATTGGTTGTATGGGTGAGTGAGTGGCTGTGTTGAGAGGCTGTATGAGTGAGTGAGTGGGTGTTTGAGAGGCTGTATAGGTGAATAAGTGGGTGTGTAGTAGTTGTATGGGTGAGTGTGTGGCTGTGTGAGTGACTAGCTGTATGAGTAGCTGTATGGGTGGGTGAGTGGCTGTTTGTGTGACTGGCTCTATGGATGAGAAAGTGGATAAATGAATACTTGTATGGGTCCGTGAATGGGGATGTGACTGGTTGTGTGGGTGTGTGAGTAGGTGTTTCAGAGGTTGTAGGGGGTGTGAGTGGGCATCTGAGTGGTTCTGTGGATGATGTCATCAGTGATGTTGCTGACCACATCATGTGTGATGTAATTTGTGAGGTCATAAGCAGTGCATTGCTGGGGTGAAATTATAGTTAGCTCAAGTAACTATAACTGCTAAATTTCACTGGTTTTGTACAAGTAAAATCTGAGCATAACTATAACGTCTCTGTAACCTTTTGTTTTTTTCCAGTGAATTTCTACAGTTTTTTATTCTATTTCGGAACTATAAAATCCCTGTAACCTTTGGTTTATAAGTGAATTTCTATGTTTTTTTACTACTAGGCATGCTGGCAGACTGGTGGACGGAGGGGGCGGGGCATCCAAGGGCCCTCAGCATCCAAGGATACTTGGACTTCATCCCCCAACCAGTAGTGCACCAGGAGGAGCGTTTGCAGAGTGGTGGGGAAAGGGGGCGGGTCCTCCACAAGTTCACAGCAATCCCACGGTATAGGACTTACTGGAGGTAACTGGAGCGGTTGCTGGCCCCCATGGGCCCTCAGCATTCAATGGGACTTCATCATCCAATAAGTAGTATGCCAGGAGGCATGTTTGCAGTGTAGTGGAGAAAGGGGTGGGGCCTCCGACCAGCTCTCAGCAATCTAACTGTGTGGGACTTACTGGAGATAACATGAGAAGTTGTTGGTCCCTAAGGACCCTTAGCATTTAAGGGGACTTCATCCCCCAACCAGTAGTGTACCAGGAGGCACATTTGCAGAGTGGTGGAGAAAGTGGGCTTGGACGTTTACACTCTCTCAGGAATCTCTCTGTATGAGACAACAGAAGGGGTTGTTGGCCCTCAAGGACCCGCAGCAGCCAAGCAGACTCATCCCTCAACCAGTGAAGTTTATGTTGACAAAAAGAAGCTGTGTCATGGATTCGATCACTGGATAAGATTTCCCATTATGAGTGAGTTTCTGTGCTTGTAGTTGTGCAGGAGTTGGTTTTAATATTTGGAGCAAAATATTCATGTGGTTGCTTTTTTTCTTCTTTCTCATTAGTTTCTTAGAACATTGTGAAGTTGGGGCAAAATTCGATCCGAAAGGGTAATTTTAGAGAAAAGAGGTAATATGGTGTTGATGGTGTGTGACAGGTTTGATCTGAATAACAATGAGTATGTTTGCTAATACGTGTGTGTTTTTTTTATTTTTCCGCTCTTTGTGTCGTCTGAGTCCTGAGGAGAACCTGTAGGAAGAAGGATGCCTGACCGCACACATTGCTATGTTAACATAACCGCATTAGAAGTTTAAACGCCATTTCGCAACTACATATATCTGTTATTGTAAGTTAGCTTGCTTTGCTTCACGTGAGAATCGTCTGCTTTGCACAATACCTAGACTTACACGGCACCTACTGTCTGTACAGCTTGTGCTCACACCGTCAAGGTCAAATAACAATGTATGATGTTGATTCAATGTGATCGGCCCACGCTCTAGACATAATATGCATCCAGCTGCAGAAAGCTAGAATTCGAGTGCCTTTAATATTACCCTGCATGCAGATTGCAGGCACTTGATGAAAAACCTTTCCTTCTTCAAGAGAGCTGGCTGATCCTTTGATGTGATACACCTAAGCTGATCTTTGGGGTATGGGGTTCCCCATTGAAACTTAGAGACATTATATTATTATAAAACTTAGCCTAGAGCAAGGGGAGGGTGGTTCACAAGGCGCTTTATGACCTGTTTTCACTATCAGTATAAAATTATTTCTCCCTTTGTGTTTTATGGAATTGTAAGAATGCTGATTGTATTATTTCTAATCATATGCCTGCTTATGTGAGCCAAGATACTGCATCTTAGAGCACGTTGTTGAAATAAATATTTTAAACTTTACCGTGTCTCTTATTACACATGTTTTAGACTTCTATGTGAAATACAAACAAAAGGGTGTTTTTGTTTCCCACCATTCCTGAGAGTACTCTAAGTCGCTTGTTCTGGTTTGTCTAATCATTTGTGGCTTCGCTGAGGACCGAGAACAAATGAGACACTGATGCTAGTCGGATAGGGGTTCTAGGTACTGAGGTGAGTTTCTGGTACACCACAAGTCACAGACGTCCTGGTTTCCTACGCACAGTTCTGTGCACACACAGAATCCCTGCAACAAACCCCATAAGATGTGCAATAGGGTCTGAAACGCGTCAACTGTTTTCCGCCAAACAAGTGTTCTATGTATGCATTACCACTGATGCGCATAATATGAATTAATTTAAATTATGACTAGGAGTGTTCTTCAGAAGCTCAATAGTTACACTATTCTGTTTGGTATTGCCCTCGTAGAAAGAAGTGAAACAGGGCATGTAACACCAGTGTGAAGGGAGTTTTTCGTTTAAAAAAACAATTTTTTTTCATTATTACAGAACCTGCGCAACAAAGATTTTTGTAATATGTCATTATAGTTGATGTAATGTTTATGTGGTTTTTAGATTTTTTGTATTGTTGTAATGATTGTTACTTTGTGACTCTGTGTACTGTAATGTTTGATGTTTTAAATAGATGAATAATTCACTCTCCCCTTTTTGATAGTTTCTGAAAAAATGATATAAGTCAATCTAGAAAAATAAAATATATGGTCATTCCGATTGAAATGTGTGATCATGGTGTTTGATGGTAAGGATGAATTGATATTAGTATTGGCATGCGTGTAGTTGTTTGATTGTATAATTAGCCTAGCCTTATAGATTATGGCCTAACCCTTTCAAGTTTAGGAGGGTAGCTCTGACTTTGGCATATTGCTGGCAAAGTCTCTGGGTGAAATACTACTGAGGCACAACCTTAGAAGAAAGTGGTGAGAGGCTATTTTTACTGGAACCCGCAGGAGGCACAATGCAGAGAATGCACCTGTCACTGTGGCAATTTTGAAAACTGCTTCAAGGATTTTAGGACGTGCAGATCATAGAACCCTCTAACGAAAAAGTCAAGCTTTGGCCAAAGTGTATGCTCTCTTGGGAAAATACTTTTTTTTTTTTTTTGCAAAAACCTTTATTGCACCATCCAATTACACAGCGGCACGCCTACAACCCAGTGGGCCGGCCGCTATAGTAGTCAGTAAATCACATGGCAATAGCGTAGATACAGTAGTCTATTTTCCTGAAACACAGACAGTAGGACAGCTGCCAGAAGGAAAAGGTGCAGCATATGCATATGTCATTGTAAAAGTTATTGGTTTTTGGTGTATTTTTCTGTTTTATCTCCCTCTCCCTCTCCCGAACAACAAGAAAACGAAATAACTCTTAGGAATATCAATGCGGTCATGTATTTATCAATATTGTGCTATCGTGGCCATCTCTCCGAAATATCCTTCACATGAGTCCCTCTCATTCCCGCCAGTTGACCCCGGTTTCCATCATGTGTCTTTATGTACTTCTCTCTCAAAGAGCGACCCCCGAGGTCCACTTGTGATTATCGTGCACTCCAAAGTGGCTGAATGCCTTCACCCCGCCTCCGGCCCCCTCCCCCCTAAGATGTGTGATGTACTAGCCCTCTGCCTCTTCCTCGTCTGAGTCATCATGATCGTCTTCTGGCAAAGGATCACAAATCTCCCCCCTATATACATTCCATTTGGTCCAGATTTTGTTCCACTTCCCCGGGCAGGCACGGTTGGAGTATACCGCTCGTTCCGTTATCATTACTCTATCCATATTTCGACACCATTCTGACTTGGTTGGTACCTCCGCCACCCCCCATCTTTGTGCAATATCCCGTTTCGCTATAATCAACCCCACTGTGACCCAGAGTTGTCCATGTCTAGAGATATCTGTAGGCTCCCACACATTCAAAAGGCATCTATTCGGTTCTGGCAACAATGATGTGTCTAGTGTTTGTGATATCGTTCGCAGTATTTGCCTCCAATATTCCTGAATCCGGGGGCAGTCCCATATGGTGTGAAAAAATGTACCTTCCTCCCCACACCCACGCAAGCAATAGGGGTGTTGTGTCCGGTGAATACGATGTAGCATTGTCCTGGTGTAGTACACCCTGTGTAATATTTTTTATTGAACTAATCGCAGCCGCGCTGAGATGCCCACTTCCTTGGGTGAAGCTAGTGCTTCATTCCACTCCTGCTCGTCCATCTCACTGGTGTCCCCCTCCCATTTCGCCTTCAAGGCTAGTGTTGGGTCCGGTAGATTGTTGAGTAATTTGCGATATGTAAGGGATGTAGCACGTTCGACCATGAAATCAGTAAGGAGGCGGTCCTCCAGCGGGGAGGACTCGGGCAGGTTAGTGTCTGCGGGCAAGGCCGTCAATAGTGCATGGTGAATCTGGACATATCTGTAGAGCTCCCTGTCATTGAGGTCGTGCAGTTCTTTCAGTCTCTGGAAGGGTATCACCCCACCCCTCTCACAAAGATCGCCCACTGTGGAAATGCCTATTGCGTCCCAGTGTGAGAAGCCCTTGCTGTTCCTTATGTTGTCAAGGACTCGAGAGTCCCACAGCGGAGTAAGCTTGGTAATTCTTCCTTTCCAACCCAGGGCCGTCGTCGCGGTGTGCCAGATTGCTACCGTAAGTCTGGTGGGTCCCATCAACATGCGAGTTTTGCGTTGGTCATATAGTGGGGCTAGCAAACTGTCAGTACCAAGTTGTGCCCTATCTGCCTGGAATGCCGGCTCGGTTTGCGAAGTATGGATCCATTGGTTGATGGGTTTAAGGTGCGCTGCCCAATAGTAAAATTTTAGATTGGGTAAGGCAATACCACCATCATACCACCCCCTGTGTAATTTGGACTGCGCGATACGAGCGGGGAGGTTCCCCCATAGGAGGTTAGACACTGACGCTGTCACCTTTTGGAAGAACCTGGGGGCCACCTGATAGGGTGTATTTTCAAGGACATATAGGAATCGGGGCAAGGCCATCATCTTATAAAGTGCAGCTCGTCCCAGAAGTGTCAGCGGGAGTCCTGACCAAAATTGGACGTCATGTTTGAGTCTGTCCAAGTGGGGTTTCAGATTTTTGTCCATGAATTCTACTGGGTCTCTGGTGATCTGAATGCCTAGGTATTTGAATGAGGTACCGGCTATTTGTAAAGGGCAGTCTGAGTCAAGGACCGGGGCCTGACCCCTCAGGACGTACAATTCAGATTTGCCCCAGTTTAGTGTGTAGCCGGATATCTTACCATGAGTATTGCAAAGGTGTAGGAGAGCGGGGATTCCCGTATCCGGATTGGTTAAGTATACTAGCATGTCGTCCGCATATAGGGACAGTCGATCCTCCCAACCCTCCTTCCAGCATATACCCTGGAGTTGGGGCAGAGTTCTGATCAGAGTTGCAAGGGGTTCCAGTGAGATCGCGAACAACAATGGCGACAGGGGGCAGCCCTGTCGTGTGTCCCTGCCCAAGGAAAACTCTTGTGAGATATGGCCGTTGGCCACTACCCGCGCCATCGGGTCAGTGTACAGCAATCTCACCCACGCGATAAAGAGGGGTCCGAATCCCAAGCGTGATAGCGTCTCAAATAAGTAGGCCCATTCCACGAGGTCAAAGGCCATCTTAGCATCGAGTGCCAGAATCACTGCTTGAGTTTCCAATGAATCTGCCCGTGCCAGTACTCCATGCAATCTGCGCAAATTTAGGGCTGTGTTGCGGTGGGGCATGAATCCGGACTGGTCCGGATGTATAAGAGATGGTAAATTGGGCAATATTCTCATTGCTAGGAGTTTTGCCAAGATGTTGGCTTCTGCATTAAGCAGCGATATGGGGCGGTACGAAGAGCAAGCTTCGGGTGGTTTGCCTGGCTTAGAGATGGCCACTATTGCCGCCGCTCTCTGATCTGGTGGGAGTGTACCCTTCCCCAAACATTCCTTGAACATCTCGAGCAGATATGTACTGAGGGTCTCAGGCATCGCCTGATACCATTCCACGGGTATCCCGTTTGGCCCCAGTGCCTTACCCGGGTTTAAAGCACGGATCGTCAGTTGGATTTCGTCGGCGGTTATGTCTGCTTCTAACTCCTCTGTTATTTCCGGGGTTAACGTATTGACCTCAATTGGGGCCAACACGTCTTTGGCCATCTCGGGTGTTACAGTGCATTCAGGGGTGTACACCCGTTCGAAGTGGTCTGCGAGTAGTTCTACAATGTGTCCTGGGTTAGTGTGTGTCTCCCCACGCTCATCCTTCAGTCTTTGGAACCCCCTGGAGTTCCCTTCTCTTTTATCGAGCCAAGCCAGCATTTTCCCGGCCTTATCGCCCACTTCATAGACCCTATTCTGGGTGTCGGATAGGCTTTCCCTGACACGTGCCCTCAGGTGATCTTTGTACATCTGCTGTTGTAATGTGAGTGCGTGCAGGGTGGATAGAGTGGGATGTTGTTCATGAGCCGTAGTCAGTGTTTGTAGAGTCAATTCCAGGTCAACCAGTTCCTGAGACCGTTGTCTTTTGAAGCCTGTGATGGAATTTATGGCTTGACCCCTTAGGGCCGTTTTGTATGCCTCCCAGAGTACCTCGGCGGAACGCAGCGAGTGTGTATTCTCAGTGTAGTATTGTGTTGTTGTTTTTTTGAGAGCTTTGCGAACTTGGGGGATCTTGAGGTATGCAGCATGTATGGGGTAAATGCGTTTACGTGCACGTGTCTGTGAGGAGAGTGTGAGAGTCAGTGAGGAGTGATCCGATATCCCTCGAGGGTGAATCTCCATTGCGTCTATATAATGGGGCCCGTCTCCCAGGGTCAGGAAGTGATCGATTCTAGACAGACTGCCATGTACAGCAGAATGGAAAGTATATTGCTGCACAGCGGGGTGGAGGTGTCTCCAAATATCAACCAGTCCCATGGCTGTCAAAAATTGCTGAAGGTGGGGGACCCCTCCCGTGGAAGCTGGTGTCGGGAACCTGTCCAGTTGTGTATTCAGAACTGCGTTAAAGTCTCCCCCGAGAATTACTTCCCCCTCCGGGAGAGATAGGATAAAGTCGCCCAGTTTAGGGAGGTGTACCGAGTGAAGCGCCGGTGGGATGTATACTGAAACTAGGTTGATGAGCCTCCCTTCCCATTGGCCTTGCAGCGCTGCAAAACAGCCTTGATCATCTGTTTTGGTCTGTAGGGGGAGAAACCGTGTGTTTTTGCGCATTAGAATTCCGGTCCCCCTGGAGCCGGACGTGAAATCCGAGTGTACCACCATTTTGTATCCTCTTCTATTCAAGGCCTTGGTAGCCCCCCTGTTAAGTGGGTTTCTTGCAATAGCGCTACGGTGGGTTTTTGTCTCTTAAGCGCGGTGAGTACTAGTCCCCTTTTCACCTTGTCCCCCAGCCCTCTTACATTCCAAGACAGTAAGCGTAGTGAGGGGCATTGAGTCTCGGGGTCTACATTCCCTTCGTCAGTCGCTGGGATGTCAGCCATTTGGACCTGTGGGTGTCGTGGGGTGTAGGTGGGGAGGTGTGGCACTTATGGCGGGTGTGTGGTTGTCGGTGATGGCGGTGAGTGTCCTCATGGAGGTTGGATACCTCACTACTTTCTCTCCTTCTGGGATTAGCTCAGGCGAACATTCCGTTTTTTCCTGCGACCTAACATACAAATTCCTAACAGTAAAAAAACAACCCTTCCCCCCTCCCTGCATCCCTGCCTAACGGACTCTCAACTGCCCGCCCCCCCAACTGAGCAGAGTGCTTAACCCATCCCACAACCAGAGTACTTGCGTGTAGGGGGGAGAGTGTCTCCCCGGGCAGGCGGCATCCCTGCGTGCTTCTGGGGTAGCCATGCCAGTGTCCATGTGCAGCAGTCAAAATGTGAAGTCAATGAGCAGTAGTTATCATTAATACAGATCCCGGATAGGGAATCATTCCCCTCCTTCTGCACCCGCAAATCCGCGGGAGGGAGATCTCTCCGCTCCTTCCCCACGGCCCGATGTCTGTGAGCCATTTTTGCTGTGTCCTGCGGTGTCGTGATCCGGTCTATGAGTTCTACGTTGTCGGCCAACAGTGTGCCACCCTTCCAGCCAGTCCCGGGCAGTATCTGGGGAGTCAAAAAACCACACTTTTTTATCCGCTACGACTCTCAGCCGAGCCGGGAAGATCATCGAGTATGGTAGTTCCTTCTCCCTCAGCATTTTCTTGACTTCCAGGAATGTCCTTCTCTTCCTGGAGACTTCGGCTGTATAGTCCGGGAAGAAGGCAATCCTTGAGTTCTGAATTTGAATGGCCGACGCCACTCTCGCAGCCTGTAGTATTGCATCTCGGTCCCTAAAGTTAAACAGTCTAGCCAAGATTAGTTGGGGCGAGCCCCCCGTCTTCGGTTTTACACCCGGAACTCGGTGGGCCCTCTCCACGGAGAAGAAATTCGAGAGTCCCTTGGGCTGGAGTCGGTTTTTGATCAGGTCCTCCACATAGAGATCCATCGCCCCCGTGTCTTCCGATTCCGGCACACCTAAAAATCGGACATTGTTGCGCTGGGAACGGCCTTCCTGGCCATCCAGTTTGTCTCTGAGCAGTCTGTTGTCTGTTTGTAGTCGCTCCATTGCCGTTTGTAGTTCGGACACATCCACTACTAGAGATTTAGTGACCACTTCGACCTGCTTGACTCTCTCATTCATTTTCTGGAGGTCCGCCCGTATCAACGTGACTTCAGTGGCCGTAGCACCCACCGTCGCCTGCACCTGGGCCAATGCCGCCAGGACGTCTTCAAGCGTGGCCTTTTTAGCCCCCTCGGTCTCCGTCGTTTTCCCGGCGTTCTTGTGTTGTTCTTGGGGTGGCGTCTGCCTTTCATACGCAAATTTGTCCAGCTTAACCTGGGTAGTACTGTGCTTGGGGCCCCTGTTTGACATAGTGCAGATTGCGTTAGTGTCGCCAGACGTTATAGTGGGCCAGTGGACAGGCTAGGTAGGGTCAGTCACTTCGTGGTAGTTGCTGCTCCGCGTGAAGGGCCGCGAGGTGGGATGTGCGTAGCGAACAAAATGGCGGCGTCGCGGCTATGTTTCGCGGCTTCCTCCGCGTCCCAGGTCAGGTCCTGTGGGTTTGTAGAGTGTTGATGGACGTCGCGGGGTTCCACCCGTGTCCTCGGGCCGCTGGAGAGCGGTTTGCAGGTTTTTTCGAGCAACGCGCCCGATGGGCCGGGGCTTCTTCCCCCTCACCGCCGCCACCAGGTCACTTCCGGCCGGCTACAGTCTTGCTGCGACTCCGCTGCTTCTAGGCTGACATTAGGCCTCTCCCCTCTCCGGTCTCCGTCTGGCGTTTCGATGCGAGTTCGGGTCGTCACAGACCCCAAAGTTGCTGCGTTGGTAGCCGCACGGACTCCGGGTCAGGTCCTCCCCTTAAAGCTCGTGAAGACAAGGATTAGTAGAACGGATTGATGCGGGAAGCCGCCTTGCCTCTGGAGCCTCTCTAAGCTGCGGCCGCCATCGTTGGCTGCTAGCCACGCCCCCCGGGAAAATACTTTTTTAATTATATAAGTTAAGTCAATTCTTTCAAACATTGTTGTACCATGTAAAGTAACTATGGATTTAAGAATTAGAGTAAAAGATGAACAGAGGAAGCAAGATTAGCTAACTAAGAGATGGTGAACCAGAATTCGAATTAGTGTCAAGTACAACAGTAGTAATTTAAACATATTAGTCTAAAATAGAAGTGTCAACTAGTGTTAACTCTTATGAGTACATTTTCAAGATTTCATCTATTCGAGCAACTGTAATCTGGCAACGAACTCGAGGTACGAGCAGTTGGTAAGAGATGTCCAGATACTTGTCCTCATACAGAGAAAATAAGGGATAAGTTATAGAGAGACGTTTCCAGTATTAATGTGTTTGTTGTTTTTATTTTATGCAGAACCTGTTTAAGACTTGCTGCAGCTGGGGGTGATTCTTAACTCATTAGAGTGTATTGCAATTAAATCACTTTGGAGCATATTATCAAGGGCCTTATCTCCGCTTTTTTACTTTAAAAGCCAAAAAAGCAGAGATAAAATGTTCGTCCTAATTACAAGGCGGTGTTAACATGCATTAGCGCATGTTAGCAGCCGTTTTCCCGATGCCTTGCTTCACATCTCTAATGAGATGCAAAGTAGGCGTTTCCTCCCAAAACAACACGGGAATCATCGCCAGCTGCTCTTGTCCCTATTATCAAGCAGGCCCAGGATACCAATACCGACATGAAAATCCGTGCTAACTGCGGATATCACTGTACGCTAACGTCTGCAAAAATCCAGACTTAGCTATACATATAATGGGAGGGGGATTCTATATCTGAATCCACATCTCCCTATCATAAAGATTTTCCCTATCGCTGCAGGAATATTGCTGGATTTTCAGTGATATTCCTGCATTTTGCCTCTATAGCTGGTATATATATCGCCTTGGAGAAATGCGTTGTTAATAACGCGCTATCCGGGTGATAAAATCCAGCGATAGACGGCGATAAATGTAATAGCGCTAACCGCGCTTTGCGATGTTTATCGCCGTTTGTAGTTAATATGCTCCTTTGACTTTCTCTCTGTTCTCTGTACCATTCCACCTGTTTGGTAGCCTCACCACCCACTATCAGAGGGCACTGCTTCTCAGCGGGGTCAGGTGAGGCCCACATCACTGCTGCCAGGCTCTGAATGAGTACAGGTTAGAGACTGCATGATCTTTGACACAGACAACCGGGGAAAAAGCGAGAAGTAAAATGGGTCTCAGGAATTGCCCAGCCTTACACTATGTGGGGTGGGGAGAGCGGGCAATCTTTGAGCCCCAGAGGCCAGAAAGCATATAAGACATCAGGGATTGGTGTCTGAAAAAGGAATGGTGCGGGGCATCGGCCCGTCTTTGCATTGGGTCCTTCCCTCAGGTACTGAATAGTATTTCTGCCCCCTGGCGGAGGTCGAATGGGGGGATTTATCCCTTTTTGCCAGCCCATATGTCATAAGTATACTGAAAGAAATCAACATTTATTTTCAGTTGCCATAGTGATGGCTGCAGGATATTGACTCTGGGAACTAGGTAGGGGGCAGAAAGGCTGCTTGGTCTACGAGGATAAGGATGTTGCCTAATGCCAGGATAAGCTGGTTCCTACCCACTCCTTTTTAAACAAACAAAAAAAAACAATAACTGGTGTCTAGTGTGCATTCCGCCCCCCCCCCCCCCACACCTCCCAAGAAGGGCAGATTAGTGGCAAATCCCCAAATCTGTCCCCCAGAGTAGGTAAAAAAAAGAATTCTCTTTGTATTACAGGGGTGGGGTTTGTGGCCCAATACCAAGACTGACTGACCCTCACTTCTTTTTTTTTTTAAATGAAAGAAAACAATCCCAGGTCATGAATTTCACATTGTGCACACTGTCTCTGTTTGTGCATTGACACACCCTTAATTAGGCATCCCAAGTGCCAACCAGGCTATGTGGACAATTACCAAATAAATTAGCTTGAGTGCAGGTGCCAACTTTGACAGTTCATGCCTCATTGGGGAGAGCAAACACAAGTAGATGATGGACGGAGCGCTGAATCTTTTTAGACATCACGCCCAGTCACAGATCTGGGTTGAATCCATTATCAATCTTTAGCTCACTTCGCCACCTAAGTTCAGACCCAGCTATATGCAAATCAGTCTTGACCCTGTGCCTCATGGGAATAGACCGGCTCGAACTGCCAAGCCAAGTCTCCCCTGAACCGGAAACAGTTTCAGTTTCATCAACTTTTATTCGATTATCAGTTTGAATAATCATAAAAAGTACATACTACAGATTATAAACACATTGATAAGAAAAATAGGTCGAATAAGAGAGATATTTAGGTAAAAAATAGGCTTTACAGTTCCCTAAAGTTCATGTTTAACTAGAGACATTACGACGTATTGTTAGGACTGCTTTAAGAAAAGTCACTATAAGTTTAGCTTCATGTAACGATTTTAGAGATTGCAGATAAAGAAATGCAGGATAGGATTGTCTGTATCCACTGGTTCGGAGAATCGGGATAATCCACGTTTTCCTTGGTAGTTTATAGTATTTGCAAAATAGCACAACGTGGATCGTAGATTGTGAGGAGGTTCCGTCACAGGGACAGTTCATCATATTGCGCGACCAGTTATGCATTTCCGGAAATGAGACTAAACGGAAAAAGATATTAAAGCGTAGTCTTGTTAATAAAAACTTTTCATAATTAGATAAAAAGTACGTCAAATAGGGCTGTATGCATTTTCCAGACTGTTGGGCACAATTTTTTTCTTTCAGTGATTTTGTGATCTCTGCCTGGTTCCGTAGATCCCTCAAATGGCCCATACACATTAACTTTAACTGCTTCCTGGAAATGTCTTCCACAGAGGGAGGTTCTTTGAAATAGGACTCACGATCCAGGTCTTTGAAGAAATTACATATATATGTTAGCCAAGGGATTTTTCGCCATTTTGCCAGGGCTAAACAGTCGGTGATGAGGGAGCGAGTTAGGTGGCATTCAGGATTGCACCATATTCGATGCCACAGTAAGATAGGCTGGCATCGGATGGTGTCAATGATGTATTCCATGCCGAGCTCCCGATGTGAAGCTAGTATCGGGGAACTTTGGGGGAGGGCTAGAATGTATTTTATAAAAGCATTTTCAGTGATCTGTAGCTGGTCGATGCGTCCGTGACCCCAGATTCCAGCTCCATAAGTGGCCACACTATGGCATTTTGCATAGTATATAGTCAGGAGTTCCGGTGGCGCTGGTTTCCCCAATTTCCTCGAGAAATAGGTTAGTGCCGATGTTGCACGACGGAAGTGGAGATTCCTAGCTTCAATTGCCTTTAGCCAATTCATTTCATCGTCCACTAGGATTCCCAGGTATGGGTAGACTGGGGTTTTTTCCAGTTTGTTGTTATCTACCATTATTGATTTGGGGTTTCTAATCCTGGGACCAATATGCATTATGAAAGTTTTCTTGATGTTTATTTTGAGACCAAGTGAATCCATGAATGCTGCATATTTGTTGGTTTGTATCTGGAGTTGGTTTAAAGTCCGTGCTAAAATGACTGAATCGTCAGCATACAACAATGTGGGTATCGGGCGAACAACAATGTGGGTATCGGGCGAGCATCCTGGGACCGGTTTCTGGGTAATACCCTTCATCGGCCAGGCTAGATTGAATCCAGTGGCAAAATGAACAAGGGAGCCACGTCTGGGCATACCCTGCCAACTTATGGTTCGCACACCCTGCCAACTTAGGGTGAACAAAGCAAACACAAATAGATGATGGACGGAGTGCTGGATTGAATCCATTATCATCCTTTAGCTCACTTTGCCACCTGAATTCAGACCCAGCTATATGCAAATCAGGCTTGACCCAGTGCCTCATGGGAACAGTCCAGCCCGAACTACCAAGCCAGGTCTTCCCAGAACAGGAAACAAGCATCCTGGGACCGGTTTCTGGGTAACACCCTTTATCAGCCAGGCTAGCTTGAATCCAGTGGCAAAATGAGCAAGGGACCCACATCTGGGCATACCCTGCCAACTTAGGGCGAACAAAGCAAACACAAGGAGATGATGGATGGAGGGCTGAAACTTTTCAGACACTCACCACCAGTCACAAATCTGGGTTGAATCCATCGTCATTCTTTAGCTCATTTTGCCACCTCAGTTCAGACCCAGCTATATGCATATCAGCCTTGACCCTGTGCCTCATGGGAACAGTCCAGCCCGAACTGCCAAGCCAGGTCTTCCCTGAACCGGAAACAAGCATCCTGGGACCGGTTTCTGGGTAACACCCTTCATCAGCCAGGCTAGCTTGAGTCCAGTGGCAAAGGACCTGGCTTGGGAGTTCGGTCTGGGCTGTTCCCATGTGCCACTGGATTCAAGCTAGCCTGGCTGAGGAAGGGTGACATACACTGAAACCGGTCCCAGGATGCTTGTTTCTGGTCCGAGGAGGACCTGGCGTGGCAGTTCGGTCTGGACTGTTCCCATGAGGCACAGGGTCAAGAATGATTTGCATATGGCTCGGTCCAAATTGGGATGGCGTAGTGGGCAAAAGAACGATGAATATAACTCAGATCTCTTGACTAGGGAAGAATGTTTGAATCATTGAGCATTATGTCCATCATTTGTTGCAGCTACACCTTTCCCCCTAAGTGGGATGGGTATGCCCAGACGTGGGTCCCTTGCTCACTGTGCCACTGGATTCAAGCTAGCCTGGCTGATAAAGGGTGACATACCCTGAAACTGGTCCCAGTATGTTTGTTTCCGGTCCAGGGAGGACCTGGCTTGGCAGTTTGGTCTGGACTGATCCTATGAGGCACAGGGTCAAGTCTGATTTGCATATGGCTGGGTCCAAACTGGGGTGGAGTAGTGGGCAAAAGAATGATGGATATAATCCAGATCTCTTACCTGGGGAAGAATGTTTGAATACGTTTTTATTCCATCCATTATTTGTTGCAGTTACACTCACTGAGTAGAGCAGCATGGCTTTGACTTTCATTGGAGGTGGACTTGCCTCTCTTTGAAGAGGAGAAATTGCATCCACTTATGGGCAGGTACAGTGTGTTAGTGCCCCTGTCTGCAGAGGTGTGTCAGGTGGTTCCCTGGAAGCCCTGGCCCACCCTCCTAAGGGGCGCTCTTGAAGGGTTCACCTCTGACACAGCACCAAGGCAGCCCTGATCGCAGTCAACTATGGACATCAGGGGAGAAACGGCAACCCACATCCTCCTGGACCTGCAGCCGCCTTCGACACCATCTTCCCTCACATCTTGCTCAATAGACTCCATAAGAGTGGAATCTAGGGTGACGCCCTCAAATGGATTGCTTCATACCTCAATGATTGAACACATAGACTCAGTCTTCCACCGTTCACCTTGGAACCGAAGAAGGTTATCTGCAGCATCCCCAAAGGATCATCCCTCAGACCCACCCTCTTCAACATATACATGACCCCCCTGGCCAACACCATCAGATCACACAGACTTAACATCATCTACTACAACGACAACACCCAGCTCATCCTCTCACTGTCAGAAGACCCCCCCACCAGAAAGCCAACTTCCACAGATGTATGATGAATGTCGCTAACTGGATGAAGGACAACTGTCTCAAGCTCAACGCAGACAAGAGTGAAGTCTTTGGAAGCAACATCTCTCCTTGGAACGACACATGATGGCCTGCTAACCTCATCCCTCCCCCGTGACAATCTAGGCCTGCAACTTCAGCATCATCTTGGTCAGCAAGCTATCTATGAAGAAATAGGTAAATGCAGCCTCTTCTGCCTGCTTCCACACCCTACACATGCTCCTCAAAATCTTCAGGTGGCTCCCGGTCCAGACCAGCAGGACCATCATGCAGGCCCTCTTCACCAGCAGGCTAGACTACGGGAACACACTTGACGTAGGAATCACTGCAGGCTTCCTGAAGAGACTGCAGACACTATAAAACTCAGCAGCCAGACTTATCCTCGAACTCTCCAGACGAACCTACATCACACCACACCTCAAGAAGCTACACTGGCTCCTGATTGAGAAGAGATGTCAGTTTAAGATGTTGACCCACGCATACAAAGCCGTGCACAACGAAGGACCAGCATACTTCAACAAACGCATGATCTTCCACCAACAGACCAGACACCTACGATCTGCCTCTGTCTTCCTGGCAGTCACATCCAGGATCTGCCGAGGCAACAGCAGAGGGCGTTCACTCTCACACCTGGTGGCCAAAGCTAGGAACGACCTTGCCCTGTACCTCAGAACCACCTCACCACCTCAGCGGTTCAGGAAAGGACTCAAGACCTGGCTATTCGAATAAACAGATTACCACGTAGCAGCCAGCAACCACAGCACCTTGAGACCATCAGGGGTGATTTGCTGTGCTCTACAAATCCTTGATTGATTGATTGACAGGTTCTTTGCCTTGGCACACAAGTCTGAAACAAAGCACGGGTGCAAAGGCAATGTTTTTCCTCATTTGCATGGTGCCACGCCATCATTCAAATGAGGGAACGTCCCCGCTGGATCATGCCAGCACAAGATATGTGCCAGTGTGATCCATAGTTTAGAAAGGGCTGTGCAAGCATCTTCAGCCCCTTCTGTAATACCAAAGTGCCCCGGGGGGTATGAGAAGTGGGTGCAAATTCCCATTTCACGACTGAGACACTTTCTGAAAGCTTGCCTCAGTTGTCTAGCGTGCTTTCTGCCCCTCTGTGCAGGGCAGATTAGAAATAAACTCTCCCAAGGGGGCTGAAGGACTGTTTGATCTCTATAGAAGGCCCAATGCCCGGACCGGCCGCCACCCACCCCATTCTTAAGTTAAAGTAAAAAGGCAATTCATGTTATCTAGTTTGCTTTTAGGGGATAGCAGATTGGGGATTTCGTGTCTTCAGTGCGAGGATTTGATATTCACATCCTCCGCACTGTGGAAATAATACGAAGGATATGCACCACACGTTCTCCGAACTTAACCCCTTCACAGCTGGGCAAATTCCCATGCTGTGCTGGGGGGAGGGGGGTCACGCACAGCGCTCCTGTGCTCATGACGAGGTCAGCTCATCATGAGCCACGGTGGTCGTGTGCTCATGACGAGCTGAGCTCGTCATGACCACACCTGTTTCTTTAGAACATTCGGACAGCAGGGGAATTAGCCCAGCGTGCAAGCGTTCTAAAGGTCATGACGAGCTCAGCTCGTCATGAGCACACGAGCACCGTGGCTCATGACGAGCTGAGCTCGTCATGAGATTCGAAGGTGCTATGGGTCTTAATAAGCATGTCTGATAAACTATGAGCCTATTTTTTTTTGATGATCAAATTTATTTGCATTTGAAAAACAAAACATACAAAAAGACAGCATATGATTGCATAGTAGATCAAAGTCCATCTCCGGCAGACAACAAAAACCCAGCCATGATTTAAAGCTTTTGAGCAAGCCACCCCATTTGATAAGCAATATAACATTATAGGAGAGAGATCAAGCACATAACTCAAAACTGTAGGTTTAGCCATTTGCCCCATACCTTATGAAATTTCTCAGGACATTCCCAGGCCTCAAAGAGGAGTTCCTCCTGTGCCGCTCGCTAATCCACCCACCGTCGCCACTTTCGTATGGTAGTGGGTTTGGCCTGAGCCCAGGCCGCTGCGATGTCTCTCTTGGCCACCGCCACCACTGTGCCAAGAAGTGTTTGTCGGCTCTAGAGCTGTCCAGGCCATCAAATACTCCTAGAAGAAGGCGTATGGGATCATAAGGGACCTGCCACGTCAGAGCTAAACTATGAGCCTCTGAAGGATATGGCGGCCAGGAGCCTTGAAGGACATTCAGCACTTGAACCCTTATGTAGATTGTATTAGTATCGCTCAGGAACGGGGGTGAGGCGTTCAGAGTTCATATTAGTCTTATATGTCCCGAATTAGGTAAATGAAGCACAATTTACGTTTGCAGTAAAAAACTGCTTTTATCCGCTGCTTAAGCTATTAGGCCGTGCTGTAAAAACACGGGTTGACCCAATGAGTCGCTGGGACCTGGGTGAATAAGTGATACAAACAAGGTGGACCCAGATACTAAAACGAATAAACCATAAATGAACAGCTTGAATGAATTCAAAGAAATTATAACATTGTTTTTATTCACAACGTGTACCATAAAAAATTATTCATAAAATATATCAGTAATTGATCACATTTGATGCCCCTAAAGAGAAGGAGAGGGAAGGGTGGTGATTGGATGGTGCAGGGACTGAATGAGTAATAGAACAATGGTCACTATGACCTCAATAAACCAGAACTAATAATTAATTTACAGACTTATGAATAATTTTTTAAGCTATTAGGCCATCAGACAAAGTGGATGCATCCCATCCGGAAGTTCTTTGCTCTTTCTTTATAGAAGGGAAAGCAAATCAGTCAAATTTTATTTTAGCTGCTCTTAAAAAAGGCACACGAGTAAAAAGGCAAGCTCTGTATTGAAGTTTGAAAAAAGAAAAGTGTCACTGGGGGGCGCCAGAGGACCATTAAATTAGACATTTTTGTGAGTAAACTTGTCAGGCGCTTACTGTGCCTCGCACTCGGGTAAAGAGGCTTTACAGACTGGCGAGGAGACCTGATCTGTACGATATCAAAGATCCAAATCCAACAAATTAACGCCAACAACTTTTAATTTAACTAAATATTAAGGACAATTCTCAAAATGTGCAATCACTCCACCCGGGCTGGACTGCAAACCAAAATCAATCCTGGTAAAAAAAACATTCAAACCATCTCCACACTGGCAGATTTTGAACGGAAGCAAATCCAAAAACAACTTTATTGTCTCACATAAGTTTTGATTTTGTAGTTGTATCTCAGGTATTGCCGCTTTTTACTAAAATCGCTTGAAGCCATCACATAGGGGCTGATTAGGAGTGTCCTGGACAGGGGATCAGGCACCGGTACTTCCTGCACCTGCTAAAATGCACTGGTTTGGAATTTACCGAGTGCAGTAATTAGCACCTATATACGTTTTGCCCTATGAAATTGTACACTACATATGGCGTTACCTGGTTTTAGCATCAAAATCCTTATGTACCACAGGTTACCAGGTATTTTCCCTCGGTAGATTTCGTCAGGTTTGACCTGCCAATATTACCTTGGTAAAAACTAAGAGGATGCAGTAATTATCACAAAATCTGTAATTCTGATCCCTACACAAAGACAAATGTAGACAGGGATAGGAAACATAAGTGCTACTCCTAATGAAGGCTTTAGAAAATGCTTCAATTGTGGGTACCTTGGTCAGAAGATTGAAATATATGTTAGAAGTAACACAGCTGTGGAAGGCAGGCTGAGCTAGCAGCCCACATACATAGATGAAAGGCAAGAAGGGCAGATATTTTCGAGTTCTGCTAAATTGTATTCCTTTCAGGAAAATGTGAGGCTTATTTCAATCATACAGATTCAGGCCCTGTGTCTTTAAGCTTATTTTATCCTCTAACCAGTACAAACTATTTTAGCTCCAATTTTGCCTGAAACCTGTTTTGTCTATTGTTTGTTTGCCCTCTGTCCTCTGTATCGGGTGCAGGATTGTGTCCCGTTGTATACATTTTCTCCATTTTGTGTCAATCGATATTCCAATTATATTGCAAATTAAAATTCTTTGTCCGGCTGTACATTGACAATATATATATAGTACCTATTTAGGTCTATACTTTATTTGTTTTCCCTACTCTCGCTCTAAGGACCATTGTTTGCTTAAATAATTGATACCCGGGGTCCTTAGTTACTCATCGGGTTCCCTTGTTTGCTTGTAAAAAACTGTGGGGCATATTATCAAGGACAGGTGATACATTATCGCCGCTTTTATCGGCAGGAAACTGCCTATGAAACGGCGATAACGGCCTTGATAATATGCTCTATTAATTCCAATCGAATCCCATGTTCGATGTGTTCACATCGAACATGTGCTTCGATTGGATTTCATAGAGCATATTATCAAGGCCGTTATCGCCGCTTCATCGGCAGTTTCCTGCCGATAAAAGCGGCGATAATGTATCACCTGTCCTTGATAATATGCCCCTGTGTCTTTAAGGGTAGGAATGTTGAGTGCTTGAGACTTTTGATTTAAGCTGTGATATTTTGTATGAGGTCATAGCAGTGCGTCTCCCCCAGACGCAGTGCTATGACCTCATACATAATATCACAGATTGCTCAACAGAACTTGTGAATTGTGGTTTTGCATTAAAACTGCAGCATTCCTTTAAGTGTAGTTTTTAAGGGAGGGGGTTTCCTATGGGTTTATATAACAAACGCTATTTTCTCTTCAAAGTAAAGAATCATAACTTCCCTTTAAACATTTTTTTTTGTGAATTTTGTTTATGTGCACGGTAAAGGGTAGTACCGAACTACAGACACCTTCAGCACAATGAGCACACAATTCCAACAACGGTGATTGCGAATAAGAAAACTGTTTATCTAAGTCAGTATCAATAATATATTAATCACGATGAGGTTTGTAATCAATGTTTTGTTCGTAATACTGTTTGAGAATTATAGGAATTATTATAATTTTCCAACAAACATATTTTGTGTTGTCTTTTTTGCAATTCCTAGCTGATTGTGATTTCTAGAGAATCGACAATAATTCACACTATTACAAATATAACCTCTAACTCTGTAAAATCAAGTTTCACGTCTGCGTTCAAGAGATATTTGCCCCTGAAATCTGTGTAGTATCCTCCATCTTTAGTGTTAGGAATCTTACATTACCGTTGAAGTTGGATCTCTTGTAAACTAAGGGCCTAATTTACTATATATTGATGCCCGTCTGGCAGCAAACCTTCTTGCTGTGCTGCTGATTGTCAAAATAAAAGGGCAGGAATGTGCTGTATCTACAAGATGCGATGCATTCCTGTCCTTCTCCCCTGTGACGGCACACAAACAGCAGCCGTGCACCAACGCAGACACCCTTGCTCAATAGTGCGTTGCAGGAATGATTGTTGTTGTGCAGGAAGGTACACCTTCCTGCACAAAAACAATATTTAATGGCATTCTGCTCATTCTATGTGTGCTGCAGAATGTAGCACACATAGAAAGATGAAAAAACAAGGAGAAATAAAACTATTTCTCCTCGTTGAGCCTCCCCCCTGGGGAGGCGTAGGATTCTGATGCAGCCCCAGGTTTATGACAATTTGTAAATCTGGGAATAGGTCAGGTTCCATGACTGTTTTGTAGGAACACCCACAGCAACACCTATGGAACGCCCCTTTCACGCAGAGTAATGCGTGAAAGGCGGCCATATTTACAAGGCCATGAAAATTCATGCAGTTTGACTTTATGTAACCTTGTAAATATGGGCAGGCACACTGCGCCTCTGGTGCGTCTAATAAAGTGATGCACCGGAGCCGCAATGGGCTTGTAAATAAGCCCCTGAAGGTGCTCAAGGCAATGTCAATGGCTCCATGTCTAGGAGGAGCCAATCTGAATACTAAAAAATGGCTCATAGGCAGATGGTGTTGTATTCCATATAGATGCCCCATAAAGGCGCAGGTAACATTGCAACCTTTCACCTATATTCTTCCCTACATTACATACATAACGGTTCTTAGGGACTGACCTTCTACCTAGATACGACACTGCATTCAGAACGCAGGTTTTTCCCTAGGTCGAATCTCATACATTATGCATGAGTCTTCTTGGAAGCACAGCAGGACTCCTGTATAATATCTCTGTATAAAGTTCAGGCCTGACGTCATCTTTTAGGCCGACAAGGTAACACAGCAAGGTAGGACTCTTGGGGAGACCTATAGGTATATATACATCACATCTTGCTTAGAAGGACAAAGGAGACTAAAACTTTCTGGTTGAAACACTGACAAGAGACGTTGAGGTTCCTGCATGCAGACACTCTAGCTAGCAGTGGTCTAAAATCCCTCACAAGACCAGGACGGGTTCCCATATTCTCTCATTCTCAGGTAACTAGATCCTAGGGGATTCTTGACATAACACCTACACAGATGCTAGGTACATTTGGATACATCTAGTTAGGGAGGTATTGTAGGAGTACTCACTTTTTATCATGTGTTTTACATTCTTGTATGTATTTATGATTATTACAAGATGGTAGAACTTTACCATCCCTTTACTTTCGTAGTACTTCTAATCATATATCTCTGCTACTGTCGAATGGTTGTTGTAGCTCATCTATTCTACAGTAGAATAACAACTGTTCAATAAATCCTCATTGAAAACGCCCAGCCTTTACATAGATATAAAGCAAACTAACCTGTTTCTCGTCCTCTGAAAATCAAAGCAGAATTGGGGGGGCCCTCATATATGATGGAAACGTCTACTCAGCACCCAGAACATTGGGGCTGTTGATCATCTTGTGATCAATGCCATGTCAGCCTAGCAGGCTCTGAGATAGAGCAAAGGGATGGAGGCGGTGAGAGATTCTACTACTATGAACAAATGAAACATGAGCAGAGTGAGGGGGTGGAGGTCACCGAGTCAGTTTAATTTGTAGATTTATCCTGTTGAGGGCAGAGAGGATATCTTGATCTGCTGGTTTAGAATCTTTGGACCTGCTGGATTGGCTGGTGACTTCCAGGCACACAAGATCAGGAGCATAACAAGCCAGCTATGGAGCTTTAGCAGTGCACGAGTCCTTGTCCTCGCCATGAGAAAATGGGCAACACCACAACAGGCTCCACACAGATCTTTGTATATGTAGCTGGAGGTGACTCCAATGAATACACACAGTCCTTCACTATAGTGCAGAAGCCCAATACAAATAAGTTAAAGTCCATGTGTACAGTTTCATTGTATAGTGTCTCTGGTTAGGAGAGACTTTCTCTCCTGGTAGAGGATGCTGGGTAGAAAAGAGTTGTCCCTGCTCACAGCATGGGTTACAGGCTTTTGTGCCAATGTGGCACCACTCAAACAGTGGGCCAATAATACTGCTCTGGTGGAACCTTTGTGTGTCACAGATTGAATAAGGCATTCTTGTTAATTTAGTAATCAGTATCCTTCCCCCTTCTTGCAATCACCATTGCACAAAAAGATGCCCACAAACAGCCATGGATAACTCTAGTGACAGGTATAACTGGAGATGACTGTCATCCAGACGTCACTCACATCAGTCCAATGTTCGCAGCCATGACTGTGCCCACAGTCACAAAGTATTCTCAAACATTTCCATTCATTAAACAAATAAAAACAAAGGGGTTTCTTTTACAAGAGGTCAGTGGATGTTATTTATGTGGGGAGAAACGTATGGACGTTCCTTCCCCTCCACATATACTGTTATTAGGGGACTTCAACTGTAAAATCTCTAATTGTGGCCTTGATTTGTTCAGGAATAAGCTCAGGGAAGAATCTCTCCATATTCCACAAGCTCAGTTCCCGACGAATATTAAGTCCAACAAAAGAAGGAAATTAATTTTGGAAGGTCTTTCTAAGGTGGATTGCTTAATAATAAATGGTAGACTCCCCTCGGACATTCCTGCAGCTTTTACACATAAATCAAAAAATGGAGAATCAATTATTGATTATGTAGTAGCAGATAGTTCTTTTTTCTCTTTCCTGAAGGATGTCTTGGTTGTTAATTCTGAACTAAGCGACCACAAGGTGCTGACTGTTACAGTTGCTCTCAGGCCCCCCCTGTCGGATTCCTGGCACATTGATACTGATTTGGTGAATTTTGGAGCCAGGGCAGGGAAATGCTACTGGAATTCTCGGGTTTTTGAGTGTTTGCTGAGTACCTTGGTATCTACCGTGGAGAATTTGTCCCAATGGGACGGGAGGGAACTCCTAGGTTTTTCAGATTTTTGGGAATTAGTAACCTCAATAGCAAAGAAAGTCCCTCCCATTAAAAAACCTACAGTATTCCCCAAATCACTTCGGCAATTAAATATTGAAATAAATACATTGATAAGGGGTCAATACTTATTATTTAATCAGGAAAGGCATCATAAATTAGCCCTGTTAAAAAGAAGGAGATCAAGGTTGAAGGCTAGATTAAAAAGAGATAAGGAGGATTCTCTATGGATTAAACTCCGGGAATCCTCTTATAAGGGTCAAGCCAGGATATTCTGGTCATTAATTGGCAAAGGTTGTGGCACTAGATCCTGTCCTACGCCAATTGCTATTGATGAGCAGACTTGGGTTCAATATATTGAGCATTTGTATAGCAGTAATGGCTTGCAACAGGATAATGATTCTCTCTATGAGGACTTTCTTCCTTACGATTCACCGTCCGAAAAGGATATCGAATTAGCCATTAAGAGCATGCGCTCTTCTGGCGTGATGGGTCCGGACGAGGTCCCTATTTCTGTTCTAAAACAACAGAGTGAATTATGGAGCAAAATCCTTTATCCAGTGTTTAAATTTTGCTTTATTAGTGGTACCGTTCCCCCATCTTGGAAAGGGAGCATTCTAGTCCCTCTTTTTAAAAAAGGGGCTAGAGATCTACCTCAAAATTATCGCCAAATTGCTTTACTAGATGCTATTGGCAAGGTCTTTGCAAAATGTCTTCTTAATTTAATTTACGATTGGGTGTCTATGGCCGAAATTTTACCTTATGAACAAATCGGTTTTAGACAAAAGCACGGTACTCTAGATAATCTGACTGCACTCCAGGTTATAACGGAGAAATATGTTAAGGTTCGGGGTGGGCGAGTTTACGGCGCCTTCATCGATTTCTCCACAGCTTTCGATAAAGTGGATAGAACATTGCTGTGGGGAAAGTTACTCGATTTGGGGATGCCATCGTTTCTCATCAGATTAGTCCGTGCCCTGCATTCGGATACCTGGTGCAGAGTGCTGTTGGGTGGGGAAAGAGGACTATCTAGAATTATTTCCGCAGCTAATGGGTTAAAGCAGGGTTGCCTATTGGCCCCGTTGTTGTTTTCCCTATATATAGCCGACTTACCCCAGGTTCTCTCTGCAAGTACAGGTATTGCTCCAATGTTGGGGGGTTCCCCAATCGTATGTCTTATGTATGCGAAGACATCTTGATTCTTGACCTAACGCCTAAAGGGTTGAATAATCGCTTGCATGCCTTACATAAGTATGCAGGAAAGCATCATTTGCTGATAAATATCGCAAAAAGTAAAGTGATGTGCATGTCGGGCAGGAAGAATTTTAAATATGCAAACTTTCTTTGGACTGTGGGGGGCCAAAAATTGGAAACAGTGAAATCCTATACTTTTCTTGGCAAAATTGTTACGAGCAACTTAAGCGAAAAAGCTCACATAGCTAATAACATCCGGAAAGCTATTGTCCAGGTAAAGAGTTTGGTGTCTTTATATAAGGCCACGGGCAGAAGGCATTTTTCGATTCTGCTGGATGTATATCAAGCAAAAATCCCTGCCTCTTTACTCTATGGAATGGAGTTAATTGATATGAAAAATTGGAGCTTCTTGAACTCCTCTGAAGGTAAAATCCTACGTAGCCTTTTATCTGTCAACACAGCTAGTTCAACAGCTGCTCTTAGACAGGAATTTGGCTTACGTAGTAGCTGGGTTCAAGGTCTAGCGGGGAGTGTGCGCTGGGTTTTTAGCCTAGCAATGGGTGAGCCAGGCACGTTAAGACATCTTTTAAAAACTGAGCTGCCGGGAAATTTTAATGATTATTCTTTAATTCTAAAAAATTTCAGATATGCTGTGAGTCAATTACAATTAGATAAAGCTGTTTTATTCTCTTTATCACCATATCAACTAAAAACCCTCCTGAAGTCTGCTTCTTGGGAATTAGGGTTTAGACTGGATAGAGAGTTTCGTACTCTGAAAAAAGGTATCACTCCAGTTATTGATTCCTGTCTGGTGAGGAACGCGCAACCCTATGTTCATTGGAACATCCCTCATGGTGTCAGGCGTCTATTGTTTTTAGTAAGACAGGACTTACTTCCTTTGAAATCTCTCTTATCCAGATGGTATGGTTCATCAGCTGTATGTGATTTCTGCTACATGAAAGATCAGGACTTGCTCCATGTTATTTTTGTTTGCCCAGCTTTAATGTCGTACAGGCGAAAGTGGCTAAGACCCATTTGTCTCCAATTGAATATTTTGTCTGCCTCTGATTTCATTTTGGCCATGAATAATCCCCCCAATGAAATGTTTTGTTTTAAATTGTATAATTTTTTTAAATGTTTTTTGAATTTGTATTAGGTGGTAGTTCTGATGTCTAGATTCTTCTGTATATTTTCTAAATATTTTATTCTATGTAAATGTTTTTTCACTTATCCATGACTCTACCGAATGTAATATTATGTCTTTTATGTGGATCTCATGAGAGTTCCGTAGTCATAAATAAATAAAACTTTATTATTACTTTTATGTGGGGAGTTCAGTAGCATCATCCCCGGGCCCAGCTGCTGTACCCATAATCTCTATAATTGCTCCTACCAGACAGGACCTATGGGGACAGGGTTGAGGGGGAAACCCCCCTGAGACTCTCCCCGGTACTGTAAGTTGAGCGTCCCTTTTCATATATTTTGCCTTATATGTCTTTTAAGTGCTCTCTTATGTTGTGCATTTGCTCATTTGTGATTTGTTAAGAGCACAACTCCTCCCCAGAGGGATATCCCGGCGCTAGTCAGAGCCAGTAACTGGTTCTGGTTAATAAGCCTAAAGTGGCTATCGCATAGGCCATTTAAGTTGTTATTTAATTTGCTATTCAAATGGAATGGGATGTGTTTATACCTTCTGTGTCACAATGTGCATTACATTAATTATGTGTTTGATAGATTTTAATGCATATATTAATATATTCATTCGAATTGGGATTAGAAGAAAGCATTACAGCTTCAAGTTTTAACTCCTGTGTGCAAAGGAATGTCTCTTTTCTTACAGCACCATCAATATGTTTATTTTTCTCAAAATAAATGGTTTAGAGAGTATATTATAGCAGTTCACAGCACTCTCTGTGAGCGAGATTGGGTCTTCGAAGACATTTCTGGCAGCACAGCAGTGGGCTCTGGGGTGAGCCTCTCCAAGGCCATTTGAGCTGTTTGTCTCACATCATCATTTCCTTCAAAACCACAACTTAGCCTTGTCTCATAAACATACGAAGTTCATGTACCAATGTGAGTTGATTCTGTTGAAAAGCTGAATCCCTCATTGTTGCAAATCCTTTGAGATGCACTTAAGAATTATGATGTTGTCTGCTTTCATAACATTTGCATTTTTGTGCCTACACCCTGGGTCAGATATTGTAGGTTCTGCATTATTTTCTTTCATTTATACTGCACTAAAATTGGCTTACAATAGCATCTTTAAAAATAATGGCGTGAATGTCTTGTATCTGCGCACTTGTGATAAAAGGTTGCCAGAACAGCGATAAATCAACATACGTCTGACAGCCTATGGCATTGTTCAATGCCCAATATGCATTATGTCCTGGTAAGTTGTTGGATTTACATGTGCCATAAGGCCCTTTCCTTCAGCTTAGAATGGGTAAGTTGGTCAATACCCGTACTTGTCAAAGGGCCACAAAAAATCTACTGGAACTGAAACCTGTTTACATATTGCTTGTGAAAACATAACCCTTTTGTATTTTGCGGTATGGTTGAGCCTAAATAGAAGCTTTTGCTGAAGTCAGGGAAAGTCGGTAAACTCTCCTCCTCAGAGGAGGCAAGTCAAGTTTCTCCAATGGCTGATTTAGACTAGATTCTAGAGCACCATTCTGGATGGCAAGCCTTCAACGTCACCACAATCTGACACAATGGACCTGAGCTGCTCGCAGAACACACTAAGGGCCAGATGTAGGTAAATCATATTTACCGACTCTAAAATACCGAATTTTTACCGATTCGGTATTTTAGATTCGGTAAATAGGATGTAGGTAATTATTCGGTAATTTTTACCGAATCGGAATGATTCGATAATTACCGAATCGGTATTTACCGATTCGGTAATTGCCATTAATTCCTATGAGCCTTGAGGCCCATAGGAACCTATGGCAATTACTGAATCAGTAAATACCGATTTGGTAAAATTACCCAATTGACAAGGGGGACAGGGTGTCACTTTGACACCCTGTTGCACCCCTGATTCAGGCTTGTGTGCCATGTGACACACATACATGCCCTTAGGGCATGTCTGTGTGCCACATGGCACAGGTGTACATGCACAGAGGTGCATGTACACAGGAATTCGTTATTTACCATGCAATAGTATTACATGGTAAATAACGAATTCTTAGGGGCCTGTGGCACTGTTTGCAGTGCCACCTACATATTGATTTACCGATTCGGTAAATTTACCGAATCGGTATTTTACATAATCAGTAAATTTACAGATTCTGTAAAATTTTGGCCCCCTACATCTCAATCACCAAATACCGGTCAGTAACGGCCGAAATTGGCCGTTGCCGACCGGTATTTGGTGACCTACATCTGGCCCTAAGACTTGGCAGTAAAAAATAAATTGACGTCCAGTATGTTACAGGTAGCTTATATAAGATATCTATATACATTTAGCATCCTATACTTTCACCATTCAAGGCAATTTGGTCATAGATGTTTCATAAAGTGTATAGTAGAAAATCAACTGATTTTTTGTAAATTCTTACATACATCTTGACTTATTGGTTTGTATATAGGTTAGTATGCAACAGTGCAAGCTTCCTTCACAGCACCCCAGGAGCAACTCTACAAGAATAATTCACACACAAAGATCGGAGGCAGCACAATCAACCACAGTTTGCCTAACAAGGGGTCAATTGAAATAGACATATTTGCCCATGTCGTTAAACATAACTGTCACCTGTGGGTGTTGCTAGCATTTTTGGAATGATGTTACTGTGTTCAATATTTGATCATTGGTGTGGCAGGTGTTAGGCATGAGGGTGTTAATGCTCAAACATGACTGGGACCCATCTGTTGGTGTCGTGGGACAAAGAGACAGGCCGCAGGCTTGATATGAGATGTGTAGGCACTCCCAGAAAGCCCAAGCAATTGGAGCCCTAAAAGGGACATCGATTTCCGTGAGAAATCCCTGGGTCTCTCTTGGTAGTGTGGGTCAAGCATCAAGGCTTAGCCCTGTGAATTGTATAGGGTACATGTGAAATAAACAACCAAAAACAAAACACCTAAGAAATAAATATTTTAAAAGGAAAGCAAAAGTCAACAAAAATTGAAGAAAATAGGATGTGGGGATAAAAAGTTACAAAGGAAATAAAAATGATTCCTTTAAAAAACATAAAAGTAAAAATCTACTTTTTGCATTAAGGGTGTGGTAGGCTGGGAACCCAGACACCATTTACAAGTAATGTGCGACGTGGCCCAGCTCAGTAAAAATTGGTGGTTGTTCCTAGAGAAATGTTTTACCTTTGGACTTTTCTGGAGGTCATGGGTCTTTATCGAGGAAGGTTGGAAGCCACAGACGTTAAGGGGCACATAAGGTAGTATACATTGTTTGAACTTTCGCAATTTAGTATTGGACTTTCCACGAAAAAGCTCAGAGCATAAAAAAACACTAAGGGCCAGATGTAGGAGCCCTAATACCGGTCGGTAACGGCCGAATTCGGCCGTTACCGACCGGTATTAGGGTTTCCAGATGTAGGGGGCCTATATTTTACCGATTCTGTAAATTTACAGAATCGGTAAAATACCGAATCGGTATATTTACCGACTCGGAAAATCCACATGTAGGTGGCACTCCTAAGAGTGCCACAGGCCCTTAAGAATCAGTATTTTACCACCCAATACTATTGGGTGGTAAAATACCGAATTCAGGTGTGCATGCACATCTGTGCATGCACACCTGTGCAATGTGACACACTGACATGCCCTTAGGGCATGTCTGTGTGCCACATGGCACACAAGTCCGGAAATGGGGTGCTAGAGGGTGTCAAAGTGACACCCCCTGCAACCTTGCAGGATTCGGTATTTACCGACTCGGTAAATACCGAATCTGTATTTCCCATTGATTCCTATGGGGTTCAAGGCCCATAGGAATCAATGGGAAATACAGAATCGGTATTTACCGATTCGGTAAATACCAACTCTTACTCGGTAATTTTTTACCTACATCTGCCTCCTTCCAATTTACCGACTCTTAAATACCGAATCGGTATGAGTCGGTATTTAAGAGTCGGTAAATCGGATTTACCTACATCTGGCCCTAAGTGGCTTATTTACAAGCCCCTTTCCCCACCAGTGTGTCACTTTTTAAATGGTAAAAAGTGATGTACTGCTGGCGCAAGGGGCTTGTAAAATTAGCCCGTAATTTGCTCAGGCTCTGACTTTTTGGGCTATGCATGGCACCTTGGAGGCAGAGATTACATTTTCCAATTGCCAACTTTCACAAAAAGTCCAATTATATTGATTTCTTTGTGCAGACAGTTTCCAAATCTTCAAAACTGGTTTGCTGGATCTCAATCCATTGGTTCGATTGTAGGCAGCTCACCAAAACTTTAGTTCAGGTGCACAGAAAAATGTATAGTTCCAATTTGTCTGTGTGAGTTCTCTGTAGCAATAGCTTTCTCTTTCTCAGGATCTTCTGAGGTCTCCAAACACAAAAAATTAGACTGACAGGGGCAAGCAAGAGAAATGTTAATTTGTAACGGGCCCACTGGTTTTCCTCAAGGCAGTATGCAACGTCCTCTTTTCACCAGAACATCTTTACTCTCCAGTCGCAGAAGAAAAGAGAGAAACCAGGAGGGAAATCAGGTTATTTTAGCACAACCTGGAGCCAAGTATCCTTGAAGATCAACCCAGTGGTGGTTGGTGACACATAAATATGGTGTGGAGCTATTGCATCATACATTAAAACACACACACATACATTAAAGAACTACATTAAAACACAAAAACACATTGAAATAAACATCCAAAAAACAAAAAATAAATGGTAATTACCTTATCCTGCAGCAGGTCCTCGATGCGCTCCAGACTCCTCTGAGCGTGAAGTGACGTCACATAGCCAACTACCTTATCCAATCAGATGCTGCTCTGAACGAAGCATCTGGATTGACTGGAGTAGGCTGCCTCAGCGCTCCAAAAGGCTCCCCAACCCAGCTCTTGGTTTGACTGTTGCAAGGTAGCCAGCCAAACTGACATGCGCAGTTCATACTGAAGGGGCCAGTCATCCTTGCTGCCAATCAGCAGCAATGAAGCACTGGCCCCGCCCTCTCTGTTCGGTAGAAAACTGGAAACATAAAATGGTAATAAAGTCCTTTTATTACCATTTTTCCAGCTTTCTGCGCAGCAGTGTGTGTGGAGGGGGGGGGGTGCGCTCCTCCGCTCCTATGGAGGAACCACCGCTGGATCAACAGGAGTCTAGTATTACTAGGTCTAAAGTATCTGTTTGGACTCAAGATTCATGCCATAACAGCGGATAACCATCTCCCCAGACCTGTTTCTGTTAGGCATGCAGAAGTTCTTCAGTGCAGCAAGCTGAACAGTATTTTCTTTTTGTCTTCTGTTCCAAGCAGCTTTGTCTGCTGAAAGTGTGTCAAGCTGGACATTTACAGGGGATATATCTTTCGGCTTTGGTGATGAACAAATGTTCTCAGGCCTCTTCTTGCCATGTTTTAAAGTAGAGTGACATTATTTCTGTTCTGGGTAAAAGAATATTCTACATTCTTTTTCACCACAGAAAAGAACTGACGGGGCGTGGCTTAGCCGGCGATCATGGCGGTCGTGTAGAGCAAGAGCTCCGACCAGCCTGATCTTATTCTGTTCGATAATCCTGGCCCTGGGCTTCCATTCACACACCCGACGACCCAGTGTTGCTTCCTGGTCGGTGGACGGTGCCCAGTAGCAGCGGAGGTCCAGCAGCAATCCCGTGAGCCCAGCGGCAGACCCAGAGAGGTCGCGAGGCCCGGGCAGTCCGGCGGGGCCTGTAAAGAGGGGAGCCTCCATTTTATGCCGGCGGGGCCTGTGAAGCCGGGACCTAAATTTTGGGGGTGACCTGCGCAGGGTGAGGCTGCCGGCGACCGAGGCGGTAGAGGCGCCGCCCAGGTGCTCACCTCTGGAGCCGGACTGCATTGTGCCCCTGCCCCCATCACAGGATGACTGCCTGGAGGTGCGGCGCCCTGCACGGTGGGGCAGAGACTGAGTCCCGGAGGGGCGAGTGAGGGGAGCCACCATTTTATGCCGCCCGTTCATCGCGGTAACGGCGGAGAGCCCCGTTGGGGTGGAGAGCGCCTAGCAGTGCCCTGGCGGCAGACGACGGACGGCAGCGCCTTGCGGTGAGTGGTGTGCGCCTAGTTGCCTGGAGACTCGGTGGTCAGATGGGGCACCGGCGGGAGGGAGCCTGAGAAGCCTTGTGGTTGGGGAAGAGTCACAGAGGAGCGGGATCGGCTGGGGCGTCACGAGGGGGTTCCCTGGGACCGCTGAGGATCCTGCTGGCCCAGTGAGGCTTGGTGCTGGTGCTTGTGGGGACTGACACCTTTAAGGGACTTATTACGCTCGTGGCTGCGACTGGCCCTCAGACTCTGGATTGTGAATCAGAACGCCACCTATACGGATCGTTTCCATAGCCCTGACCGCTTGCCTGGTGCACTATGATGCGAGGCGGGGCCGGAGGGGGTCAGGGCAAGCAGGGGCCCATTGATAAATATACGGAGGCGGTGGGTCCTGGTGGCCCCTCGGTGCCCGCACCAGACAACGCAGCATTACTGGAGGCGATTACGCAATCAAGGGACATGCTGGACGCTAAGATAGGGGCAGTCGGGGCCGATGTCACCCTTCTCCGCAAGGACTTGCAGAATACGGTGGAGCATATCACGGGCGCAGAGACCCGCATTTTGGAGGTGGAAGACTAGGGGCCCGATATAGGTAAAATTGATTTACCGATTTTTAATTACCGAATTTTACCGATTCGGTAATTGAAAATCGGTAAATCAATCTGGTGGACATGTAGGTATTTCCAGATGTGGAAATAACGATTCTGTAACAGTCAGTATTTACCGATTCTGTAAATACAGAATCGGTATTTCCCATTGATTCCTATGGGCTTCAAAGCCCATAGGAATCAATGGGAAATACCGATTCTGTATTTACAGAATCGGTAAATACCGAATTTTGCAAGGGTGCAGGGGGTGTCACTTTGACACCCTCTGGCACCCCACAATAGGCATGTGCGCCATGTGGCACACAGACATGCCCTAAGGGCATGTCTGTCTGTCACATGGCTAAGTGTGCATGCACACATGTGCATGCACACCTGAAATCAGTATTTTACCACACAATAGGATTGTGTGGTAAAATACCGATTTTGTAGGGCCTTTGGGACTCAGAAGAGTCCCACCTACATCAGAGAATTACCGAATCGGTAAAAATACTGATTCGGTATTTTACAGAATCGGTAACTTTACCGAATCGGTAAAGTTACCGATTCTGTAAAATTGTGCCCCTACATGCCAAATCATGTATACCGGTCGGTAACGGCCGAAAATACCGATTTTCGGCCGTTACCGACCGACCTACATCTGGCCCTATGTGTCTATATTAAAACGAAAGGTCGCTGATATGGAAAAGATTCAGAAGGGCCTGGTCCAGAGGGTGGAGGACGCGGAAGGGCGGGCCCGTCGCAACAACCTGCGCTTTCTTGGCTTTCCGGAAGGATGCGAGGGGGACAACGTGGAGTCATTCATAGCCCGGTGGTTGGAGGGCTGGCTCCCGGCTGACGCCCTGTGTAGATGCTTTGTGGTGGAGAGAGCCCATCAAGCGTTGGTACAGAAGCTCCCGGTAGGAGCGCGCCCGAGGCCGATCATCGCCAAACTCCTGAACTATTCCGACCGGGACGTCATCCTGCGGCAGGCGAGGATAAAAGGCACCCTCATGCACGAGAACGCCAATATCATGATCTTTCCGGACTACACAAGGCTGGTGCAGCAACAACGCCAGTCCTTCCTAGCGGTCAAAGCCCGTCTTCGCGGCCTAAAGCTTCAATATGCGCTACTCTACCTGGCGCGTGTGGTCTACAAGTCCCGTACGTTGTTCTTTGACACTCCCGAAGAAGTATTCCAATGGACGGACGAGACAGTGAAGATTCGACTTAATACAGCCAAGGAAGGAGAATCGATTCATCTTCGAGTGGGATCGCTAGGGAGGGCCTCAGGAGCCAGCGCCAACGCCGCAGAACATCACGCTCGGGCAGGAGTATGCGCTCGGGCTCGGCCGCATATCAGAGTGACCCGACACAGGAGCAGCCTCCAGATGCGCATTGATGGCAGAGAGACATGAACATGGACCAATGTATAAGATGTTTAAGAAAGCTCAGGTGCATTGTTGATTTTGGCTGGGAGCCCGTCCCGTTCAGTGTGGGAGGGTGGGAGTGACAGCCTAGTTCCCATGGGCTGGCACTGGGGGATCCATTGGAGCACGTGGGTCTTGCTCCCCGTTGGGGGCTAGGCCGCGATCCATCCGCGACAGGTGCTTCCATGTTCGGGAGGTGCGGGGTGGGAGGAGGATGGGGGGCTGGGAGATTTTGGGGTCTGGGGATGGGGGGTTCTGTTTGCGTGTGCTCTGCCGCCTGCTGTTTGCCATGTACCATACCAGCTGTGTGTTGGAGTTGATGGCTCCGTCTCTGTTGTATTGATCAAATGTCTGATGTTAGGGAGGGAGGGCGGGTAGGCCCTGGGTGGCTACGAGTCATGAGTTGGAATGTGAGGGGTATGCTTGACAAGGTAAAACGGGGAGCAACATTCCGATATGCCGAAAGAGTGGGTGTGGACGTTCTACTTCTGCAGGAAACCCCTCTGCTTGGTACCAAAGCACTGTGTCTGCAACGCTCAGGGTTTACACTTGCATTTCACTCTGGCTTCGCAAGGGGCTCCAGGAGGGTTGGGGTTCTTATACATCGCAGGGTACCATACATACATAAGCGCGTCTGGACAGATACACTGGGCAGGTACATTATCGTGCAGGGAGAGGTATGCGGGGACAGGGTGATCCTTGGTAGCGTATATGCCCCGCCGCCACTACAGTGGTCTCTGGTGGAAAAGGTCCTATCCCTGTGGGGTGATGTGCCTGATTCTTTGTCCATTGTAGGGGGGACTGGAATGATGTCATAGACAAAAGTAGCGACAGGTGGCGGAGTGGGGCAGTGGCTACAGACCAAGGGGTTGAGAGACCCACCACTAGACTGTCTGCATTGGTTACAGGGCTCGACTGGTTAGACGCCTGGAGGTATAAGCATGGTGCACGCAGGGAATATACATACTTTTCTGCGGCGCGAGAATTGTTCTCCAGACTGGATTATATCTTCATTCCGAGAGCGCATGCCTCTAGAATATTGTCGGCAGTGACTGTACCGCGGGCTCTATCTGACCACTCGCCGCTGCTGGCCGTGCTTATCGTGGGCCCGGCCACGCAGCCATTTCGGTGGCGGATGTCGGCCTGGCACTTGACGCAAGACGAGTACAAAACGCACCTGACAGTTGAAATAGACCACTACCTGACAGTGAATGTGGGGTCAGTGGACTCCCCGACTATTCTCTGGGAGGCCATTAAGCCTACGCTACGGGGTGTAGATATCTCCTGGTGTGCGGCGGCCCGAAGGGAGAGACGGAAGGATCTAGTGCGGCGCCAGGCAGAACTGGAGGTGTTGGAACGTAGAGGTCGGGAGGAAAATGGCGGACCGGCCAGACGACAGTTGGCACTGGCACAACAACAATACGCCACGGTCCTGATGGATGAGGCGCGGCAGGCCTGGTTGGCGACTCGCAGTTGGAACTACCAGTGGGGCGACAAGTCCTGCAAGATGCTACACCGTCTATGCCAGGGTACTATACATGCCTAACCGCTGCCCCGAATTGTGACCCCCGAGGGGGAGCCTATGCTTGATCCCCAGGCGATCGCGGAGTGCTTTACCAGGTATTATGAGACACTGTACGCGCCCCGGGAGTGCCTGGAGGCCGAGGTGATTCAACGCTTCATAGACAATCTCCCGCCGAGAGCGGTCTCAGATGAAGTACGGGATTTGTTGGATCGACCCCTGTCAGACGAAGAGTTAGGTGCTGCCCTGGGGGAGCTGAAACCCGGGTAAGGCGCCAGGCCCCAACGGGTTTCCCAGCAAATTTTTTCGGAGGTTTTCGGTCCAGTTGGGCCCACATCTTCGGCCGGTGGTAATGGAGGCGTGCAAGAACGGGGCGCTCCCATCAGACTGGCGGCATGCGGAGGTCATGGTTTTTCTGAAGCCCGGAAGACCCCCGGAGAGTCATGCATCCTACCGTCCGATCTCGCTCCTGAACACCTAAGCCAAAATTCTGGTAAAGGCCCTGGCCACCAGACTCAAGCCGTATATCACGGACCTGGTCCACCCGGATCAGGCTGGGTTTATGCCACAGCGGGCTACTCGCCATAACATCAGACGGGCTCAGATTGCTGTATCTGCCTGGAAATGTCTGGGGGAACCGGCTGCGTTGTTTCTAGCAGACATGGACAGGGCCTTCGACTCCCTGAGCTGGACGTACTTATTCGCCTTGCTGCGCCGCTTGAATCTCGGCCCGCGTTTTCTGGCGTATGTCCAGTTACTGCACACAGACCTCACTGCACCGGTGCGTGTCGGGGGTGCGGTGTCCCGCCCGTTCCCGGTCCAACGGGGGACGCGGCAGGGCTGCCCCCTCTCCCCATATTTATTTGCGCTCGCTATGGAGCCTCTTGTGCCGTGGGTGCGTATCGACGCTCAGCTTAAAGGCTTTCGCTGGTCACCAGGCCTCACGGATACGATAGCGCTATATGCTGATGACGTGCTGTTCTTTCTTACTGATTTAGACCGCTCCGGGTCGCGACTCTTACGTATATTACAAATCTTCGGCGAGACCTCTGGCCTGTATATGAACCCGGGCAAATCCACGCTCTGGAGGCTGGGCGATCAACAGAGTGTTGGGGACTGGGCATCAGGCCTCCAGGTGGCGACGGACAGGCCGAAATACGTGGGGGGGTTTTCTATCTGAAGATGCGGCTATATCCCAGGATCGCAATCTTAATCCGGTGTGGGATCGTGTTCGTGAGAAGTTATTTACACAGGAGCATATTACGTGTGAAAAGAATTTGGAAAAATAAAACTTAATGAAGAACAATTTGGGAGTACGAGTTGTAATTACTGAATAAGGTGAAAAGTTACCAAATACGTTTGACGCTGTGCGCCTGGTTTGGAGTGGAGTTCCACTCCATCATTAACTATTGTGTGCGTGAGGACATGAAGGTCTGGGCGAGAATGCGCTATCTATATTTATATAAAGAAAGTGGTCCTAGACACAGATTTTAAACACGGCTAATGATGTGAGTATTACTTCTTCACAGTCAACAAATAGTCAGACTAAATCTGAACATATAAACACATGGAGATGTATTATTAGCTTAATTCAGCTCAAATTGCAACAAAAAAGCAAAAAATGCAAAAAACCCAACACAACAGTATTACAACAAATTCTACTGCAGTTTATTTACAAATTCATAAAATTTCGGCAAAAAGAGAGAGGAAAGGAAAGGGTGGTGCTCGAGTAGAGGAAGGTGTAAGTATAGATTTAAAGTGATTCAGTGCAAAAAAGAAATTATTTGTACATTGCACATATAAAGCCTACCCATTCACAATTTATATACAATATTATACAGGGGGACAGGGAGGGGCAGGTGTAGGCTTAAAAAACAACGGGGGGATCGTCGACGTTTCGACCCTGGCGCAATAAGGGAAAGTCACGACCTCTGCTGCGGGTCTTCTTCAGGACGGTGATGGGGACAAGGGGCAGGGAAGCACCTGTAATGGTAAGTATAAATATTTTACAATTTTTAATGTGGGGTTCCAATCTAAAAGAAGTTAAAAAAGAGGTGTTGGGTACGTTACCAAATGAGAATGATAAGGTGTCGCAATTCAAGATCAGTTGGGCGATGCACCTATGTAAAGTAAAGACAGACCGGGAAACTGTTAGCCCATCTCCAAAGGCACAGTCACCCCAAGTTGTCAGAAAGGAGGTGTTCAGCAAAATTAAGACTCACCTCTGGTTGATAAATTTGGCACAGACTAAGGGTTCAGTCGAGTACCAGTATGTACACAATGGGCAGTCAATTCAATCGTGCTGCATAAAGGAAAGAGGAACCAATCAGTCCCATAGTACACTTAATTGCACAGCAAGTAAGTTCCATAAGTGCACAGCATTGCACAGCAAGTAAGTTCCATAAGTGAAGAAACCACACTCACCCTAGTCCAGTGGCACGGTGGAAATTGTACCGGCAATTGAGGGCGAGAGGGAACTAAGTTAAGTTCGAATGAATCCTGTGTAGGAAAAAAACCAGGTATGAACCCATGTGGTAATTTCACCAATACACAGCTACAATGCTAGACAGTGACCGTTCGAAAATACCCATGCAAACAGTAGTAAGTGTAACACAAAATGACCTGTATCACAACAAATGTCCAGCTCGTAGTACACCGTTAACCAAGTCCGCCTGTACAGGATAACCTGTGTTACTACATCCATCCAGGTCAGAGTCCAATATTGGAATTGAAAAAATATATATAGACACCAAGCGTGTTGATTATCACGTTCACAGTGGGTCATAAAATGACCTGTATAATAACAATTGTCCAGGTAGGAGTATACCGTTAAACAATTCCGCCTGTATAAGATGACCTGTGTTACTACATCCATCCAGGTCAGAGTCCAATATTGGAATTAAAAAATATAGCCGCCAAGCGTGTTGATTATCACGCTCACAGTGCATCAGACTAACCGCATTTAGTACCGCTCGTCTAAATATACCATATTATCAAAGCGTATTAAAGTTAGCACGTTAAAGTTGGCACGCCAAATGCGTTAATTATCGCGCTCACAGTGGGTTAAAAGCGCGTCTAAGTTTACCTTAATGACACAGCGATATCCCCAATAATACAAGGACGTGGGGCGGCCAGACCGCAATTCATAAATCTACTCGAAGTGTAGCTTCCGTCTCACGCGACCGGCTGGTACCACGTGGTAGGGCACCACCAATTGCAGCTAAGTAGGCGCATGGAAGTAAACGAAGGACTCGAGCATTATGGAAATCAAGAAAGGACTACTCAAACGCAAGTGAATGTAAACAAGGGACTGAATCCGAGTGAAAAATGGATGATGCTACAAGGGGATTGATTACACGCTAGTAGTGCCATATTAGTTGGAAATTCAAGTGGTCCAATTAAAGCTATAATGATTTGACATTTCTCATAAATGAAAATTAATACATTTTGACAAAAATTGTATCTATAAACATTTCATGAATTACAAACAATAAAACATAAAAAACACAATGTTAGACAATGACAAATAACAATATATATCAAGTACATATTCATGGGAATACAGTATTATGGCTGCTGTTAAGGCATATTACTGGTGAATTACAATTCCAGTGGCACAAGGGACCGTGACAAAGGGCATCATGGCAGAAGGAAAGGTGACAGATTCGACAGGGGTCAGCCAATTGGTAAAAGTGCCATTTGTCTCATGACTTCCTCCTTTTCATTCAAGCCCCTATTCACCGTATCAAAAAAATGCATCCACCTGCATTCACGGATGCTGATTGATTGTGCCAGATTACCTCCCCTGGGATTGCGATTGACTTTCTCAATAACACACCATCTAAGACTTTCAGGTGTGTGATTGAATCGGACAAAATGATCAACAAGGGGCGCTCCCTGTACTTTACACCGGACCCTGCTGCAGTGCTGCAGGATGCGGATTTTCACCTTCTGAATAGTTTGCCCTATGTACATAAAACCACAGGGGCAAAAGATGGCATATATTACCCCCATGGTATTACAATTGGTGTGATTCTGTAGGGTGTAAGTGAAATCATTGTACGTGCATTCCTTAACTTCCAAGCCCATGTCACAGGCCTTACAAGATCCACATTTAAAATGACCTACAACAGTAGGGAGATTCCATAATGTGGTCTGACTCTCCGCATTTTTCTTCTGCAACATAGAATGCACAACAAAATCTCTGACGCTCTTTCCTTTACGGAAGGCATGCATAGGGGGGTCCGGCACACCTGTCTCTTCTGCTACCAGGTGCCAATGGTTGTTAATAATCCTTTTGATCTCCGTACTCTTGGTGTTAAACGTAGTAACACATATCAGCCTCTCCTCTTCACTATCCTTCCTTGTTTTTGGTTCTAACAATACCTCTCTGTGACAGAACCATGCTCTTTTGCGAGCCTTTTTTACCAGGCTCCTTGGGTAACCCCTCTCAACCAGCCGGGTCATCAAGATGGTAGACTCCGTAAAATAGTCCACTTTGCAACTGCAATTTCTCCGCAATCTCAGGAACTGTCCATAGGGGAGATTGTCCCTGAGATTGCGGGGATGATGGCTGGAATATCTTAACAGAGTGTTAATCCCAATCCCAGGGGAGGTAATCTGGCACAATCAGGAGGAAGTCATGAGACAAATGGCACTTTTACCAATTGGCTGACCCCTGTCGAATCTGTCACCTTTCCTTCTGCCATGATGCCCTTTGTCACGGTCCCTTGTGCCACTGGAATTGTAATTCACCAGTAATATGCCTTAACAGCAGCCATAACACTGTATTCCCATGAATATGTACTTGATATATATTGTTATTTGTCATTGTCTAACATTGTGTTTTTTATGTTTTATTGTTTGTAATTCATGAAATGTTTATAGATACAATTTTTGTCAAAATGTATTAATTATTTTTCATTTATGAGAAATGTCAAATCATTATAGCTTTAATTGGACCACTTGAATTTCCAACTAATATGGCACTACTAGCGTGTAATCAATCCCCTTGTAGCATCATCCATTTTTCACTCGGATTCAGTCCCTTGTTTACATTCACTCGCGTTTGAGTAGTCCTTTCTTGATTTCCATAATGCTCGAGTCCTTCGTTTACTTCCATGCGCCTACTTAGCTGCAATTGGTGGTGCCCTACCACGTGGTACCAGCCGGTCGCGTGAGACGGAAGCTACACTTCGAGTTGATTTATGAATTGCGGTCTGGCCGCCCCACGTCCTTGTATTATTGGGGATATCGCTGTGTCATTAAGGTAAACTTAGACGCGCTTTTAACCCACTGTGAGCGCGATAATTAACGCATTTGGCGTGCCAACTTTAACGTGCTAACTTTAATACGCTTCAATAATATGGTATATTTAGATGAGCGGTACTAAATGCGGTTAGTCTGATGCACTGTGAGCGTGATAATCAACACGCTTGGCGGCTATATTTTTTAATTCCAATATTGGACTCTGACCTGGATGGATGTAGTAACACAGGTCATCTTATACAGGCGGAATTGTTTAACGGTATACTCCTACCTGGACAATTGTTATTATACAGGTCATTTTATGACCCACTGTGAACGTGATAATCAACACGCTTGGTGTCTATATATATTTTTTCAATTCCAATATTGGACTCTGACCTGGATGGATGTAGTAACACAGGTTATCCTGTACAGGCGGACTTGGTTAACGGTGTACTACGAGCTGGACATTTGTTGTGATACAGGTCATTTTGTGTTACACTTACTACTGTTTGCATGGGTATTTTCGAACGGTCACTGTCTAGCATTGTAGCTGTGTATTGGTGAAATTACCACATGGGTTCATGCCTGGTTTTTTTCCTACACAGGATTCATTCGAACTTAACTTAGTTCCCTCTCGCCCTCAATTGCCGGTACAATTTCCACCGTGCCACTGGACTAGGGTGAGTGTGGTTTCTTCACTTATGGAACTTACTTGCTGTGCAATGCTGTGCACTTATGGAACTTACTTGCTGTGCAATTAAGTGTACTATGGGACTGATTGGTTCCTCTTTCCTTTATGCAGCACGATTGAATTGACTGCCCATTGTGTACATACTGGTACTCGACTGAACCCTTAGTCTGTGCCAAATTTATCAACCAGAGGTGAGTCTTAATTTTGCTGAACACCTCCTTTCTGACAACTTGGGGTGACTGTGCCTTTGGAGATGGGCTAACAGTTTCCCGGTCTGTCTTTACTTTACATAGGTGCATCGCCCAACTGATCTTGAATTGCGACACCTTATCATTCTCATTTGGTAACGTACCCAACACCTCTTTTTTAACTTCTTTTAGATTGGAACCCCACATTAAAAATTGTAAAATATTTATACTTACCATTACAGGTGCTTCCCTGCCCCTTGTCCCAATCACCGTCCTGAAGAAGACCCTCAGCAGAGGTCGTGACTTTCCCTTATTGCGCCAGGGTCGAAACGTCGACGATCCCCCCGTTGTTTTTTAAGCCTACACCTGCCCCTCCCTGTCCCCCTGTATAATATTGTATATAAATTGTGAATGGGTAGGCTTTATATGTGCAATGTACAAATAATTTCTTTTTTGCACTGAATCACTTTAAATCTATACTTACACCTTCCTCTACTCGAGCACCACCCTTTCCTTTCCTCTCTCTTTTTGCCGAAATTTTATGAATTTGTAAATAAACTGCAGTAGAATTTGTTGTAATACTGTTGTGTTGGGTTTTTTGCATTTTTTGCTTTTTTGTTGCAATTTGAGCTGAATTAAGCTAATAATACATCTCCATGTGTTTATATGTTCAGATTTAGTCTGACTATTTGTTGACTGTGAAGAAGTAATACTCACATCATTAGCCGTGTTTAAAATCTGTGTCTAGGACCACTTTCTTTATATATATACAGTTACCCAGGTCCTATTGATTTCTTGGGTTCACCCCATTGTTTTCAATGATGCTATCTATACTTGGCAGGTCTGCTATATTCAAAATGATGGCGCTCCCACGCTTGGTGTACCAGCTTCAGAACCACCCGCATGCGATTCCGCCCCGCTGGTTCCGGCAGCTTAACTTGGCTCTGAGTGGCTTTTTGTGGGAGGGTGGCTTAGCACGGGTGGCCCTGCAGACGTGCTTCCTGTCGACCTACACCGGTGGTCTGGCTACATTGGATGTGCTCTCGTATTATCAAGCGGCGCATCTCCTGGTACTGAATGGCTGGTGGTACTGCGACGGGGGGGACCCGGCTTACGCTGTTGAAAGATATTTAATGGGCTCTGCATCCCTGCACATGTTGTTGTATGCAGCTCCTCTCCGGAGGTCCCTTCCCTCGGCCACGCAGGTGGTCTTCCATGTGTGGAGACAGGCACTGCGGAGGATGGGCTGGTGGAATGTCCTTACGCAGGAAACCCCCCTTTGGCATAATGGTCGATTGCCCCAGCTGGCTGCACTGTCGGGCTTTAGGGGATGGGATACAATAGGCATTTCGACCCTGGGCGACGTTTTGTCCAGAAATACTCTCAAATCCGTTGCGAACTTGCAGGAGGACTTTGAGATGCCCCGCACACAGTTCTTCAAATACCTCCAGTTCCGCCATGCCATGCCTTGGCACCCTCCTTGGTGGGCCTGGAACATATCCCTGACTTCAGTCCATTAGAAGCCAAACTCTTTATGGGGGAATCACCCGATACGAAACTGTTGAGCATATACCAGACGCTGGTGCGTCATTGCTCCTCGGACCTGAGCGGCCTTAAGGCTCACTGGGAGTAGGATGTTGGGAATTTAGACGAGGAAGACTGGGTTGAGGCCCTTGAGAGCGCCAAGGGGGCGGCAATCTCCACGCGCTTGCGACTTATCCAGTTTCATAATTTACACCGCACATACTACACCCGGCAGCGCCTGTGGAGGGCGGGATTAGTAGCGTCCCCCGAATGCCTTCGCTGTGGCCAGGAGGTAGGCACACTGCTACACACAGTCTGGGAATGCACATCGCTTAGGAGGTTCTGGGATGGGGTCCACTGTGGCCTGAATGAAGTCCTGGCCTGGGATCTACAGAGAGACCCTAAACTAGCACTCTTGCATGTCATGGCAGGTGTTAGGGGGAACAGGTATAAACGCCACCTAATGTTGCTCAGATTTACACTGGCGAAGCGTGACATTGCCAAAGCATGGAAGGCGCCCGAGCCCCGTCGCTTACGGCCTGGAAGAACGGGATGGACTTTTGTATGGGGATGGAGCAACCCGTATTTTTAGCAAGGGGGTGTCCCGGAAGCACTTCAAAATTTGGAAGAGGTGGGCAGATTATCGGGGCCTGGACTTGGACCCGCCACCTGAGGAGGCCACCCTCCCGACATTATAATGAGATGGACTATGGGCAGTCCCGGTTGGTGTTATATGTACATGGCAAAGTTCTACGTATAAATTCTCTGTTTCAGGTGGGCGAGCTGGCACGCAAAGAGGGGGGTGGGGGGGTTTGGAGGGGTTGTGTGTTTACCATATCCTGTGTTTGACTTGTTTTTTATGGGGTTTGGCAAACCTGAACCTCTGCACAAATGACAACAACCAATGCCAAGACCGAAACAATGGAGCAACACTGCTAAAATATAGATTTCTTCACTGTCACCTTAGCAAACAGCATAAAGCATACCTGTATAAAGTCACCTGCCTTCTTTATCAGCATTTAGCTTCCTTGAAACACTCACAAGAAGGATTGTTTGAGTATTCCAACTATTCAATGGAACCAAGTTGAGTTCTGTGACCACATGTACCTCCTCCCAATCTATACAGGCAGTCGCAATGTGATGTGTATGTGCAGACATGTTTATGGAACCCAGCTAATATATCTTCTTCTCCTACTGCCACAAACACAGCACCTTGAGAGCGTGGCTGTCGAGGCCAATCCCTCCATCTGCCCCTAGAAGTCGACTCAGCCCCTTGCACTGGGACAAGGATGTTACTGAACAACGAGGGCTGGATTAGGAGTTTAATGGTCATTCTCTGGGCTCGCCACTGCTACGCCCACAGGAGGGCCACCAAGCCTGTGGTGCAGGATTACGACTTTCATCTATGGTGGGCGGTGCTGCGGCTTTCTCACAGTGATGGCTGTCTAAGTCTCATAGGAGAGCCTTAACAGCATACCGCTGCTGTGACAGCACCTGCAGCATGTTCCTCCATGGTGTGACATGCACGATGTTGTGCATGCCATACTGTGCAGGAACAGAGGTGCAACTCCAGGGGGGCACAACATGTGCCCCTCTGCATGCACCCCCAGGTCCGGAAGAGGCAGGGGGACCTGGTAGGACCCCCTAACTCCCATGTCTGCCACACTAAAGGGTGGTGAAAATCAAAGTCGGAATATGCTCAGCGGTGCTGCATCATAACCACTAGCATATTGCTGCTCCTGTTTGCACCTCTTCCACCGCGGGATCCTGGATCCTGGAGGAGATGGCGGTCCTGAGGTGGTCTGACCGCTGCACTCCAAAAGACAACGAGCGGGCACTCTGTCCGCCGTACTCGGAATACGGCCCTTAGTCTAAGAGGAAAAGGGAGTAAGGTGTGAAAGAGAGAAACACATTCCTGCAGAATGGTATTCAGAATTTCGGAAAGGATGTCACATGCACATGGTCCTAAGGCCAAACTATGAACATCAAGGTTTCCGCCTATGAGTGAAAGAATACTAATTACTAATGGGTCCAACACAATAGGATGAGAATTGGACCTAAGGGTAACAAAGTACATGTCATAGCCCGTGCAAGTAGAGGGGATGCTGTAATTAGCCCTCAGTGAACTGCAGACATTGATGCGGAGCTAAAGATGAGATGCCAATGCTACATCGATGAGACGAGTCTAAACAAGAGACATTGGTATTATACGGAAATGAATTGTTACAAAGGTATTTTTCACCGTGAAAATATGAATTAGTCGCTGGTGATGTATTAAATTATACCAAGCAATATTTATTCTGATTATCTTTTAACACGCTTAGTAATCTGCACTCCAGGTACAGGCACCAGAGGTGTACACAAAGTAATTACGTCATATAAGTATACATATGTTACACCAAATACACAGACAGAAAACAGAGACAAAATATACTGCACTGTACAAAGTCTCAGCATTCAACTTGTGAAGCAACTAGAAACTTTCTTCAGTCTTCCAGTTTTTAAATATGTTATGGCCGTGCTTTTCAGTTTTTACACAGTCCATGCAGGAGGTAGTCTATCATGGGAACACCCACCTAGGACAACTTTGCCCTCAGTTTCCTAGTGTATGTCCATGGAAATATATTTTATGAGATTATAAATTGAGAAACAAAAACTCCTCCAGGTGATGGTGTTGACGCGTTTTGGCCCTTTAGGATTCAAAGCCTCTTCAGGACAGTGAAAGACAAAACAACCAGACTGAATCTAGACTGTCCCGTAGTGTGAATCAAGACTCCTCCCCTAGTCCAGGGGAGGACAGGGAGTCAGCAGTATTCCCACTGCCTGGATGATGAATGTCCCTAGCAGTGCAGGTCAGCCCAGATTCAGTCTGGTTCTTCTGTCTTTTACTGTAAATATGGCGCAGCATCAGAATCAGTGGGTATTGCAGCAGAATCAGTTCAACAAAAATAGAGGTAGGGAGAAAGTAACAATACACTCTTTGTCCCCAAATATATCATACAAAACAAAGAAAGAGTGTAGAATTCTTCTAAGTAGAGCAACCAGAGCAGAGGAAAGGAGAAAATAACGCACCAATTTGGTTTGTATAGAAAGCCCTCACTCACCAACCTGGTTGGTGACATGCTTCATCATAGGGCCCCACTGGGAGAGAATGCCTCCCCAGTGTGCTTCAACGCCAGATTTACTGCTGAGCGGGTAATGTGGAATAGTGAGTGCTAGGTGATAGTGTTGGTAGTGAGATTAAAAATGTCTAAATTGTATCAAAAAATGATTTATTGCTTGATCAATTGGACATATTAAAAGCAATGTGTTGGAAAATAAACCAAATAGATGGTTTGGCTGTTTGCAATAAAGTTATAAGTGGGTCAACATGTTTCTGCCAATTTTGGTTTCAAATTACCTGGCATTCGTCAGGACCTGTAGTGGACTAAACCCCGGTGGAATGGGCACGCTAAGGCCCACCCTAACCTAGGGACGTGAAAGTGAAAAAGAAGTCAAAAAGTGCAAAAAAAAGGAAATTAAATAATTCCTTTTATGGTACTCACAATTATGGAGACCAAAAAATTAAAATGCACTTGAATGCGTGTTTACATGACCAAACAAGTATTCAACTGAGGCAATAAGTAAGGGGCTGTGAATCCACAAGAAGGTCTACCAAGGGAATATAAACAATCTACATGTGCAATCTGATACGGATAGGCAGTGAGATTACTGCGTATGAGCCAAATATATTTTTCAAGTCATCAAGCTGCACATCGGTAAAGCACACCACTCAGCTGTGAGTGTCTCAAGGCGCTGGGGGGGGGGGGGGGGGGGGGGGGGGGGGGGCTGCTACTGCATGAAAAGCCGCGTCTTGCAGAGTCACCTGAAGGTTCGCATATCCTGGGTGTGCTGCAGGAGGATGGGGAGAGTGCTCCAGGTCTGGGTGGTGAGGAGGGAGAATTTTCAGCCCTGGGGGTCGCTCACTGGATGCGGGGAAGTGTTATAAGGGTGAGCTTGGCGTAGCAGAGATGGCATGTATGGGGGACAGAAGCTGAGTAGTTCTTTGAACCATGCTGGGCCTGTTTCGTTGAGTGCCTTGTGTGCGTGTGTGAGGAGCTTGATTGTGATCCTCTTGTTGACAGTGAGCCAGTGCTGGCCTCACAGGTGGGGTGTGATGTGGCTGCTGTGCGAAATGTTGCTGCTTATGCGTGCAGAGGCCTTTAAAATGAGTAGAAGTTGGTTCAGGAGTTAGGTTGAGGGGACTGCAAAGAGGGGCTTCTCTATTGCCAACCTGCTGCTGCTGGGGGACCTGTGAGACCTTTATCCTTGTGACAGTGGGTATCCACCTGTATATCCTGTGGAGCATGTGGAGTTTGCTGAAGCTGGAGGAGCAGATGGCCTTTTACATTGCATTGTCACGGGGATAGTAGATTAGATGAAGAAGCACATGTGATGTGCGTGGATATGTGTTGTTGGAGCTGTTACCAGTGCAGTGGTTCACCATGAGTTGTCACTGGCTAAGGATGTGGAGCGCAGGAAGAGGACTCCCGTCTTGTCTCGGTTCTGCTCCAGTTTCCAGTACTACAGCCACTCAGTGACGCTTCCCATTCCTACATGGAGGTTTGCTGTGGCGGTGAAGGGATCCTTGGTGAGGGAGAGGATCAGCTGGCTGTTGTTGTTGTAGGAGATGATGTAAAGGTCGTGTTGTCAGGCAACGTGGCCAAGCAGTGACGTGTAGATGTTGAACAATGTTGTGCTGAGGGATGAGCCATGTGTACACCACACATGATTGTGGTGGATCCAGAGCTGAAAGGCGGATGTGGAAGCACTGGGTCATGCCAGAGTGGAAGGAGGTGTTCCGCTCCAGAGTTCTTTTTTGCAACTTTGCATTTTGGAGGCTTGTGTGTTGTGTCCGGTGGTAGACAGTGTCGAAGCCAGATGACGGGTCCAGGAGGATCAGTGATGAGTTGTCTATGTTGACCTTGCAGGGCCCTGATGTCAGTGTTGTTGGAGATGATGGCACTTTTGTTGCTGTAGTTGCCTAGGTGTTCTTCGAATGAGACCCTCTTGAGGATCAAATGAGGTGATGGTGTCTGCCGTTGTTTTTCTTGGGTGCTGCGTAGCTGTTCATTGTCTGTACACGGTGACATTTCTCATCTGGCAATTTGCACGTTTGTCCTGGAGTTCCTCAATAAACATGATGGCTCACTTGCTGGTGTGTCTGTGTGAAGCTATTGTGTTTGTGGACAGTTGGTTGGCACAGTCATTGAGCCATTGTCTGAGGTCATGTGCGATGGGGTGTGGTTTGGTGTGGTATCTGTTTGGGCCAAGGGCAAGCCTGGTGGTTAGCTGGTCCATGTTGACTGTGCCCCAGCAGTGGTGGGGGATCTGGTGTGTGTGTTGGTGTGTGGTGGGGTGCCGGGTGGTGAAGTGGATGCATACATGGGCAGTCCAGTGGAGTTGAGTGGTGTGTTTGAAGGAGACGTTTGATTAAGCGGATAAGATGTGCTCAGGCATTTTACAGACAGAGTGGGTGGGTGTTGTGAGTAGTATCCTGAGTCGGAGACTTGCAAGGCTGTCAATCTGGGCAGCGGAGGAGGTGGTGGTGTCCTTACTGAGGTGGAACTTCAGGTCCCAGAGAAGGATGTAGTCTGTGCAGGCAAGGTCATGTGTACTGATGAAGTAGGCAATGTAGTAGCTGAACTGTAATCGGGGTCAGGGGGTCTGTACACGATTGTCACTCTGAGGGATGTACTGCCTTGCTGAGGAGGTTGTTGCTGATTTTTGAGACTCTGAGACTGCTCATGTGGAGGATGGCATTTAGTACTCCGACTCCGTTGTCGTGGTCCCTGCAGAAGCACTTGTAGCTGTCCAGGATGTCAATGACGATGTTGTGTGCTGTGGAGGGGTACAGGCAGGTCTCTGGCAGGAAGGCAATGTCCGGTGATGTAGTGAAAAATTTGGTCCCAGAGTACCAGGGCATGTTTGTGGGCAGAGTGTGTGTTGAGAAGAATGGATCTGAGGAAGGTGGGTTCACATTAGGGGAGGGCGTAGTTTGTGAAGTAGTGCTACGCGTAGCTACACAAAGTGTACTTCGCACTACGCGAGCTACGCGTAGCACTATGCGAACTCCGTAGTAGCATGTTCGCACTGTGCAAGATGTCGTTTCAATGATTGCACACTGCAGACAAGCATCCGAAACTGTGCAATCTTTGAAAATGCCATCTTGCACAGTTCGAGCTGTACTTTTCTGCTGCTCAAGTAGATTTTTACTTGAGCTGCAGCTTACTGAACGCAGACTGGTAGTTTCTCATTGCAAGCGGTCGCGAGCATGTGCGACCATTCACACTGAGAAACCTGACCTCCCCGCATTGAGAATCTCGCCGGGAGGTTTATTTTCCATGCTCGCAATTGGAAACTTGATGTTGCTGATCGTGAACAAGGAAAAAGTCTCGCAAGGATGTCATTTTTCTTGCTCGCGGTCGCCAACTTGACGTTGAGGACCGCGAGCAAGCAAAAAATGACCGCTGCACTATGCTACGCTACGCCACAAGTGTTCGCACTGTGCTACGTGCAGATCGCATAGTGTGAAGTTGCCCAAAGTTTGCAAACTACGCGAGCGTAGCGTAGTGCTTTGCACAGGCCTAGTTCACTTCATGGTTGGTGGATCAGTGGATTGAAAGCTGAATGAGCTTCAGATCAAATGTGAGGAGGGTCCTTGTGTGTGTTTTGAGGATGCTCGGAAGCAGGTGTGTGATTTCCCATGTTGAGTGCGTGGAGGCTGCTGCCATTGTAGTGGCATTGTTTTATGTGGAATCTGTGTGTGGCAGGCGTGCTTGCGCTGTGTGCGGTCCAGGTGGGGATGGGCACATACGGGCCAGCATCATGAGCGCCATTGGTGTCCCTGCAATGTGGATACACAGTGTCTGCCATTGGAAGGGGACGTTGGAGGGAGGACCATCTGTGAAGGGCTAGCAGGTCAATTTGCCTTGCGTGGAGGTGTGGACGCAGGGGATGATGCAGGGGGAAGTGAGGGTGGAGATGAGCAGAAGAAAGATATAAACAACACATGGCCAAATATAGAACATGAGGTACACTACCATTTCAAGGTGACTGGGGCACAGTGCTCAAAATGATTATACAACTGTAAAAATGTGCCAAAGAAACTTCAGAAGCCAGACAGTGGAGAAGGTGCTCAGGGGTGAAAACAACATTACACGGGCTAAGATGCTGTGCCCACATTTTTCAGATATAACAAGCTAGCTATGTACCAAGTCTGACCCACGCCCATTGTTGAAAAATGCATGTTTGACAGCATGTACAAGTGAGTCGCAGTACACAAGTAGTGTCCCACAGAAGGATTGGAAACCATTTGCGACTAACAAATCTCCTTACACTGGACGTGGTGGACGAAGCTATTTGTGACATTGTGCATTGCATATCACATCCCTAGATGTTGCACAGCAGATTCACATTGGTGAGGTGAGCTAAGGTCACAAGTGTAACATACATAGATTGTACTACAAAGTCTGCAGCCCTACATTTGACTCCACAATAGTGACTGAAGCACATTTGCTAACCGTCATACGGTCCATACCTGTACACAAACAATGCCAAATAAATACAGAGCCCTCTCATGCTGTGCACAATTACTGCATATTAGCCAATGTGACCATGGAAGTCTGTAGTACTGCATTTCACATCTAGTGTGTATCTGTTGCAATAATTCTAGTCTGTCATCACTGTGAGGAAATGGCAAAAAAACAGCCTGGATGAGTGGCTATGACACTGTTGGTACATGGAGCAGTGCAACATGTCACCACCTTGGTGATGCAGAACAGTGTGCCTGCTAGAAAACATCATCACTCACTAAGGTATCACTTAACTGATTAAGGGTGTTACAAAAGGAAAATTGTACAAGTTTCGTCAGTCTACCTACCAGTGCTAATCAAAAATGGCATCTGTGAATGACCCCAATTCCAAAAGCATTAGTCACTACCACATTACTCATGTGATACACAAACACTGTTGTGACCTGTGAAGTGAACAATAAATACACATCTGACCCACATCAAGCATGTAAACGAGATTGGTCATCCATGCACAGGAACATGGGAGGCTGACCAAGCTGATGCACTGGCACAACAGGTTTGCCAAGGTATGTGCAATGGAGATGGACTCCGAGCCTGGAGCATCAGATGTGTAGTTCTCCCAGGCAGTGGCGGTTTCTGCATGGGGGCCTTTGGGCGCCGCCCCCCCTGCTTTCTCGCCGTGCGAGAAGGCAGAACAAATGGTAGTTATCATATTATATAACTACCATTGTTTCTGCCTTCCCGCACGGCGAGAAAGCAGAACTTCCTGGCTTAGAGTTACTCGAGGGCAGGGGGGAGTGACTTGGGGGAGTGGCTTGCCCATTGTTGTTAATACTGACTGTTTGGGCAGCCTGATGCCGCCCAAACAGACAGTATTACCAACAGTGGGAAAGCCACTCCCCCAAGCCACTCCCCCCTGCCCTCGAGTAACTCTCCCTGTTCTCTCTGTATGCTGCAGCAGCAGCATACAGAGAGAAAATGGCGTAGCCTGGGGCAGCCGGCCGCACCAATGAAAAACGCGGCAGTGGAGAGGGAGGCTGCCTGCTGTGCCGCCTTACTGATGACGTGCTGGTGATGCCTGCAGGACTTGAAAGCGAGGACGGCGGGAATCGGGACGGACTGAGTCTCTGGAGTTTGCTGGACGGCGTCGCGTCGGTAAGTTTACTTTTACTTAATTCATTTGTGTTAATGTGTTGTTGTACTTGTTTCCAAACCCCTCCCGACTTCCCCCTCATCCCCTCAGGTCGTCGCGACTCAAGTGCGACCCCATTCCACCCCCCCACCCCGCCCGTAATGCCGGCCGCGACTGCAAGACAGGTAAAAAAGTTACCACGTTGAATCCCCTGTGTGAACGCTGTTTGATCAGAGTGAGGTCAATGCTGTGTGGGGAGTGGGACACGAGGGACGTTTAGGCAGGCATGGCTGTGAGATAAGAGGCACTCACTGTGGTAGAGCTTTGTGGTAATCAGGCAGCCAAAGTGCACAGTAACAGTGATCTGTGCAGCGATGTAGGTAACCAATGTGCAATATAGCAGTTCTCTTTGTATCCATGCTGATAGCCAATACGCACTGCAAAAGTGCTCTGGGTATCTGTGTCTAACGGACGTGCACCGTAGCAGTGTTCTGTGTGGACACGCAGGTATCCTGTGTTATGATGAGCTATTTTAAACTGTATTGGTTCGTATGAGGTGGTATGCCTTGCTGCACTGTTGAGTGCCTTGCTGCATTATGCCACCCTGCTTTGACATATTTTATGGTATGTTTGTTACGTTGTTTTATCGATGCTTTGTCAGTGGTGTGCAGTGCGCACCTTTCTCCTTGCCCTCTTTGTTTTTGTATGGAATCCTTATCTTGAACGGGAAAGGGGCAGCATCCAGTGTATTTACAAAGTGATAGTATTCAGTTAATTAATGTCTCGCATAAAGAGAACAGTACTTTCCAGTTTAACAAAAATGAAATTGTGGGTCACTTACAACCACTTCAGCATTGTGCACATTTTGGTGTAAAAATGCACACATCTTAAGTATGAAGAGAATTCTTAAAGTAGTTGCTGTATCCATGAGTGCTGCATGCTTCTGGTTCTAATCGATTCACTAACCAGTGTGACGGCACGTGGGTGGCTTTAAAATAAATTAATGTGCTGACGTACGTGACCCTGTTAATAGAAAGGTGTCCAGGGCACTGGCGTGGTGTTTATCAGACTGTAGTTTTTCAGCCACTGCTCCGCTGACTGTAGCAATGCACACAGACACATCACATGAAGTACAATGTTTCCTTCTGCTTTAGAAAATGCTTTCAATATAACTCGACTAAGAAAACCGCGGGGACTTGCCAACTGGAGAGGCTGCCCATGAACCACCTGGGTGAGGCCGGGTTACTTGAGAAACTGTTTTAGACCCTAAGCGTCAGTACAGGCTCTTAATACAGCCATTAAATCTACATTAAAAAAAACACGATGTTGAGTTAAGCATGGGGGCCAGGATTAAAATTGAGGTCCCCAGGTTGCCAAGTCACCATTCTAGCCACCTCCTCCTTCTCTGGTTTGTATCATAGGTGGCATGATAGCTCAGCAGGAAAGCCGCACAATCTGCAAACAGTTTAGGTACATTCAGAAACGGGGTGAGGTGGGGGAAAGGCAGCCCCCCCCAAACATGACTTTGACCCTCCCAGTCATGGCAGAAGAGGCCATGGACAACGTGCCTTCAGTGCTTTCTCCATGTCGATGGCAAAACGATATGTGTTTTTTTCAGTTTGTTTACTTTAAATTTCAGACAGGGGTCCTTAGAGAACCTCTACAAAACCTTTAAAGTGCTTTGTATCTAAAAATGAGTGTTTTTAGTATGTAACTATAAAGGGGAAAAATACTGCCTTTAGGTGACTTTCCCATTTTTATACAGGGTCAGACATTAAAATAATGATCAATTGGGAACTTCGCAAAACGTGACGAGATTGTAATTGTTGTGCAAATCTAAGAGTATTTATGATATTCTGGTGTGTCTGGTGGTTGTTTTGGCTTAATAATGTAAAGGGACAATTTATTGACACCTTCTCCTCCAGTCGCTGAACTCCAATAAACCGAAGGAAGCCATCAACCTAATCTTGTAATCTCCTCGAGTGGGGAAGGGGGGGGATTTCTGGTGGACTTTTGTTGTAAGCACGGTTCTTTACTTTCCCCTTTGCACTGAGGTTGTGTCGGAGAAATAATTGCTGGAAAATGCACCATTTGTACACTCTTTTAAAAAAAAAAAATTCACCCCCGTAGGTTCTTCGGGCTCGCTCGCCAAAGTGCAGTGTGACAATAATTTTACGCCTCACCACTTTTAAATGCCACCAGCCGCCACTGCTCCCAGGCCATATGTGTCACTGGGGAATACATACCTCTCCATGATGGATAACTGTAGCAACTCTAACAGACTCACAATGCCATGTTCCTATGTTGAATTTCAAATGTGCAACATTGTGCTTTGCAGCTCTGTGCATCACACTTCATATGCTGTGCGTCACTAATTAGATGTCACTAGACTAGGCCGTGCCCAATCCTACGTAATCTGTCAGCCATGCAAGTTAACTCTGCCCACAGCTAAGGTTTACTGGACACTATACATGCTGCAGAGTAACAGGTCTCATCCATAGTCACACATATAGGGATTATTCCACAGATGGCATGAGTAGCATACAATGTAGCAAGCTCCACACTCTGCATCCTCCCTGACATCAGTGCAAGCAGTAATCAAATTCAACAGTATTTATTCTATAAAATGAAACTTATAACAACCTACACTAACACTAATCCCTACCACTATCACTGTATCTAAAACAGCTAAACATATATTAAACTAACCTACACATGTAACACTAACTATTCACTACTACACATAATAAATAAGGACATCAACCCCCCACCCAAAGATGAAAGAAACGTAGCCCCAACACTATCTTAACATATCCTATAAATATATCACACTCAAAAACTAACTATACCTATTCTAAAACTACTCTCTATATCTAAATACAACAAACACTACCTACACATCTAAAAGCATTCTAACATTGTAGAAAGGGAGAAGAGGGGAGTGGGGGATAACATGGGGAGCTTCAAGGAACTTCGAGTTTCTGACGGATTTCGTGGATCTGACGGTTCAGGTACAACATCTCTAAACGAACCTCCCGCACCAAAGGGTTGTTCCTCCACAACTCCTTCCACATCCCCATAAGTGCCTCTGTCATCTGAGGCAGAGTTGTGGGGGGGGGGACAAACTCCTCACTGGTTGTGGAGGGAAGTGTCCACTTGCTTGTTGTGGGTGGAACTGTCCCCTGGCTGGTCGTGGGTGTAACTGGCACCTGGCTGCTTGGTGGTGGGACAGTCCCCTGGCTGGTTGTGGTTGGAAAGGGCACCTGGCTGCTTGTTGATGGGACTGTCCCCTGGCTTGTGGTGGGGGGAACAGGCACCTGGCTGGTTGGGGGAGAACTGGCATGTGGGCGGTTGTTGCCAGCGCCTGCACAAAAGAGATTTGTCCCACACTGGCATCAGCGGTGAAGGGGGTGTGCTTTGCGGTGACACCAACAACCTTTGGCATAGAGCTCCATCTCCCTGCCTTCTTCTCCGACAGGTGCTTCCTTGCCATGTTCCGGTAGCCCTTCTTGACACGCTGGACATGGTGCCACATTTCCTTTGCCACCTGGAAGGCATGCACCTGTGCTGGAGTCATGTTGTCTGTAAAATATGGTAAATGTCAATTTCCAGAAAATCACACTATGTCACGGTCCAAAATGAAATTAATTTCCCACCTCCAGTACAACATGGAAGGCTACACATAAGCCTAACTCTGTAAAGTCACAAAGTGACTTTTCCACATAAATGTCAAGGCATGATTCGATCACTACAGGCTATGGATAGGAACATGACAGTGCATGGCAGGGGACATGTTCAGACAATTCTAAATGCTAATGACACAGTCATTACATGGCACCATTGCGCATCATGAGTGTGTACAACATGTACATTTCACTTGAGTAGGGAGGCATTAACCCTCCCTGGCCAGTACCACCCTCATCTGACCCTGTGACACACTGCTGCTACTTCTGTACAATGCACATGTGCAGCCATGTGTATCTACCAGCTAATGGGTACAGTTCATTTAGTCAGTGCCAAGATTGGCACTCTTTTACATGAGTGCTAGTGTGGCTGTGTGCAGGTGTGAATGTCAACCTATTGCCTACATGCACAGGAACAAGACTGGGACACCCCAACTAATAAATAGATGTTGGCTGCATCACGCATCACACATGAACAAAGTTTGTTCTATGAACACAGACTTTACCATGAAGTGCATTAACTCAACCATCACTATACAATGTCTGCCTTTTTGACCCTGCGAGGGGCAGACATCATGTAACCCTTTATCCCAATCATGGGTGTCTTGTAACCCCTCATCATGCTGTCTGGTAGATGACAACACACATGTGTTCACAAAGCAAACAGTAAAAATGGATTACACATAGCAATGGCACCCTAGGGTCATGAGGTTATGGTATTGCCAATGCCAAAGTCCTACTGACAGAGTGTTTGAGAGCCCCACCTAGCCAAATCAATGTGAGATCAGATGATGCAGAGTGAAAGCATGCTCACGAAATGCTTTTTGTGTGATTTCACCAATTGTGACAGAGGAATTTGTACACATGATCCAGAGACAAGCATGGTATGCCACCACAGACACAGCCTGAGCACACCACTGCAGTGCACTAATATACAACTGCAATTGATATACACATACATTTAATGTGTGTGTAACATTACGTTTCTACTTTTCCCTATGAGCTACAGACTGCCACTACTGTGAAGCAGCAATGCAGCATATCTTCTGATTTTACTGTGCCAACATGTCTGTGCCTACATGGCGTGAAAAGCACTGCATCATGGTGCACAACGCAACAGCCACTACACGCACATTGGACGATACACACAGCAGGGAAGTGTGCCTTATTGACTATGCAGTGCTACTCACCATGTGCTAAAATCAAGGAGTGTATTGCCTGCATCATTTTTGGAACAATGACTAGTTTGCTAGCATCGGTGCTATATATCATGCACAGGAATTGAAAGCTGTATCACTGTCTCTTGATGGGCAAACTCACAACTGAGAATGATATGCCTTGCCCCACATCCATTTACCAATTCTCAGACAAATCTGATTCCCAAAATACATCTGCACATTGTGGCAGAGTGACATGCGGTACACACCCATAATGCCAAACAACCATGTGTACCATTCGGTAAATATGTGTCATTACCAGGCATCAAGAAATGTGACATACACATGAGGAAAAACATTACAGTCACAGGAAAAACAACATCACTGTGGAGGTGAATGACATGTTGTCCGCATGACCCTGTTCACTTTGACTGCCATGCACACATGGCCTGTGAATGCAGTGGGGGACTACACAAAACATCAGTGCTGTAAGACATGCACATAAGAGTTGTGTCACGAAATTCCAAGGCACCTTTTCTACACAGGCATCATGTCTAAATTGTACTGCATATGATGGTATCTCTGCAGTTTGTAAGAGGCAGTTATGCAGTGCTTTGGGATTTATTACACCCTGAAGCAGTCAAACTTCTGTTGTGTCTTTTGACCTGACAAGGACATTACTGCACATGAACCATGTACAGGGGCAGTGTAGGTACAGTTCTGCTTCTCATGGAGCTCTGCGTTTATCACACTATGTTCTGTCCTGCACATAGGTCACACACACAATGGTTCTGCTTCGATATGTACAGTTACCCTTTCTGGACACACACACGGCATCCTGCACACAGTCTTATTTATTTATTATTTTGAATATTTGTAAAGCGCAACTGATACCTTGCAGGCTTCCTGGCGCTGGGGAATACTCTGCTGACGGTTAACCGGGAAAGCAGTCAGACGGGCATTTATTGGGGGAAGAGCCAGGTCTTAATACGTCTCCTGAATGGCAAAAGCTGAGAAATCTGACGTATGTCGGTGGGCAGGCTGTTCCACAGCTTGGCCGCTGCAACCCTGAAGGATCTGCCCCCTGTTCTGGTTTTATTAAATCTGGGTACCTTTACCAGACAGGCCGAGGATGAGCGTAAATCTCTGGCAGGAGTGTACCACCGAAACAGGGCTTGCAGAGGTTTGGGTCCAAGTCCATGCAGAGCCTTAAAGACAATGCAGAGGGACTTGAAAGCCACACGTTGTTTTAAGGGAAGCCAATGTAGCTCAGCCAGAGCTGCTGTGGCCGAGGCCCTCCTCGTCCAGCCAAGAGCCAGCTTGGCGGCGGCAGATTGAATTCGCTGTAGTCGATCCATCAATGTGACTGGAGACTCCAGGAGCAGGGCGTTACAATAGTCGAGGCGACTAAGTATCGTACACCTGACTATCGACGCCCGGGCTTGTGCCGGGAGGAGTGGCATGATTTTTCGGAATGAGCGCAGCAGGGCTGTGCAGGTCCCCACGATTTTCGTCACCTGTGTTTCCATACTTAATTTATTGTCAAGCATGGCTCCCAGGTTGCGTACCGAGGCAACCGGCAGAGGTTTGTCTCTGATCTCTGGGGGCCAGAATTCATTCGGAAACTGGCGGGGTATCTTGGTGCCTGAACAGAACAAGACCTCCGTTTTAGAGGAATTAAACTGGAGGGAGTTTCTGTGTAGCCATCCAGCCGTCTCTCTTAGGCAGTCATGGAAGGTGGACAGAGGAATGGCATCCTCACCTTCCCAGGAGAGGATGAGCTGCGTATCATCAGCGTAATTTATTGTTTTGATCCCAAAGGATTGGATTAGCTTGACTAGCGGGATGAAGTACATATTAAAAAGGATGGGGCTGATGGAGGAGCCCTGAGGGACTCCCTGGGGTACTGGTGCAAAGGTAGATTGGAATGGGGGAAGGGAGACAGCCTGTCTTCTGTCCCGAAGGTAGGAGTGAAGCCAGAGCAATGCAGTGCCCTCCACTCCCACTTCACCAAGTCTCTGCAGCAGCGTGCCATGGTTGACCGTATCGAATGCGGCAGACAGGTCCAGCAGTATCAGCGCCACTGGCTGGCCCCTGTCTGCACGCATGCGAAGATCCTCCATGGCTGTCAAGACTGCTGTTTCGGTGCCGTGGGCAGGACGGAACCCGAACTGGTGGTCGTCAAGAAGTGTGTTCTGTTCTAGGTGGGCGGACAGGCACGAACTGACCCATCGTTCGGCGACCTTCGCTGGGAAAGGCAGCAGGGAGATGGGTCAGTAGTTTGAAAGACAATCTGGGCTAAGGGAGGGTTTCTTCAAGAGAGGAGTGATTAGCGCCTGTTTCCATGGGGTTGGAACAAAGCCACTGTGCAAAGACTGGTTGCATATAAGGCGCATGGTGCCAAAAAGTTCATTTCCAAAATTTTTCCAAACTTTTGGAGGCAGGGGATCGAGTGGATAGCCCGAGGTGATACCGAGCGCCAGTCTATCAAACTCAGAGGCCGAGATTGGGGGAAATTCCCGTAGTCTAGCCAAAAGGACTGAGCCTGAATACGACAAGTTTTGAGAGCTGGTGACCGGTCCCTGCGTGTTGGAAGTTCCCGAAGAGGGAGGTGTTTTCAGGTTATGAATAATGGTGTTTATTTTGTTAATGAAAAACACTGCAAGGTTGTCGCAGAGGGCTTGGGTAGGAGGTTGTGTAGAGATGACACAGTCTGGGTTAGTTAAGTTTTTGAGTATCTGGAAGATACTTTTTGAGCTGTTGGTGGCATTGGTGATAATGGAGCAGTAGTGTTTAGCCTTGTTTTGGGCGATGGCAGTTTTGTACTCCCGGAGATTTACTTTCCAAAGAGTTTTGTGGGTTTCAGAATAACCCTGCCTCCATTTTCTCTCTGCTTGTCTGCATGCTAGTTTGAGAGCTCTTAAAGAGTCGTCGAACCATGGGGCCGGTACTCGTCTCTGTGGTTTACCCTTTTTTTGAGGGACGAGGCGTTCCGAAATATCGGAAATCCTTGTGCAGAGGGATTGATAATTAGCCTCTACTGGTTGAGTAGTGGAAAAACTGTCTTCCACTTCAAATACTGGGCCAATCAGTCTAAGTTTGTCCAGAGCCTTCCAGTCTCTGTACGGGGGTACAAGGCCGTGGCAGGGTGTCGGTCTGCAAGACCTGCTGCCTGCTATGTAAAATTTGATGAGTGCATGGTCGGTCCAGCACATTGGCAAAATGTCGCTCAGAAGTGCTAACTGGGGGGAGGCGAAGATTAAATCGAGCTGATGCCCCGCTACGTGTGTGGGTTTGTTCACTAGCTGGGAGAGTCCCATTCCTTCACAGGAAAGTAGGAGATTGTTGAGGGCAGAATCTAAGCTGCCGTTGGGCCAAAGGTTGAAATCGCCCAAGACAATCAGGTTGTTATGAGAGGTAGCCATATTAGTAAGGGTGGTGAGGAGCGACTGCTGCTGAGTGGAATTGAAAGCTCCCGGCGGGCGATAGCAAATCACCGCCGTAAAGGTCGTTCCAAGATGGCAGTCGATAGAGAGGCCAAGTATTTCGGTCCCGACCACTGGGTCCATAACAATAGACTTCACAGTCTTTGCCCAACTGTTCAAACTTTGGCCCTACATTGCCAAGTCTGGATCCTGCACAGCGGGTCACACATAGGAGCCCCCAATGCTTGCCAAAATGATGCGTAAGCAGAAACAATTCCCAACAGGTATCATGTAAAGACAATTTAAATAATGTATGCAATTTGCATTACAAAAAAGGAAGAAACAAGGAGTCACTGGAGTTTTTTGAAAAAGGCAGTATTATTCACCAAGGAACAAAGGGAAAGGTCTTTCACATGACAATACAGTTAAACAGCACTGTACAGAGCAGATCATGTGACAACCCAGTGGCACTTGGTGCAAGGTGCTATATACAATTGGTGATAGTGAAGGTGCAAGTGCTAAAGTGAACAGCGTAATTGACGCATAAACTCAAGTATTTACATCAAATAATGGCTCCACAAAAACAAGTTGTAATCACTTAAAACAAGATTGTTAAAATTTGAACAGGAGCACAAAACGTGATATGCGTCATATGATTTATGCTGTGAAGTCGACGGCGTTTCGATCCCCTTTAGTCGGGATCGTCATCAGGACAGGGTTGTCGCTGGAATCAGTGCTGTGGGCGAGAGAAGGGCAATTTGAGCGGACGACCGAGGACGGGGGCATAAGGAGGGGTTGGTTGGTGGGTCGGTGAGTGGTCAGTGTAACTAAGGTATAAGTATTAGAGCAGTGAATGTCTAGATGTGAATATGGCGTGATAGGGGTGTGGGGGCGGGAGCGGGGAGTAGTTGGAGTGTTGATTAGGGGTGACTAAGGTAAGTGTCAATATCAATCGATATAGTTGGGCGATTGGAAGAATACCAATAGCAATTAAAACAATGGTGTAAAGGTGAGCCAGGAGGTCGGCTAATTAGTGCGAGGTGAGTAATGAGTAGTGAGGGAGTGAAGAAGTGACAAAAGGGGTGGTGTGAGGGGGGGGAAGGGAGGGAAAAGAAAACTTACAGCAATACCCAGGCAGGGGAGCGTGGGTAGCTGAGGTCCATGCGGTCGCTCAAGAGTCGGAAGCTGCGGGGGAGCAAGGGGGGGGGGAAATTATGAGAGTCTGATCATGTTCAGGATGTAGACTGGAGGGAAAAACCACAAATCGGTGGAATTACCTGATCGTTGATTGTATCTGTTCAGCGGGCGGGACTTGCTGCGCCTATGGGGGAGGAAAAGTACTGGGGGTAAGAAAGAGCCGGTGGCGTGAGAGACCGTTGAGTAACATCATAATCCGATCGCACAGTACGTGTGGAGACTGGGCTTACCTGAACGAATCAGGGCGGCGGAAGGCAATTGGGGCTCTTCTGGTGGGGGGCTGCGAGCAGTTAATGCTGGAGCTAACTGGGCAGGTATGAAGCCTGCATCTAAATGAGGAAGCTGAAGGCTAGGGGCGGAGTACGGTCAGCGCGGGAGGCGGGGTAGGGGGCGTGTCACGATGTTACGGAGGTAACATTGGCAAACAGGAAGTGGCGAGGTAGAAGAAAAGGCTCAGGGTGTGTCAGATTGTTGTCAAGGCAACACTGACAGACAGGACGCAAAGGGAGGGCGTGATTGCAGGGCAAAGACTGTTTGAATAGAGTAGTTCGATTGGGAAGTGAGGCGAGGTTGTACAGGAGCAGCTGCATAGCTGCGAGAGGTGTACCTCTGTGTACTTCATCTAATATACCTCAGTCAAAAAGGTATTCATCTGTGTACTACCCTTCGGCCTACACACGATGTCCAAGGAGTCCCTTACCTATTCAGAGGCATACATCCAGTCACGACTGACCGGCCCCTCATTATTGTCGGGCACGCCCCAGTCTGCGACCACATCCACTGCCCCCAACACCTCCCGTGTCCTATTGGACAAACTCGAAAAGTTGAAGAAGAAACAGATCTGGACGGATCTGCATGCTCGAATGCTTACGGACTACTTACGCTCAGGCGTCATTCCTTTAGGGCTCCAAATTCGCAACACCCCGGCTATTTTCACACAGGACCCCAAATTCAGAACCAGCTTTAGCCATCTAGCGACCACCTGCTCCCGCCACTGGATGGTCCTGGGGATAGATACAGCCATAGAACACAGCCGATTGGAATTAAAAGAAATTGAAGAACTGGAAAAACTCATCCAAGCTGATACCACCCTCACTGATGCCAAAAGCCTCCTAGATAAAATCAACAACACCATCGCCACCTTTAACACCTTTGAAGTCAACAAAAAGGTCAACAAAATAGAAAAAGACATAAAAAATTATAAAGTTGAGAACACATACCCCTACCTCAACGAGGAATTCTACAACACCCAACAGAACCCTCCCAGAACACAAAACTGGGGACGGTACAGAAACAATCAACGCGTCACGTTCTCTGTCTCTTCTAATAGCTCTGTAGACGATACAGACGCCGCATCCTCTGGACCGCAGCCACTTTTACCACCTGGTTTTTTAGGACGAGGCCGAGGTCGCGGCCAACAACCACCACCACAGACCCGGCAAACCAGGGCCAAACAGTACCAACCCCCGGTCCCAGGCTACCGCCAAACCCGCAACCGATACTATCAATGGGGACAACCACAGTAACTAACAATCAGGACGCCACCACTACTGCCATGTCCATCCCCATTTTCAATTTATCCGACCACATTCTTACTCCAGAGGAAACTAGACTTCTATCTCGAGGTCTATCATTTGTACCAACCGTTAGAACCAACTTCCTGGAGTTGCAATCTAACCTTCTAAAATTCTTTAGAAGAATCCGGTTAAAGTACTTCTTTGCTGATAAACCAGATTCCAGAATGGATCAAATCTCTCCATTCCGACTACCCTCTACTTTCAACCCCCCCTCTAATCAAATGACACCTGAAATACTGGCGTTCGAACGGCTAGTCATGAAGGAAGTAATGGACCTTAAAACCACACCACGTTTCATCCCTTACAATCTGCCCTTTACTATCTGTAAATCAAGGGAGTATCGATGGGCGCTTGTTTCGCCCCTAACTTTGCCATCCTATTTGTACATGATATGGAAAAATCACTGATCCTAAACCCCATCAACCCATATCGGCCCCAAATCCATCTGTGGCGCCGATACATAGATGACATTTTATTGATCTGGAATGGAACAGCTGATACCCTCCAACCCTTTATTGATTGGCTAAATACCTCACAAGAACATCTTAAATTCACGAGTGAGTCCAAACCTAATGACTTACCATTCCTTGATGTCACTATCCATGCAGAAGAGGGGACCCTTGGTACATCCCTCTTCCGCAAGCCTACGGAATGTAACACCCTGTTACATTACTCAAGTAACCACCCAAGAGGCCTACGTGATGGACTCCCTTTTGGCCAGTTCTTACGAATTCGCCGCAATTGTAAATGGCGCAAAGACTACTTCAGGGAGGCAGACGTCTTGGTAATGAAACTCATCAACAGAGGCTACCCACGACGTTTGGTCACAAAAGCAAAGAAACGAGCTTGGTACAACAACCGCGAGGATCTATTGATGCCTAATAAAAACAAAAAATCTATGACCAGAATCCCGTTTGTCTCTGTCTTCAGCCCGGACAGCAACAAAGTGGCCAAAATAATCAAGAAAAACTGGCCTGTGCTACGATTTGATGAACAATTCCACGCACCACCTCTATTTTCATACCAGAGAGGCAACAACATCGCCAACCACCTTGTCCATGCTATTACATGGCCAACCCCCACAACTGAAAAAGACACTATCACAGCTGCATGGGGCTTGAACCCAGTTATCGGACATTTCAAATGCCAATCTTGCAGTGTCTGTGAGCTGACAACTAACACTAAAGAATTCATCTACAACGGACATATCCATCAACCCTCCCACCACTCGAACTGTAAAACACAAAATGTCATCTACGCCATCCGTTGCCCGTGTGACCTAATCTATATTGGCCAGACCACCCAAATGGTTAAACAATGGATAATACAACACAATAGCAGAATTAACTGCAAAGTACTTACTGCTCCTCTGGTCACACACTTCATGGAAAAATCACATGCTGATACAGATCTCAGATGGATGGTTATTGAAAAACCCACACTACCCATCAGAGGGGGGAACATGTCCACTCTACTCAATAGAGCTGAATGTAAATGGATTGCACGAGTTGACTCGGTCAACCATGGGTTAAACACTCTTGATGAATGGACTAACACTATTACTGTATAAAGTCTACTGCCCACCCAAATAGACTACTGTCATGTACTTAACCCTCTGGTTTCAAACCATGTGTCCTGTTGGACCCCTACTACCTGTATTGTCCATTGTTGTTTTCTTTCCCCTGCAAATAGAGTTTATCATGATGTTAAATAACCCACTGGTTTCAGACCAATTATCCAACTGGACACCAATCACTTGTATATACGCCCCTCCTCGTGCTCATAATTAACCGATTCTACAGTTTTTCAACTTTGGAACTTTGAAATGTATATTTGCTGTACTTTGTACTTTGTCTCTTTCTAATATCACTACGGCTTGTACAACCTCGCCTCACTTCCCAATCGAACTACTCTATTCAAACAGTCTTTGCCCTGCAATCACGCCCTCCCTTTGCGTCCTGTCTGTCAGTGTTGCCTTGACAACAATCCGACACACCCTGAGCCTTTTCTTCTACCTCGCCACGTCTTGTTTGCCAATGTTACCTCGGTAACATCGTGACACGCCCCCTACCCCGCCTCCCGCGCTGACCGTATTCCGCCCCTAGCCTTCGGCTTCCTCATTTAGATGCAGGCTTCATACCTGCCCAGTTAGCTCCAGCATTAACTGCTCGCAGCCCCCCACCAGAAGAGCCCCAATTGCCTTCCGCCGCCCTGATTCTTTCAGGTAAGCCCAGTCTCCACACATACTGTGCGATCGGATTATGATGTTACTCAACGGTCTCTCACGCCACCGGCTCTTTCTTACCCCCAGTACTTTTCCTCCCCCATAGGCGCAGCAAGTCCCGCCCGCTGATCAGATACAATCAACGATCAGGTAATTCCACCGATTTGTGGTTTTTCCCTCCAGTCTACATCCTGAACATGATCAGACTCTCATAATTCCCCCCCCCCCCTTGCTCCCCCGCAGCTTCCGACTCTTGAGCGACCGCATGGACCTCAGCTACCCACGCTCCCCTGCCTGGGTATTACTGTAAGTTTTCTTTTCCCTCCCCCCCCCCCCCCCCACCACCCCTTTTGTCACTTCTTCACTCCCTCACTACTCATTACTCGCCTCGCACTAATTAGCCGACCTCCTGGCTCACCTTTACACCATTGTTTTAATTGCTATTGGTATTCTTCCAATCGCCCAACTATATCGATTGATATTGACACTTACCTTAGTCACCCCTAATCAACACTCCAACTACTCCCCGCTCCCGCCCCCACACCCCTATCACGCCATATTCACATCTAGACATTCACTGCTCTAATACTTATACCTTAGTTACACTGACCACTCACCGACCCACCAACCAACCCCTCCTTATGCCCCCGTCCTCGGTCGTCCGCTCAAATTGCCCTTCTCTCGCCCACAGCACTGATTCCATCGACAACCCTGTCCTGATGACGATCCTGACTAAAAGGGGATCGAAACGCCGTCGACTTCACAGCATAAATCATATGACGCATATCACGTTTTGTGCTCCTGTTCAAATTTTAACAATCTTGTTTTAAGTGATTACAACTTGTTTTTGTGAAGCCATTATTTGATGTAAATACTTGAGTTTATGTGTCGATTACGCTGTTCACTTTAGCACTTGCACCTTCACTATCACCATGTATTGTCATGTGAAAGACCTTTCCCTTTGTTCCTTGGTGAATAATACTGCCTTTTTCAAAAAACTCCAGTGACTCCTTGTTTCTTCCTTTTTTGTAATGCAAATTGCATACATTATTTAAATTGTCTTTACATGATACCTGTTGTGAATTGTTTCTGCTTACACGACACACCCATCCCAACGTGGTTTATGGGTTCTCTCCTGTTGTTCTTACACATGCCAAAATGATGCAGCGTTGTGTGTTTGATGTAACCACATCATGCCTAGACACATTGCACCTCACACTTCACTTTGCAAAGTTTTAATAATTGTAACACTACTCAATGATGTCCGCTGTGAGGAGAGAGGAGCAGGACTAAAGACTATTTCTCTTTGGAATTGCTCTACCCACATATAGATCCAACATTGCATGTGTCCTCCTCACACAAGCACCTGCACTATCTAGTGTGAGTGTCTGATGGCCTCCTCCATCGACCAGTTCACCTGTGCCTCATCCATGGTGTACAAATGGACCTTTGTCACCTGCTTACCGATCCATATTGCAATCATTGTAACCTTTTAACATCCAGACTTTTCACCCTCATCCATTTACAGATGCTCTTTCTTTCCTGGTCATCTGCTACTCACTGTATATGTCCTTTTTGGCCTTATTTTCGACCATCCACGCACGTTTCTTGGACACTGATGCTGCCCCAGCGTGCCTCTTGCCATCTCCATCACCGACAGCTTCTCACTGTATGCCATTTGAACCATCAACTACACCCCATTTGTGAACCACAAATCCCAAGTTGCTAAACAACTGTAGCACAGCACAAATATAATCCTACACAACATACATAACATTGTACTCTGCAAGATTGTGACTGAGCACAGGCACTCCTCGGGACCCACAGTTGCGTCACACTTCACAACAGGAGAGTAAATGAGCTTATGCCACATCCCCATAATCAATTGAATTACTGTTGATGTGTCCACTCCAACTTCAAGCCAGTCACCATCCACAGACACATGCTCCTACTGCCACAAACAACCAGCACCTAAATCTGTGCTCAACATCCACACTCATCACTCAGGTACTCCATCACAAACATTGAGGAGGACTCCACCAACGCCATCGCATCACAAGACATGCACAGATGCATCTCCAACAGCTACCCAACCACCAACCACAAACTAGCAATCAACACCTGGACACCCATCACCAACGCCAACACACTGTAGTGTATGAAGTCAAACCACTCCGTATGCCGCATGGAACCCTGCCGCAAATACATTTTCTATTTGTATGCAAGATTAATTTCAGCCAAACTCTGCCACAACATCAAACGTTCCCAGGCACATGCATTGTTGACCAACTACATGGAACGCAGTGAGTTCAAGTCACTCCTGATTGGACACAAGGCCGAGCCCAAAAACATCAAACACTACATGGACAACTCCCTGCTAGCTATACCAGCCAAACTCATTGAGAGATCCATTGACAGCCCACTTGCAACTTTCATCAGACATTACAACATCATCCACACATCCCAATACTGCATCAAGTCCTACCACAGTCTATGGACCTCCATCATCATCACAAGGGACGACAACTGCACACAAACGGACAAAGGTAACAGTGCTGCCCTCATCATACTTTACCTCTCTGTGGTGTCCAACACTGTCTCTCAACACACACCAATGTGCAAAATCCATGAGGCATGGATCCAAGAGAAGGCCCGACCTGGATCTGCTAATTTATCTACATACAAACGCTGTGGGACAGAGCACTCCCTTTCCTCTCAGACCCCACTACAGCAACCTGTGGAGTCCACCAGGGGACCACCCTCAGCCCGAGGAGTGGCAACATCTACATGGCTCCGCCTGCAAACATCTTCCGAAGTTATGGAATCTCCATTGTACCATACAACAAAACATCATTTACCACCATGCTCAAAGGCAGAGATGCATGTGTGTACACAAGGTGATACCATGCACTTGGAAACACCCCCCGGGACAAAGTAACCAACCTGTGAATATTGATGAACTGTAACATATATCTATGTAGGCCAAGATCTACCCAATCTCCTGCTCCTCCTACCATACCCTCTGCCCCCTATGTTAGGCCATCACATGATTACCACTCAGACACACATGGCAGTAAGTATGGGCGGAAAATCCGTTACGCTCGCGGATTTTGCGGATTTTCGGTAAATTCGCAATCCGCGAGATTTGCGAATTTCCCGCAAAATCCGCAAATTCGCACGCAGCGGATTTTTTTTTCTTGGTGATACAATTTTGCGGCGCGCGGCGTTTATCATCGTTTGCCGAGTTATTTTTCTTGATATTTTGCGAGTGCTGCGCCATTTTGGATCTTGCTGCGGGATCCCGCGGGAATTTGGCAAGCGCGATTACATAATCGCGGCTTGCCAACTAACGCGAGTACGCCGTGATCACGTATCGCGGTACTTCGCAATTGCGAGCTTTGAGATGCGGCGAGCAGCAACAATCTCGCACACGCGAAAATATAAAATTTGCTATTCTGCACAAGAAATCCACCAGCAAGCAGCATAAACCTTCTTGAAATGATGATTTTTATCTGAATAACTCCTTAGGTTGACATTTGCCTGCACTTTTTTTGCGAGGAGTCCATTTTGGGGACGGGGGGGGTGGGAGGAAGGGAGTGCCCCACAGTCTTCAACTTCCTGTTCCTGTCTAGCAGGCTCCTCCCAGTGCTTTGTCCATCTCCTGGTCACTTTTCATTTGGATCTGGAGCTGGAAGGATTACTTTTTGTGGATGCTGCTGGATATTTGGATTTGAGGCCTTTTTTACTTTCTTTGGATCACTTTTGGATTAGAAATTTCACAAGTAAGTTTGTTTGGGGCATTACAGTTGCTGCAACTACAATTTTGGAATTTTCGATTTTTGGGCTGTTTTGGGGCCTTTTGCCCAGGGGTACTCAGTGGTGGGTGGACTGAGTCTTTCTGTGGGGTGTCTTGAACTTAAACATCATGGAGGGCATGGATGGAATGGGATTGTGCTGATTTTTCAGTGATTTTCGTTTTTTGGGGCTGTACTTGTGGCCTTTTCACCAGGGGTATTGAGTCTTGCATGGGCCTAGTCTTTCTGTGGGGTGTCTTGAACTTAAACATCATGGAGGGCATGGATGGAATGGGATTGTGCTGATTTTTCAGTGATTTTCGTTTTTTGGGGGTGTTCATGGGGAGGGACAGGCCATGTGGCTGGGGGCCATTTTGAGTGCTGCTACAGGCCCTGGCCATGTGCTGGGAGGCAAGTGGCCATTTTGAATGCAGGCATTGTTGTTAGGCCTGCAACCATTTTGCCTACTTTTCAACCTTTATGCCCAGGGGTAGTGCGTCTTGCATGGGCCTAGTCTTTCTGTGGGGTGTCTTGAACTTAAACATCATGGAGGGCTTGGATGGAATGGGATTGTGCTGATTTTTCAGTGATTTTCGTTTTTTGGGGCAGTACTTGTGGCCTTTTCACCAGGGGTATTGAGTCTAGCATGGGCCTAGTCTTTCTGTGGGGTGTCTTGAACTTAAACATCATGGAGGGCATGGATGGAATGGGATTGTGCTGATTTTTCAGTGATTTTCGTTTTTTGGGGGTGTTCATGGGGAGGGACAGGCCATGTGGCTGGGGGCCATTTTGAGTGCTGCTACAGGCCTTGGCCATGTGCTGGGAGGCAAGTGGCCATTTTGAATGCAGGCATTGTTGTTAGGCCTGCAGCCATTTTGCCTACTTTTCAACCTTTATGCCCAGGGGTAGTGAGTCTTGCATGGGCCTAGTCTTTCTGTGGGGTGTCTTGAATTTAAACATCATGGAGGGCATGGATGGAATGGGATTGTGCTGATTTTTCAGTGATTTTCGTTTTTTGGGGCTGTACTTGTGGCCTTTTCACCAGGGGTATTGAGTCTAGCATGGGCCTAGTCTTTCTGTGGGGTGTCTTGAACTTAAACATCATGGAGGGCATGGATGGAATGGGATTGTGCTGATTTTTCAGTGTTTTTCGATTTTTGGGGGTGTTCATGGGGAGGGACAGGCCATGTGGCTGGGGGCCATTTTGAGTGCTGCTACAGGCCCTGGCCATGTGCTGGGAAGCAAGTGGCCATTTTGAATGCAGGCATTGTTGTTAGGCCTGCAACCATTTTGCCTACTTTTCAACCTTTATGCCCAGGGGTAGTGAGTCTTGCATGGGCCTAGTCTTTCTGTGGGGTGTCTTGAACTTAAACATCATGGAGGGCATGGATGGAATTGGATTGTGCTGATTTTTCAGTGATTTTCGTTTTTTGGGGGTGTTCATGGGGAGGGACAGGCCATGTGATGGGGGGCATTTTGAGTGCTGCTACAGGCCCTGGCCATATGCTGGGAGGCAAGTGGCCATTTTGAATGCAGGCATTGTTGTTAGGCCTGCAACCATTTTGCCTACTTTTCAACCTTTATGCCCAGGGGTAGTGAGTCTTGCATGGGCCTAGTCTTTCTGTGGGGTGTCTTGAATTTAAACATCATGGAGGGCATGGATGGAATGGGATTGTGCTGATTTTTCAGTGATTTTCGTTTTTTGGGGCTGTACTTGTGGCCTTTTCACCAGGGGTATTGAGTCTTGCATGGGCCTAGTCTTTCTGTGGGGTGTCTCGAACTTAAACATCATGGAGGGCATGGATGGAATGGGATTGTGCTGATTTTTCAGTCATTTTCTTTTTTGGGGGCTGTACTTGTGGCCTTTTCACCAGGGGTATTGAGTCTTGCATGGGCCTAGTCTTTCTGTGGGGTGTCTTGAACTTAAACATCATGGAGGGCATGGATGGAATGGGATTGTGCTGATTTTTCAGTCATTTTCGTTTTTGGGGGCTGTACTTGTGGCCTTTTCACCAGGGGTATTGAGTCTTGCATGGGCCTAGTCTTTCTGTGGGGTGTCTTCAACTTAAACATCATGGAGGGCATGGATGGAATGGGATTGTGCTGATTTTTCTGGGTTTTTGTTCGATTTTTTTGGGGTGTATAACTGAACTGATGTTCCTCTGTCTTCCATTGCTTTTAGGTGCACAAGACTCAAGAGAACCACCAGTGCCAGGAAGAAGTCCTGCAGCGGTGTGTGTGTGCAGCATAACGTCACGCGACGTCACGTCTGGCCTCAGACAACTCTACAATTCGTGCAACTGCGGCCTGCTGTCTGACCTGCTCTGAAGAAGATGGCCCCAAAAAAAGGTCTCTGTAGCTCCTCTAGCAAGAAAGTTGCTAGTAAGGAGCAGAAGAAGCAAGTTACCAAGGAGGCTGGTGTGCCGGCCGCCGCGTTTTTTGGGAGCAAAAAAAAAAGTACGCCTGCAGCAGCAGCAGGATCTGTTGGGGACCAAGCTGGGAGCAGCACCCCCGCTCCATTGGGTTCAGTGCCTCCACCACCACGCCAACTTAAGTCAAAGCCCTTGAGTGCTTCAGAGGCAGTCAGTGTACTTCTCCAATCACCATCGACCAGTGATGTTGGCTCATCGCAAGAAAGTAGCAGCAATGTCCCTGAATCAACACAGGTTGTTGTAAGTCATCTGACAAGTGTTGAACAACCACAGCCGCAACAAGAACACCATGTGCAAGTACAAGCCCAAGTACATGTGGAAGGAGAGGCAGCGCAAGGAGATGCGCAAGCAGAGGTGCATGGAGGGTCACAAGTGCCCACAATAGTTGTTCCCCCCGATGTAGGGGCACATCAGGAAATCGACAATCAAGGCGAGGTATCATTTGAGGAAGCCACTCCTCCTGATGATCATTCATTGTCTTCCACACCCCTAGCAAGGAAGAGATCAAGGGTGAGGTCTACATCTTCTTCAAGCACACCTCCTTCTGATGATCGGGATGAAGATTGGGAACCACCAAGGCTGTCTGAGAGTGAGGCACACCATGATCTGACAAAGATACCTAAGCGTAAAAGGAAGGTCGTCGAAAAACTCATAGCTATGGAGTGTGATGAGGCTCAACAAGAAGTGACGCATACTGCTGCTGATGAAGCCCTTCACGACGACGATCCAGTCATCATAATGGTCATTGCAGCCCCAGCGGGCATGCAGCAAAGAGACATTTTGACCCTATCCCGAGAAGCTGCTGAGCGTGATGATGATGTCGACGAGGAGTCAATGGAAACACAACAATCATTGGATTTGGAGTTAACTAGTACACCAACACCTACCGCTTCCATATTTCTTCCTCGCAATAAGGGACCTCCATCCACCTCGACCTCAATTAGTGGTGGTGAAAGTGCAAAACGTACTGAAGTTCGGCAATCCACATCCTCCACTTCATCTGGCATTAGCAGCAGGACCACGACCACCAGTATCGCCGCCTCCTCCGGCCCCCAAAGACATTTCAAGTCTCCAGTTTGGGACTTCTTTAGTGTTTGCCCAAAAAAGGAAAACATAGCCATTTGTAGCATTTGTAAGCTTCGAGTTAGTCGTGGTAAGTTTGTACCAACTATGGTACCTGAGGCCAGAGAGGCCATCTTAGGAGAGCGCACCCTGTCCAATGGTTTGCGCACCTAGAGGCGGTCAAGGAAGCCCGAATTGCACGTAATGAAAACGTTGATTTTTCATCTGATGATGACGAGGAGGAAGAAGACGGTTCAAACACTTCACTTACACCCAGTACCCCTGTCAGCAGCACACCCCATGTGAGCCACACTAAGAGTGTGGGAGAGAGTGAGACATCAATGCGAAAAAGTTCATCAGCGAGCGTAACTGGGTCGAAGATATCATCATCATCCCGTAAATCCTTGGTCCAGGGCAACATTAAAAAGATGTTGTTTACAGAAGCGCAATATGAACGCAACCACCCACTGACGCGTCTGTATAACACTAAGCTGGCTAAAATGCTAGCTCTGGACCTTCTCCCTTTTTCTTTTGTAGAAGGGGTTGGTTTTCTAGAATTAGTGGCAGCGCTCTGCCCTAAATGGAAGGTTCCTAGCCGGTTCTATTTTGCCCGAGTTGAGGTTCCAGCACTACATGAAGATGTTCTGAAGGTGATTGGGGCAGCTTTGCAGAAGAGTGCTGTTCACACTATACATCTGACAACAGACATGTGGACCAGTGGCGCAGGCGCTGATTACATGTGCATCACTGCACACTGGGTCTCTTTTTCAGGGGCTAAAGCAAAGCTAAACGCAGGTGTTGACCCGGACATTGTTTTTAAAACTGCTCGGAAACATGCAACACTAGCCATGTTTGGTTTGGAGAAACGTCACACAGCAGAAAACATTTTGGATGTCTTTAACACAAAGGTCCTTAACTGGCTGTCCCCAAAAAAACGCCAGGTTGGTTATGTTTCCACGGACAATGGCGCCAATATAGTTAAGGCCATGAGGCTGGGTGAGTATTTCAGAGTGCCGTGTTTGGCGCACTGTATAAACCTGGTTGTCCAAAAATTCTTGGGTAATAAAGACAGTGCAGCGTACAGAGTATTGGACACCTGCCGAAAAATGTGCAACCATTTCAGCCATTCTTTTAAGGCCCGGAAGCAGCTCAGGAGCCTGCTATATCAACGTCAAATGCCAGTGAAAGCACTCATCCAGGAGGTGGTCAGGGCCGGACTGGGAACTGAAAGCAGCCCTGGCAAATTTTTCCAAACCAGCCCCCGTAGAAGTAGAACTAGAAATATTTTCCAAGAGTCGTGGTCTATGTAAGGAAGGGTATGGCTAAAAACACAGGAACTAACATCTGTGCTTCACGTATTTGCAAAACTGTGCCATCTCTTTCCTCTTCTGCGCCATTTCGTTCACTCTCGCCTTCTGTATATACCCCTTTTATCTTCTCCACTCCACCATCCCTGCCACACTCAACCCACACACCTGGAAGCATTTCATTTCTATTCCTTTGGCAAGTCTATATTTTGACAGCTGTGTACTTCCTTCACACACTTCCCAACAGTTATAATTGGAACATATGAGACCATCGCTCTGTGCGCTCTATGGAGAGGCCAAGGATGGGATGTGCATGCAGTCTGAATACCTGTGTAACCTACTGACAGGAACTGAAAGAAACTCACCCTTCTTCAGCCTCAGCTGCAGAGTTATCAATCGTGTTCCATCATAAACACCCACCCACAACCTGAACTCACTCATACGCCTGACCAGTATTTTTGCTTGTAAAGTTAAGGACCTTAGAATCGGAGGGCCAGATAAGCACTGTCCACCTAAAATCTTTCATATATGCTGAGTTAAAGTCTGTTCCCTGCTGGTACTCTGCAGCAGGTGCATTAACCTCTATGCTATTTTACCGGATTGGAACCTGGAGGTTAGTGAGCTTCACAACAGCTACATTAACGCTCTGAAATGTCTTAATACTTCCCCCGACATAGAGATCTGCTCACCAGCACATGCATTAACCCACTAAGCCGTGTTTACCACAATGTCCCCTGTGCTCCACAGCTCAGATGAAAAGCTGTGCAGTCAGTGCTTAAAGGAGTCTGCCAGGCTGCAACACGTGCGGGGGATGAGAGGGAAGGGTTGGAACATGTGTAGAGTTCTGCACAGTACACTAGATTTTACACATACGTGCGTTACACAGGTGCACTGATTTTAATTTGTAGGCACAGAGAGAGAAGGAATTATTTGAACTGTGTCATACGTTTGGTGTTGATTTCAAAGCTCAGTTACTTATCATCTGACCAATGATCTTCACACTTTTTAATTCTGTGTCCCACCCCCATGTCCAATAATTTATTCGAGCACCATTAGCCAAAGTACCAAATACATTTTCTCACAAGTATTACTTAACGTTTTAAATATTGCAACCAAAAGAAAAAAAATTGGCTGGGTTGAGGGCACACCTGACCATATTAGCTGGGTTGAGGGGAGGGCACACCTGACCATATTGGCTGGGTTGAGGGGAGGGCACACCTGACCATATTGGCTGGGTTGAGGGGAGGGCACACCTGACCATATTAGCTGGGTTGAGGGGAGGGCACACCTGACCATATTAGCTGGGTTGAGGGGAGGGCACACCTGACCATATTGGCTGGGTTGAGGGGAGGGCACACCTGACCATATTAGCTGGGTTGAGGGGAGGGCACACCTGACCATATTAGCTGGGTTGAGGGGAGGGCACACCTGACCATATTGGCTGGGTTGAGGGGAGGGCACACCTGACCATATTAGCTGGGTTGAGAGGAGGGCACACCTGACCATATTAGCTGGGTTGAGAGGAGGGCACACCTGACCATATTGGCTGGGTTGAGGGGAGGGCACACCTGACCATATTGGCTGGATAATTAAAGACTGAATCCAGGTAGAACATGCAAATGTTCACGGGCGTGAAGGGCGGCAGCGCAAACTTAGCCATCGCACCTCCCCCCAGCCCAGAGTGTGGGGCTGCTGTGTCCTCTGCAGACAGGAGCCCGGTGCAAGTGTGCGCCCTCCTCTCAGCCTAGCCTGTGAGTGACGGGCTCAGCCCTGACTGTGTGAGGTCAGTGAGGGAAAGACAGACAGCCATGGGCACAGACTGCAGCAGCTCGCAGCCACTGAGACCAGGCAGAGTGGCAAGGGTCGTGGGAGGCCGCTAGGGAGACTGGAAGGGGGCCCTGAGGAAGAGTGCCGAGGGGCGGGGAGGACAAGACAAGCAGTGCGAAGAAAAGGGAACGTCAGAGAGAGGGGGCTCGGAGGAGATGAGCACACACACAGAGCCAGACAGAGAGGACGAGGAGGAAAGGTGAGGGAGGGGGGGGAGAGAGAGAAACAAGGCAGTGGAGATGGAGAGTGTGATAGGCAGTGTAGTGAAACAGGAAGGGTGAGTTAGAGGGAATGAAATAGGCACAGGAAAATAGAGCGAGAAAAGAGAGGGCAGGTGAGGGCTGAGATGGAAACGAGGCAGGAAGCACCTGTGGGAAAAATGGAGTGAGGGATAGGACTGGAGAGTGGACAGAGAAGGAAGTGAGAGAAGGAATGAGGGATGAAGAAAGGAAGGGGGATGGAGTGAAAGAGGGTGTGAGATAAATAAGACAAGAGATGAGATGGACGTAAGGGCCGGGGTGGGACGAAGGAAACCCACTGATGAGAGAAAAAAGTGTTTACATTGAGGGCGGAGGGGAGAAGAGAAGCGGCTGAGGAGGGAGAAGGCGATAACGCTGGTGGAGAGAACCAGAGGGGTGGAGGAAAAGGAGAGAGGTGGACTGTACAGGGAAGAAGGAAATGAGAGGGAAAAAAGAAAGAGGGAAAGGGATGTGGTGAAAGGGAAAGAGAGAATGGAGGAAGAGAAGGAGAGACAGGCAGGGGGAGGAACGATAAGCGACAGTCTAAAAGTGAGAGCGAAGGAGAAGCGATGTAGGAAGGAAGGAGAGGGAGGAAGAGAAAGGAAGGAAAAGCAAAAACATGATGAGAATGAAGACAAAGAGAGACGTGTGCGCGAGAGACGAGAAGAGGGTAAATGTAAAGTGATGGAGGATGCTGGAGACAAGAGAAGAAGTGTGACACTGAGGCAAAGATGAACAGGACAGGGGTTGGGTGGTGGATGGAGTAGACAGTGATGAGGGAAGGCTGTGTGGCTCCTCGGTGACGGATGGTCTCCTTGAGAGTACATAACTAATCGCAGTCACCAACAACCACCACTCGATTTACCACTAGCCCTGGGTTCCGGGGTTGCGTGCTGCCTGGTGTAAAGCGCTTAAATGACTCATCATGGGTGATAAATGCTATATACAATTAAAATACCATATAGAGAAAGAGAGTGCGACAGAGAGGAAGTGATAAAGCAAGATAGAGAAAAAAGTTACATAGACACAGAGATGAACAGACAACAAGTAGAGACATAAAAAGCGAGGGAGAGAGGGGAGACAGAGCAAGAGAGAAACAGTGAGAGACAAAGTTAGACAGAAATGGATATCTAGACAGGAAGAGGGGTAGAGACAAAATGGTAACAGAGAAAGTGAAAGGAAGACAAAAACAGAGAAACATTAAACCAGTGACAGAGATAAGAGACGCAGGCTAAGAGAGTGAGCAGGAAAGGCCGACAGACAAATTCACGCACAGCCAGCGACAGGGAAATACAGACAAAGAGAGATCTGCCCTAGCATCATGGAAGTGACAGCGCCCTTACAAGTATTACCCAACTCAATATGGCGCTACCTTGGGGCTGTACTTTAGAACTTCTTGCTCACTGTCCAAATCCAAAAGGTACAGGTGGTGGCTGATGCTTACATACATCGGTTTAAGTGAAGGAGCGCGCGCACACTGAGCTCCAGTCAGTTCTGACTGTGAGGGTAAGACGTTGTGTCTGCCTCGGTTTAGGCCCTGTGCTGGCAGGACCTGTACAGTTTGGAGACCGAGTGACTGCAACATGGAAGAAGTGCCAGTGGAAGGAAGTATCCAATAAGAAGAACGAAGAGCTCATAGTAAATAGTGTATAATAATAATACCTAGTTAATCAAGGATTACGTTATTCTCACAAAGGAAATACATTTTCGGAAACCCTACCTTTTTCTGCATATAAATGTCGAAACTTTCATTCAGTTTTGGTGAATTTAGTAATAACGCGTAATTTCGGGCAACACTTTTACGAGGCGGAAGTTCCAGAAGTGAATTGCCCCTTGTTGATTCACATAGGACCCACTGTAGCACCTACAGCCAAACCCCCTTATTTTATAGGTATGCCTGCGGTTGGGATTCACAGATCAAGGCCCCTTAAAACAAACTGTATTCTCGCTCCGCAGCTCGGGGTCTCATAAGGGGTAGTCACATGCGGTGTATTTGCATTCAACCGACATTAAGCAGGTGGGCGTAAGGAGGGTCCCCCTAATTTCGCTCAGCCCCCTCTCTGCAGGAACCCCCACTTTCTCCCATTGTCAAGAGTTCGGGATGGGGTTATGAGCAGGGTCCGGCCACTTTTAGGAAGACACGTCACTCTTCTCTACGGCCCCCCCATTGTAGGGCGACAGTCTCATAGAGAGTTCTTCCGCCTCTTTAGAGCGCTTCCTGAATGCCCAGAAACTATCTAAGCCGGTGAATAATGCGGCAGAGCCTGGCCTAGTCCTAGACTAGAGCCAGGCTGAGCCTAGGGCCTGCCCACCACCTCGCTCCACCCCTGCTGGCTGCTCAGAACAAAAAAGCCACTACTGCGCAGGCTGCGGAACAGGGCGGTGGCCTAGGCCCTTGCCCCTTAGGCCCCTTTTGCTTTTCATTCCGGCCACGGCCACCACTCATTAGATGATCAATCTTCGGATCAGGAGGCCAGCCCAAGACGAGGATCAGGAAGGATTACATGCAGTTTAAACGACTGGACGGTGTCTGTCCCAGTCATAAATAGACTCACCTGCGGCTGCAGGCGGCAGTGCAGACATGGGGAATTAAATTATGGGGTATGTCTTGCCTGTGAGAGCGAGCGATGCCTGCTTCCTCCTCGCCTCAGAGTCACGCGCACTTTTAATTGCGCAAACCCCAATGCGCATGAGCTAAAGCAGACTGCAGACCCCACCCACCCTAAAGCTGAACTAAACGAAAGCATTGATATCTGCAAGCGTCTACGTCATTATGATGACATGGTCCGATGGTTTTTTCAGTTATGAGTCAGGCATGATCTGCCAGCTGCCTTAATGACATTGAAATCGGCCGGCGGGTCAGGCCACTGCTCACGTCACGGACACGGACGGACTGAGCACCAGCATTTTATGCTTATAATTCTTGTGCTCAGGCGGCAATGTGCAGGAATGGAAGGTAAAGCAATTTTTGTTAGCAGGAGTGGTCCGACACGGCCAAATCGGCCCCCAGCAACAGAACCGGCCCCCCTGTCATAAAACCGGCCCCCACCCCATCCAGCCTACCGGGGGATTGCCCGGTGCCCGGAATTGCCAGTCCGGGCCTGGAGGTGGTAACACGTTGGAACTCAACCTTCTACATGCTTGAGCGTCTGTATGAGCAGTATACGGTACTCGATCACTATTTCTTAACACAGGGTACAGCTCAGAAGGAGGACCTGAGGATGGGTGCGGCGCAATGGAACATAGTTAAAAGCCTGACATGCATGCTTCGTCCTTTTGAGTTCTTCACACGTGCAGTCAGCAAGGAGGACTGTAATTTGGGAAAAGCTATCCCATTGTTGTACATGCTGGAGCACCAACTGAAGGAGGTGTGTTCTGTGTTTGAAAAAGATGAAAAAAACCAAGACTCTTTTGTTCTGGCTGAGAAATTATTAGAGCACCTACAAGGTGATGAACGTCTTAAAATGATCCACTCAGACCAGCATTACATTTGTGCTACTATTCTGGATCCACACCAACACACTGTAGTGTATGAAGTCAAACCACTCCGTATGCCGCATGGAACCCTGCCGCAAATACATTTTCTATTTGTATGCAAGATTAATTTCAGCCAAACTCTGCCACAACATCAAACGTTCCCAGGCACATGCATTGTTGACCAACTACATGGAACGCAGTGAGTTCAAGTCACTCCTGATTGGACACAAGGCCGAGCCCAAAAACATCAAACACTACATGGACAACTCCCTGCTAGCTATACCAGCCAAACTCATTGAGAGATCCATTGACAGCCCACTTGCAACTTTCATCAGACATTACAACATCATCCACACATCCCAATACTGCATCAAGTCCTACCACAGTCTATGGACCCCCATCATCATCACAAGGGACGACAACTGCACACAAACGGACAAAGGTAACAGTGCTGCCCTCATCATACTTTACCTCTCTGTGGTGTCCAACACTGTCTCTCAACACACACCAATGTGCAAAATCCATGAGGCATGGATCCAAGAGAAGGCCCGACCTGGATCTGCTAATTTATCTACATACAAACGCTGTGGGACAGAGCACTCCCTTTCCTCTCAGACCCCACTACAGCAACCTGTGGAGTCCACCAGGGGACCACCCTCAGCCCGAGGAGTGGCAACATCTACATGGCTCCGCCTGCAAACATCTTCCGAAGTTATGGAATCTCCATTGTACCATACAACAAAACATCATTTACCACCATGCTCAAAGGCAGAGATGCATGTGTGTACACAAGGTGATACCATGCACTTGGAAACACCCCCCGGGACAAAGTAACCAACCTGTGAATATTGATGAACTGTAACATATATCTATGTAGGCCAAGATCTACCCAATCTCCTGCTCCTCCTACCATACCCTCTGCCCCCTATGTTAGGCCATCACATGATTACCACTCAGACACACATGGCAGTAAGTATGGGCGGAAAATCCGTTACGCTCGCGGATTTTGCGGATTTTCGGTAAATTCGCAATCCGCGAGATTTGCGAATTTCCCGCAAAATCCGCAAATTCGCACGCAGCGGATTTTTTTTTCTTGGTGATACAATTTTGCGGCGCGCGGCGTTTATCATCGTTTGCCGAGTTATTTTTCTTGATATTTTGCGAGTGCTGCGCCATTTTGGATCTTGCTGCGGGATCCCGCGGGAATTTGGCAAGCGCGATTACATAATTGCGGCTTGCCAACTAACGCGAGTACGCCGTGATCACGTATCGCAGTACTTCGCAATTGCGAGCTTTGAGATGCGGCGAGCAGCAACAATCTCGCACACGCGAAAATATAAAATTTGCTATTCTGCACAAGAAATCCACCAGCAAGCAGCATAAACCTTCTTGAAATGATGATTTTTATCTGAATAACTCCTTAGGTTGACATTTGCCTGCACTTTTTTTGCGAGGAGTCCATTTTGGGGATGGGGGGGGGTGGGAGGAAGGAAGTGCCCCACAGTCTTCAACTTCCTGTTCCTGTCTAGCAGGCTCCTCCCAGTGCTTTGTCCATCTCCTGGTCACTTTTCATTTGGATCTGGAGCTGGAAGGATTACTTTTTGTGGATGCTGCTGGATATTTGGATTTGAGGCCTTTTTTACTTTCTTTGGATCACTTTTGGATTAGAAATTTCACAAGTAAGTTTGTTTGGGGCATTACAGTTGCTGCAACTACAATTTTGGAATTTTCGATTTTTGGGCTGTTTTGGGGCCTTTTGCCCAGGGGTACTCAGTGGTGGGTGGACTGAGTCTTTCTGTGGGGTGTCTTGAACTTAAACATCATGGAGGGCATGGATGGAATGGGATTGTGCTGATTTTTCAGTGATTTTCGTTTTTTGGGGCTGTACTTGTGGCCTTTTCACCAGGGGTATTGAGTCTTGCATGGGCCTAGTCTTTCTGTGGGGTGTCTTGAACTTAAACATCATGGAGGGCATGGATGGAATGGGATTGTGCTGATTTTTCAGTGATTTTCGTTTTTTGGGGGTGTTCATGGGGAGGGACAGGCCATGTGGCTGGGGGCCATTTTGAGTGCTGCTACAGGCCCTGGCCATGTGCTGGGAGGCAAGTGGCCATTTTGAATGCTGGCATTGTTGTTAGGCCTGCAACCATTTTGCCTACTTTTCAACCTTTATGCCCAGGGGTAGTGAGTCTTGCATGGGCCTAGTCTTTCTGTGGGGTGTCTTGAACTTAAACATCATGGAGGGCTTGGATGGAATGGGATTGTGCTGATTTTTCAGTGATTTTCGTTTTTTGGGGCTGTACTTGTGGCCTTTTCACCAGGGGTATTGAGTCTAGCATGGGCCTAGTCTTTCTGTGGGGTGTCTTGAACTTAAACATCATGGAGGGCATGGATGGAATGGGATTGTGCTGATTTTTCAGTGATTTTCGTTTTTTGGGGGTGTTCATGGGGAGGGACAGGCCATGTGCTGGGGGGCATTTTGAGTGCTGCTACAGGCCCTGGCCATATGCTGGGAGGCAAGTGGCCATTTTGAATGCAGGCATTGTTGATAGGCCTGCAACCATTTTGCCTACTTTTCAACCTTTATGCCCAGGGGTAGTGAGTCTTGCATGGGCCTAGTCTTTCTGTGGGGTGTCTTGAATTTAAACATCATGGAGGGCATGGATGGAATGGGATTGTGCTGATTTTTCAGTGATTTTCGTTTTTTGGGGCTGTACTTGTGGCCTTTTCACCAGGGGTATTGAGTCTTGCATGGGCCTAGTCTTTCTGTGGGGTGTCTCGAACTTAAACATCATGGAGGGCATGGATGGAATGGGATTGTGCTGATTTTTCTGTCATTTTCGTTTTTGGGGGCTGTACTTGTGGCCTTTTCACCAGGGGTATTGAGTCTTGCATGGGCCTAGTCTTTCTGTGGGGTGTCTTCAACTTAAACATCATGGAGGGCATGGATGGAATGGGATTGTGCTGATTTTTCTGGTTTTTTTTCGATTTTTTTGGGGTGTATAACTGAACTGATGTTCCTCTGTCTTCCATTGCTTTTAGGTGCACAAGACTCAAGAGAACCACCAGTGCCAGGAAGAAGTCCTGCAGCGGTGTGTGTGTGCAGCATAACGTCATGCGACGTCACGTCTGGCCTCAGACAACTCTACAATTCGTGCAACTGCGGCCTGCTGTCTGACCTGCTCTGAAGAAGATGGCCCCAAAAAAAGGTCTCCGTAGCTCCTCTAGCAAGAAAGTTGCTAGTAAGGAGCAGAAGAAGCAAGTTACCAAGGAGGCTGGTGTGCCGGCCGCCGCGTTTTTTGGGAGCAAAAAAAAAAGTACGCCTGCAGCAGCAGCAGGATCTGCTGGGGACCAAGCTGGGAGCAGCACCCCCGCTCCATTGGGTTCAGTGCCTCCACCACCACGCCAACTTAAGTCAAAGCCCTTGAGTGCTTCAGAGGCAGTCAGTGTACTTCTCCAATCACCATCGACCAGTGATGTTGGCTCATCGCAAGAAAGTAGCAGCAATGTCCCTGAATCAACATAGGTTGTTGTAAGTCATCTGACAAGTGTTGAACAACCACAGCCGCAACAATAACACCATGTGCAAGTACAAGCCCAAGTACATGTGGAAGGAGAGGCAGCGCAAGGAGATGCGCAAGCAGAGGTGCATGGAGGGTCACAAGTGCCCACAATAGTTGTTCCTCCCGACGTAGGGGCACATCAGGAAATCGACAATCAAGGCGAGGTATCATTTGAGGAAGCCACTCCTCCTGATGATCATTCATTGTCTTCCACACCCCTAGCAAGGAAGAGATCAAGGGTGAGGTCTACATCTTCTTCAAGCACACCTCCTTCTGATGATCGGGATGAAGATTGGGAACCACCAAGGCTGTCTGAGAGTGAGGCACACCATGATCTGACAAAGATACCTAAGCGTAAAAGGAAGGTCGTCGAAAAACTCATAGCTATGGAGTGTGATGAGGCTCAACAAGAAGTGACGCATACTGCTGCTGATGAAGCCCTTCACGACGACGATCCAGTCATCATAATGGTCACTGCAGCCCCAGCGGGCATGCAGCAAAGAGACATTTTGACCCTATCCCGAGAAGCTGCTGAGCGTGATGATGATGTCGACGAGGAGTCAATGGAAACACAACAATCATTGGATTTGGAGTTAACTAGTACACCAACACCTACCGCTTCCATATTTCTTCCTCGCAATAAGGGACCTCCATCCACCTCGACCTCAATTAGTGGTGGTGAAAGTGCAAAGCGTACTGAAGTTCGGCAATCCACATCCTCCACTTCATCTGGCATTAGCAGCAGGACCACGACCACCAGTATCGCCGCCTCCTCCGGCCCCCAAAGACATTTCAAGTCTCCAGTTTGGGACTTCTTTAGTGTTTGCCCAAAAAAGGAAAACATAGCCATTTGTAGCATTTGTAAGCTTCGAGTTAGTCGTGGTAAGTTTGTACCAACTATGGTACCTGAGGCCAGAGAGGCCATCTTAGGAGAGCGCACCCTGTCCAATGGTTTGCGCACCTAGAGGCGGTCAAGGAAGCCCGAATTGCACGTAATGAAAACGTTGATTTTTCATCTGATGATGACGAGGAGGAAGAAGACGGTTCAAACACTTCACTTACACCCAGTACCCCTGTCAGCAGCACACCCCATGTGAGCCACACTAAGAGTGTGGGAGAGAGTGAGACATCAATGCGAAAAAGTTCATCAGCGAGCGTAACTGGGTCGAAGATATCATCATCATCCCGTAAATCCTTGGTCCAGGGCAACATTAAAAAGATGTTGTTTACAGAAGCGCAATATGAACGCAACCACCCACTGACGCGTCTGTATAACACTAAGCTGGCTAAAATGCTAGCTCTGGACCTTCTCCCTTTTTCTTTTGTAGAAGGGGTTGGTTTTCTAGCATTAGTGGCAGCGCTCTGCCCTAAATGGAAGGTTCCTAGCCGGTTCTATTTTGCCCGAGTTGAGGTTCCAGCACTACATGAAGATGTTCTGAAGGTGATTGGGGCAGCTTTGCAGAAGAGTGCTGTTCACACTATACATCTGACAACAGACATGTGGACCAGTGGCGCAGGCGCTGATTACATGTGCATCACCGCACACTGGGTCTCTTTTTCAGGGGCTAAAGCAAAGCTAAACGCAGGTGTTGACCCGGACATTGTTTTTAAAACTGCTCGGAAACATGCAACACTAGCCATGTTTGGTTTGGAGAAACGTCACACAGCAGAAAACATTTTGGATGTCTTTAACACAAAGGTCCTTAACTGGCTGTCCCCAAAAAAACGCCAGGTTGGTTATGTTTCCACGGACAATGGCGCCAATATAGTTAAGGCCATGAGGCTGGGTGAGTATTTCAGAGTGCCGTGTTTGGCGCACTGTATAAACCTGGTTGTCCAAAAATTCTTGGGTAATAAAGACAGTGCAGCGTACAGAGTATTGGACACCTGCCGAAAAATGTGCAACCATTTCAGCCATTCTTTTAAGGCCCGGAAGCAGCTCAGGAGCCTGCTATATCAACGTCAAATGCCAGTGAAAGCACTCATCCAGGAGGTGGTAACACGTTGGAACTCAACCTTCTACATGCTTGAGCGTCTGTATGAGCAGTATACGGTACTCGATCACTATTTCTTAACACAGGGTACAGCTCAGAAGGAGGACCTGAGGATGGGTGCGGCGCAATGGAACATAGTTAAAAGCCTGACATGCATGCTTCGTCCTTTTGAGTTCTTCACACGTGCAGTCAGCAAGGAGGACTGTAATTTGGGAAAAGCTATCCCATTGTTGTACATGCTGGAGCACCAACTGAAGGAGGTGTGTTCTGTGTTTGAAAAAGATGAAAAAAACCAAGACTCTTTTGTTCTGGCTGAGAAATTATTAGAGCACCTACAAGGTGATGAACGTCTTAAAATGATCCACTCAGACCAGCATTACATTTGTGCTACTATTCTGGATCCACGCTACAAAAAGGCGTTGGCAGGCCAAGCATTCTTTCCTTTTGCTGATGAAGATGTTACAAGTTACAAACGGTGGATAGCCTCCTCAGCCAAGAGGTTTGAAAGAGAACGGCAGCAAATTGAAGGAGAAGGCAGTACATCAGCAGTTACAACAAAAGGGTAGCACAGAGTCAAAAAGAAACTAAGTAAAACCCTAAGGTGCCTCAAAGAAACAACAGACATAAACTGCTAATGTAAGGAAAGAAAACAACGATGGGACCACTCGGCTCTTTAGGAGAAAATTCCCATCAGTCACCATTCAATACCGCCCTTCATCATCTGGGAGTTATCACCATCAGAGACCAAAGGTACTCTCAGTGGACTGGTCAGATGTTAAGACCTAATCTCACCTGTGTAAAACTATGATGAGGGGGGAAAACCTCAAAGAAAAGTAGTGTGGTGACTGAAAGCAGTGCTAGAACTAGTGAAGTGCAGTGTGCAGGGGTGAAAATGTGAAATGTAAAATTAGGTAGGGAAGTGAAAAAGGATTGTTTATTAGAGAATCACTTCGCTCCTAAAAATAAAAACACGAGTGCGTGGGTGGTCTAAACAAATAACCACAGATGGAAAAAAGAGGTCGACATGTTTCTGCAGACTAACAAGATCAATATAGTATCCAGCTGCTTCTTCAGGACCAAGAACGCTACTGCTTAAAAGACATACACAAAACATATATCATAGGAAGACAACAGATATCACCTGTGATCCAGTGATTCTATCCTTCTCCTGGCAATTAGGCAGGAGAGAAAATCCCACCTCACCTGGCATACAGCGCAGGTAAAACGGGGCACCGCTCTCTCCGTCGGTACCCCGGGCGTCCCTCTGGGCTGTCGTGAGAGGCCATCCCCAGTCACAACAATCCTCTTCTGCACCTGTGGCTGCGGCACAAGTGACCTCTCAGCCATTAAAGAGACCGGCAACCGGATCATCTGCACCACCAGACGCAACAGTAACATTGGAGGCTGAAGAGGATTGGCTAGCTCGGCTTGGGTTTGGTTCTCAAAAGGTCACAGCAACAGCTAAGCAAAGAGGAGGAACCTTGGAGGAGAACCTTGATTCGATGGTCAAGGACTATCTGAATGACTCAACAGAGGTCTATGTTAATGCTGACCCATTGGCGTATTGGCATCGGAAAAAAGAATTGTGGCCACAGCTCACCAACCTGGCTTTAAACTACTTGTCTTGCCCACTCGCAAGTGTGTCTTCTGAACGTGTTTTCAGTGCTGCTGGTGGCATTGTAACTTCCAAACGGAGCCGCCTCTCGCCCAAAAATGTGGAGAGGTTAACAATGATCAAGATGAATCAGCACCTCATACCACCAGATTTCAGAGTACGAGAAAGCGCGCCGGATGAAGACGAGGTGGCCAGCAACATAGATGAGGGAATTTCTACTCTGTCAGGTGACACTGAGCTCACCCTGCCTGAATTCGCAGAGTATGATGACGAAGCCTTATTCTCATTCCTGGACCGTGATACCGAGCCCTGAAAATGAGACAACGAATCAATAACTTTCTTTTTCGTCCTTATTCACTTTTATTCCTGTGCGTCTGTCTTTCTTTGTTGTGCACAGTTAATATAATTCAAACTTTAATCAGATAATCACAAAAACAAGCCCATCAGCAGAACTGTCTTCACTTGTTTGCTAATTGATTTGAAGGTGCCGCAGTCTGCATTCCTCAGGTTCACAAGTTCAGAAGAACATGCTCCTCTATCCTCGTCCTCCAGACTCCTATTTCCATCAAAGCAGAGGGCTGGTTTATGCCCAATGAAGAAAGACTCAGCACTTGTGGGGGCGTTGTTCTACCTCTTTGCAGGTGAGTTGACGGCTCTGGGGCCATTGTGGGAAGCTCTAAAAGTTGTTTGGACCAAATCCGAGGTGCACATTTTTTAGTGTTTTTGCTGACTTGCTTGCCTTTGAGGTGCTCTTAGGGGGGGTTCCGTCTGTTTGTGGGTGAGTTTCGGGGTCTGTCAGCACTGCTGGGACATTCTAATCTTGATTGCATTTGCTTTTCAGGAAATCCGTGGCGGCAAAACGGACTTATGGCCAAGCTTAGCAGTATTTCTATTGCATGTGTTTGGTTGGGGGGGTTTTCGAGTCTTTGAGCGATGCTGGCTATGGATACTTTTGCTTGGTTGCTTGCAAGTGGTTTGAATGCAATCCACGGTGGGTAAGGGGGTATTTGGGCCTACTTTTACTTTCAAAGTACGTTTTGTCACCAGTTTTCTGCTAGGCCTCGTTTTTTCCGATTTGATTGGGGGTCTTCTACATTTTTGCGACTGGCTTTAGTAAGGGTCTTGGTGGGAGCACTGCTGGGACGATCTAATTTTGTTCTAAAACACAGTTTACAGTACACCTAGCTTGAGGGGAAAGATCCGCTACATTAATTTGCCCATACTTATTTATCCTTCAAAAGGTGACTCAGACAGAGTACGCACTGTCAAAAATATTGTACTGTCTACTAGGAAAAGCAAAGTGTGACTTTTTGCACTCCACAGCCTACATACCTTATATTTATTTATCAGTGGTGTTGTAATATTATATCACTTCCTGTTTTTCGTTGAATAATTACAGGCCGGGTTTCAGTCTGTGCAATGGGGAAAAAAGGATGGAGTCAGGCTTCACATTAGCGAGCCGCAATTCAGCATCCGCCAGGCAGGCAGTGGACAGGGTGTCTTCTGGTCACCAACATTGATGGACGAAGCATCAGATGGAATGGAGGAGTGTCGCTAATAAGAGGATTTTTTTTCTGCATGCAACTTACTTACCAAATTCAACAGGACAACTACAACAACATACAGATACAGTATCCATTGTGTTTTTCTAGGACTGTGACTGCATTTCTTGGATCTCTCTCTGCTTCTAAATTGATCCCTTAACACGTCACTTAGTCCACTCCACTATCACATCTGCACCACACATAGTCATTTGTAAGTGCTCCTACGTAATTCGCAAGTCGCAGCACGCCCCAGCCCGTAGAGGACTGGGATAGCCCCAATGATGAAGCATGTCACCAAGGGGCAACCCTGGTGAGTGAGGGGACACCTAGAAAAAGAGCAATTTCTCCTTTTCTATCTACTACACCTTCCAGACCAACCCCATTGAGTGTTGTGAATGGATTTATAGTGACCAGCAAGGCTCTCAGGTATCTGCAACAGAGACCTTATCTTGAATATAGTTATCAATAATTCCACACACGCCCTGTACTGTCGCATTCTTTCTTCCACAGTTGTCGAAAGTACTACTTACTTTTCACTGACATGCATGCACTAGTGCATGCACTTTCAAAGATTGATGGATAGGTTTGTACCCAAAGATTTGTTTATGTTCACAGTTGTTTGTCCATGCTGTGCTTTTTTTTCTTGTCTCACAAAACCTTTCCCAAAACCCCCCGTACCCATCCATTTTTCAAACCCTAACCCTCTTCCCCCGGGCTGTGTGGTTTTGATTGATGTGTGACTAAATTACAGCAATAAATCCACACACTTGCTGGGGAGGATAAGGTGATACCAACAGGCTGGTGAAGAAATCCGAGGATATATTCTTACTCTGCTTGACAAAGACCCATGGCTAATGTCAAAGAACTTCAACCGAATTAGTAGTTATACTTTACCATTTGTTAGGCTACAATGTAGCACTGTTCTAGTGTACTGTCACCTGCTATATTCTCTATTGTACCGTTGTATTGCTCAGGAGGACAAACCAGATTTCATTTTCTTTTTTTTCATAGGCATGCAACTGCCACTGTGTCACACCACTAGTACCACCGCTCTGAGGAAATTTTATCCGCCCAGGATTGCCAACCTTATTCGCTGTTTCCCGTGGAGCCAGCCCTGGGCCTAGCCCTACTTGCAAACAGAAATTACAGGTAAGATAGGCGTTTGGTTGGAGGTAGTATAATGGAGTATTAGGAGAGACGAGAGATTGACGGTAGTACTACTAAAGTCACAGGACTATTCAGGAAAACAAACTTACTGTTAAACCCCCACCCACCAGACTCAAAAGCTGTAAAAAACAGGTATGGTCAGATAAAGTTTAAAAAATTATATTTTTATAGCCCTAACAAAATAATCTCCCGCAAGACCCTCCCTAACCCCAACGATTGTCCTTCAAAAGTCCCCAAAAAACCCAACTCCCAATTCCCACCCCCAAAAGTCTCTAAAAAAGGGGCAAGGGACACTATGGCAGGGTGCTGTTGCCTTTAGCAGCCAGGGCATCATGCTCCTTGCGGAGGGTGGCAAGTTCGAAGCGGAGGCCCTCCACCAAGTTCTTTTAGTTCAGGACCTCCTGCTCCAGGTAGGACAGTCTGAGGGATAAGCGGCGCCGGTGTGCCTTGCAAATCCTGTGGGGGGCAACTGCTGTCTTTGCTGCTCGGCGTTGGCGTTGGGCTTTGGTAGCCCGGCTCCGTACCGCTGGAGCACTGCGTTGCCTGGCAGCCCACACGGAGGAGGATGCAGCTGTCCCCGTGGACGTTGTTGTTGTACCAGACTGCGTCTCCTCCTCCTCCAGGGCCACCAGCCGCCGATATTTAGCGACAGTGGCATCCAGCCTCCGTTGCCGGGCCATTCGAACCAGCTCCTTTCTCCTTGATGGTGTCTTGGATTTGGAAGGAGCAACTACATGAAGAAAGAAAGACATAGTCTGTAACCAATGCTCCTTAAGATTAACACAAAATGATTGAGCAGAAAGTTGTCACAGTACAAGTAGCAAATTGAAAGCACAGTACATAACTATTGAGGACAGTATCTATGTAACCTCTGACTTCTTCATCCTTGCTCTAACATTAGTGGGAGTTTAAGGGACAAATTCTACAAGCACTATGGACTTCCATTACAGTCGACTATGACAGTACACCAGTCTTATTCTTCTTCTTCTCTCTTGTTTAGGAAAATTGGTACGTTATCTTATGCAAGCCGGCATAATGCCAGCGCAGTGAACTTGCACCCGAGAAAAACAGACGCACACCATGGTGAGTGAGACAGACTTGCGTTACTGTACCGGTCCAGTACATGCAGGTGGTGAAGCTCTTACTTTTCTATTACGGGTGGCACTGAGAATACTCTGTTAAAAGGGCTACTGCTTAATTAATTTAGCTTTCACCCTACAGTGCAAATGAGTATTAGAAAAGGAAAATAAAGAAGCTAAATAATCTGATTATCTATCACTTCACATGGGATGTATTTGATGACATATGGGATGACTTTAGGTGCTTTGCTTATTATGGAGTGAACAGTGATACCCCCACACATGAATGACATACTACTACTAAACTAAAGTTATTAAGAGAGGTAGGGAGTGTCCACCGTAATAACCGGATATATGCTGTGCTTGCAGTTGCAATACAAACTACTGCTACTATTCATGGTAGTATTTGGACAAAATTACAACTTCTTTTCCTTGCCTTTCCTACACTGGAACGGACGTGCGGGTGCGGTGTTACATGCTCTTCAAAGTAACACTTAGTTCATCCAGTGACCGTCTACTCTCTCTAGATACACATATGCTATCTAAGAGTCAGATAGTACCATGAATGATCCAGGCATCCATCCATTCAAAGTATATGCACACATACAGTTTCTGGTTCACCCACCCAGGCTGTTCTCCTTACACCCATCCTTGCTTCATCATTCACCCAGCCATGCACCATACCATATTCTTTCCTTCCCAGCCACCTCGGGGACCAAGCAAACACATATCATTCTTCTTTGCCAGTCATCATTACATTTCTCGTCCTTCCACACTTACTTACACCCTTCTTTCGCTTTTCGTTCAGCCCTTCCATCAAGTTCACCTCAGATCTGATTGGGATTCTTCTCGCCAAAAACTTCACAGCTACCTGGTTTATTTATATAATACACCCGTGGAGAAAGCACACTCTGCAGTCTTCAATCTCAAATGAGTAAGGAATGTATAGCTTACCTCTGCCTGCCACCACCGTGTCATCCCCCACAGATTTGTCCGGCACTTGCACCGCCTCCTCCCCAGAGTTGTCCTCCTCGTCCAATGCCACCACCACCTCGACGCTGGCCCCGCCTCCAGATGTTCCACCTACAAAGTACATTTAATAATGTTAGAATACACCACTCACTACTATATAATATTTGGTCTAGGAGGAAGAAAGAAATGTGAAAAAAACTGTATACAATTTAATAATTTGTGACTGTCTACTGTAAAGTAAAAATGTCCCTTTTTCCATGGAAGGCTGTTGTCTTGCTGCACTTTTTGGCACAACTGATGAATGCTTGCTTTTTATTTTTAACACGCACCACTTTTCCTCCTAACAGACAGAAGCTTGACTTCTAAGAACACGAGCAGGATCAAGTTCAAACCAGGTGAGAGCTCTGCTCGACCACAAGAAATGTGTCCAATTAATCGTCAGCACTAAGCACTTTTCCATTTCCAGTTAAACGTTTACTTTTATGACAAACTTGATTTCAATAAATGTGTTTGCTTTTAATAAAGCTTTTAAACTCAAATAGACTCTGTGGTTTTTGGTACTCCAGACTAGAGTGGATGAGCTAAAGGTTTTGGAATTTTTGCAAGCATAAGTCCGTGCCTCTGCCATCGGTGACTTTGGGAGCTAAATGACTCTGCCACACTATCTAATCAGTAAGGAGATTGGGGGTTCAACTACAAAGTCTGTTATCACTGAGGTATGTCGAAAGTCTAACAGCACCTATTATAATTGATAAGCTAAGCAATGCATTTTTTAGTGTCCATAGTTCTGTTTGTGCAGATTTGTCCAGGCAACAGTAGTAGAATGGATTGTCCTCCTATCCAAACCAAAAGTAAAGTAGTATCTTATGCTTTCTTGGTGGTCATTCACCTTTTTATTGTTGGCAATTGCCAAAGCATAAACATTTAGAATACTTGAAAATACATTATGGACAATCCCAGAGGACTGCACTCAGTGCATAGAGCTATTGCTGACTAGAATGGGAGTCCAATGGAAATGCCAAATGTGCAATCTTAGTTAGCTACACAGACAGACTAATAAGAATAATCTAGTAATACTACACGGAGTCATTGTCGAGGCAGGATAAGAATTTAGATCCTGTCTACAAGAAGATCAAAGACGATTTAGAAAAAAACAAATGAGGAACGCTAGGAAAAAATAAGTACTCTTTATTAAAATTAAAACTTACTGGGGCCAGCAAAGGAGCCCTCGCCTGCCCGGTCCTGGCCTTCATCGTCAACAGCACCCTCCTCCTCCTCCTGTGTCCTCCTCTTGCCCCTGGGGGAAGCTGATGTACAACATGAAAGAAAGAAAAACAGAAAACATGGATGATATTTGTCAACCAAATCAAACATTTCAAAAGAACTAACAAAATATTTTTGCGAAATAGCAAATAGACAACTACTCCACGGGATATATTATTGACCAATCTCATGTGGTCAACTACGTTATTACTTTAGTATTGCTTGATTTGCGGACCGTCGAATTGGAAATTACCTTATGTAACTCACTAAACAAAGTACTAAAAAGGTTTGCCTAGGATTGGCAGGCAGCAGTCCGCAGCACGCGAAGTGACAGCCAAAGTCCATCGTGATTGAAGATCAGCGACAACACTAAAGTTTCCTACTACATTAACCAGTCATTAAAATACTCAAACTATTAATCCACCACCACTATTTCTTCTTATCGCCATGTGTACAAAGGAAGGACTGGACTTGAGTCTGTAGGGGCTGATTTAGAAGCCCCTTGCGGCTCTTTTGCTCCATTGTTGTGTGACTTTTGTGACGCAGCGACAGCACAAAAGAGGCGCAATGGTGCGGCGTATATTAGCAACGTGACGCATATGGGAGATGCATCACGTTGTAAAGCCCTGCGCCAATAGGGGCCGTTCCGGCGCAAGGGAGGGCGTTCCTGGGCAGGAACGCATCCTAAAAGTGGCTGAGGGAAATCTACAAGATTTCAATCAGTCACTTTGAGGACAATGATGCGTGACTCAAACCCTGCGCCTGCTTGAAGCAGACGTACGGCTTGACGCAGCATTGGGGAGATAGGGTACCCCAGAGCATTGATGGAGCTGCACCATCGTTGCGACGCAACTCCAGCAATGCGCCGCCTTTACGGCACAGATGCGTAACGCTTTGGTGACGTTTTGGGCCCATGGTGCGCCGCATTGTAAATACGGCGCTCCATGGGTGATGGTGGCGTGACGCACAATTACCGGCGCATCCCTGCTACTTTGCAGGGATGCGCCGGTAATTAAAAATCTGAACCTTAGTGTGTAGCATTACGCAGTTCTTTAAACTACACTCATACATAATTTCACAGGCCAATGAAATGAACACAAAATCTAAAACAAATAAGCATAGTAGCAACACTACTGAGAAGAAGGAGAGCAGTGGACCTGAAATGCACAGAATATTTTGAAATATAATTTACCTACAATGTAATGAGCAGCATTATTGCTCTTGGTAAAAAACAAAAATTTGCAATATAATAACACAGCAGGAGAAAACATAGTAGTAAAGAAATAGCTACTACTACTCACCAAGCCCGGGGATCTCAAGGCCAAGGAGGTCGAGCAGATCTCGCTCACGGGTCAGGACATCCGTCCAGCCTGGTTGTAGGTGCGCCAGACCCGAGAGTGGTGGTAAATGGCCTGGCACACCTTCTCCCACCGCTTCCGGCGCTCCCGGACCCCGTACCCGGCACTGATCTTGCCGCCTCCCATGATGGTCCTGGGGAGGGGCGCTGAACATAAAAAATGAGTTGGCCCACCTCCTCCGGGGTAAAGATCTCCCTGGGTACGACCTCCTCCCCCCTTAAACGCCCGCACGGGAGCCGGACATGGGGTGCGGGACCCTTCCCCTTCTCGGGATGCTTCCCGGCTCCCTTCACCATGGTCTGGGCGGAAAGGAATAAAGAAAATAGAATAGGGAAGAGAAGAAAAGAAAAGAGTTTAAAAAAGTAGTTTAAAATTAACCAAAAGTAGCAGTAAACACAAAAATATAGGGCTAGAAAAATAGAGGGATAGATAATAAGTAAAATAGATTAAAAAAAACTACAAACAAGCAAAGGATGGCAGAGATTTAGAGAGGATACAAAGACCATGCCCAGAACTATAGCAATGAATGAGAAACAAGATGGCCTTGCCCGTTCACGACCGCGCGGGTAAGTTCGTGCGAGATTTTCCTTGCGAACACGCGCGAAACTGTACTGGCAAGCCGCAGACTTTGCGAGATTACACTTCGCGCCCGGAAACGGAAATACGTCAGGCAAACAAGATGGCCGCGCCCTTAAACGACCGCAAGGGTAACTTCGCGCCTTGCGCTACGAGCGGCTCGCAAAAACGCACAAAACCTTGCCAACTAACACGCCGCAAAAAAACAAATTGCATATTCGCACGAATTTGCGGCTTCCGAATCAAAATTGCAGAAAAACGAGTTTTTCAAAACTGAAAGCACTCGGCAGGGGCAAGAGTTCAAACTCATCATTAGTAACAATTCCCTGTAGTGCTTCCTGACTGGGGCCCCTCCAGAATTCAGTTGCTAGTTGCAAAAATTGTATGACCCTGCTCTGACCCTCACAGCAGGCTCATAGAATAGCTACAAGTAGGCCACAAAGGTCCTGGGAAAAAAAAATGCACTGCAACAGAAAGCAAATTACAGATAAGGAAGCAGGTGCCAGACTGGAATTTTAAAACAGTGACACATTAATAAACTAACCCCAAATTAATTCATGTCAGTTGAAGCAGGGCTGGTGTGCTTGATTTTCCCCGCCATAATCTACAGTGATGATGAACCAGAGGGTGGCATTGATGTAACAGAGGGTTGCAGTGGTGAAACAGAGGGTGCTGGGAACCTGTGATGATGAACCAGACGTAGAAACAACATAATCGCGACCGTTGCGTGCCGAAATGTAAGTTCGCAATTGCGAACTGGTACGGAACCCTCGCGAACTGGCAGAAATTCTTGCAAACACACAAAAAAAAAATCCGCAAATTCGCTAGAATTCGCGGATTTTGCGGATAGCGAGTTCGCAAATCCGCAAAATTCGCGAACGCGAGATTCGCAAAATTCGCCCATGCTTACATGGCAGTCACTCATGCCCTGGGCAACAGCTCATCCAAATACAGCCCCAATCTCACAGCTGGAATGAAGACAAAGCACATCTGCAAATTACAAAGCATCCCGCATGCCACCACAGTACTGATCCTCACACTGCCAGGACACTGACACATCTCCCACCATCTGCACACAGTCCACTGTCTCTACATATGAGCCCGAGTCCTCCTCCAATATGTTCATCACCGCTCACACAGCCCTTTTCAACAATGGGCCAGCTGACCTCGGCATACAACTTACTTTACACACATGAATGGACCCTATGATCAGGCCATCTGTTCTACAATGTGTTCACTGGCACAAGAGAGACAAGATTGTGAGTCTGCTCCTTTTTCCACCTAGCAGACATAGCCCGCGATGAGATTCGTCCCCACCTCCGACACACAAAAGTGCTCACCATCAAGGATGATAAAAGCTGGACACATCTCTCCGACTAACTACACCCTTGATGGACTTATACATGAAAATACCCCCCGCGCCTTGCCACCCTTACTGCTGAGTGGCCACTCACTATAACATTGTTAATTTTTGGCAAGTGTGACACAGGAGACCTCTGTACCATATATGATCTTCACAGTGCAAATATGTGTTCACAATCCTGACTATTCACTACACCTGGCACTTGATGGTGCCATAAAATAATGGACATTTGGATTGACTACTCACACACCTACTCTACTGTTGCACATGCGTTGCACATGCTGTGTTTGGAAGAGGTAGCCATTCCAATCCTAAGTTACCTGAATCCTGTGCAAGTCTTTTTGTCTAATAACATTGTCTGGACCACGTTGTCACAGTATCACAGTTATGAGGCAACATGTAGATGTTATACACACTTGTCACACACGTCACTCACTTTCATACCTAAGTTGTGTGATATAAAAAAATTGGCTTAGTACTTACCACCCTTTAGGCCAGGCATCACTCCGTGTAGTCGAGTAGGTCTGCCTCACGCGCCAATATGTCTATCCAGCGGTGCTTCCACTGGCGCACGTTCCGGGTGACGCCAAAGTATTTTTCGATCTGTACCCGCCACCGCTCCCAGCCTACCTTCCTCACGGACACTCTGTACCCTTGAAGGATACGTCCCCCAGCCTCCAACATCAAAGGTAGGTAAAACTTCACAAGCCACAGGAAGCCCCCTAATGCCCCCTCGGTCATCCTCCCCGACCTTCCCACAGCCGGCATCCCCCTGCACCTCGATACTCACTTAAAACTAATAAATAATAACCCACTTATCAAACTAACTAACCCCACACAAATACAACAAGACTGAGGACAGTAGACACACAAACAGTTTAAAACAATGAAAACAGACAAAAAAAACACTTTTGACAGGATACAGCACACAGCACCACTCTCAAAATCCACAACCAACAGCACAATCCACCATACACCTCCTTCTCTCAGCACATTCACAAGCAATGTACTGAAAAGTGAAAGTGAAAGTCAATACCACAACCCTGTGACAGGAGCAGAAATACACCACTTCCTGTGTGTTAGCAGCAAAAATTTAGCAATAGCGACGAAAATATGGACGCAAATAGGCCGCAAAGGTTTACATTGTTAAACTGATATGTGAATGCGACCCGTTTTTGGGAATGCGATAAAAAAATGTACGCTGATAGGCCGCAAAGGTCTATACTCATACTGTGAGCTGAATGTGGCCCGTTTTTCAGAATGCAATATAAATATGTATGCTAATAGGCCGCAAAGGTCCATACTGAAACTGTGAGGTGTGTGCGGCATTTTCTCTGTTCAAATGCGATGAACTTATGCTCGCTAATAAGCTGCAAAGGGCCCAATGGTGATACTGTATGATACTGTGGTGTATTTTCATGGTGATGATGATTAAAACTTTGCCTGGACGTTATTTTATTCACTTTAAGACGATTTTAATTTTCCATAATGTTTATATGAGTTTCATTTTTAATTTACATTTTATACATTGTGTATTACGTGATACTGAAGCATGCAGTTGTTGCAAGGCAACACCATTAGGGAACATCTAAACTCTAACGACCATACATCATGGTGCTGAATTACATGCCCCTTGCGCCTCTTTCATGCCGCCATTGGGTCCCATTTCTATGATGCAGGGGCGGCGCAAAAGATTTGCCATGCAGCGGGGTATCCACAGCGTTACGCATCTGTGAGATATGTCAAGTTCCAAAGCCCAGAGCCAGAAGGAGGCGTCCATGCGCAGGGGGTGGCGTTCCGGTGCTGGATCTATTAGATTTCACTCACTCACTTTTGGGCCCATGCTGCATCAGATCCCTGGGCTTGCTTGTAACAGGCGTAAGGATTGACACAGCATTGTAAAAATAGGGCCCCCAAGATCATGGCAGGGGCTGCGTTGCACTTGCAAACCCACTCCAGCACTGCGATACATTTACGGCAGAGATGCGTCATGCATTGGTTCCGTTTGTAGCCCATGTAGCGCCGCATTGTATATGCGACACATCCATGATGGCTAAGGCGTTGTGCACAATAACTGGGGCATCCCTGCTGACATGCAGGGATGTGCCATTTATTGTAATTCTGACCCTTAATGTCTAACACTGTGGGCCTTAGAAGACATGTAGGACGCCATGACGTAATGCAAGCAACCATATCATAGGCACAGCGGCTAGCTGGACGCATAGAAACTTCCATAGGGGCATCCTGGAGTCACAATGGTTTATAGGCTGGCAGAAAGGTCCTATGACACCAGGAAACGTAACAACGTTCCATGACTCTGTCCCTATTAAGGGTGTGGGTGGTGCGTTGATATGGCAGTCTGTAATCCATTAGCAATACAGCATGGATCAAAACAGGAACAAAGAAGATCCAACCACTAAGGGGGAGGGGAGGATAGGAACAGAATAGTGGGGAAGGATGAGCATATGCGACGATGGGTAAAAAATGACGCACTATTGCCAGTGTCAATTAACATCAAAAAGCATATCATCAAGCATGGCGTTAACATCATCTCTACTCAAGTGGCCGTTTCCTTGCGCAAAAGCTGAGCCATTTAGCTAGGTCTTCTTGCTAATGTGGCACTTTGAGACCCCCATATACAACTACCACTTTACATATGCAACCTCATCAAAATCATAACCATTTTGCAACAAAATGTACTCCCCTCCAAATCTGTATGATCCGATATTGTCCTGCTGTCTCAAAGTGAAATAAACTACTGCATGATTCTTGCTGACAAACACTGATGTAATTTATCTCTCATATCACATTTCAGAGGGTGAGACAGCACCTCCTGAACAGCATCCTGGCCTAGCACGCGCTGATGAGGTGGACGTGTATGCGGACATCGACGTCGACTCCCTGCAACTCCTGATCGACACCATCAACTCGTCAGCCTCCGGTGCAGGGCAACCCAGCAGCCCTCCGCAAACCCCACCCCTTGCTCAGACCAACGAGCAGCAGGCACCTCCCGCCCCAGCCAACTCCCAGGAGCCGGATCCCACCACCCGTGCCTTTCAAAGGTGGGTCATCGAGCTCCAGGAGCAGTTGGGGGGAAAGGTGCAGGTGGGGTTTCAGCAACTGGCAGACCAACTTGCTGCCCTACGTGGGTGTCTCAGTCCCATTAGTGACTGCATGCAAACACTCACAGACACCCACAGCCCCTTCAATGCTCTCCAGCAGTCCATGGCTGACATTCCTGGAGTCATGATCCAGAGACAACAGTCACTATCTGCTCAGGGTGGCTCCAGCAGTGTCAGCCGGGATCTGGCCAACATCCGCCGGATCATGGAGAGCATGGAGCGGATGCAGGCCCAAGACTTGGCTGCCAGGGCTGCCCACATACGCGAGGTTGCTGGGATCTATAATGCCCTGCACCTGCTCGTTGCCTACTTGCTGCCCCAAGGTTTGGTGCAGATGGATGCTGCTGCTGCCTCAACATCCTCAGCTCCACCCCCTGGTGTGTAGTGCCTCACAGTGCTGCACCCACAACACCAACTGAAACCTGTGAGGCACATGACACACCAGATGATTGAGATGAGGATGACAACACATTTCTGCTGAGGAGGAAGCGGTAGCATCCCTCGGTGCCAAAGCCCCAGTTTCTTCTGTCGTGCTGTGCTCAGTATTGTGCCACACATACACTTCTTGCACTTTATCCCATTGTCCCCTGGAACCTCCTCGGACCCCCCCATGGACTGCCATATCACCCCGTTCCTTGCCACTTCAACCAGCCTGTGGACTGAACTACGCCTCTTCCTTTGGCCCAGTTAACATCAATTGTCTCTGTCTGGCCTTCCAACGGGCACCCGCTGCACTGGATGGCCCTGAACTTGTCCTATATGCCTACCACATTTGGAAATATTGTAAATAAATACTAATTACTTCACACATATGTGCATTTGTACAATGATGTCAAAGTACAAAGTTGGCGAATAGGGTCTGGAGACTGATCGAGCAAGAAGGTACACCAATGTAAATACTAGCAGTGTGCATGTCTAAACAGATACGGAGATGCAGAAAATTTGGTCAATATGGGTAAACAGGTGGTGCCACCCTTGCACCAATGGAACGCTATACCAATGTCTCAATCTTGTTAGCCCATCAGGTAAAGTAATGTATCCGAACATGTCAAAGTCAGTTCCTGGCCACAGCTTGTGTCATCAGTAACACTAGAAAATTGATATCACTTGTCACATCCACTCACACATGATGTGGCGCACTGACCCTGTTGGCATTGAGCAAATTGCACATCACATTCCAATTGTCCGGACACCACATCCCCATTGATGGAGACACAGAAGGGCACATGTCCGCCACAGACATTCCCCACCACATTGTCAGCATCAAGGAAGTGGAGCCCTGCATCCAATACACAATATTAATTACCTCCCAACGGTCTAGTGACATCTTGCCATTGAACAACTATGAGCAAAATGTGATAGAAGAACAACCCTGTTCCATGTTTGCATACAGATAGGCAAGTACTGCTGGCTTGTTGTCTAGTATGCCATGCACTACTACATACCTGTTTTTGATCTCTATTTTGACGTCCGTGAATTGAAAGGGGACCCCCAGTCTTTGTTCTACTCCTGCATACACTGAGGATCCCGTGGCATCAAACTGTCACAGCCAACGACGATGTAGAGGTAGCATATCTGGTTTTAGACAAATGAATTTGCTGTAGCTGCGCACTCTGTATAAGGTGTTGTTTGAGATAGGAGTACATTGCCTAACCACATGATGGAGCGTGTATGCCTCACCCATTCGATGTGCCAATTTTGAGTGAGCTCATAGAAGGTGTAATCAATTAGAGAGCACATGTGCATGTAGACGTAGCAACAATTTAATGTGGTCGCAGTGTTGGCTACCCCAGCACAAAATGTTTGAAAGTTGACCTTCTACAGATGTTAGATGGCAATGCAAACAGTTCCAAATACATAAGTGATTGCAATAGGGCTAATTTGCTACAGTCAATCATCAAAACCTTGTACCAAGGCAAAATTCACACAATGATAGAGGTGTGTGTGCTACGCACCACATGATGTACCAAGGATATGCAAGTGTCTTGATTGGTTCTTGTGAGCTCCCCAGCTGCCAGACAGTTGCAAGTGGGCATGGGGCACACAGTGCAACATCCCAGCCCGAAGATACATACTGCCATAGTGAAAACGTGTGGGAGCACTGCTTGGGAATGAGAGGGCACTCAGGGTCGTCATGGAGTCAGTGATTGTGACACAGCCAAAATGTATGTGGGAGTTCACAGGGATTGTGACACAAGACAGTTCAGGATAGGCATGCCATGACTGCTGGTCCCTGTAGTTACCAAGGGTGTGTCACCCAAGTGGCGCACAAGTGCAGATTGTTAGGCAATGTAGCTGGACATTTGTGGAGTGACATTGGGCAGTTTGTGAGAGTATTGAGACGCCTTTGGACGAGTGATTGTGGCTGATATCTGGTCCTGTTGGCGCATGGTAGAACCATATGGTCCAGTTGAGATCCTGTGATGCCCACTGTGGCCTTGAGTACCTTGCAACATTCAAGCTGCGCTTGGCTCAATGCCGGTCCTGCAGATTGTGAGGGGTGAGATTGCTTCTGCCTTTTACCTGCATTGGTGCGGTGGGAGGATGCATTGTGCGACCGCTGTTGTGGATAAGTGGGCACAGTCTCAGTGTTTGCAGAGGTGTAAGAGTCCATCCATTCTTCAGCCTGTTCTGGATTTTGAACGAAGTGAGTATTTCCCTTTGCTACAACACGTAGGCATGCTGGGAACAGGATAGTATACACAAGCTTGTATTGCCTAAGACGTTTCTTGACGGTCATGAATGTGTATCTGTGTTTAGTGACCTGTAACGTGTAGTCCTGGATGCAAATTTTGAATGATTGACAACCTGAATGTCTTGTTGTTTTATAGTTTATTGCATTATGGCATCCCTGTCCCTGTAGTTGAGGATGCGTATCTAGAACGTAGGTGGGTTCAAACCTGTAGCCAATGGTCTTGTAGGCACCCTGTTTCCCCATTCAACTATGACACAAGATGAGAGAGTGCCTTCAGGTAGCATCGAGTAGTACCAAGTCTCAGTGTACACATCCGGATCTTTAGCCTCCTGGCCTTCCGGCAGGCCCACCATGCGTACGTTGTTGCATTGTGTCCTTCCTTTGGCATCCTGGACTCTGTCTTCCAGCAACTCAACATGATTGAGTAAGTTTAGTATATGTAGGTCTGCAGCTGCAACATGCAGGGCAATTTCAGCAATGTCAGCTTCTGCGGGAATGGTGTGGTCTACCAGTTAGTGATGATGGTTATTGTTCTAATTTAACTCAATCCCGTGTCCGTGCGATGGGAGGAGTGAGCAATCTGTAAAGCATTTTATATTCTCCTGCAAATTTTATATCAAATATTTTAAACTGTTTTTATGCTCGTATTTTAATAAGAGAAGACCAATTAGTTTAGAGGCAGCATTTAATTCCATGTTAACTTTAGATGATGAGGACTTATTTTTCGCACTTGCACTTTCCTAAAAACGGCAGTAAGGGCATGCAGATCCATGGTAGAAGACTGAGAGTAATGTAAATAGTTTTGTTCTGTGATGATCCTAAATTTTGCACTAAATCACTTATGTTCTGTATAATGAATGTATTTAGACTATTTGTCTGGTTAAAATTTTAATATGTATGTAATGCATTTTATATTGTGCTTTTATGGGTACTATGGTACCTGAATAAAGATTGACTGACTGACTGACAGTTAGTGATGATCTGCACGTAGATGTGTGAGGTCTACTGCCACCTTCATAATTTTGTTTATTGAGGGAGAGCATACTTGCTGTAGTGAGTCACCCAACCTTTCAACTGCTACTAAAACTGCATCCTGCTTGCTAGAGTCATAATCCATTCAGGTTTGCATTGCCATCATACTTGATTTGCCCATGAAGGACAGAGAGGAGGTCAGTGTGCCTCCGGCAGCAACCCTGGTCCGAGTGGCGTGTGACATGTGGCTGGGGTCTCAGCCACATGTTGCCTCCTGGTGTGGACTAGGTGGGGCTTCGGAATGTCCACCCATCGCAGGTGAAGCTGCCACACCAGGGCAGCACCATTCAGCAGGGAGCACAGGCTGAGATGTAGGGCACCTGGCGATCTACATTCCAGGCGTGACAACAGGTTTGTGGCTTGGTGGACAGTATCCAGCTGGAGAGTGATGTTTTGTTTGCTAAAGCACAGCTCTGCGTGGTGCGTTTGTGAGATTTATCTTAGGTGCTTGGCTCTGTATCACAGGGGTGGAGGCCTTGCCTGCACTACGATGTAAGGATGAACATGCAACAGCTCCCGTCTGTGGGCGCAACACTGTTCTCCGCATCTGCAATGCGAGTAGGGTTGGTTGGCAAAGTGTCCATTACAAGTCACTCGTTGTGTGGTTGCAGTATGGCATGGGTACTGAGCGTCTGTTGCCGCACCTATCAGTGTTTCTCAAGCATCGAGTCCTCCCCGTCACACTTGTGCGCCCATGCCAAAGGCACAGCAGTTGGTGAGGGCTGGAACATGGTCGCAATCATAGGTAGTCCACACAGCAGAGGGGAGCAGAGTGGTTGGAAGTGGGGCTATGCAAAGACTGAGTTTTGCGGCTGGGCCAGCAGAGGCACCACTGCACCACCCCAGCACGCATGATCACAACAAACCTTCAGTCGTCTCCCTGTGCTGACCACCAGATCCACAGTGCCCAGGATCAGACAGTCTAAGGTCAGGAGTGGTCAGGGGTGGGTGTGGTGCGGGGAAGGGCCTCAGGGATGTCCAGATGCACTGTGACTCATCGTGACTTGCCACCAGTTTGTCCTAAGTCTGTATCCCCACTTTCATTCACCAAGCTCCCGTTTAGCAGCAGGACTCTTGGAGGACGCTGCAGTCCATCTAGGGCTCTCTTTCACAAATTTGGGAGCGTAGTGGTCATCACAGGATATAGGGTGTGACCCTCCAGATCATCCTCCCGGGATCAGGTGTCCGTGCGCAGGACCAGGCAGAGACACTGCGGGTTGGCGTCAGGGTCCAAGTTGCTACAAACATCCAGTCAGGTGGATCAGTTGTCCAGGGCACAGTTTGCACCCCCCTGTGCATTGTGGCCCTAGTCCTCCTCCCAGTGGCAACGTAATGGTAACTGCACCACTTCCACAGCCTGGGGGGAGTGCTCATTCATGGCCTCACATAGCCAGCGACTCAGATATGGTATGGGCGCACAATCGCAGTTCAGGAGTCCCTGGCTCAGCGGTGCGATGAGCAGGCCTTGAATTTCCTTTAAATTTGCCTCAGGGCTGCAGCAGGTGTGTAGTTGTGCCACCATTCACCAAGATGTGCAGCAGGTCAGCAACCAGCAAATGAATGTGCCCGTAGAAAGGATGCTCCCGGCAGCGCTGTACTCAAGCACATCTGCAAGATTTGCTGGCTTCACCGCCACACATGTCACGCCATACTGGCATTGCTCACAAGTGGGCCATCAGTAATGATTATTTCTTTTAACGTGCGCTACTCACCCATGGGGGACACATGACATAATGCCATCACTTTCTGTACACTTCCAGGTGTGTGTGTACTTGCATGTGTTTTGTCAGATGTTACTGTTACGTAGTAGTTCATATGCAATGGGGGCTGTGTCTCACTGGTAGCTATGAATGAGCCAGGTGTCAGTGTGCATCCTCAAATAGTTGTCTGTCCAGCTGTAGGAGGTGTCTTCACCCATGCATGGTGCCCTTTTGGAGATGTTGGTGTTTTTCGTGTGTCTGTGGTGGTGGTGGTGGTCCATCAGTTTTGGCAAATATCTGGTCAACATAGTTATGGTAGACCTTGTTGATCTGTATGTGGTACTGGCTTCCAGGCTAATGTCTTATGATAGACAGATAAAAGTTGTTACCCCATTATACGCCACATTTCACATTTTTGGCAAATATGTCCCCTATATTTCATATTGCCCAACATTTCATGCCCCATTTCCGTATTTGCCGCCCAAATTGACACCCAAATTTCATATTATGCCCCATTTCACGCCCCATTTATCTTTGACCTCCAACTTGACACCCAAATTTCATATTGTGCCACATTTCACGCCCCATTTCTACCTTTGACCCCCAACTTGACACTCAAATTTCATATTATGCCACATTTCACGCCCCATTTCCATGTTTCCAGACATTACATGCCCTCTTTACTGCTCTTACCCGATTACACACATACATCTTCGGGGCATATGTTCGAGAAACTCATTAACATTATGGCCATCTGTGCAGCTGTTAATAGCCAATAATACAGCAACAATGGGCTTGCTAAAATGCCTGATATATTTCAAGTACAAGCCCAGGTTAGATATCCTGCACATCTAACGCAGGCCTCTATAGGAATTGTAACACGCAGATTAGCAAGCCCATTGTTGCTTTTTTAGGGACAGTTTCCAGCCGCTAAGACAAATTTATTTTTAACAAGGGTCTGGATAATATGCACCATTGTATGTTGGAAGGTTGCATGCACTATTAGCATCCTTTACACCATTTCACACACTCCTTAATTTCAAATTTCCCACTACGTACACCCTCCAATATACCTTGATTTTGGCTAGGTCAACAGATTATGAATCTCATCCTCGTCACAAAAAACAGCCTTAGTTTGCTTGTATTAAACTCAGTGGACACAACCTTTTTACATTGGCTAGCCTACGTAGCACAATGAAGACTATAGTGGAGGTTTTTGCAGAAGCGGGAGGTGTTATCACCGGACACACAGCTGCCCATTACCTTGTCTCCTGAACTCCTGGGTCCGAGCGATCTTCCAGCCCCGCCATTCCCGCCATTGCCGCTGCTGCCAGGACATCGCAGCGCGGCCGGCAGGAGAGGGAACTACATCCCCCAAGATCCCTAGCGGCTGGACGCCGCAAGCAGCCAATCAGTGTGCGCCCGGAGGCGCTGATAAGGAAGGACTGCCCCCCGCTACGCGGGAGCGCGCGGGCAGCGCCGGGCGAAGCCCGGGCAGAGGGCGGCCCTCTGTGGCCCTCAGAGGCCAGAGGAGGCTGGGACGGGCTATCCCACCTGGTCTTCCAAGAAGAGGTATTGCCATTTACTGCCAACTCCACTGACTATTCACTTTGGATTGTGACTGTTTCCCCTTCCTGCAAGGGAGCGGATACTCAAAGTATTCCCCTAGTCATAGCTGTTTGTCTTGTTTTCTTACACTTTAAACATACCCAGCATGGATCCTCCTACGCAAACGCCCAGTACAGCATTTAATCCCCCATGGCTAGACGACCTAAACAGTTTGTGTAACAACAAGTACTCCCTTGTTACATCGCCCTACTTAGTTTCCAACGCCAGTTCCTAACGATAGTATACAGGGGCCCCAACCAACTTTCGTAAAATTAAAAGCTAACCAAACAACTCCCCTCAACGCCATATCTGGAAAAAGGTCACTCGATGGGGTTGGAGAAAGAGGGTCCCAATCCAATTCTCCAACATTGCAGCATGAGTTAACAAAATCAAACCCGCCTGCTAACATGGCTCTGCTAATCCAGGAGATGGGCAAAAAAATAGATGACCCAGTATCCTCTCCCCAATTGGCCTTACTGACCATGATGGAACAGTTGATTGAAACTATCATTCATCCCCTGATCGACAAAATTAACAGCCTGGGGGAAAGACTAACGGGGATTGAGGAAACTGTTAAACACAATCAGCCATACACAGCATCATCTAAGTGTTTACCCCAGGCCGGTCAACCTAATTTGCCTAAACAATCTGTGCAAAACACAGTTTCCACAACACAAGTTCCAGTTTCCACTACTGTGTGCCCACCCGTCCCTAAATCACTACCCACACCTTCCTCAGAACGCATTATTGAACCAAAATTGAAAAGTATTATGACCCCTCATATCAATCTTCCCCCAGAGGCCGCTCCATTCGTGTCCATCCTGTCGGGGGCTCTTCCTCTGAAACCTGGTAAAATCGAGAGAACCAGTGATCTGGTAAATAAAGTTAAGTTCTGGTTAACGAAAAACAGACCCCTACCCCATAACCTCGATGGCAGAATAGTTAGCGTGAGGAGAGTGGGCTGGTTGGGTCCCCATCGGAAAGATATCTGTGGGGATCTGATTCTAATCAGATTTAGGAGCAGACATGTTGTCCCCTATCTACAGTCGTGGCTGCCCCAAGAAAGTGATGGCCATATAACAACTTGGGACCTACATGACTTTTATCCAAGTGAATCGTACAACACCTATCGGGATCAGTCTGCCATTCACAACCCAAAGCTGGCCCACAGTTCCTGGCCACTAAACGAGTACAGTTTCCCCTCTTTTAACCTTTTTCCTCATAGATTATCTAAGTTTAGCAACTTACCTCAATCTAACCTTTCCATCTTATATAACAAGTGTCAATATTAGGCGGGTGCATTAAATGTAAATTTTTCGATATTTTTACTAACTGGATCAGTTAATTTTATTTACATAATCTAATGAGATCTTTGTTGACCCTTTTTTTTTAAATGTGTGTTGTTTGTTATTATATGACTGTACATGTTTTTTTTACATTGTATGCTTTTATGGTTGAAACCAAACCGAATAAAGCTTGATGAACTGAACTGACTATAGTGTCATACGTTTAACACACTGCGAAGCATTTCTGTACTGTGGACACATTCCCAACATTAATGGAGTAGTGTTTTCTGTTACCACATGTTGAGTCACATAACTGTTTCATGAGTACAGTGCCCATGGCAGACAGAGACACGTAGACATGGTATGTGTTTCTGACATTTTATTTGACACACACCACATGTGTGGTCATTTTGCTCTGACATGCATTGGAGAGGGACCGTCACAATGTGAGTGACTCAGTCAAAGAAATTGTTTATGATTCGGTTCCTTCGTGCAAGTCCTGCTGCATTTGCTGTGGGGTGTACAGCACCAGCCTCTTCTTCGTCCTCATCTTCATCTGGTGGTTCTGGCACTTGGATCCATGGGGCTTTTGTACGCACACATATGTTGTGCAACACACAACATGCCAGGATGATTTTGTTCACCATTTTAGGGCTGTACAGCAGGCTACCACCTGTGATGTCCAAGCAATGAAAACGTGACTTTAAAAGGCCAAAAGTGCGCTCCACAATGGATCTTGTGCGTCTGTGTGCCTCTGGCCATGTGTGGTGGGGTTTCGTAGGGGTGTCATCATCCATGGTCTGCGTGCATATCCTTGGTCCCCTGTGACATATTAGGGAAAGAGGAATTAGTCATTGCTTATGCTGGATGTATTGTTGATGTAGATGGATTTGTGTGTTGGCATTTATGACACGTTGCTTCTCAGGTTAGCCATGTCTTGCTGCAAAATGTTTTAGTGCATGTTTGCAAATAATATTGGCTCTCTGCTGTAACTCCCTCCACTACCCAACATCTATTTGGTGTGCAGCTCAGTTGCAAGAGTGGCTCTTCTCCCGTCTGCCACTGACACTGACACTGATCCAACAAATGCACCATCATTAGCATTTGCTAGGTAGGATGCAGGAGAACACACAAGACACAGATGACATTCTGTGCTGCTGCAGCTGGCCAGCCTGCAGCAATGCACAACACATGATGTTTCCTGTCATGAGCTGATCTCCCCGTGATTGCAGCACTCTATTCTGACTTTTGTTCACCTCTCGCGTTTCCCGCTCCGCGGGAAACGCTCGCTGTTTGGAGGACTAGTGGACACAAAGGAGGCAAAACTACATCGCCCAGAAGACATCGGGGCCAGGAGGTACCTTCCCGCCACGCCCTCCACAGGTGCTTCAAATCCTGCACCAGCACCGCGCATTGCGGGAAACTCTTGCTGTTGCAGTTGTGAAACGTACTATTTTCTGTATAGCAGGGGCCACGACTAGGAGGTGAACCATGCTCCCCGTGATTGCAGCACTATTCTGACTTTTGTTCACCTCTCGTGTTTCCCGCTCCGCGGGAAACGCTCGCTGTTTGGGGGACTAGTGGACACTAAGGAGGCAAAACCACATCGCCCAGAAGACATCGGGGCCAGGAGGTACCTTCCCGCCACGCCCTCCACAGGTGCTTCAAATCCTGCACAAGCAGCACGTATCGCTGGACGCGCACGGGACGAGCCGAGCGAAGCTCGGGCCAAAGGCGGTCCCGTCTGAGCCCATCAGAGACAAGAACTGGGCCACCCCCTTTGATTTTCCCATTATCAGTAAGACTTTATATATCTGTTTATTTGCAATCTTACATTTTTATTTTTCCTAGCCATATCAAAGAATCTTGCCATAACACAGGCATTAGCGAAGGATAATGGCACCTAAAAACCCCAAAGGGAATAAATCAGGAAACAGGGGTGGGGGGGATAGGGGTAACTGGCACCATAGATGCCTTTATCACCAGGGCTGCGTCAGCATTGGAAAGGAAGATTGCCTTAACCAAATGGCGCTTATCCCTTAATCTTATGTTTCAGAGAAGATCATCACTAGGGGGGATTGCCTTAGTACTCTCACCTGAACAGCCAGTAATTATTACTTCACAGCATGAAATTGCAATTCAGAACAAACAAGATCTATCAACAATTTTAGATACAAGTGGACCTGACCCAAGCTTAGATTCTTTCATGGTTTTTCGTAGAGTAGATCCAGCCTCTAGTAAAAGCACGCAAGTGATTAATAAAGCACCCACCGAATCAAATCCTCCTGAACATGGGCTGGACTCAGGCATTAATTTAAAGCATAAGCGAGGTGACAACCAACAGAAGGGTGGACGATCTAAGAAGACCAAAGTCGCCTCACCTAAAAGTAATGCTACGGCAACTGTGGACAGGCCTGACAGATTTAAACAGGCTGGGAATATTAGTTCTAAGCATAATTGCTCTTCCGATGCTTCACAGGAAACAATATACAATGAACCAAGGTCCAAAGCGTGCACGTTAGAAAATATCGAACACCTAGTTAGATCGTTAATTCTACCCTTAGTGGAACGTACAAGAAGGATAAGCGAACAGCTAGGGATACTTGAGAAAATCACTCAGGCAAACTCTGTAATGTTACGATAGGCAAGCGCAATGATGCAAACAGCTGACACACCGATGGCCTAATAACTATTGTATCATAGTTAAGGGGACTTGCAAGCAAGTACAATCACAATCTTAAATACTGATCTGGGCATTAAACTCAAGTTGTATGACACGCAAATTGATATGTCAGAATACTCATCTGAAAACATGTTTAGCTTACTGAAAGTTCTACAATGAGATGTGAGATTGACTCAGCCCCCTCATACATCTGAGGTGTCCTGTATGGATTATTCAATGTATTGTCAGATGAGGTAAAAGAGGTTTCTGTCAACTTTCCTATGGAGGCTCACCAGGGCATGGGCAGCATAACCACTATGGATATTGCAGTCAAAGAAATAACCTTAGACGAGTTTGGAGTGCTAGCAACATATGTGATTATGTAGCTAGCAACTGTTGTCATTACAGCCTCACTGCAGGAACCTGCACACATATAAATTCAGATGCAGGTAGGTCACTGCATCATGCCATTGCTGTCATTACTGTTCTCCCACTCATTCAAATCATGTACAGTCCCCGTTGAATGTCAACAAGACATGGTCCGTCCATAGAAAGGAACCCTCACATAGACCATGAAGTGCTTCTTTTTTGTGGCCCATTTCGAAGCTACCTTTCCTGCGGAAGAGTTGCTGTTATATAAATTGATCTACAGCTCACCAACCATTGCACTGAGAATGCCCTGCTACACATGTCGTACTCTTGTTTCCAACCTGCACTCAAATTAAACTGTGTTGCACTTGCCTAGTGGAACCCTGGGACAACGAGCAGCCATGGGTCAGACTGATGCACAGATCCTGTAGGTTTTCTGTGCAGCATTTGACACCGACCCTCATGGGCTAATTCTCCTGTGACTGGAGTCATGTGGAGTCTAGACCTTAGCCCTTAGATGGATGAGTTATTTCATTACATCAAGGGCGTTCATGTGGTGCAAACAAGATTCTCTTCAGAAAGTACTCCACTCCTACATGGAGACGCTCAAGGCTCAATATTGAGCTCCAAACAGTTTGATCTATATTTGTAACCACTTTCCAGCATGATGTAGGTACGCTGGGTCTCAATTGTATCATACGCTGATGATACTCTGCTTATCTTCACACTGTTCCAAAAGCCAGACCTCATCGCCTGACAATTTTCCCAATGTATAGAGGCTGTTGCTGCATGCATAGCTAATCACTGCCTTTAACTTAATGGTGGTTCAACAGAGGTGATGCTCGTAGGAGGAGCGTCATTCATATGGACATCTGCTTGGTGGCCTCATACGCTTAGTCAACTCCCAAAACACAACACAGACGGGAATTACTCTATTATATGGCATGACTCCACATTCTGTATGGGAGCAAAATGAGTTAAGTAGCAGGGACATGTTTAGGAACGCTGCAAGTCCCGGGACAGGTCCAGGACCTACTTCCCATCCTGGTCAGCAAATCGTAGTACATGCAGTGCTAACGTCTCATTTTGATTTGGGGATACCCTTCTACCTTGGTGTATCAAGGATTTGACCAGAGAAACAGTGACACCTATTGAATATGCAGCAGCTCTCATTGTGGATATCCTACGAGAGATTGGGTCATATTATCATGTTCGGCATTATATTCATTGCTGGACACTGCCAATTAAGCGGTAAAAATGTGGACACTGGTCTTGATGATATGCCCAACAGACTTTTGAGTGGCAGACATTGGGGCCCGTTGCCAGTGGTGCTGAGCACTGAGCCATGGGAAGCCGCCTTCTGTAAAAGGCTAATTACATGGCTCTTGGCAAAAGGCTTTAAGAACTGGCAGACATGCAGGCTGTTTCTTCTACCTTGGTCCACCATCTGGGTATCTGCTATTGTCACAGGTCACAACAGCGGGGTGAACATACACTTGACAAAGGATGAATGTGAGAGTAATTTTATTGCATGTGTGAAAACATCTAGTTCATCAGGTACACTGAACGCACATATGTTGCCCACTAATGCATACACAACCTTCTTGTTGTACCCCAAGCCAACATTGAGTACTTGTAGGCCACCACTGAGTTGGTGATGCACAGTCACCCTGTGGTATGGTACACACAACCTTCAACAGCAATGGCCACAACACTGCTATTGTCAGCAATGTCACAAGACTACATGTTTGTATACATGTATCTACAACTGCCCATGCAACCTTATCCCATTTTGCAAATGCTACATACGTCAGGCACTGGAGGACAAGTTAGTCAGCACCAACATCTGACTTGGTTGATGCATCTGTGTAAACATGTGGTGGAGCTGGTACAGGCTTTGGGATCAGATGGGACAGCAGCACCAACATTGACATGAGGCTCCTATTCACCATAAACAACACACACACACACACACAAATTCACTTTCATGTGGGTTTTCTGTGATTTGCAACATTGCCAGTCTGCAGCTGGTATGTCATCTACACAGGGAATATATGGGCCATCCTCCTGGTGACATAACCTTCAGCATGTGTGATCACCTGGTTGGCCATTGCCTCTAGATGTACACACCACTGAACTTGGTACATGGGCACCATATATGAGACCTCTATCTTCATATACCTACAGGTGTACCCAGTGGCCTTCATCTGCCTCGCCTGCCTCTGCATCCTCCATGCAGCCTTCACAAGTTTTCCCACATTGTTGTGTGCAACTGGGTCACAGACAATAAGTGACGTCAAGATGGGCTACATTTGCACACTATATGGCAACATGTCCACATCTGCTGTGGGATTCATCCTGCCTATCCAGCACAAGACATGCACAGTGGGACTTGTGTTTCAACTTTCTTTGTGAGTAATGTTTCTCCGTCGCACATTCATGTTTCCCACCTCTCACCACATTTGCTTGGGGGGCAAAGGTCTACGCCTTAGAGTGAGTTTTGTCAATGTATCTAGCTGCAGTTCCCACAGTTCATGGTGTTAGTGTGTCTGGTGTGGGGTGATGTTGTGTGACCTGTTGTATGGGATATTGTGACATGGACATTTGCACATTTTTCTTTTGCATGTGGGTAATGTTGATGCAAGTGGTATGTTGGATTGGTACTTACCCACTAGGACTGCATTTTCACATGTCCCATCCTGGAAGCGCTGATTTATGCCAGACTGTTGGAAGATGTACGAATCATGCACTTTCCCTGGGAACTTGGCTATGACATTTGTGAACAGTCCACAGTGGTCACTATCGCATGCACATTCATGGATTGAGAGTGCTTTCTGTTGCGATATATGTGTGCACTGTCCGCAGGGGGCACAAATTGGACATGTGTGCAGTGTATTGCGCCCAAAACTTGTGGGAATCCTGATATGGCATGGAATCCTTGCTTGACTAGGAGCTGTTCCCGCACGGCGTCGGGGAAGTAGAGTTGCTGGGGTATCAGGCTGATTATGCCATCCAACACAGTTGAAAGGAATTTTGAGAAGGATGCCTGTGAGACAACTCCAAGTCTGGATGTTGTAGGTTGGAAAGACCCTGAGGCCAAGCAATGCAGCACAGCCAGAAACTTTGTTTGCGGGGGGATATTAGTTATCCACTTGGTTGGTGGTGTCAGCCTGCGGGCTATCTGGTTCAGGATGTAGTCAATGGATGTCCATTTGAGCCTGTAGTGAGCTATGACATCCTCTGGTTGTAGGTCAACAAGGACGAGACTTGTGCGCATTGGCCGCTGTCTTCTTTGGCGCTGCCTTGGTGGTGGTCCAGGGAGTGGTGGCGTCGGCAGTGGTGGTTGTTGTCTTTGTGGTACTCCGCGCTGAATGATTAGTGCCTCCATGGCATCTGCAAGTCCTCAGCTTTGTGGCTGGGCTGTGCTGGGCTGGCCTATTCTCCCTTTATAGTCTCCTTTTATCCCCAGTTTTTCCATTTTAGAACTGGTTTTAGGAGTTCTTATTTATCTCCAGCTAAGGGGCCTTAGCGCAAATTTTTTTGTCGCTAAGCTGGTCCAGGCAATCATTGGTAATAGTGCGATAGTGTGTTAGTGACTTTTTCGTGAGATTTAGCGAGAGTATGCCTACTTCGCATATCATTAGTGATATTTATCGCTTCCATACATGGCGATAGTTTGGATGGTCGCTATCGCTAGAAAACTGTTGCTAACTGCTGTTAGCAGCAGCTTGATAATTGGGCAATAAAATTATCGCCGCTTTAACGGGAAAAAGTCCTGCTAAAGCGGCGATAACGCCCGTCATAATATGCCCCTTGGTTTGCTTGCAGATTTCCCGACATCCCCTTCCATCTCAGCCTGTGCCTTAGAGAGTGTGTGGTGGCAACATGACCCTCAAGCCTACTTAAAAAAATTCAAGAATGTGGCTCTCAAACGCTTTGGAGAGCGTGCTTTTCTCAGTTGATATGAACGGTACTTCTCCGCCACAAGGATATTTCTGCTTTCCTTTTTCGAAGTCTGAAGCAGAGGTGCGGTGCATTTCGAAACTTGGTAGCCACGCGCTCGCAAAGTTATTTCTTAATTACACTGCTAGTAATGTTTGTGTTGAAAATGCACGTGGCTAACAGGAACACGAGTTTCCAAAGTATTAAAGTTTCCACTGGAAAAAACGTGAAGCCTCGTGTTTCCTGTTATGATACACAGCTGCAGAATGTGGCCATCGACCTTGCACACTGCTATATGGGCAAAATGCCAAATACTTTAGGATCACCAGTTACAGAGCCAGCCATGCGGAATCACACACACACACACACCAGTGAGGCAGGGTTTCTTCTAGCCACGGGCAGCGAACTAGCACGCCTTTTCCAAATGCTGCTAATTTGGTGTATTCATTATTTTATTCTGCAATGTTCTGGTCTTGCACATGTGATATATATATATATATACAGCGTATGGTTCAGCACTACATAGAGAAGCATTACTCTCTTGTGCTGTTGTCTGTTTGGTGTATCACTTTACCTCTTATGGAGCGCTTGCAATGCAATCAATGAGGGACTATTTTATAACTCAAAAGTACACTATTTTATAAAATATTAGAGGCCAGATGTGCGATTCTATTTAAAAATCGCAAACCCTGTGATTTGCTAAATCACAGGGTTTGAGAGTGCTAAATTGTTCTTGGAATGTACTAAATTCATTTTGCTATACGGTAACAGGTTCCTAATTCGCAATATGGGTTTAGAAGGCAAAGCGAATCTCTATTTGGAAACTTACAGCCTGAATCATCAAGCCGAAATCGGCTCGCAAAGGGCCAGATTCTGAGAATCTGGCCCTTTGCGAGCGCTATTTTTGCATTTGCCATTCATCATCCCAAATGCAAAAATCGGTAATAGCGATGTCGCAATTTTGCGAGGAATTACATTTAAGGAATCTCTATTTGAGATTCCTTAAATGCAATTCATCATCCATTTAAAAATTGCGAATTCGCAATTTCGGCCCGCTATTTACCGCGAGGTCAAACCTCGTGGTAAATAGCGAAAACTTAGAAAAATGCTTTTAAAAGCATGTTTCCAAGTTGCATGTTGCACACACACATGTCCTTTGGACATGTGTGTGTGCAACACCTGTTTCAATTTGCATTTAAGGGGTGCTACAGGGTGTCCTTTGGACACCCCTGTCACCCTTTAAATCGCTATCTTATTTGCGATTAGCTAATTGCTAATCGCAAATAAGGAATACTCCCCATTCATTCCTATGGGCCTTTAGGCCCATAGGAATGAATGGGGAGGAATTCCTTATTTGTAAATGTATTGGCATTTATATAGCGCACTACTTACCCGTAGGGTCCCAAGGCGCTTCGACCGCTGCGAAACCCTTCCTGGCTTCCCTGAGAGATGGTCCCTTAATGGGTATCTCCAGGGTGAGACCAGGCATCCCCGGCGGTCTGGTGGGGCCGTTAGTGAAGATGAGGCAAGCTAATGCCCAGAGTTGCCGAGTGTGATCGCTGATCAGAGTGGGCACCGAGGCGAGAGAATTATCGAGTCCGCTGACCCTGGTCCAGAAACCTGCCGCGCCGGGAATCGAACCCTGGTCCCGGGCCGTCCTCTGCTCTCAGGTCTGCCGCCTCTAACCAGTGAGCCACACTACTTCACTACATTTGCGATTAGCAATTAGCTAATCGCAAATAAGGATTGTGTAGGAATCGCAAATCTTTTTGCGATTCCTACATGAATCCCGTTTTGCGAGTCTGTAATAGCGATTCCTTATGAATCGCTATTATAGACTCGCAAAATGGGTCTATGATGAATCAGGCTGTGTGTGTTTAGGGCATCCCTCCCAAATATCGTTTCGTTATAGCTTGTATCAATGTTTAACAACAGAAACCGGGTCGTGAAACATTGACATTTTACAGACTCTCCCCATGGGTTGGTAAGTCATTCGAAAAAAGGAAGGAGTCTACGGGACCCGTTCCCCATGACCCCTTTCTAAACATAAAAAAAAGTTTGTTGGGGTGGAGAGTGTTGTCTTTTTAAAAAGTATAAATCTTTTTTTAAACACAGCCCGGTTTCCTTTCAGGAAAAAGGGCTGCATTTAATATATATATATAAATATTTTAAAAAGAATCCCAGACATAGTGGTCTGCTGACCCACGAATGACACCATCCTTGTGATGGCCAACAATTGCTATTTGTGACCATCCTCATAAATATTAATGAGATACGTCGCACTACGACCCACTATGTTTTGAAATTTTGTGAACTGACCTATTAGTATAAATGTAATTTCCGTAAATTCACATTGGTTGCACAAATACTGGTTGCAATTTTCAACCAATATTTTGCGACCACTGTGTTTCATACATCTGGCCCTAAGGACCATGTGTACTAAGAACCAATGTGTCAAAAGTGGTCCCAATTGTCCACTGACGTTTACTGAATCAATCTGGATTGTGCGAACCGATCTACATAATTAATAACCCAGTTTGCAAAATTCCCATTTGTAGTGAGTTGCAATCTGGCCTACCTAATAAATATGCATGAAGTAGGTCGCAAAATGCTGCCTGTATGATTAGCTGCAGTCACAGGCACGATGACCAGATGGGGTCAGCATACCACAATGTCTGTGATTACTTTTCAGTAAAGCATTTTTTTTCTTTTTAACACTTTAACCGTGGCGGCAATTCTGCCACGGTGCGGGCGTTCTAAAGAGTGGGCGGGCCCTGTCGGCCAACTGACGTGCGGAGCACTACGAAGGTAGTGCTCGGGACAGCCGTTGGAAAGGGTTAAATGCAGCCCATTTTCCTAAAAGGAAAACGGAATGCGTTTAAAAAATATGAAAACGTTTACAATCATTTTTATGAGAAAGCAGTGATCCCATGGACCACCTCCTGCTCCTAAAAATATTTTTTAAATATTTACAACAGGGAAGGGGTCCCATCCTGTTTGTGAACAGGTAGCCACTACCTTCCCATAGTCAGTAAATATTAATGTTTTGTGACCAGATTTTCGTTGCAATACATTAAGAGATTTCATTGCGAACTACTTTTTGGAAAGAATGCCCTAAGGATGCCCCCTCCAAATAGGGATTCAGTATGTAGTCGCAAAGCCAAATTGTGATACATGGTACAAGTAACATGGTACCGAATCACAATTTGGATTTTGTACATAGCAAAAGGCCATTTTGCTGTCGCAATCGGTCCGATATTGTGAACTAGACCCATTGCGACCGCAAAATACTTTATGACATCTGGCCCTAAATTATTTCATTTCATTTAGTCTTCATTTCGGCTCTTTTTGGCCATAAAAGATACATTATAACACAATACATTATACATAATGAATACACATATCAATTGGAAGCAGAAACTATACATTCCAACAATTAAAACTTGAAAAATCATCCCCGTTAAAATAGGCATAGTAATTAAAAATCAAGTATATTTACAGTTTTCATCTCCAGCATATCTTATGGCAACCTAGCCTGCATCTGATGTACACATGTATACTATCTATAGATCTAGAGCCATATTTTTCCGTGTATACCCAACATTCAATAGGAATCTGCTAACGCAAAACACTATAAGGCGTCTAGTGTCAGTTTTAACAATCCTATATGCTTCCTGGTATGAGCGAATACCTAAGGCTTTACACTGGGGTTTGATCCATCTTTTCCTAGCATGTTCATAGGCAGTACAAACAAACAATATGTGAGTATCATCTTCTCTTAAATTTAAATCACAACATGTACAGTTTGTACTTTTTGATTGCCCTAGGATCTTATCCCATTTCGCTAGTACTACTTTTGTTTTTAATATACCATATCTAGATTTTAAGTACAGGCTTTTTGCTAGGGCTGGTTGTATCTCATTTAAAAATTCTTCAAACAGTGGAGCATCCTTAAAATCAAGAAAACTGCGTGTAATGGACCCACATGGATGATTATTTTGGTAATTGTGTGTTATGTAAAACCAAAATCGATTCTTAACCTCAATCTTACATCTTTGTGTCAAACTTGCAGGGTCATCCCAGTAATGAGCAAGGCCTATTCGATGCAACCAATTATTAACATGTTTAAGCCAGGGGTTTGTATTATGATCATCCAGACTCTTGACTTCTATGATACCTTGTCTATAGTCTGTGAGTTCTGGAGTACTCCAGAGTCTGACCCAAAACAACAGTGGCCTAAGTAGTGCGATATGATCCGTTCTTTTCATGTTTAAATCCAAAAACATTGGTACAAGTGGGGTACATTTGGGGATTTTCAATAGCCTTCTAAAAAAATTATTTTCACAAGTCGTAAAGATGTTACATGCTTTTATGCCCCAGATTTCTGCTCCATATAAAGCACCAGATTGAGCCTTAAATTTGTAAACTTCTAGTGCTTGTGAAATGGACTTACTTAAACTTGCCCCATGGCGCTTTATAATTGGTAAAGAGCTCTGATTATATATAGTTTTACTCTTTTCGATTTGTGTACTCCAAGAGGTTTTTGAATCTAGGGAAACTCCCAAATACGAAAAATTTGTGACCAGATCAAGCCTTTGATTATTTAAAAAGAATTGCCCATTAAAAGTTTTATGTGGATTTATAGACATACATTTGTTTTTTTCGCATTTATTTCAAGACCTTTTGAGTCACAATATGTTTTAAAAGTGTTCAAAAGGGTTTGGAGGCCCATGGGCGTTTGCGAGATCAGGATTGTATCGTCCGCAAATAAAAGGGATGGGATCCTCACACCATTTAGTTTTGGGGAGTTATTACCACACCTATCTAAAATTTCTGGGATGCCGTTGACAAATAAAGAAAAAAGTGTAGGGGCCAACACACATCCTTGGCGGACCCCACGTCTAACAGGTATGGGTTCTGTTAGATCCCCTTTCAGGCCCCAACGCACTCTAGAAAAATTATTGTTGTGTAATCTTACTATCTGCTGGAGTATACATGTTGGTAATCCCATTGCAAACAAACAATCCCATAAACGATCCCGCAAAACTAAATCAAAAGCTGCCCTAAGATCAACAAAAGCTACATAAATATGTCCTTTTAACAAAGAGACATATTTCCAACAAATGCAACAAAACCTAAAACCTGGTCTATCGTACTTATGTTACGTCTAAAGCCTGCTTGAAACTTAGTAAGAATCTCATTCTCATCAATCCATGTTTCCATTCGATTTAAAAGATGCCTAGAAAAGATTTTTTGCAAGATGTCCAAAAGACAAATGGGACGATAGTTAGAAGGATCATGTCGATCCCCCTTTTTAAAAACTAATATAATTTCTGCTCCCTGCCAACTGTGTGGTAACTTCCCACCGGCAACTATTATATTAAAAAGCTTGTTTATATATGCCGCCCAAATACTGGTCTCATGTTTATATAAGTCCCCTGGTATTTTATCTAGACCGGGGGCTTTACCATTTTTCACAGCAATTAATGCTAACTTGGTTTCCTCGAGACTAAACTCTACAATATTAGTTGATGACTCCAGCCATGGGCTATTTACAACATCTGTTTTACCACTGTCAGGAGCTGTATACAAGTGGGTGAAGTGAGCAACCCAAGTTTGCTCATTAATAAAAACCTCACCCTCTACTGGTTGAAGTAGATGTTTATCAAAAGTATCCGCAAAAAGTGAATAGATACTGGATAATGCCTCCTTGTTACTTAATAAACTAGCCCATTTGAGTGATCTCCTGTTATTACTTATTAAAGGGCCAGTATTAATTGGATTATCCATAGTATTTCGTATCATCGGAATCCTAGAGCTAGGGACTAGACTATAGTCCATTGACAAATGCAGTGGGCGATGGTCACTTTCATATCTATGGTCAATTTCGAAATCTAATAAGAAATTCCAGATATCAAAAGAGACCAAAATGTAATCAATCTGATTTTGATATTTGTTTTTAACGAAAGTTGGTGCTTTCGGAGAATCAGATGGAAAACGACCATTACAAGCCCTCAGGCCATGTACTGACACCTGTCTCGTAATCTGAGTAGCTAAAGTCGTACAGCTCACCCCCTCTGTATGTGTTAGGGGGGAATATTGTTGGCTCTATCCTCCTCTGAAAAAACATCTCCAAAACCTATAATCGGTTCGAAGTTACAATTAAAATCACCACATACTATTATACCAGTAGGTGCCTCTACAAGATCGGTAAGGAGTTTGTCCAATTTGTCAAAAATTTCAGATTCCTTTGCTAACCCACAAGGGCGATTATAGACATTACACAACACAATACGCTTTCCATCATTCATCTTCACTAAGAGACCCAGTATATCAGCAGAGTCTGTGGTTAATTGCGTAATTTTTACCTCCAGGGACACACTGATCCAGATCATAAGCCCCCCCGATGGTCTGCCCCTGACTGATGGGATTGCCGCAATATTATAAGTCCTGTAACCCATCCTGTGTGGCATTTCAAGGGACCAAGTTTCTTGGAGCAGACAAAAATCACAAGAATCTATGTAGTTGGACCAATCAGGATCAGAGAGATTTTTGGTCAAACCAGCTATATTCCATGATATTAAAGTTATATTTTCTATTGTGGTTGATCTTATCCCTCCTGATACTGATTTATCCCCTACTGATGGTACCCCCAGATTCAAAACCACATTATTGCAAGCCCCCAATGTAGACCCTGCCACAGAAGAAACTGGGTTATCAGTCAACTGCCCTGATTTCAAAACACCTCCAGCTTCAGTAACATCTTCCCTTTGGTTTAACCTAGGTGGTATCAGGTCTTTGATCATTTGCTCTTCAGCAGGGTGGGTGTCAATATTGAATCACAATCTTTGTTATGTGTAACAGATACTAGAGGGTTGGAATAAATAGCACCTGTGCTCTCCAGCAGTGGTTGTAATAATTTCTGTCCCGTTTTACAACCACCCACGCTTTCCTCTATTGGATTGGTATGGCCAACTAATCGTTGGTCATTCAGTGGTCTTCAATCGCAATTATCTAGCCCAGAGAAGATATCGTACCTGTTTGCTGTTTCCAAGGGTGTAAAGGGTCTCAGATGTTCCATCCTCCTATTCAAATTTCTAGAAGACCTAGGTGGTACCTTGTTCCACCCAAAGGGGTCAGCGACTGGATGATACTGTCGAGGTTCTAGCGGGAACCCGGAATTAAGGGGCAATAAAGGAGGAACAATCTGGTTGGGTATCTGAACACCAATGTGGTTAGGGGGAAAAACCAGGGACCTAGGATAAAAATAAGTCAGGGGGCACGGTATAATAGAATTACCACCTCCACCCTGAGGCCAATTCAGAATATAGGTAACTACTCGGGGATCTAGAAAATTAATAACTACCAGATCACTATCTATATCCTTAACCCTGCTGCCCAACCAGGGGAGTCATCTAACATGCACAATATCTCCATCGATGTCATGTGATAGCGGTCTGTATTGAGCTAACCAGTGCATGATCTTATTTTTGAGTTGGAAATACCCCTCCCTCTTATTTGTTGGTAAGCTAGGGACCCCCATCAAAACAACCACATACGGGGCGGCTTCTGGGGGCAGTTCTACTTGGGGGATTCTACGAGGTGGTGGCCTGGTGTATCTAGTTGGACCCCCTTTCGGTTGTTGAGAAGCCCCCATTGGAGGTTTTGCAGATCCTGTCGCCACTATATTAACTGATGTAAGAACTGAACTAGTGGTCTGTTTCGGGGGTGGAGCTATTTGATTCTTAGAGGTAGTTGATGTTGTCGGTTGATCAGAACCTTTTAAGTCACTAGGAGAACATGTAGGCACCATAACTGGTGGTTCCAAAACCCCACTCCCCACAGCCTTAGGTGGACCCTGGTGATTGTTAACTGCCGCCTCGATTGCTTCAAGTTGTTTCTCTACCCTCCTCAGTCTCTCAATAATAGGTAGAATGAATGACCTAATTAAATGTTCCATATTATCAAGTGAGGCTACGGTAGAAATATCCATTTGAAGAATATCAAACGGTTTATCTGTTGGAACAGTGATATTCTCTAATTGAACAGCTGTGGGAGAAAGAGGCATGGTGATCGGTGTTATCCTGTCGGATTGTTCAACAACGGGGTTTTTTAGCAATGTTATTAGTATCTTTAATAGATTTTCCAAAATCCGAATGACTAACTTTTGGCTTTTGCAAAGCCCCCCCCTTCCGTCTTTTTTTTTGCAGGCAGTGGCCCATGGCTCTTAGCCTGCGCAAATTTCCTCTGCTTGCTTACAACTTTCTTTGGTCTTGTCGGAGGCCGAGTAAGCAAGTTAGCATCAGGCAATACCGATCTAGATGGTGAAATATGTGTTGCAGTTTGACCAGTTTGACCCAAAGGCGTTGGAGTAGTCACGTAGCAACAGTGGAAAGCTTTCCAAACATAAAGGATATTCAATGGATGAAGTGCCCTCAGAAATAATCATAAGGTCTTTAAGTGGAGAAACGGCAGGGGCTTTGTTCTTCAAACCTTCGATAGAGCGGCGACGCTCTGCTCTACGAACTGCCAAACTTTTCTCCTTATCTTGATCCACAGGAGCCTTTGTAAAGTAGTTATCTAAAGGACCATTAACAATACACCCAGGCTTCTCAAGCAACAATTTCCCCGGACTCTGAGCCATCACAATACAGAGTACAAACACAAAAATTTTTTGAAGAGAGTGGGCCCTGCCCGGTCTCTCTCGGGCCTCAGAGGGCCCGCCCTTTGCCCGGGCTTAGCCCCGCGCTACGTCCCGCGCGCGTCCCGCTGCGCGGAATGGGATGGCTGGTTTTAATACCTTCCAGGCAGGTGGGCGTAGCCACTGCGGGAAGAGGCTGCAGGTGTGTTCAGGACGGCGTCACAGTCCCGCAGCGGTATGGGCGGTATGGGCGGGTCCGCAGCACAGCCAGGTGCCGTTACCGTAATCCAGGCAACAGGAAAGAATTCGACGATCTCCAGGCAGCCCGCTTCTAAGCCCTGTGAAATTCAGCAGTGAGTAAATTATTTGTCTCGTAGATGCATTGTTCACAGGAAGCAATCAGTTGTTGTTTTGTCTTGTCACTGACACAGGCTCTTCTTAACTGTTGTAGTCAGGAATGAAAATGTAAGTCAGACCTAATGGCTTTGTCTGTTTTTCAGGTGTTTGTATTCTGTACACGTACGTAAAAATGAAGAAAAAAAACAACATGCAGTAACACAGTGAATAAAAGTCACCTTATGTTGGGGCATATTACACATGGACATCAATTAATGATAAGCAGGGATAGTAGCTGCTACTTCCCCAAAATACCCTCAGGATGTAGCATGTTCATTCAAGCAGTTGCACCTCAAGAGCAAGAAAGTCTCTAACAGAAATAGGCCCTGTTCATCACAAATCAGTGAGTGAAGGTTGATTACTGACCAAAGAATCTAATATATTGGTAAACCAGAGACACCTCATGTACACACAGTAAGGTACAGATCAAACGTACACCGTACTCCACAGATACCATTGTGCCTTCAGAACTCTGTTGCATGCCAGTTTCAGAGACCAGACAAGACAACTAGCCCTATTAGTGGGTTCATCACCTATGTCCCTGATATAGTTGAATAAAGCTGAAGCACTGCCTAAGATGCTTTCTAAATGCTAGCACTGGGACAGAAGTATTGTTCATCAACAAGTGTAGGGATCTTATGCTTTGATGATTGAATGAACATTAAAAATGTATCCAAGTTGTGACTGCACTCAATAGAACTACATATTGATGAGAATCACTCCCCATCACAACCTTCAAAACTGAAAATGTCACTTATGACATGTGAGTCTTTAATTTAACACTTTTGCATTTTTCCTGAATGTGTTCATAAATGAGTATGGAAACATTGACAACATAAGTACAGCATTCAACTCAATTATTGCATATACACCACCCATAGCCGCCACAACAAGATTAAGGGCCATTTTATTGTGCGAAGTCACAGAACGCTGAGCCACTACCTCAGTGGTTATCGGCTTGAGGGCAATAGCAGTTGAATTTGCAACCTCCTCTAAAACTTTGACAAATCTGCATATCTCGTAGATGGAGAGACCCAGTCCATAGCTTGGGATTAGGATGGTAAAAAAGAAATCGTTCTCTGCATCTACTCTGTCTCCTACAGAGAAGGAGGTTGATTGTCAAATTGTCTGATAGTGGGGGCAACATAAGCAGGATAGGAGATCCACTCTGCAGACCAGTCCAATGGGCACAGAGGCAAGAAGGACAGCAGGGGGCAGAATCAGTAGATCAAGTTGAAGAGTAGTTATCTTGCAACGATAACACGGGTGGTATAATTGTCACATTCAGGAATACATTGACCGTACATCTGTAGATGTTATATTATGTTGATTTGTATGGCGCACTATTAACCCGAGAGGATATCCAGTGGAACTGATTGTTCTTACACATGCTTCTATAAGCTGCACTTGCTTCCATATTAGTACATCAGCTATCCTGAAAACTGTAACCATGTTTACGGTTCAAAATATGCGTTTGAGGTTACCCTTGATTTTTGGCTCTTGTCTCTGCAGTGAGGCTTCTCACATTTACAGGGACTCCAATCAAAAGAGAGTCCTATGTTAAAAGATTGTTTGATCCTCTCCAAATGCCTCTGAAAGTAGCTGTTGTTTTAAGTGTGCTGCCCATCAGGCACCCTAAGGTATATGTCAGGTTTGTGTACAGCAAGGAAAGGCAAAATAGCCCCAATGTGCCCCTGAAACGTAAAACATCAAGGTGCTGACACCAGAAGATACAGAACCAAATCTAACCAGACAGAGGAAGTAGGAGAAATGGAGGTAGGGAAGGAGGGAGAGAACAAACACACTGGCTCTGGTATGCCTCAATGTGCTGAAACTGAAGAGAAGAATACAGGTTTCATTTAGGCATTTAGGCAACATGTTGTGGTAATGTGATGTATAACTTAATACTAATCACCATTACTATTGACTGCCTATGGATACTAGAGATGGACTAGTCGGATAGTTTCCAGGAGCTAGAATTTGACAGAAATAGCCAGGCGTGGAATTCAGGAGCCCAATGCTGATGGATGAGGAAGTTGATGTAGAATGGCAGCTCTGCAATGAGAGACCTTTCTAAAAGAAACACGAATGGGAGTGTAGAGACCACGACGCAAACAACAAACAGTGCACACAAGGTGGCAAGGTGCCTGAACTGCTCAACAGGCGAGAAAAGACCACCAGCACAACATTGGCAAGCAAAGTAAAGTCCAAACTGTCCTTTATCCTTTCAGCCAGATTTGACAAAGAAGTACTTGTTAATTTGTGAGGTGATTTGTCAATCTCCTGATTTACCCAGATAGTGATTACCATTATCTTGGGATGTGCTGAGATGTGATAAGCAATAGATGCCATGCACGACCCATCCACCAAAGGCACCATGACCTGGCCCCTTTGATGCCTACCCAGAACATCTCTCACAGTGTGGTGTCTGACCTGGTAAGTCCTGACAATGAAGTGTCCAAATGTAATACTTTTGCTGACAGTGCTACTAAAATACTGCTTTATCCACTAGCACTGAATGTGTGCCAAAGTCTTGAGTCTACCTGCCCATTTTACAGCATCTTGCACACTTACAGAATCAGTCACCAGAAGGTGATAATAATGTCTGAACTAAGTATGGATATCACAAGCACCCTGGTGGATTGTAACAGGACAAGAATGGTAAAATGGTCTCCCCCGAGATAGTGCTCCCAATCTTGCTCACTTGCATCATGGTATTGCATGCACACTTTGGCCAGCGTGCAATGCTACATGTACCGCATGTCAAAGTCCATGTCACTTGTACACATTGGTTTACACCTCATTTCCCTACCATTACTCAACAGTGCTCTATGCCAAGCCTACAATATTGGTAAAGGTGTCAAAACTCCCCTTGCCCCTCATCCTACCTCGTGGGTACCTTGATGTCTCAATATCTTTCTTACACTTATGTCTGCATGTTTACTGGATGGGTTAAGGTGTGCCCTGGAGTCACAAGGTGATGCTAAAATTGCAGCTAGGAGATTACTAAGAGACTTTAATCTCTATTTTGGGCTCCTCCTTCTTAAAATCAGAAGTGATGAAGGATCTCATTTTGTGTCCTCTGTAGTCCAGAAACCATTCAAAGCTCTGGGGATCTGACAGCATTTTCACTGTGTTATTTGTTAACAACAGTGCAGGCACAGCCTGAGGTACCGCTACTGTGATCAGCAACCCAAGAACAATGTTTTCAGATGCTTCAACCTGGCGGGGAGCTGCCAAAACATTATGCAACCAAAGAGACAGATCTGCTACCACAACATCCAGAGCAGATGAATATTGGGCAATCAATTTCTCTTTTTCACCATGATAGAGCAGACACTTTTAGACAATATTAACCATGCACAGATGCTAAAACACATCTTGACAATTAAGTGAGCATGCTTAACAAAACAAACCGTAGGAGAATGTGCATTTCTTAAATGTGTAAAAACAAACATACAGCTTATTAGTCAGCAGAAAGCTCCCATTTTCATCATGCTTACATGACTAGGCCACATATACGTTTTTTCTTTTTCTCCTTTCTCTTTCCCTTTAATAAAACAATGCCTTTAGAACTGCTGATTTATTCCAATATTTATCTGTAATACGTGTCATTGTCAGAAAATGTCCCGGTTCAAGAAAATGTACTTCTTTCTTTCCTCACACCATATGATTTCATTGAATTAGATCAAGTCACCTGCCATGTGTTATAATTAATAAAATGTTTAGTAGAATTAAAGGTTGTTGAAGAAATTTTTCTCATGATTAACCATGATATGATAGATATTAATGTTTCATTTCGTAGAACAGTCAATTCTTACACAATGGGACACTGAACAGCTAACAAAGTAGGGGCATATTATCAAGGGGGTTTATCTCCGCTTTTTTGGCTTTAAAAGCCAAGAAAGCGGAGATAAAATTATCTCCCTATTACCCAGCTGTCGCTAACACCAGTTAGCGACAGCTAGTAGGAGATAGCGACCATCTTGGGCCCCGCTTTGCATGTCAGTGAAATGTATCACTAATGACATGCAAAGTGGGCGTGCCAAGATGTTAGCGACTGGAAACAGATGCTAACATCGCTATCTCCTATTACCAACTTTTGGAGATATTCGCGCTAAGCGCGAATATCTCCAAAAGCTAACACCTGTCCAGGAGCAGTTCTTAGCTATGTTATCCAATGGGAGGTGGATAACATGGCTAAAAGCATTAGCTCGGTAATGCCTGAATATCGCTGATTTTTCAGCGATATTCATGCATTATTGCCGATTTTTAACGCATTTTCGATAAACCTTGGTAATACCAAAGTTTATCTGCGATAAAAATCGCCGCAGCTCGGCGATCATTTTTTCTCGCTAACCAAGCAATAGCGATAATTATCGCTATTGCTTGGTAATATGCCCCTAGGTTTGCAAATGTTCTAATGAGAACCTTACTAGATGTATCTTTTTGTAATACGCTGTGGCAGCATTCAAATAACATCATGTCAACATGGACTTTCACAGTGGGAACCAATAGGAGAGGTCCCTGACCATCGGAGATCCTTCTTCATTGTCTGGAAATGACTTAAGCATCTGCTTTTGCAACATATGTTTTGTGGCTTTCTATATAGTACGTGTTCCTAGCGAGGGAGTTAATTCATTCTATGCACACCTGCCCTGCCATGCCCCCTAGCACTTTGTTGTGCTGGCCCGATTTACTGTAAGCTACTGCTAACAGCAATTTTCTGGCTTACCTTACTTTTCGTGAGGAGACTTTCTTTCTTTATGCTAAATCAATAGCTGCTATTGTGCAGCAGCGGTCACTGTCTAAGGGCGCAGGGGCTCCGCCCCTTTACATTAACAGTAGAAACATTCCAACCATAGCAAAGCTACATCTGTTCTAATTTTAAAAAGAAATACGCACTTGGAATTTACTAGAATTGGGGACACTGTCTGCCCCATTCACTGTGTTGTTGCTGTGATCGATAACACACACATACACACACACACATATGTGAATCACAGTGATTACGTTGCCATCCCTGGGTGGGTTCAAAGTCTTAGTATTTGCCGGGCTGATAATCTCTCAGCCCTGAGGCCTGTGAGGTCATCAGCTCGGCAAAGGCTGAGGGTCAAGGCCTATCTCCACCCCCTGATGCCGTGGAGTTAAAGTTAGCCCTGGGCGTTTCGGATGCAAGCCCTGTAGAGCTAACCCTCCACGTCAGTCAGGGAGTGGAGAGCATTGTTACCCCACCCTTTCCCAACAAGTCACAGGGTGGGGTGGGGCCTGCCATGTAGAGGAAACTCCATGTGCAGAGACGGATGTACGTCAATACAACGCGATCATTTTGATCGCTGTACTTTACAACGCAGTTTTCACAACGCAAGTCGTTACAACAACTTGCGTTGAACAGCGCTGGATTGAGGATTAATTTAATTTTCCATTCCAACTCCAGCCCATGTAACAGTAGGGAAGGTGTTGGAATAGAAAATCAAACTATTCCTTATGCAAGAGCGCCATCCAGCGCAAGTCGTAGTAATGACTTGCGTTGTAATGGCTGCGTCGTTAAGGTCGCGCGGTGTAAACACCGTGCTGTAAAGGATGTTTCCGGCAGAGACACAGGCACAGGCAGTACCTGGCACGATTTGATGCCTATACCTGGTCCATCAACCAATTGATAGTGGCCACAGCAACACTGGCTAGGAGAAATGTCAACATACAGACTAACATGGGACACGGCTGGCAGAATGTAGCACGTGGGCTAGTGCAAGTAGCAACAGCCCTTTATATCAGCCAGACCCACAACCTCTGTGTCCCCAACATTCTAACCCCACCTGAGAGCAAACATGGCTCTAGCCTCAGTGGCACGCCCATTCAGGAGTCATGTAGTTCCAGATGCTCACGCCAACACACTTCTGGGACTGACATGTCAACAGTCCCACAGCCCAATGTTGCTGACAAGGCACCCAACCCCAGGACTGAAAGAAGTGAACTACTGTCACTTTACTTTTGCTTGACCATACTCACTTTGTTGTGACTTTTTAACAATGTTACATCCACAAGGATACAGTTGATCCTTGAGTGAAACAATGCTGTTGCTCCCTGAATTAAAGGTGGTCTCTCAGCTATGCACCAAGCATTACCATCATGTGTGATCTCTCATTATTAGATGTTTTAATTACTCTTACCTCAGAAATAGTTGTTGCTGATCTCTGTGCAATGTGCACATCCTTCTGCTGTACATGTACTCTCATGCTGCACTCTGGGTGGTGGTAACTCGTCATCAGAGTTGGAATCAGGCTCTAAGGGCACTGTCGTGCAGACCCTTCTTCATTGCAATATTGTGTAGTATGGCACATGTGGCGATGATCTTGCAGCATGTATTCAGTTTATATAGTGGTGCCCTGCTGGTTTTCTGGAAATAGCAAAACCGGGACTTCAGGATCCCAAAGAAACTCTCCATGATAGAACGTGTTGTCCTGTGTGCCCTGTTGTACTGCCTTTCACTTATTGTCCTTGAAGTCAGGTACTTTGTGAGTATCCAGGGACGTAAGGCATATACACTTTCACCGTAAGAGCGTGAGAAGGAACACCATTAGGTCACATTACACACACTGCCTGGCCACTGGATTTATTGAATTTGCGATTCTTTTACCTAGTAGGAAACTATCACCAAATTCACCCTGTGACAGTCGTTTTGTATTTCACTGTGGCGGAACCTGAATGAGTCTGGGTGCTGCCTAGGACTCTGGCCACAAGGTCTGTTATGATACACAAGCATCACACACTGCCTGCACATTGAGTGAGTTTGATCTGTCCCTGTTCCTGTATATGCATTCAGATGTTGATGGGGGACATATTGCAATTAGTGTGCCATCAGAACAGCCAATGATAATGATCTGGTTTGCTGCAGCAATTGGGGGAATGATTGATATATATATATATATATATATATATATATATATATATATATATATATATATATATATATATATATATATATATATTACCTACTGGCGGTCGCCAGTAGGTATATATAGTTAGGATTTTTTCTCTATGGGATTTTTGAAAATTCTATGTCTAATAACTTTGGCGTTTGTGGACGGAATTGGCTGAAATTTTCAGGGAAATGGCACATTTTGTTTCTGAGCAGCCCCTGACAATTTGGGGGGGTTTCATCAAGGGGGGGCCGAGAAAAAAGGGGGGTCCCAAAACACGTTTTTCCCATGTTAATTTCCATAGGGCGGTTGGCCTCACTTTTAGCTCGAACGGCTGAATGGATTTGCACGAAACTTGGCAAAATTGTAGGGACTGTTAGCCCGATGTGCCTTTGCTAGGTCTCAATATATGTGCTCCAGTGGATTTTGAGTAATTTAGGTTCAAAAAAAGATATATATCTGGGCGGAGCCTAACCACACATCTGATCTGATTGGCTGTCAGCACGTCATCCAAGAAGTGTTGGCAGCCATCTTGGGACCAATATACATGATAGCACCTCATTAAAAAGCATTGTAGTTAATAGAGGGTTTTAGGACTTTAGTTACATTATAAATCATTTGTTGATGGTACCATACTCGTTTTAGGAATTGTGGTGGGTTCTAAGGTGATTTTACCATGTGAAAAAACTTTCTGCTGTGATATCATGAATATTTTTTGAAAGAAAACTAATATCTCATGATTTTCCGACAGTGGTTTGGAAGGGGATCTATAAGCTAAACTGAAAGCATATTTTCTGTAAATTCACATTATCTTTCTCAGTCATGTGAAAATGAAGTCTGACATTCTCAGTAAAACATGTACATCCAACAAGGACGGAGACTGTCAGTTGATTCCTTTGTGTTCTACTGCAGCCTCCTAGAGTGTTCTAAAGAACAACTAGAGCGCTAACAGTCCTACTTATTACAAAGGTATGGCACACCTGAAGCCATCTTGATTGGAATAAAGTGGTAACTCTTAAAACATTTAATTTAAAAAGAAACAACATGAGCGGGTATTTTTTGCCATAGAAAGTATGATTAGTGCTGCAGAATGAAAAATTAGGGCACATTTTGAGTGACTTCTCAAATCCTTTTCTATTTCATTAAAACATTCTGACATGCAGTCTCCCAAAATGGCCACCAGAGACAAAAGAGCCCAAATGTAGCCCAAATATCACCCAGATGTAGCCCAAGTATAGCCCAATGACAGAATGTCCTAGAGTGTTCTGAAGAACAACTAGAGCGCTAACAGTCCTACTTATTACAAAGGTATGGCACACCTGAAGCCATCTTGATTGGAATAAAGTGGTAACTCTTAAAACATTTACTTTAAAAAGAAACAACATGAAGGGGTATATTTTGCCATAGAAAGTATGATTAGTGCTGCAGAATGAAAAATTAGGCCACATTTTGAGTGACTTCTCAAATCCTTTTCTATTTCATTAAAACATTCTGACATGCAGTCTCCCAAAACGGCCACCAGAGACAAAAGAGCCCAAATGTAGCCCAAATATCACCCAGATGTAGCCCAAGTATAGCCCAATGACAGAATGTCCCAGAGTGTTCTAAAGAACAACTAGAGCGCTAACAGTCCTACTTATTACAAAGGTATAGCACACCTGGAGCCATCGTGATGGGAATAAAGTGGTAACTCTTAAAACATTTAATTTAAAAAGGAACAAAATGAGGGGGTATATTATGCAATAGAAGGTATTATTAGTGCTGCAGAAAGAAAAATTAGGGCACATTTTGAGTGACTTTTCAAATCCTCTTCTATTTCATTAAAAAGTTCTGACATGCAGTCTCCCAAAATGGCCACCAGAGACAAAAGAGCCCAAATGTAGCCCAAATATCACCCAGATGTAGCCCAAGTATAGCCCAATGACAGAATGTCCCAGAGTGTTCTAAAGAACAACTAGAGCGCTAACAGTCCTACTTATTACAAAGGTATGGCACACCTGAAGCCATCTTGATTGGAATAAAGTGGTAACTCTTAAAACATTTAATTTAAAAAGGAACAAAATGAGGGGGTATATTTTGCCATATGAATTATGATTAGTGCTGCAGAAAGAAAAATTAGGGCACATTTTGAGTGACTTCTCAAACCCTCTTCAATTTCATTAAAAAATTCTGACATACAGTCTCCCAAGATGGCCACCAGAGACAAAAGAGCCTAAATGTAGCCCAAATATCACCCAGATGTACCCCAAGTATAGCCCAATGACAGAATGTCCCAGAGTGTTCTAAAGAACAACTAGAGCGCTAACAGTCTTACTTATGACAAAAGTATGGCACACCAGAAGCCATCTTGATTGGAATGAAGTGGTAAGTCTGAAAACACTCAATTTAAAAAGGAACAACATGAGGGGGTTAATTTTGCCATAGAAAGTATGATTAGTGCTTCAGAAAGAAAAATTAGGGATCATTTTGAGTGACTTCTCAAATCCTCTTCTATTTCATTAAAAAAATTCTGACATGCAGACTGAAACATGCACTTTGAATACCAGCAGCAGACGTCCCTGGTGAGCAGTAGCTTTACTACAGTGATCTAATGTGCAACTAGAGTGCTAACATTCAGAATTTATGGCAAATGTGTGACACATCTGAATGCCTTCTTGATGGAACCAAAGTAAACAAGCATTGAAAATGCAATAGATCTCGCCCTCGTTTAAGTTAAAGCCATTCTGTTTGTAATGAGGTGGCTTTTTAGCTTTGCTTTTATTAGTGTTTTTTCAACTTTCATGTAAATAACATGCATCTGTATGCATATAAGTATATGTATGCATGCATTTATGTTTGTATTTATATAGATATACAGATGATATATGTTTATATATGTATGTATATATATATATTCACTGAAAAAACCATAGGCTATAGACCATATATAGTTAGGAATTAGCATTTACAAAACCTTGAAAATTCACTGAAAAAAACATAGGTTATAGACCATATATAGTTAGGAATTCGCATTTACAAAACCTTATTTTACTCACACAAAACCATTGAAATTCCATATATAGTTAGTTGCACTAACTATATATCGCGCACCCGCAATCCACTGCTGATGATGTCACATATTACATCATTCATGACATGGCCAGTGACATCACTGATGACATCACTGATGACATCTCAAATGACATCACTGATGACATCACTGATGACATCTCATTTGACATTACTGATCACATCACTGATGATATCATTCATGTGATAATACGATGAACCTCTTCAGACTCTAATATAACCTTAGATACAATCAGTGTAAACAGACACTCACAGACTGTCACTCATCCATGGAGTTACTCACACACCTAGTCAGTCATGCAAAGAATCAATCACACCTCCATTTCCTCAACTATACAGTTATACAAACTTTACTTATTCAAACATATACTAACACATATTTACTCTCTTATACAATCCCTGATACAAGTTCACAATGATCCATACAGCCACTCACACATTCACTGGCTCTTATGCACAGTTATTTATATATGTCAACTCTCACATGTACTGTGTTTTACATATGTACTTACTTTGACATGTAGCACTGAGATATCCATTCACTCACCAATACACTCATGCACACAGTCAACCGCCCATACAGCTGTTTCCACATGCACTTTTGAAACCATACATCTAGTGAATCAACTGCTCACACATCTATGCACAGAGTCATACACCTCCCAGCCACCCACACACACACTCAGTCTCCCATACAAATACTTGGGCAACCAATCAATAACCCATATAGTTACTCATATAGCTACTTATCAACACATGCAACAGTTTACAGAACAACAGACATAATGATGCACAAATTAAGACAGTTTAGTCACTAACCCTTGCACTCAGTGAGACACATTTAATCACTCACTCATACAGTCAGTCATGCACCTACTAAATCCTTCATCCAGACACTTATACATCCACTCATTCTTCAATATGTAAGACATATTTTAACTTTACCGAAACATACAGTCACTGGATGTTGTCATCAGTGATGTCATCAGTGATGTCATTTGAGATGTCATCAGTGATGTCATCAGTGATGTCACTGACCATGTCATGAATGATGTAACATGTGACATCATCAGCAGTGGATTGCGGGTGCGCGATATATAGTTAGTGCAACTAACTATATATGGAATTTCAATGGTTTTGTGTGAGTAAAATAAGGTTTTGTAAATGCGAATTCCTAACTATATATGGTCTATAACCTATGTTTTTTTCAGTGAATATATATATATATATATATATATATATATATATATATATATATATATATATATATATATATATATATATATATATATATTCACAGAAAAAACCATAGGTTTTACATACGTTATAGTTAGGAAGTAGCATTTAAAAAACCTATGAAATTCACTGAAAAAACCATAGGTTTGACACATGTTATAGTTAGCTGGAAATTTTACTGACATAAAACCAATGAAATTCCACGTTATAGTTAGTTGGACTCACTATAACTTGCGCGTGCAATGCACTGCTGATGACGTCACATATTACATCACTCATGACATGGTCAGTGACATCACTCATGACATCACTGATGACACCATCCTTGTGACATAGTGACAGACCTCCTTTCACTGTAATGTAACCCTTGAAACACATATTCAAAAATAGAAGCTAAAATTTAAAAAAAAATGGAGATACCTATATCAGTTACAACAAGCAATTCAGTAATTCCACTATCTATATACACATCCACTCATTCACCAACAGTTCTATATAGTCACTCATACATATACTCACTCATCATATGAAGTGATACACCTAAACATCCTGTTACACACCGACAGTCATCCAAAAGTTACTCACACACATATTCACACGTGCAAATAAACTATTGAACATCCATTTATTTGAATATAGAGTTATACACACACTTCCACCTTACTTCTATTGAAAATTACACATATTTATTCTCTTAAACAATCACTTATAGAAACACATACTTATTTAAACAGGAACTCTTACAATCTCTTACTCTCACATATACTCACTTATATACATCAATATTCATATATACTAGATTAAAACATATGTAGTTACTGATAAAGACACTAGTGAGACAGTCATTCACTCACTAACAAACACATATAGACACTCATCCACCCATACAGTCCTGTACATATGCTGTCTTCAAAACACATACAAACAGAGAGTCAGTCACTCATGCATCTATGTGCTAAGTAATACCCCCACCAAACCATATAGACACTCATACTGATACTAATAAAAATATCTAATAACCCATATACATACGCATGTAGCTACTTACCAACACATGTAGCCACTTATACACAAAGTGAAACACTAATATATATATATTTAAATATTTAAACATAACTCACTAATATTTATTTTTCAGAAAGACACATATTCACTGGATGGTGTCATCAGTGATGTCATGAGTGATGTCACTGACCATGTCATGAGTGATGTAATATGTGACGTCATCAGCAGTGCATTGCACGCGCAAGTTATAGTGAGTCCAACTAACTATAACGTGGAATTTCATTGGTTTTATGTCAGTAACATTTCCAGCTAACTATAACATGTGTCAAACCTATGGATTTTTCAGTGAATTTCATAGGTTTTTTAAATGCTACTTCCTAACTATAACGTGTGTAAAACCTATGGTTTTTTCTGTGAATTTCATTGGTTTTTAAAATGCTAATTCAGAAAAATGTCGTGTATGCAACCTATACTTTTGGCAATAAAGTTCTGGCAATATTTTTTTCGAAAACAAGCCGTTTTCTTCACTGTTCAAGTTGCATAGAGACTCCTTGTAAAGCGATACAGAATTCGAAAGTCTGTACCTTGCCTTTTTTTAAACACATTAAAATTTGTCTGTAAATAAAAATAGCCTTACTAAACTTTCGTGCGCGACCCGGTGTGCGCACTCTCGGCAACAGTTGTCAATAAAATGCATATCGCATTTCCAGGCTTTCGTGCGCGACCGAGTGCGCGCACCCGCCTATATATATTTCGGGAAAAGCTCGCGATTGCAACTTATTAAATTTCTTCATACACCCACCATAGAACTTATACTACTCAGAAGATATATTAAATCCGGATATGTTTCGATTTACTCCTTTTCACGTTTTGAAATTGGACCGCTACTTCCAACCAGATACTATCACCGCATACACGTCCTGAGACGCGCATGTGAAGTCATGTGACTTGAAAACAACACTTACAATTGATTCCTAGTAGTTTCTATGCTGCGTCAATACCTACGCCTGCTTCAAACACATGCACAGTTTTGAAACAGCATGGGCCTGAAAGTCACTGAGTGAAATATCATACATTACAGTCAGCCACTTTCAAGACGCATTCCTTCAGAGGAACACTTACCGTTTATTAGAGGTAGATCGTCCGACTCCACCGGAAAACACCCCTAATAAAAAAGACATATATATAAAATGCGGACTAGCCGCTGTATCGTACTAGCAAACTTTAACTTAAAAATCGTTAGATTGCTCCGGTGGCCAAGTTGGCCACCGGAGCAGGAGCCTGCTAAGAGCTCCTGGTGCTTGGGATTCCCCTAGAGGATTTTATCCCGGTCAGCACCCTCCACTCCGCGGAACCGAATTCGTAAAAGTAACAGGAGTAACCAGTAACTTTTATTTCCTCATACCTGTCCGGTGGAAGGCTGGAGCAGCCCGTCGCAGCCTGGGTCAGCTGGAGACATCACCTCTCCCAACAAACGTCTGCTGAACACGGGAACCGGATGCCCCGAGCCTCGATGCCCTGAGCCTGCGGAGAGCCGGCACCCTGATGCGTCGCTTTGAGGCTCCCCCAGCACGATTGTGATCACGCAAAGGGCTCCTGCCATCGTCGAGTCCTGTGCCCGGTTGTGGAGCGACCTGAAGCTGACCCCCTCCCCCACCCCTTTATCGGAGCAGTGGATATACCGATGGGCTCCGGCGCCGGTCGAGCCTCGAGCCTCTGGAGGATCGCTGCCCAGAAGCCCTGGACTTTGTAATTGTTGAGCAGCGCCGGATACTTAGCAAATAAAGAAGCACAGCATCAAAACCGGCGTGCGTTCCACCGAATCGCGCAATACCGAAAATGGCCGCCGCAGTGGAACGCATAACTACAACTCCGACTCTGAAGCCGGGAAACCACTATCTCGGATGCCCCCGCGAGGAGTTCTGACTACTGCCGTGTTCGAGGAACTGATTCTGCTGTCACAACTACCGCCGAGTACGATCGGCTGCACCGGAGAGTGGCCCCCCTCCCCCCCGCTCCAAGCGCAGGCTGCTGATTGCGGTGCCTGAACGTCTGGTATGACTACCGTCAACTCCCTTATCAATTATTCACAAATGTGAGTCAGACCTCGGCAATGCATTTGAGGAACTGATTCTGCTGTCACGACTACCGCAGGGCACGATCGGCTGCACCGGAGAGTGGCCCCCCTCCCACCCGCTCCAAGGCGCAAGCGGCTGATTGCGGTGCCTGAACGTCGACGGACCCCCCCTTCCCGCCCGCATCACAGCATAGGAGGTTGGATGCAGAACCAGGAAGGACGCCGGTTCAGTGGGTCCAGCTCCCGGAAGCACCAGGAAACGGATGGGAAGTTATAGTGGCGCTGGGATCTGCTGATCTGCTGATCTGGGCTCTGGGACCAAACAAGAGCTGAAGGACCGACATGAGCCGCCCCCACCCGGGAGCGGATATGTGTCATTGAGCCCCCCACCTCCCAGGGACATACAGGTTTGGAACATCGATTGGAGGCATAAGGTATTTATCCCACCCCACCCGCCTGTGCACATTTTTAGTCCACCTCCTTTGTACAAAATGGCTGGGGCCATTAAACTGCTCACATTCGTAAGCTCCCTCCTAGAGCAACATGGGGCCATAAATCTGTAGAAATAAATCCGCGCTAGTACCTTTGATGTCCACGAGGCTCCACAGCTCTAACTCCCCCACTTTTCCTCACCAGCAAGCTATGAGCAATGCCTGCCTTAATAGAAAGTGAAATGGTCCTGCTCTGAGCCCAAAGTAACAACAACAGACAAAGGACCAATATTTCTATTTCTATCTCCCCCATCGGTTCGCCATCTTAGCTTGGCTATCTGGGGGAGACCATCATGGCCTAGACATTTCTACCATCGACCTTAAAGACCTAAGACCTCTTAGTCTTTCAGACTACTTCTTTTTAGCGGTTGCACAAGTTACACAGCTGGACGTTTTTTCACGGCGGATTTAGATAGGTTGCTTCTTCACTGTGATATGTATTATTTTATTCCTGATTGTATCCAGCACACTTCACTTTTTCTGCACCAATTGCAATTGCTACCCATATATTAATGCCTCGTACAGTTTCATTATATTCTATATATTCCTAACTGTATCTTGCACGTCCCACTTTATAGTCACCGGTAATGCACCGTTTGCTACCTCATATATTCTTCTTCTTCTTTTGCTGCTCGCTAATGCCACTTGCTGTGCCATTTAATATGTGTCATTTAATCTATGTGTGCAACTGTATTCCATCACTGTACCTTACATATTGTGACTACTCACTATTGGCACCTTTGATCTAGATACTTGTATGGTCTGCACAGTTATTTTATTTTATCTTATTCAAGTTTTTCTTTCTCAGGGCTATACTTCATATGTTATACCTCATATATATTTCATATGTTATACCTCATATATTTTTCGTTGCCGTTCACTAATGTCACTTGTTGACTCATATAAGTTATGTGTGCAATGGTATTCTGTCACAGACTCCGTACCCTACACATTTACATAGATATTATTACGGCTTGCTCAGGGTTTATTCCAGTATTTGTCAGTATTATACTGCTACTTGTTCAGCACTTGTTTATAACCTACATCGAACTCACCCCTATTCCTAATCGTACTGTCGGCTTTCTCTCACATAGTCTTGTCACTGATGTAACCTGCAATCACATTGTCCCTTCCCATATACACTGATTACTATCGCATATATGTTAACTGCTCACTTTATTCTGCTCCCTCATATCCTTAGTGCGCACCCTATACTTGTGCAACTCGCACCCATATCAAGTGTTAATCTCGTATGCACCGAGTACTACCTCAATTACCATGGCAACTCACTAGTGTCAGTTGTTCTTGCACGCACCAACTACTACCTCAAACACCTTGGCAGCTCACTAGTGTCTCTCCCAATTATCTCACTATTTTCGTCGGCTGTACTCTGCACATAGCATTACTGTGAACGCACTAGTATCACCTTAGGCCCTCGCAACTGTCTAGGACAGTGCACCCTCCCTACTACACCCTCCTTCCTACACCCCCCCCTACACCTATCTAGACTGTTCTCCCATTATGGAACCCGTCGGCAAACACACATATAAAATCAACTACCCACCAGCACTCACTAAAAAAGCCGCTAAACGCTTTAAACACAACTTCCTGAGGTCCCACCCTGAAACTCCGTGTGCAGACACCTACTTCTCACCAGTCAATGGTTCACTGAACATTGATATTATCTTCCACACCACACGCAGAGCCCAATGGAGAAACACGTTCCGCACCTTACTCTCCGTCTCCACCTCCAGGAATTTCGCGCATGGCCTAAAACTTACCATCACCCCATCACAACTTTTCCCTGGCAGAACAACCATCACTATATACAATAACGGGATTATCCTAATTCAATCCACAGACAAGAACCTGGAACTACTAGACAATCTGTTCCCCACGTTCAAACAGCACCTCACCAGTCATCGGACACCCACTCATAGCATCCGCAGGCCCATCACTCCTGAACTCACAGCCCCCAACCACAACCCTCCTAACCTAGCTCAACCACAAAACGGCACGCACCTTCCCTCCACCCCCGGCACCTTAGACATTCACCCACCTAAGGTAGCTATCGCGCACTCCACATTTACAGACATAGATCCCTCACCCACACATTCCAGCGATACCCCCCCCTACAACCTCACCCTGTCACCCTCCCATACCACACCCATTCCCGTCACCCCTGACACCGCAGCCTCAAACCACACCCATTCTAATCCACCCCAACCCCTAAACTACATGCACCTCTCCTTTACTCCCGACACCCCAGTCACTCACCCACCTACCATACCTACCTCACTCCCGTCGAGCACAGACATAGATTACTTACCCTCTTACACCAACCTCACCCCTTCCCCCCACACACCAGCTCTCATCCACTTTCCCACCCCAGATACCACAGCTCCCACCCAAAAAGACATGCACCACCCCTCTATTCCCGGCACCTTAGTCATTCCCCCACCTACCATAGCTATCCCACATCCCTCAAGCACAGACATAGATCTCTCTCCCTCTTACAACAACAACCCCACTCCTTCCACCTACACACCAGCCCTCATCCCCGTTCCTCTCACCCCTGATACCACTGCTCCCACCGCATCCCGCCTATCCTAGATCAACATCAGACCGACAAACACAAAGGCAAACCCCACCCTTTATCCCCACCCATTCTCAGCCCCCACTTCCTCCCACTAACTAATCACACAGAACACTCCACCTCCATCAGCTCAACTCGACCCTCTCTAAATAGAACCATCTACAATCCCACTACCCCCCCAGTCTTACCCCCCATCACCCAACCTCCACCCTCTTCACCACTAATAAACGCCCATCCTCCACCATGCATTCTACGCCCACCACCAATACTCTCATCCACACCACCAACCTCCCCCCTATGTCATCCACGCCTGACCCTCCCATCCCCACCTCCAACACATGTCCCTCAGTGGACCACATTACGGCCTCCCTCCTCCAACTCAAAGAAGACATGTACAGCATCAAACAACTACTCTGTCTATCACACTCCAGCCACCCCCGCCCAACACTCTCCAACAGATCAAACAAGACATTCACATCATCAAACATTTACTCAGCACACAGCCCAGACACCACTCACGCGTCTCCACCATCACCTCCCCTCCCAACTGGTCCTCCACCCGGGCGGCGAACTCACGCACTCGACTTCCACCACACTGGACCTCAATCCCTGTTCACAATCGTGAAAACCGTCCCCGTCGCTCCTGCAACCCTCTTTCGGACCTAGACACAATCACCCTCCTCCGCTCCTATGACCCAGCTCCCCTCAGCAACACACCCGACACACTCACTGCCATACCTACGATTCACTCCAATCCCCTTAGACCCCCCACACTGAACAACAGAGTCGCTATCCATAGTAACCTCAGTAAAGTCCCCCTCGCCCTAAAGCACCCTTCCACCCTCGACACACCCCGTCTCAAATGCACTCTCCTAAACTGCAGATCAGCCGCTAGACACTCCGCCGCTATCGCCGATCTCATCCTAAAATTGGATCTGGACTTAATCATCATGACTGAAACATGGATAACAGAGTCTTCTACACCTATAATGGACATTCTGGTTCCCCCCAACTACCTCATCACTAGACTCGACAGGCCTGGCAATAAAAAAGGTGGCGGAATCGCATGTATATACAGGAGCAACCTCTCTGTATTGAAAGTATCTTCACCTTCCCCGCCCTCCCCATCGTCCTGTGAATACATCAACCTAGATATTATCAGTCAGGGCAAACCGATCTGCACTCTTCACGGCGTTTACCACCCACCCGGTGACAACCTCACCTTCTCCCAACAAATCATGGACATGATCTCAACCAACGCCGGGCGGCAACTCACACAAATATACCTTGGGGATTTCAACCTCCACTGGAATGATCATAATGATGCGGTGGTAAAAGGTCTGAAGAATTTCCTCAACGCCCTTGACCTTGCACAAATTTGCAACAGTCCAACACACAAGAAAGGCTCTATCCTCGACCTTATCATCTCCAAAGAGGCCGCTATCCAACTCGAATCTATCCAACCCTGTGACTGGTCGGACCATCATATCATCACGTTCTTCATCAATGAAAAAGTTAAATTTAACCCTATCCAATCCGCCAGGCCCAAAGTCTGGAAAAGAGACATGAAAAAACTAAACTCAAACTCTCTGCCCTCCAACAGCTACAACTTACTACTTCCTCCGGCTGGCGTGAAGGACGTCCAATCCTTGACTGATCACTATCTTAACAATATGACCGCAATAATTAATGAAGTCGCGCCCTTGCAGCTAAAAAAAGCCACCACAAAAATCTCCAATCCCTGGTATGACGGGAGTCTCAATGACGATAGACGTGCCATGAGATTGGCAGAGCGCTCCTGGAGATCAGCCCCCTCTGCACTGAACCTAAAAAACCTGAAGAAAAAGAGAAATGCCTACTTCAGGAAAATAAAACGATCAAAATCAGACTTCTTCAGCCGTCAGCTAGACCAAGCCAAAAACCGTCCGAGAAAGCTGTTTGAGCTTATCCATTCACAAACCAAAGAACAACCCCAACCTCTCAACACTATGTGCAATGCCCCTTCCTGCGAAGACTTTGCCTCTTTCTTTAACCAAAAAACGGATAACATAAAGAATGATCTCCTCATGGACGCAAGCCTCTATCCCAAACCCCACTACATAACACCCACTAAACCAAAAAACAATGCAACCTGGTCAACCTTTGTCACCTACACGGAAGAAGAAATTGGCAAACTGCTCAGCACTCTGAAACCATCCAATCACCTCACGGACCCCCTTCCTGCTAACGCTGTAAAAGTCCTTACCCCGTCGCTCCTTCCACTCTGGACCAAAATCATTAACAGCTCACTTCAACAAGGGATCATTCCCGACTCCCTCAAAGTTGGACAAGTAACACCTTTGCTAAAGAAACCTACAGCCGACCCTTCTGACCTAAACAACTACCGTCCCATTACCAACATTCCGACTCTTGCCAAACTGCTGGAAAAATGCGCACAAATACAACTGACTAAACATATTAATCAATTTGATCTCCTCAACTCTCACCAATCAGGCTTCCGAGCCAATCACAGTACGGAAACTGCCATGATTCACATAATCGATGACGCCCTCCAAATACTAGATCATAACGATACCTGCCTCCTCATCCTCCTTGATCTCTCCTCCGCATTTGACACCGTCAAACATGAGAACCTACTCGAACTATTAAACACAAGAATGGGCCTATCTGGAACTGTGCTCAAATGGTTCACTTCTTTTCTGCATAACAGGTCGCAGAAATTCAAGAGCAACAACTTGATGTCCGCACCAAGACCTGTATCGCTAGGCGTACCACAAGGATCCTCCTTATCCCCAACTTTGTTCAACCTAGTTATGGAACCTCTCACCACCTTGCTGCAAGAATCCAATGTACATTTCCACATGTATGCTGATGACACCCAACTCTATCTCAAACTACAATCACCCAAAGACATCACGCTTTTGAACTCAACGATCAGAAGCACCCAATCTTGGCTGGCCGCTAATCATCTCAAACTCAATGCCCTTAAAACAGAGTTCCTCCTGATCGCACCTCCCGCGAAGATCACTACCGCGCAAATGTGGCTTAAAGACCTAACGGCACTCAATGTCCAACCCACCATCGTGGACTCAGGGAAATCCTTGGGCATAACACTTGACACCAATCTCAGCATGCAGGAACACATCAACAAAGCAACTAAGGGAGCAAACTACCAAATCAACACCCTCAGGAAACTTAAACCTTTCCTTCCAGCCAAAGACTTCCAAACTGCGGTACAATCACTAGTCATACCTCGAATAGAATATGGCAGCACCGCCCTCTGCGGTCTCCCCCTAGCTACTACGGCACCCATAAGAGCCTCTCTAAACGCCGCAGCGAGACTTATCACTGGATCAAAAAAACACTCGCACATTTCCCCTGACTTCAAATCCCTGAACTGGCTGCTGTTTGAAGCCAGAATACACCTGAAAATCGCTTGTTTGACCCACAAGGCTGTACACCTGAGCTCACCTAGATACCTCGCTCAGAAGCTGACGATTTCTGGAGGCTCCAGGAACACTAGAGGCACAAACAATCTTTTGCTAAAGCCTAAAAGATTCCGCAAGGAAAAAACCTATAAACGCTCTTTCTCAGGAATGGCCCCCAGGATTTGGAACTCGCTCCCCCTGAAACAAGGCTCATCACCTCTACCATACTGTTCAAGAGAGAAGTAAAAGCAATCCTCATGGCTAAATACACTTGAACGACTATTGGGGAAAACTACAAAGACTCGATACTCATCTGTACTACTTGTTCGAACCCTTGTATCTTATGTTGACTCTGAAATTGATTTACTTGATTGTTTTATGATATCACTTCGATGTACTCCTAACATGATTGATGTATCTGCGTATACATGCTCCCCTCCTCTGTAAAGCGCTCTGATATCTGCGAAGATCTTGTTCGCGCTATATAAAACTTTCAAAATAAATAAAATAAAAAATAAATAAAACAAAAGGAATCGAACAAAATCAATAGGCCACTGATAGGATCTCTTTTTGACCTTGCTAAAATAGAAACATTAGGAACAACCCCTCATGAGAAATATGAAACTAGTGAAACTAGTGAGAGAAACCGAGCTCGACGCCATCTTGCCCCCTTTTAGGCCCCATCACGAACATAGATAGCCCTACATAGCAAAACGTGATCTTATCGCCTGCCCAACTTCAGATCTGACCCCCCCCCTTTTGCTCTCATGTCCTGTCGGAATGTCCGGCTGTAGATTACAATCACATGTTCCATTTGGGAGGGGAAACGACATCAGAGCGACAAATATTAGAAATATACCACACGACAGCAAAATAACAGATTAAAACGTTTTTATTCTTGAACAAAAATATATTAAAACAACTATGGAGAACCATTACGCGAATAGTCCGGAGGCGACACCATGCGCCAAGGCCTGTCCCCAGGATGAACCAAGGAATCCGTTCCTGGGACCGTGGCAAAGAGCAGCCGGTCGCCATCGGCCAGAGAAGGCATGGGCCCGACCCGAGATGTAGTTGTCTTCCCATTCTCTTCCTCTTTCGGCGCCTTGCAGGCCACGAGGGGGGGATGTCTTGCATATGCCTCCAACCCCCCCCCCTCTCTTCATCGCCTGGTCCGGCCATAACAAATGTCAGCAAAACGTCGTGGGGTACACTGGGAGGGAGAGACGGCGCGGACGATAATCTTTCGGCGCCTTGCAGGCCACGAGGGGGGATGTCTTGCATATGCCTCCGACCCCCCCCCCCTCTCTTCATCGCCTGGTCCGGCCATAACAAATGTCAGCAAGACGCCGTGGGGTGCACTGGGAGGGACAGGCGGCGCGGACGAGCCTCTCCCGCCTCCCCACGTGCAGGCCCCTCACCTGCACCCCCAACGCTCCACGCACCCATCAAAGGACTCGTCCACTCTTGCGGTGCAGCGACGCTCCATGCACCTGGCAAAGGACTCGTCCACTGTGGCGGTGCAACGATGCTTCGCCCGACAGGCTTGAGTCCATCAGCTCCTGCAACCCAGTGACTGCCGGTGGTTGCAGATCTTTCCTTTCAAAATGCTGCCAACAATATTTTCTGAATGGCGTAGCCACGAGACGTTGGCGCTCTCATGCTGACGCCAGCCTCAGTTTGAATGACCAACAATCCGGGGCGCCGCGCGGAGCGCGTAACGTAAGCATAACAGGTCATGTGACTTGTTAAGGCTTTTCATTGGTTTAGAAATATTTTTATGAGCATATTTGACTATTTTATTAAAGACACTACACATAACCTGTTTTTCAAGTTATGTTTAATTTTAAATGAAACGGTTTACATTTTCACTTTTTATTTCCAGTAAATTTGAAAAATAAATGTTTATAGTTCCATATGCTGAAGCACGTCAGCTTCCCACCCTATGTCATACAATTCTGACAAATCGGCATCCTCATCATGTTCTTCATCATCCTCAGGATTTAAATCATCTAAGGGTTCCACTTCCACTGACGTTTCAATGACATGTTCAACAATAAGATCGAGACCAACGGATTGCTCATTATCACTCATGGTTAATGTCCTTATCTTTAAAGAAAGAGAACAACAATGAGATGTTGCAGAGTAAGAGACAAATCTCAGACACTATAATAGTAAAATTGTTTAACAACAGTAACATTTTGCAGCTATTATTTAGCCATGTCCAGCGATGCTGAGGAGGTGAGTCCTATGTCCAAGTTTTCAGTGAACAGGACTCATCTCTTTTTAACCTTCGATAAGCTTCACCAACTCTGTGTCCCCTGCTCATACTTAAATGTAAAGGAGCAGATTTATGTTAACTGGCGCATCCCCAGAGATGCACCAGTTAATGTGCACCGCTGCTCTGCCACCCATGGTGTGCCGCATTTACAATGTGGAGCACCATTTACTCGCAGTGACAAAATGGCGGTCAACACTTCCTGATTTCCTTCGAATCGAACGTTAACAGACGTCACGCAGCAAAAAAAATTCCGCTCGCGCGCAGCCCCTCCTTCCCCAAAGTAGCAATGTTGGGCTACTTTTGGGCTGCTTTCTAGTAGGGTTTTTGAGCGTCAGAAAGTCTACAAAAGCCGTCGGCAACGGCCTGGGGTGGAGAACCATTACGCGAATAGTCCGGAGGAGACACCACACGCCAAGGCCTGTCCCCAGGATGAACCAAGGGATCCGTTCCTGGGGCCGTGGCAAAGAGCGGCCGGCCGCCATCGGCCAGAGAAGGCATGGGCCCGACCCGAGATGTAGTTGTCTTCCCATTCTCTTCTTTTTTCGGTGCCTTGCAGGCCACAAGGGGGATGTGACATACCTAATAGTATAACTCATATATATCCGACCTCCCCCTCTCTTCATCGCCTGGTCCGGCCATAACAAATGTCAGCAAGACGCCGTGGGGTCCACTGGGAGGGAGAGGTGGCGCGGACGAGCCTCCCCAGATGGAGGCCCCTCAGCTGCACCCCCAACGATCCATGCACCCGGCAAAGGGTTCGTACTCTGTGGCGATATAGGGACACTCCACGAGCCCAGCAAAGCATTCGCATACTGTGGCGGTATAGGGACGCTCCACGAGCCCAGCAAAGGACTCGCCCACTGTTGCGGTACAGCGACGCTCCACTCACCCAGCAGGGTCTCGTCCACTGTGGCGGTGCAACGATGCTTCGCCCGACAGGCTTGAGTCCATCTGCTCCTGCAACCCAGTGACTGCCGGTGGTTGCAGATCTCCTAAAAATGGTGGTCGACTTTGCAGGAATGGGCCTGGCGTGAAAAGTTGGCCTGGTCACCTGTTAACCAGAAAATGGGCCCCTGTCTTTCCTTTCAAAATGCTGCCAACAATATTATATCAAACTCTGCATCGGTACTTACTTATAAATGCAGAAACAACTCAATTAACACAAGGGCTCTTTTCAGAGCCACCTTATATCAAAGCACTCAAACTTCTGATTTATCTCCATTTTCACACTTTTGTAAATAGGTGTGCGCGCCCGAGTGCGCGCACCCCGCAACTTTTTCGAGAAAAAAATATATATATTTTCGCTTTTAAGGACCTTACTGCACACCCTGAGAAAACCTACGCAGCAAAACAATCTCTACCTTCTCCCCTTTCCATGTTCCAACGCTTTGAAATGACAATATATTTACTCGCAGTGACAAAATGGCGGTCAACACTTCCTGATTTCCTTCGAATCGAACGTTAACAGACGTCACGCAGCAAAAAAAAATTCCGCTCACGCGCAGCCACTTGGGTGCGCGCACGCATGCGCGCCTATAGATATATAATTGACTTTAACTTTAATTTTCTCAACAACTACTGAACGGATTTACACCATTCCAAAAAAAGCGTAATCTGCGAGCCGGACTGTACAGTTTTGCCAAATTTCTTATAAATCCATTCACCCGTTCGACCTGTAGCCGAGTCTAAAGTTCCTATGGAAAATAACATGGAGAAAACATGTTTTGGGACCCCCCTTTTATCTCAGCCCCCACTTGACCAATCCCCCCCAAACTTTCAGGGAAGGAGCGCAGCGGACTGAGCCATCTTCTTTGAGAAATTCGCTAAGATTCTTCAACCAGGGCCAAACTTATTCCAAATAGAATGTTGAGGATTTCCTATGGAAACTAGGTCCTAACTATAACTACCTACTGGCGACCGCCAGTAGGTAATATATATATATATATATATATATATATATATATATATATATATATATATATATATATATATATATATATATCTTGCTTCTCCACACGCCACAGGCGGGGCACTTCCTGGTCGGGTGCAGTAAACGCGGTGGCGTACCGCGATATAAATCCCAGCTCCAAACTTCCCTCAAATCCTTTAGGAAAGAAAAGCACTCGCGAGGATTCTTTAGCTCAACAGCAGTTTATTCAGGACAAACGCGTTTCGGATTTACATCCTTCGTCAGTGTCGTGAGTTCCGACACTGACGAAGGACGAAGGATGTAAATCCGAAACGCGTTTGTCCTGAATAAACTGCTGTTGAGCTAAAGAATCCTCGCGAGTGCTTTTCTTTCCTAAAGGATTTGAGGGAAGTTTGGAGCTGGGATATATATATATATATATATATATACACCCCTGCTATGAACCCCTGGTACTTGCCGGAATCTGAGAGGTGTAGACAACAAAATACCTGCACATATGGTGGGATTGTATTGCTTCTGAGAGTTGGGGGTTTTTAGCTCAGGTTGCAATTAAATCAAGTATTACTTGACTACTGAGTCTATACCTCTCATAAATCTCCTTCTCAGTCTATTTAAACAGGGTGACCCTCACCCTGAATATCCCCTACTGTCTCCTCCTCCTTCTCTGCCTCCCAGCCAAAATCCTCATCCTCCTTGCCAGAACATACAAAGCCGTCATTGTGAAAGAGCTTGATGCATTTTGGGGGCCTTTTTATAGTTTGCACCTGGTTACCACCTGATCTGAATCAATGGTAATAATATTTCCTAAATGGCCATTTTGCAACTAGTCACAATTAGGAAATGCATTGTATTTGCATTTAGCGGATCGCAATTTGGCAATACATATTTGTGATTTCCTATTTTGCGATTTCCAAAATGTGGTTTCTACTAGATAGGAATCTATTTTGCACCATTGCAAATGCCTTTCATACTTTCTGAAATGGCATTTAGCATTTTCTAATGGCCGAAAATTGTGATTCACACCATTATGAAAAGCAAAAGGCCTTCATACATATGTCCCTTGGTGTGCAATTTACACACACTGTTTTGTGACATGCTATGCAGCAAATCAGATCCATAGTGTCTTATCAGTCTCTAAAGAAAGGAAGAGGAAAAACACATAAAGGGATAAGAAAAGGCAACTTGATCATGACCTGATCACTACATCAATCCATAATACTTTCAGAATCACACACGCAGTGCTTAATTTGTGCCAGTGTTTGTCAGTGCTCTGCACCTGTTTCTATACACCAGCACATACTTATCCACCACCTGGTGGCGCTGTGTGCCTATTTTGTTTGCAGAATTTCTCAGTGGCGATTTAATATACTTTCAACTCGCACATAGATACTGCGGTCATTGGCATTTGGCAGATCTGGCAGAAGCTGGGGCAGTGCCAGCTGCAATCGTCTCCTTTGGGACCTGACACTTACATTTTGTACAAATTAAGCACTTCTCTCTCTCTCTCGCAGTGGTGGCCGGCACAGGTAAGAGCGGTGAGTTGGGGCTGGTTGGGTTGGGTGTTGGGGAAGTCGACAGATGATGGGATAAGTAACATTAAATAAAGAAATAAATAAAACCACTTACCTTCCAATAGGGATATTCTACATCAGAGGGTGCTTCTGTGAGCTGTTTAAACTGTGTTTACTAGGGCCTGTGCACTTCCAGAGGCCAGCAGAGTGAGTCAAGTTTTATTCAAACAGTATTGTTAGAATTCAAGTTAGTGAAGCCTTTACCTGCAGAAGTCCAAAGTGTGGATTGAGCCTAGGAGATTCTGAAAAGGAGAAGCAGCTTCCAACTCCCTGGCCAACAAACCTTGTCTGAGGTGCCTGGGACATTATATGGTCTGCTAGTGGTTGGTACATGTGTACACTGATTGGTGGTTGTATCTGGTGTTTCTATTGGATTAGGGTCACTGTCCTCATTGGTTGGGTATTTGAGGGTTCTTATTGGTTTCTGGGTCTGTGATTCAATCATTGTAGGGTTGGGACTAGGGCTAGGGTTAGGAAGTCTATTGGAAGTAGGGACTAGGGTTTCCTATGTTATTGGTTGGTTGTTGGGAGTAGGGTGGGACTAGTGCTAGGGTTAGACCTTTAATTGGAAGTAGCTACTAGGGCTTCTGGTGTGATTGGTTGCTTCACTAGTTGTGGGACCAAGAGTAGGGTTATACTTTCTATTGGAAGTAGGGACTAGGGCTACCTGTACCATTGGTTGCTTGGACTTGTGTTGGGACTACTGGCAGGGCTAGGGCCTTTATTGGACGTAGGGATCAGGGTTTTTGAACTAATTGGGTGCATGGACTATGGCTAAGATTGGCTGTAAGGTCCTGGTCTCCTATTGGTTCTAGATTTTAGGGCTAGTGTTGTGATTGGATAGTGTTAGGGCTAGGGTTCCCATTGGCTGACGGGGTCACCTGATTACTAGGGCTATAAAAGGCAAGGCGTTGAGGCTAAGGGCAGAGAGGACAAGGGCAGTTACTATTCAGACAGAATACAAAACACTAACTGTGCAAATAAAGAATTCTATAAAATACTCAATGAATTTCGCAAACCAAATTGCCTAGAAGGAACTCATCCTGTTACTCAAGATTTCACAGACAAACTGGCAAATCATTACATGGACAAAGCAGACACGTTGGACTCATACTTAAAACAGAAACAAAGCACCAGCACTAGCCGTTGTAAAACAACAATCGAAGAATGCTCTAATCAAGCCTCTCCATTCCTTCCAACACATCTCACATGATGAATTTATGGACCTGCTGGCAGCCCTTCTGACCCCTGTCCGCCGCAAACTTTCAAGACAATTCTTTTAACAACCTCTGCCGCCACTCCAGTAAGAAGAATCATAAACGATTTCTTAACTACTGGAATATTTACAGAAGAACTCAAAAATTCATACATACGACCTTTACTGAAGAAAACAAACTTGGACCCGCTGAACCCTGACAACGACAGACCCATTACAAATGGACATTTCCTGGGCAAACTGATAGAAAGAGCAGCGTTCGCCCAGATGTCACAATTCATTGAAGGGAATGACATACTTTCTGACTTCCAAACAGGATTCCGTTCGGGAAGAGGCACTAAATCTGCACTCCTTGCCATCTGGGATGACCTAAAGAATACAGTTGACAGCAACGGGGTTGCTGCGCTACTCCTCTTGGACCTCTCAGCTGCATTTGACACGGTTGACCATGACACTCTGAAACAAAGACTTTATGAAGCCGGCATTGAGGGAACTGCTCTAGGCTGGATCGCGTCCTACCTTCGAAACAGAACTAATGTCATCCATACCCCACCTTTCTCATCCAAACCGTACTCCACAAAAGCAGGGGTCCCTCAAGGTTCTATCATCTCACCCATGCTTTTCAACATTTACATGAAGTCATTATCAGTACTGATCAATACATTTCACCTCACGTGCTACAACTATGCAGATGACACGCAAATACTCCTTCAACTGGAATGCCCCAAAGACATTGGAAAAACCACAAATTTTCAGCTGTCTCAGAGCCGTGGATAATTGGATGACTTGGAGTCATCTCAAATTGAATGCTTCAAAAACTGAAATACTCACATGTGGCAATTGGAAAAATTATAACCCGCTTGCCGCATGGCCTGATGAACTGGGATCACTGCCTAAAGTATTGAAGGAATTAAGAAACCTCGGAATGACCATGGACTCCAAGCTGTATAGGAATGCCCAAGTGGATAAACTAGCAAGATCAAGCTTTGCTACTATAAAAACGCTGCGACGATTTTTCCCTCATTTGGGATTTCCACACAAGGTCCAAGCTACAATCTCCCTTGTTCTCCTTCCAATGCACTGCCCTATCTCTCATCCTATACATCTATCAATATATCCTCTACATCCACTCTCTCATTTATCCCAAACCCCATACCACTACTATGATCGCCAAAATTACCCTTTCTAGACTCTCTCCTACTCTACCCCTCCTTGCATCATCTGACACCTCTTTTTACTATACCGATCCCCTAAAACAAACCTTTCTAAACTCTTCCCTCTGACTCCTCCCCTCCAAAACTCCTTTTTACTCACCCAAAAGCCTCCTCCTACTGCTTAGACCTAAAAGAATGTTTTAAAAAAAATCCTTCACTCTTTTATCATTCCACTATCCTTTTCAATCAAAATTAACAGACTAACATGTTCACTTCTCAAATTCCATATTCAACTATACTAATATACTACCCAAATAACTGAATAATATATCTACTACTCAAATTACTTCATATTTAAACTATACAAATTTTCAACACTAATCCTTTATGGGTTCCGGAGTGGCGTGCTACTCGCCAGAAAAACGCCTCAACACCCATCAGGGGTAACAAGTACTATATGAATGCAAATCTTTCTTCCCCTTTTATCCCTCCGCTATCCTTCTCACTCAAAGTAACAGACTAATATCCACCACTGAAATTACTTCATATTTCACCATAGTAATTCACCATTAATCCGTTATAGGCTTCCTGAATAGAGTGCGTCAACAAGCGGTATATAAATGCAAACCTTTATCCTCCTCTATCCTTCTGCTATCATTCCAAATCCAAATAACTGACTAACCTATCCACCACTTAAAATGTACTTGCATGTTTCACCATACTAATTCAAAACTAATCCTCTATGGGTCCCGGAGTAGTGTGCTACTCGCCGAAAAAGTGGTTTGACGCCTCGTATGGGGTAGTAAGCGCTATATAAATGCAATTACAATACAATACAATACATTCTTAAACTGAGTATCGCATTGTTGGGAATAGCAATACCTATTGTTTACAGTGCTGAGAAAAAGCAAAAAAGTGGTAACTAGATCTATACAGAAGTTATTAATAATGGAATATTTTATAACCTAAAAAAAGATTTTTGCAACGTCCTCTCCCTAAAAGTTTATACCAGTTTACATTTTTTTACCTTGTCACTCCCACGACACTGCACTTTTTCCCCCAAAAAGCACTGGAGCATCTATCAAGAAAGGAATCTGTAAATAGAAGTAAACTTTCCTCAGCAAAGAAGCACCCTATTTATTCGGTGTGAATACCCATAAAGAGACCCAGGAATGAGCTCTTCAGTTAGGGTCATAGGGCTGGCCCAATCAGAGGTATTGAGAGTGTGTATGAGGCGGAAGCAGCATTTCTATCGTATTAAGAAACAAGAGCAGGGTTGTGAGCTCATCCCATACCAACCCCACCTGCAGGATCAAATATATACTATGTTATCTAACCACAGTCCAATCAACCTCCAGTTCTGAGATCTGAGCTCTGGCCCCAATCCAAGTCCCATCAGGCAGCGCTCAGATTTATGCAGTACTTAATTTGAGCCAGTGGATTCCAGTGCTCGGCACTTCCACTTAATTGTCAGCACCAGCACCTATGGCAATCTGCCATATAGAGGCTCTGTTTATCTTATTTATAGGTGAGCACAACAACAGTTGCTTATAAATTCAATATACATTGAAAATAACTTTAGCTTTGGTGTCCTGGAATAGTCTCAATTGTCAAACTTGTAGGAGTGTGATGGTTAGTGGGTGTGTTTGTAATGTCATTGACAGAGCTGGCTGGGTCGTACTAAAGTGGCCCCTTTATGAGGGCCCTGACAATTAGTTTTTTTTACAAATGAAGCACTAGATTTATGGATGATAAAATCTGCACAGCCGTTGTTTCCTCAGTTTGAGGAAACTGTGGAACCCAGGGTGATGAGCCATGACAGTGAATATTGTTGACAGAGGGAAAACCATGCAGGAGAGGTTACAGTGCAAGCCGATCCTCCAAAAACATGTTCAATCGGTCAGTGTAGCCTTGTGGTTGGCTATGGCCACTAGATATCAGGTACACTAATCATTTGATTAAAAACTCACTAAAGGTATGTTTAGAAAGCTGTATATCCAAGTGATATACGTTGAACATTAATTTAAAAAAAAATCTTGTAATTGTTGTATACCATAGTTTCCCAGTGAATCAAAAGGGTTTGGTAAATCAAAGATGGTACTGCTTCCGTGCCTCTTGTATTACTTTGTGCATCTACCCATCGTGATCCCTCAGCCTATTTTTAACACCCTAAATACTATACTTGTGGAGCTTATATGCGGGAAGGGCTGTAGGAGAGTAAGTTTACAAAAACTCCAGTTAGAACCTAGCTGTGGAGGCTTAGGGGTTCCTGACCTCAGAGCCTACGACTAAACCAGCCAACTGCAATGGCTTTCCTACTGGACTGCTGGTAGAAATTTACAAGAGATAGGTTACTCACCTAGGGAACTGGACCGGGGTGCTCTAAATGCCCTGCTCTTACCTAAAGCTAAGATTCCTGCTGACAGTTCGCCCCTCCTGAATACAGCATTATTGTGCTGGAAGAAGCATTGTCAGTTATCTCTACAACAGCACCATACTCTGCGAACATTCCCTTACTTTGTATTCTCACACCACAGGGCAGACTTACAAGAAACAGGAAGGCATATTATCAAGGACTGTAGTGTAGTTCCTATATTTCCAATAGGCTCTGCATATTGGAATAACATAAACGGTAGTTTAGAGGTAGGACTGAGGTCGACTAGGTTTCTACTGAATATGTTAGACTTAATTAGGTATGACAGCTAGCTCAGAGGTCACTAGAAACTTTCTCGAATGAACAGGGGGGAGTTAACTTCCCTGATTAGACAAGAAGGGATTCGTTTCTGACAACCGCATAAACATGACAACTTTGCACCCTCCAGAATAAGGAGTATATCTCCAGTGTCGTGTGAAAACAATAGATAGCTATTTCACTCAGTCAATCGTGCATACGTAGTTTCACCAGAGTGCAGAGAAATAGAGAGACGGGCGTTTTCAATAAAATGTGTTATTTATTGAGCAGTCTTCTTTCTCATGCAAGAGAAGTGAATTGCCACAATTGCAATACTTATCATAAAGTAAAGTGCGTACAGTAAAAGGAGTATTATGAAATAATACTGTAAAAGCATTGATATTGTTTCTGAGCCAGGATAAAATATATACGATACATACAATGATAAAAGTTGACTAAATGTACTCAACTGGTGTTTCTAAAATAGCCTACCCCAGTGTACCTAACCTAAGCCTAGTATGTGGGAAGGAGTAAGTGAGTTTCAGTTTAAGTTAAGTTAGTTTTGCCAAGAATCCGAATCAAGAATTCTCTAAGGATCTAATCAGCTCTGTACCTTGGTTTTAGAATGAAGGAGGTCTTGTATCTCATTCTCAGGACTCGATCTCCCAGTGACCCGCAAGGCTGACTGGAAACACTGGAGCTGGATTTTCTCGGCAGGAGAAAAGACAGAGTCTTTCTCAGTGCGTCAAATGGGAGGGGCGGCTTCCTTCGGCACTCGCATCAGCTGGGCTTTGGGTAAGTAGATAGCCGCTCTGCTCCAAGCCACCGTGTGTTGCTTAAGGCAAATGCTGGTATATTTACACCTGGAAGGTGCCGTGTTTGACGTAAGGTTGGACATAAAACGTCACTAAGAACTGTCAGTAAAAACTGGCAGTTCTTTCAGGACTCTCAGGAATTCTAGGACAAATAAAAACAAAAGCAGGGGGAATTCCCGGGCTGCTGGAGGTTTGGTTTGTTTAAAGAATGCGTTGTACTTTCTAGGAGTCTAGGGAAGTAGCCTTGCCGTATTTGGACTGCATTGGCTATGACTAAATATGGATATGATTCTTATGCCTTTATGTTATGTTATGTTATGTTATATTGATTTATTATGCGCACAGATACCCCAGCCAAGGGGCGTCCCGGCGCAGAGACAAGGTAGAACATAACACAACAGGAAACTAAAAACATGAAAGCAGCTAAAACAGGAAAGTTTTTAAAGCCCTCCGGAAAGTCAAGAGGTCTTCCATCAGACGAATTTCAACAGGAAGGGAGTTCCATGCTGACGCGGCCTTTACACTAAACGAGCGGCCACCCATGCGACTAAGCCTAAATCTGGGGACCACCGCAAGGGCCAAACCCTGGGAACGGAGGGTGCGGGTGGGAACATAAAAGGAAAGACAGCTGGATAGGATTTCCGGGCCAATACCTCTCAGAATCTTAAAAGCGAGACACAAGACCTTAAAAAGGATGCGCTTCCTGACAGGGAGCCAATGTAGGGTACGAAGGACAGTTGCCACCGAGCTGAATCTGGGCAGGCCGACAATCGCCCTCGCCGCAGCATTCTGAACCCGCTGCAGACGGGTTAGCTCGGCCTGGTTAGCCCCAGCCAGAAGAGAGCTGGCATAATCCAGGCGGGAGATGATAGTTGCCTGGATCACCAGCTGCCTGGATTATAAGGATATGATTTGTTATAACCACATAAGGGCATAAATCGGAAATATTTAATTAGGGTCCTAGATACGTTCACAACACCCACTCCACGTATAATGTCCATCATTACTAAATTCTAAGCAATATATAAACATATTAGTATGCATGTGTTTTCCAGCCCACCCCAAACACATCAATGCATTTGAAATGGTATAGATACATGAAAATGAGTATTATACTGTACGCTTTCAAGCAGTGGTATCATTCAGATACAATTTTGTTCATTTAGAATGTTGACTGAATGAATAACAAAAATTACATTCATGAAATGGCTCTTAATACAGAAAAAAGGTCAAGACCATTTCATCACATATTCATACAAGATTGTAAATGTACTAGAGGCTGATTTCAAAATATTGTCTCTAGAGTCTCTAATAATAGAAGTTCTGTTCTCTAAGAATAGTTTTACTTTAAGCAGAGTACCTTGTGCCAAAAAAAGTAAATATTTTGGAAATTGGGAAAAAATAATTTCGCTTTCATGGGAAAAATAGTTCCAAATGTTTTCAGCAGTTCTGTTTATCAAAACTGAAGGCCGAATTCAGAGTTCAGGGAACGCTGTGTGCTCGCTACTTCAAATATTATTCTTGTTGTTAGGGGAGAACATTACTTCAGATAGGCCGACAAAAAATGACTCTACAACAGTAGGTGAAAGTTGGGCCAACTCAGAAAAAGTTGAAATAGTGCATATATGCGATGCATTGCCATCATCAGTGTTTAGATCAGCAATGGTCACGGAAGGTTGTACCTGTGTGGTGCCACTTTCATCTCGTACTTTACCGCCACCTAATCGTAATGGTGAAGTCTCAACAAATGCCGTTATCAGAATAGGTAGCCGCTGGGGACAACACGTTGCATGAGTTGTTACTGGACCGAGCAAAGTATTGATATCCATTGGTACTGCTGATGGTAGTGTAAGACAGAGGTCCAAACACATTCTTCTCCGCATAGCAGACATCGAAGCACAGATAAGATTCAATTTTGCCAGATTGGTCTGAATGAAAGAAACCAGGTAGTATTCAGATCTCTTAGCCTGGCCAATCCGAGGACTTTAGTGATACGTTCTCGGTATTGTATTGCTAGGATCGTTTCTTCCATCGTAGCTTGAGTTTTGTTTGTGACTTGGCTTGCCATATCGGAGCAGAAGGAACAAAAATAAAATTCCTGCTACGAGTCCCAAAATAAGAGGCAGGCCACCGAAAAAGGAATGCACAAAATTCGGGAGGATGCCCAGACCTGTTTCAAAGGGTGCTAACAGTTCCGAAAAAATTGTCTTAAATACATGTGCGATGCCACTGGTATCTGACATGTTTAAGATTTGGCTTAACATTTCTACGAAATGCACAGGGCAATTTGTCGATAATAGGGTATGTATCTCTGCCGCTGTCCTTGCAACTTGCAGATCATACGTCTCTTTGGACGATGTTCAAGGCACAGTTGTCTGTAAAAGAATAGACTTCATTCTGCTTAAAGTATCAATTCAAATAGAAGAGATAATCACAGAAGGCCACATTGCTGCCTCCATGTCTGGATTGCTGTTTGGATACAATACTTGCATACAACAAATGACCCTGGAAGTAACGCTCACGAGATAGGCTTTTCCTGGCATCATGCCACAACAGCTGTGGTCACTTATTATAACGTAGCTACCGTTGGAAAGTTGAAAAAGGGCTCTATCTGTGTAGCAGGGGTGCCGTGCAGATGACATGAAAGGTTGTTTGATGAACCTTCTCAGGCTCCCTGCAAGTTAATACCTTGACACAGAAGTGTACCGCTTAGTGATTTTTTACATTTGTTACCGCTAAGAAATACCTCTTTTTTCCCTTCACTATAACATCTATGTGTATAAGGTAAATTCCAGGTTGAATTGATGTATCCTTTACCCAACCTTTCATACAGGCCTGCTGGTATATACTTTTGGCAACTGAAAAGTTGTGATCGGGATTGTAATGGTGCCATGTATTATCCATTCAATGACAGGTCTTTCTGACATTGTCAATGGAAATCTTTCTAGTTTTTCAATGCTCAGCACCGTATAGTCTGCTCCTTTTTGTGCCAACGAGATTTGTCTATCAGTAAGGTTAAAGATAGAAAATAATGACGTTGTGTTGATTAGACGCCATGGGACATAGCCTGAATGGAGGTTTTGTAACGTTTAGCCTAGCTGTACAATAGAAGATAATTTGGATTGACCATGTTGTAACATTAGCATATCCTGTTCTATTATATCAATAGCAGATGATACAATGCTGTCCAGTGAATAAATTCTGGAGGACAGAGTCGTTAACCCATTGTCCACTACAGAAAGTGATTTTTCCAAATTAATACGATCAATTTCTCATATTTTTTCTGCCGTTTCAATTTGTGTTACTTTCCAAGCTTCGTTGTAAGCTGCGTATATACCGGCGTATATGAAACGTTTTTGACGCTGTTTGCGAGGTCCCATTATGAAATCTCGCAAGTCAGCACCTTCTTTAAGTAAAGTTAAGTGTTGCTTAATTTCGGGAAGTGTGGATCTCTGTAGCTAGTCGAGGCATAGTTTTCCTACACTGTATGTTGTAACTATCCCTGGATGTTGTCTCTGGGAATATCTCGGGTCTGGCATGTTCTGTTTGAACCCCTGTATTTTGTTCAGGAATCTATCTTGACAGTTATTTGTGTCTGTGGGCCAGATCAACCATTTGTTCCAATCAGGAATTGTTCTGTTTTGTTTTAAAATATAGGACACGTCTAACCCCTCATCTGTAATGGTGTTTCTATCAGGCATAGGCTTTGGTATAGACGGGTTGTTTAAATCTTTTATCTTGGCTAGACCAAGACAGGTTGTTTGTTGAATGGTGTCATTCAGGAACAGTATTTGTTCTGGGATCATGCAGGCTCTAAATAATGATTCTAAACCTTGTGCCTGCCACTCTTTAGTACCCCAGATGGTTTTTGTCTCAATGTTGTTTTTCCAAAATTCAAAACCAAATGTAGACAGTTTTTCATAAAAATGTTCAGAATAAATCAGTTTAGTATTTGTCAACATGGTTTTCCTTCCTGTCTTATTTAACATTTTGAAATGAAACGTTTCTGGATTAGTGTTATTAAACCCTGAGAAGTATGGGAATTTCTCATAATATGTTTTTGAACTGCCTTTTGGCGGGGTTGGACAATGTTCCCATTGATTATAACTGAAAACATTTCTAGGATTAGCAGATTTATGCAGATAATGATGCCCAAAATGATTGAAACAATACATTTCTTCATAATTTGATGAACCCTGTAAATAATCATGTTCTGTAAATGTTGCTGACATTTCTAAATCTGACATCATATTATTAATATTTACAAAGTCCCAATCATCAGAAAAAGTACTAGGTGATACAAAGTCACTTAAGGAGATCTTGAATTGGTGTGGAAATTTCAAGAGCTCAACCGGGCCATAGATTTCATAGTCAGTTTTGTCCCATGCTATACCACCATGTATAGGGATGGCTTTGATGTTCACTGATGATAGTTCTCTTTTTTCGATGTGAGAATATCTGTGTGGTTTCAGGACCAAGTTGATGTTGTGACTTGCTGTGTCCATTGTACTATATTTTCCATCAATAAATCTACCCAAACTTAAAACCAAGATGAGCCACAGAAGGAGGAAAAGTACACCTAACACAATCCATAATTCAATCCATGGTGAAATTAGATATGTTTCTCTGAGTTGATGAAAGAGCTCTGTGATTTTCTTTTTGAAAGTTTTTGTTGCTGGCTTGTCTCCATGTGCACTTGGATCATCGGAAAAGTCATCAAAGTTGATAAAGTAGCCAGATGCAGTTCTGTCAATTGGTGAAATTGCTTCCGGATTTCCATCGATCTTTGGATTGTCTTTTGTTACATTTGTATAGTCCGAGGTTACATCGTTGTAGACAGGTGTTTCTTGATGAACTGTTGTGATTTGGGTATCAAGAGGCACAAGTTCCATGGCTTTGTTGCATAGTCCTTTTTTATTCACTGAAGGTTTATCAAATGTGATTAGTCTCTCAGTTTGAACCTCATGGATTGTAGCAAGATTTGGTCTTCTGCTATTTCTTGGGAGTCCACTTGGCCTACTACTTATTATTGGCCACATGGTTGTGGTTTCACCAGGTCGATTGATACAACTCGGTTCTCTTTTTTACCAGCAAGGGGCGGTAGGACTACTGATCTTGTTCCGCTGACAGCTAAGACAGGTACTGCTTTTCTGTAAGAAGGCCCAAATTCCTTCTTCATCGCGATCTTTTCTCTGACCAGATCCCCAATCTTTGGAATCCAGACAGGTCTTGCTGGGACAGGTGATTTTTCTTCAGTGGTCGTTGGCTTTAGCTTTTCGTTACTTAGACTTTTTCTTGTTTCATTTAAGTCCTGTTAAACAGCCAAACGATCTTTGATATCAAAGGTTTTTTGTTTCACCACTGAAGTCTGACAATCCAAATCCTGGATGATCATTCTAGTACCAAATAAAAGTTTGTACGGACTGATACTCCTAGAGAATTTCTTGGCATGTTATTAAGACTACGTTGGACACTTATTAGATGTTTGACCCACCCGTCACCTGAACCTAATACCCTCGCTGTTATAGATCGCTTTATGTAATGTTTTTTCTCTCCACTACTCTAAGAAAAAACAGGGTGCCTTTTCCTGATTGTTATACCTTATTAGGTATGCCTCTCCTGCTGGAGGTGGCAACCTATGTGTGAACAGGAATCGTGCAATCTTATTTAGGTTACCAAATTTACAACCTGAATTAACAACCTTTCAGTGTCATAAGGGACCATATATAAAGCATAGACTTGTTTAAAATTTGTAGTGCATTTATTCAAAAAAAGTTTTTTGTTTAAAAAGTCATAGTATTACAAAACTGTTGCATTAAAAAATCGTTACACGGTATATATTCAATGTATACAAACAATATTAATAACACATTTCTTAAAAGACAATAACAATTATTTTTAAAAAGGTTCTCCTTTATACAGCATTATTTCCAAAAAAACATATTTGTAAAAAGATAATAAAACACAAATGTTAGGAACAAAAATGTCCTAACATTTGTGTTTTATTATCTTTTTACAAATATGTTTTTTTGGAAATAATGCTGTATAAAGGAGAACCTTTTTAAAAATAATTGTTATTGTCTTTTAAGAAATGTGTTATTAATATTGTTTGTATACATTGAATATATACCGTGTAACGATTTTTTAATGCAACAGTTTTGTAATACTATGACTTTTTAAACAAAAAACTTTTTTTGAATAAATGCACTACAAATTTTAAACAAGTCTATGCTTTATATATGGTCCCTTATGACACTGAAAGGTTGTTAATTCAGGTTGTAAATTTGGTAACCTAAATAAGATTGCACGATTCCTGTTCACACATAGGTTGCCACCTCCAGCAGGAGAGGCATACCTAATAAGGTATAACAATCAGGAAAAGGCACCCTGTTTTTTCTTAGAGTTATTGACCCAGTCCTTTTCCTGACAGAAAGGGTAGCTCCCTACACATAACTTTTCTCTCCACTACCGCATTTCCCTCGGGATGGAATGGACTAGAGTATCGTAATGCAATGCCCATGCTGGCCATGGCCTCATTGTAAGCCCGAGAGCTAAACGCAGGACCCTGGTCAGAATGTAGCATTCCAATTGCGTATGTGCCGATAAAGACTCGCAAATCTTTTATAACAGTTCTGGCGTCAGCCGAGCGCTGGGGCCACATTCAAATGAATCTCGTGCAGGAATCCACTGCGACTGTGATATATTTATAGTTGCCGTCCCTTTGTAAGGGACCACAGTGGTCCAGGTAAACACATGCTAATGGTTTGTCTGAGATTAGAAGGGGTGTCTGCGCTGGTCGTTTCACTGTTGATACTTTCATTTTTTGGCATATTTCACATTCTAGAACATAGTTCCTAGTCTGTTTTCTCATGCGTGGCCACCAATATCTCTGTTTTAATAATGATACTGTAGCGGAAACACCAGCATGTGCAGAAGCGAGCCCTTCGTGTGCCGCTAAAATTAGTCCTAACCTGTGTTCCGTGTTTGGAATTGCTCTATCCCCCACTCCAGGGATTTCAGCAAACAGAACATTGTTTGCATCAGTTTTGTATGAGTACTTTACTGGAAAGCCTTTCAGGAGTGTCTTACCACTGTCTTTCACTGAAGCACTGACAGCTTGCGTTATCTCGCTGTCTATATTTATTTTTGACCGAGTAATGGCAGCTACAGAAGCCGTTTGTACAGCTGCTTTCGCGGCCTCATCAGCCAATTAATTCCCTGCAACGTGAACCCCATCATGTTGATGACTCAGTGTATGAATCAAGTGAGTCTTTTGTAGTTCTTTCTGTAAAAGAACTACTTGTCCCCAAAGCATTTTATGCTTGATTGTGCCACCTTTTGCATCTTTGAAGTTGTTTTGAACCCAGTTCTGCAAGTATTCATTGTAAGACTGGACACAGTAATAAGAATCGCACACTATTAGTGTGGGGAATTCGCGATCGGTATTTTCAAGTGCCATCTTAAAAGCCTGTAGTTCAGCTCGCTGAGCTGTAGAGTCTCCGAGTGATTGAGTTTTAGTTACCAAAAGTTTAAATTTTCCTTCGTGCCAACGACCTTTAACAATCGCGCACGCAGCACTATAGGCTTGTTTACCCCTAACTGCGGGTTGTGCTGAGCCGTCTGTATATATTATACAGCCGTAATGTTCGAGAGGCAGGATTTCGGTCGGCAGAGGATATTCATATTCGTATTGTAGGAATTCTTGTGTTTTTAAGTTAGGATCAAATTTGTATACTACGTCTGGTGCAGCAAAAGAATTAACCCATTTTATCCATCTCAGATGTAAAGCTTTAGCATTGGGAATGCTTGCCCTTGTTACTGCTTCTAGGGCAGGTACCGGTGTAACGATTATTATACGTTTACCTTGTGCCAGGGCTCTTTCTTTTGCTACAGCAGTTTGAACCGCAGTAAGAATTTTTTCAGTAGAACTGAATTTAATTTCAGCTTGTGTGTACAAGTGTGATTTGTAAGCTATTGGTACCGTTTCTCCCTCATTAGAGGTCAGGTATGTGAATCCGCATCTTCCTGGGATGACTCGGATTACAAGGTTGCGTTCGTTCGCGCGTGTTTGCAGTTTTGTTTTAGTTAACATGTCTGTCTGTAATGATCTTAAAATTTCTGTGTGTTTTTGAGTCCAATTAATTGGTTTAAAATCAGGTTTTATTAATTCGTAGAGAGGTTTAACCCTCTCTGCATAATTTAGAATGTATGTTCTTCCAAAATTCAGGAAACCTAGTATTGATTGTAAGTTTGTCAGCGTTTTTGGAGCTTGGAGTACTGCACACTTCTCTAAGGAGTTGTCTGCTAGGCTTTTGCCTTCACTTGATAATTCATATCCTAAAAATAGGACAGTTAGATGGGCAATTCGTGATTTTCTAAAGTTGAATTTGTACCCTTCAGATGCGAACCCAAGTATGATGGTGTTCACTCTTTTCAAATGAGTCTCCAGGTCATCGTCTGTAAGATAGATGTCATTGACATAAGATAATGCCTCATCATCATATATTTGTAGTAATTCTGTTAACCTGGCCGAAAACAATCCTGGGCTATTCTTTTTTTTTTTTTAAAACCTTTATTGTGCAAGCAGAAACGTACAAATACGGGCCTACAACCAATCAGGCCGGCCACGACATATTACGGGCGCACAGAATCAGGATAGAAATTCTCCAGCAGTTCCTCAGCATTCTATAAACAATCAATAAACATTAAAAGTCCCAATATAACCGCTAGGAGCAGGATAAGAGAAGGTTAATTTTATAATATAATAGGAAGTATAGCAGGAACAATTGCAGCTGTTAGTTTCCGAATTCCTATGGCGGGCAGTTGGTGAGGCAGCAATACAAAGGAGCAGTGAGAATCAGAAATAGCAGCAACAATTGGCGAAGGCAACGCATAGTTCCCACGGTGCAAATCAGTTCCCACCGCTGCCCACCGTCCGCCCGCCACCACTTCAATATGTGCTGGTACCAATCAAAGAAGTCAGAACTGCAACACAAAGATAGCCATCCGCTACACTAACCCAAAGAAGGGGAAAAGGAAAGGAAGGGTAGAAGAAGGAATGTGAAAAACAAAGAAGAAAGAACGCAGCGCCGCAGTATGCGCCCCATGGCAGATAAGGCACACAATACTCAAGACCCACAATCGGGATCGAGGCAAGTAGGATGTGTAAGTGTGCTATCATTATCATTAACGCGAAGAAGTCACGTCCTACACTGTCAGCGAACACCCCATGGGGCATGCGTGCGGACATAGCGTCCCGATAAAGGGATACAAAAGAGCCATAGAACTAAGAAAAAACGAACAATATACAGACCCCATCCCACCCACACCACCCTGCAACCCTGCAGAAGGCTACGGCCTACCCCCCCAGCAGCGTGCCTGTCACCCTAAGTAGAACCCGAAATACAGAAGAATCAGAAAGTAAAGAAAGAACACTACAGACAAAAAAAAAGAAAGGGAAGGAAAGGGGGAAGAAAAAAACAGTGGGAGAGGAGATATGCAATCGAACCGTCAGCTCCCACCCCCCACCTTAACACAATTAGAACCCCTTCGAGATGAAATCGACACAAACTCAAACATCAGGAACATGAAGAGGAATTGGTCAAACTGTTACAGCTGCGAGCAGTCCTCATCTCCACACATTAATTAGCAGTCCGCCGAAGCGAGTCCATCTCACCCGTGTCCTCTCCTGACCAGTACTTTAGGCACGGAGTGTGCATAGGATCGGAACAAGGCAGGCCAAGGGTGCAAAACAGGGGATCCAAGTCTCGAGCAGCAATACAGACAATGGCGGCCGCGGACCAAACTGGCAAAGAGCACTGTCAGGAGCAGCAGGCAGCGTGGGTACAGTCCCGCCGACCAAAGGGGGGATTTTTCCCCCACGGAGCAACCATGGGACCCCCTCCAAGCATTTTGAGTCAAAATACCGCCGGGTACCCCAGCGAGACTGACCTGGACGGACCCCGGCGTGGGGCCCTCTCCCACGTCCACCTCAAGCAAAACCACCTGGAGACTCGAGGCAACAGACATTTGAACTCTCAGATGAACGGCGGTCGCATTCCCTTCAACAGCCAGGAGAGACAAATCAGCACATTCCCTCAGTCGGACAGCATACATGGGGGGCAGCCCAACAAGCCCGGCGGCAGAACCGCTATCCTGCACAGCTGCGGCAAAGGCCATGGTCGCGCGCCAGGAACACAGGGCGGCGAAGACATCGCCAATCGTGGGCTCACTCCCACACTCTTCAGCCAACATGCAGTTCGACAGGCCAGTTTCGCCGCCCCCAACAGGTCCGAGACCCAGGGCGCCGACCGCCATTTTGTCGGCGCAATAAGGCCGCTACGTTCCTCGACCCCAATCCAGGCCGCCAAACAAGGCTCAGCGGAGTCTCGCCGGATCCCGCTAATGGCAATCTTGGTGCAGAAAGATGGGTCGCCAAGACAAAGGGGGTAGCCGGCGCCACCGTCTCATGGGCGCCGCCCACCGATTCCGGCCGAAGGGCTTCAAGATGGCCGGACAGGAGAACAAAGGGGGGACAAGCCTCCTGTATGGTCAACCCCCGTCCGAGGGAGGCAGCGCCCTGCAGCTGGGCCCCCGGGCCACCAGACCGGGCCCGGTCAGTCGCCACCGGTCCAACCGCACAATAGCCTCTTCAGCCTATTCCTCTCCTCCACCAGGGGTCGGCGTCGATACCCCGCTCCGGCCGACCGTCGCAGGCGAGTCCCCGGCCTGCACGCCACGGAGGCTCCGGAGCAAACAAGGGCACAGCTCAAGATCCGCGGCACCCAGGAGCTCCCGGGACAAACAGTGAGTGCAAGCAGCCTTTCACAGTCCCATATTCCGTCTAATGTGTCTCCTTGGGGCAGGATAAAGTACAGGATTTACGGTTCAGGCAGGAAGGTTGACGGAGCCGAGCTACAATGCGGCCATCACGGTCGCGAGCTTGGCTCCTCCCTAATCCTGGGCTATTCTTGAATCCCCGTGGGAGACGACAAAATTGTTTTTGGGTCCCCATGCTGGAAAAAGCAGTCAAATATCTGCTTTCAGGTGCTATGTTTTGACAGAAGAAACCATTTGAACTATCTAATGTCGTTTTATATTTCTTGCACACAATGTTATTCATTAGTGCTGTACTGTGTGAGTTTTGTACTGCAAAAGTTTTACAGCAGGAGTTTAGGTGTCTGTAGTCCAAAACTAGACGATATGAATCGTCTGGCTTGGAGACAGGAAACAAAGGATTGTTCATTTGTGAGGTGCATGTTTCAATCACCCCCTGATATTCAAGTTGATCTAAAATTTCTCTTACTTGTTTTTTAGCTTCTTGCTTAACAGGATACTGCCTCTGTGCAGTAGGTTGATTTTTTAACTGGATTTTATGGTGAGGCGAATCCTCATCCCATCCTACATGATTTTTATATAATGCAGGGGCTTGGGCCACTGCCCATTTTCTAGCAAATGTGTATTTTTTATGAATTGGAATGTGATTTGAGAAGGCAGGCATAATCATTTCTTCGCCATGTGGGCACTCCCTGACAAACTCTGGTGTGGAGTCTTTCTCTGCTAGAAGGATATCATAGCCTTTAGATAGAGTCTCCCAGAAGAGACCTCTTATTTTCCTAGTTTTATCTCCCTCTATACGTAATGCTATTTCATATAGTTTATGGGGCACGCTAACCCGGGTGTCTGCAGTTTCAACTTGAATGTATTCATTTGTGTCCACTGTCTCCAGAAGATTCATCAGGATCTTGCGAGCTATGGTCACTTCTGCTGCACTGTCTAGCATTGTCTGGGCCCACTCTCCGTTTTTCAGTTGTATCCCCAGAATTCTCTGCATGTTTTACTTTAATACTGCCTACCTTCTTTCTGGGAAATTGTAATTTTTTTACTTTGATGAGCAGGTTCCTTGTCTTTGGACTTGACGTGCTCTTCTTTATGTTCTGACCGTCCTCTTCTTTCCGATTTCTTTGAGGAAGTCTGAAAAGATCGAGAGGGATGTGTATCAATATCTTGATATCTGTCAGGTTTTTTCAAATTGTCCCTATTTCTAAGGTTGTATCTTTTTTCAGAGGGCTCCCGTTGTGGAGAGTTGCCCCCACCCCCCCTTCTGGAGATCTATTTCTTCGTTGGGGAGACCTTCCTCTGGACAGAAACTGTTTTTCTCTGAGAGAGGTTTGTTTTTTACCCTCCCACTTCTTCTTTTGAGAATTGAGATTATTTTTAATGAATGTCTTTTCAGGATTTTCAATTAGTTGGGGTTTTACTGGTTTACCACCCAAGCTATCTCTACCTAATTCCTCATAGGATTTTTCAATTATTCTAGCAAGATCAAAAGGTTGTTCTGCTATATCCGTCTCTTTCAATTTTTGGAGGATCGCCATAGATGCTGCTTCTCCTTTTATGTTGGCTAATAATATAGCCGAGACCTGCTTCAAGTCTTTCAGTAATTTCATACCTAGAGTTAAAGCAGGTTCTGGACCGTATTCATTTTGAATCTGTCTTAGTACGTCTGGTATAACCGCCATAGATGGAACACCATGTGATTTTGTGTGGATAGAAGCAAAGACTGTGCCCCAAGTGTCACAGTCCTCCACATGTGGTGCGATCCCCATTGGGAGACAGATAGTCAGAATTCTGTGTTTTTCGTGAAGGGTAGTATCTGGAAATACTGCCTCTATTTGAGTGATTTTTTGAGCTAACCAGAATGAAATTTGTTCCCGTTTTTCGGGTGTTTTACCAAGACATGATTGTATATTCCGTGGTGTAATTTTATTTGTGTTCCCCTGTTGAGGGGTGTTTTGTGGAATTTTAATTGCAGGTTGGACTGTTGAAGTCCGCATGACATATTGGACCAATTGCCTATGTATTTTAATTAGTTGTTTTAACTGAACTAAAAGTTCTCTGTCTGACATTGTTTCAATGTCCGGATGTGGTGTGTAGCTGGCTAGAACCGGCCATGTGGCTCCTGGTCTACCTAGTGGACCGTGCCTGGTAATGTGATTTTGATGTTTTAGGGCACAATTTAACCAGAGCGGGTGCTCTTTGTATGTTAGTGGAATTTCAACTTCCTCGAAAGGAGAGTATTCCTCTGGAGATTCCGCTATTTTGTAGTAGTGGAACTCATGTGTTACAGCATGTGCTGCTGGAAAATTTATCCAGGAATAGAATACCTCTGTCTGCCGATATTCATGTGCCTCTTCCACAAATACGAAAATACCACCTCTTGATGTTACTCCATTCTCTATAAGTTTTATAGTTATGGTTTTTCTTATATTGACCGGGATGATTATTGCATCCTGGTCGTCTTCATTAAACGCTGTAACGTCTGCACCTGGTTGATTCGCATCTACTGCGGCCCCACCGGTTTCGTTGTTGTCGCCGTGATTTGACATTGTTTAATGAAAGTTTTGCAGAGCAAGTTTTGAGGAAACAAAGATTAGGTGCACAATATTTTGGGACACTGTATCCTTCAACGTTGACTAAACCAAAAACTAATACATAGGAATCTCTTCCTACTAAGCTCTGGTGGATATTAACATTTTACCCACTCCAGAAGTCTATTGGAGTTTTTATAGGAAAAGGGGTCTGTGTGAAAAGCACGACTGAGTTACTCTAGTATCTTGCGTTAGATTATCGCCTTACCAAACGTTGGGCGCCATGTAGTGTAGTTCCTATATTCCCAATAGGCTCTGCGCATTGGAATAACATAAACGGTAGTTTAGACGTAGGACTGAGGTCGACTAGGTTTCTACTGAATATGTTAGACTTAATTAGGTATGCCAGCTAGCTCAGAGGTCACTAGAAATGTTCTCGAATGAACAGGGAGGAGTTAACTTTCCTGATTAGACAAGAAGAGATTAGTTTCTGACAACCGCATAAACATGACAACTTTGCTCCCTCCAGAATAAGGAGTATATCTCCAGAGTTGTGAGAAAACAATAGATAGCTATTTCACTCAGTCAATCGTGCATACTTAGTTTCACCAGAGTGCAGAGAAATAGAGAGACGGGTGTTTTCAATAAAAGGTGTTATTTATTGAGCAGTCTTCTTTCTCATGCAAGAGAAGTGAATTGCTACAATTGCAATACTTATCATAAAGTAAAGTGCGTACAGTAAAAGGAGTATTATGAAATAATAAAGTAAAAGCATTGATATGGTTTCTGAGCCATATGATACTTAAAACTGATAAAATATATACAATACATACAATTATAAAAGTTGACTAAACGTACTCAACTGGTGCTTCTAAAATGCGCCTACCCCAGTGTACCTAACCTAAGCCTAGTACGTGGGAAGGAGTAAGTGAGTTTCAGTTTAAGTTAAGTTATTTTTTAGAATCAAGAATTCTCTAAGGATCTAATCAGCTCCGTACCTTGGTTTTAGAATGAAGGAGGTCTTGTATCTCGTTCTTAGGACTCGATCTCCCAGTTACCCGCAAGGGTGACTGGAAACACTGGAGCTGGATTTTCTCGGCAGGAGAAAAGACAGCGTCTTTCTCAGTGCGTCAAATGGGAGGGACGGCTTCCTTCGGCACTTGCATCAGCTGGGCTTAGGGTAACTAGATAGCCGCTCTGCTCCAAACCACCGTGTGTTGCTTAAGGCAAATGCTGGTATATTTATACCTGGAAGGTGCCGTGTTTGACGTAAGGTTGGACATAAGACATCACTAAGAACTGTCACTAAGAACTGGCAGTTCTTTCAGGACTCTCAGGAGTTCTAGGACAAATCAAAACAAAAGCAGGGGGAATTCCCGGGCTGCTGGAGGTTTGGTTTGTTTAAAGAATGCGTTGTACTTTCTAGGAGCCTAGGGAAGTAGCCTTGCCGTATTTGGACTGCATTGGCTATGACTGAATATGGATATGATTCTTATGCCTTTATAAGGATATGATTTGTTATAACCACATGAGGGCATAAATCGGTAATATTTAATTAGGGTCCTAGATACCTTCACAACATCGCCATTTTATCGGCAGGATACTGCTGATAAAACGGGATAATGGGCTTGATAATACGCCCTTGTTAATTCCCATAGAAGCCCATGTTAACACCAGAACATGGGTTTCTATGGGAATTAACAAGGGCGTATTATCAAGCCCATTATAGCCGTTTTATCTGCAGTTTCCTGCCGATGAAATGGCGATCATTTTAACACCGGTCCTTGATAATATGCCCCAGGATCCGTGGTTGGGTGGAGAACGGTGTGGAAGATGTTGGGGCTTTTTTGGAGATTTGACTCTGTTGGATCACAAATCCTTTCTACAGACCACAGGTGCACCCGCACATTTATACCTATTGCATGCTGCGGTCTCCCTTTAACACACTTGGGCCCGCTGCGTACTGAACCCTCACACCATACCCTGGTCCACCTCTTACATTATATGGGGAATGGAGGACACTTAGTCAGGTGGCAAAATGGTCCGAGGACTCCGCTACTGAAATTTCGGACAAAAGCCTGGAAGTGTTTACTTGAACACGCCAAGACCCGTAACGCCAGACAAAAATTTATACAGACCATGGTTCTACACAGGTCATATCTCACCCCTCAGCTGATCCACCGTATGTTCTCTGAGGCTCCCCATAACTGCCCTCGTTGTAAAGGAGAAGAGGTTGACTTCCTTCACATGCTGTGGTCGTGCCCCCGCATCCAGGACTACTGGGATGGTGTCTGTGGATACCTGGGTGAGATCACACACATTCCCATTGCAGATAATGTTCTGGACTGCCTCATGGGCCTTCGCAGACGTACAAGTAAACTGAAGGTACAATTGAGATTTGTAGATCTGGCCCTCGTCCTAGCAGTCAGAGCTCTTACCATGAGATGGAAGTCCCCCAGGTGCCCAATGTTGTCCAGCTGGCATGATGACATGATACAGTGGGGGAAAGCTGAGAGTGCAGCCCTTAGGAGGGAGGAAGAGAAAGGACTCCAGAAGCGACCCATTTCAATGGACTGGGATGTCATGCTACACAGTTTTGAACTACTGGACCCCTGCCTCTACAAGGTACCCCGACAACATAGTTCCATGAACCGCTTTTAGACCACATGCTTAGAAGCGCCTGAACCCCTGACCCCCACTCAGTCACTTTAGTGACATATAGACCTCCTAGGTAAATTCCGTTCAGACCCTCCTGGGATACCAATGTCATTACCATACAACAGACCAGGAGCATGGGATGGGAGGGTTAGGGTGGTGAGGTGTAGTTGGGATTGTTTATTTCAGTTCAAGAGGAAAGTTATGCTTTCTGGCATGAATGATCGAATATTACTGCAGCGTTGTACTCGAAAAATGTAATCTGCACTTATAAGTAATTGCAGTTCCTCTCCAGCTACATTATATGTACCACTGTATAATGGTTTCATACACTGTACTTTGTACGCATGCCTCAAAATGTGGATCAAAAGAAAATGACCTTTTTGTGATAATTTTTTACATTGTTACGATGCCAAGGTTCCTCAATAAAGTTTGTTTAAAAAAAAAGTGTTTGGTAAAAATATTGTGGCCTTATATTTTGCCACTTTTAAAGGAAAAATATGACAGTCACAGTTCCTGTGTATTTTCGGCTACATGAGGTGTCTCTGTGAAACATTCCAGATACACCCAGGGTAGATTTCCTGTTTTTTTAACATTGGCTGTACCACACAGAAAATCCCAGAATCATCCAGTCATTTTCTTTTCTCCGATGTCATTTTTCAACTTTTTTGTAACTTTTACAGCTGAAAGTTATACATGAGGGATTCCATCACTCTCCCTTCTTGTAATTCTCTTACTCATTTGAAGTGGAAAAGAGGGCTTGATTCTTCGCAGTTTATGTGGAATCTCCTATCAATGTATCGAAATAGAGTAAAAAAGTATCATGCGCCTCTCCTCTTCTCCACTTGCTCTTTCTCGGAGCATCCACATGAAGTATCTGGGAAACAACCTCTACAACGCAGTCATTACATCGCACTACACTTACAACGCAGTCATTACATCGCAACATCCTTTACAACTTATGTCACTACATTGCAGGCATTACAACACGCACCATTACAACGCATGACACTACATCACATGTCACACTAATGCAGGCATTACAACGCATACCATTACAACGTATACCATTACAACGCATAGTACCCCTACACTATCAAACACTTACCATACTGTTGCATCCCCTGGAGTTAGAATAGTAATTTTAACTCCTACACTATCCAACACTTACCCTAGTGTTGCACCCCCTGGAGTTAGAATAGTAATTTTTACCCCTACATTATCCAACACCTACCCTCGTGTTGCACCTCCTGGTGTTAGATTAGTCATTTTTACCCCCATACTATCCAATACTTACCTTAAATGCAATGTAATGGTATGCGTTGTAAAGGCAGTATGCGATGTAATGGAATGCGTTCTAAAGGTAGCTTTTTAAAATGCGATGTAGTGTCATTCGATGTAATGGAATGCGTTGTAGTGGAAGTTGCGATGTAAAAACTATGTTGTAAGTGCATGTGTTGTAAATGTATGCGTTGTAATGTCATACATTCAAAGTATCTACCTCGATTAAAGGGCAGCCTAAGCCAGCACTGTAAACTGAAGAGACAAGGCAAAATACTAACTAAGTCACAATCCTGAGAAAATATATAAACCCAGACATTGATTTTGTTTTTAAATTAGAGATGCATATATAGGCTTCATGTACAAAGTGCTTTAACGGTCCCAAACCCTCAGATTCAGTAAATGGGAGAGTTTAGATGTCATCTGACCTTAGTCTTTCAAAGAACTGTGAAAGTGTCGGGTCGTCTGATTGATGACATAAATATAACACCTGATGCAACATAAGTCTGGGTCAAGTGTCTACTTATCACCATATCTAGGTCAAATAAGAATAAAGGCTAGACATATTGTCAAAATATTGTAGTCTGATTTGACACCCTCTTATGTTAGGACCGCCATGTTTGGATAAGAATTAGTATATAAAGACTGCCATTTGACCATTTAATTGAGAGGGGGAACACTGCCTTCACACCTCCATAGATAACAACAGGTTTTGCTCTCAACAATGGTATGCAGTTTGTTGCTTCTCCCTAAGAAAAAATTAAGCATGGGTGAATTTTGCGAATTCGCGATTCGCGAATTTGCGAATTCGCAATCTGCAAAATTTGCGAATTCACGCGAATTTGCTGATATTTTATTTTTGAGTGTTCGCTGGTGTTCGCGGGTGTTCGCGGGAACTTTGCGTATTCGCGGGGTGCTTTGCGTGTTCGCGTTTTTTTTTTGGCTGGTTCATCACTGCCACCCTCTCGTTTTTTATGCCCTTCAGCCCTCTGTACCTCTTGTTTTTGTGCGCTTCTGCCCTCTGCCCCACTCTTGTTTGTGCCCTTTTGCCCTCTGCCCCACTGGTTTCTGTGCCCTTCTGCCCTCTGCCTAACTCATGCCCTCTGTCCCACTTGGTGCCCTTTGCCCTCAGCCATAAGTCAGCTTCAACAGGAAGCACTAATAGATAAAGTATAGCAGGTGCTTGAGTTGAAGGTCAAATTAAGTTACACAGTCATTAATCACCCCAAGTTTGGGGTGATTAATGATTGTGTAACTGAATTTTAGATTCAACTCTAGCACCTGCTTTACTTTCTCTATTAATGCTTCCTGTTGAAGCTGACTTTTGTAACTATTTTAGAGGCACTGGCAGCTTGCCGGCGCAATTCTAAAATAGTTACAAAAAGTCAGCTTGAATTTTTGACCCAATCCGTTCCGCTTACGGATTTTGCGGGAAATTCGCGAATCTCGCGGATTGCGAATTTACCGAAAATCCGCAAAATCCGCGAGAGGAACGGATTTTCCACCCATGCTTAGAAAAAATAAAATGCAAGTTGCTCAGTGTAGCGCATAGAAATAGGTTTTAGGGTGCTAGGATTGAGATGACATTTTAATCATGTTATTAATGCTCATTTTATTTTCATTGCTCACACTATGCCTACTTGCTGTTTTTATGATATCCAGTGTAGTTGTTTTAGATGTACTGATAAACAGGTTATTCCTGTCTTAATAAACACTTTTCATTAAAAGTATCTGTTCTTCTTAGTGCAAAGATTTCAGGGCCCCACTCATTTAAAGAGCCATTTACTAGAGCTCACTTTTTACAAACAGCCTAGCTTTACTGGTATATAATCCAATAACTTTCTCATGGATTGATCATTTCTTGATCCCCGTGACTATTAGGTGAGCTGAATCTACATAATTTCCTAAAGATAAGATGGTAGGAGTACGATCCTGGTCTAAGTTAAACCAAAATAGCTGGAGACACACCCGTGAGCCTAATACCACCTGAGTTAGATCCTAACCCTGAAGTAGCTAACAACATGATCTCAGATTGGCTTAGCCATTCCCTAGACGGAAACGTACCTAAGAAAACTGTAACTCAAAAACCTAAAAATAAGTCTGCCCCATGGTACACCTCACAGCTTAGAGTGTTAAAAAATCTGCAAAATTACAGAAAGACCATGAAGAAAAAACTATGGAGAAAATGAAAAAATACTAAATCTAGAGAGAGTGAGGATCTATCACACCAAAATTCTTCATGCTCAGGTCTCATATTTTGAAGGGAGGATTAGAGAAGCTGATAACTCCCCTAGAAAAATCTTCAAAATTACAAAATCTTTTGTGGTATTAAACCTTGTATTGATAGGTGCGATGCCTTAGCCACCTATTTCAACGTTAAAATGAATTACATCTAGCGCTCACTTAAGGTGGACAATGAAAGTGATAACTCCACATTAGTGAATAAAAGTAAGATAAAGTATTGTTCGATCCTCTCCAAATTCACTCCCATTTCTCTGGATGCATTCACTGTCCAGTTCAAGAAGGTTAAGTCAGGATCTCCACCTTGTCCGGCACCTCTGAGAATCTTCGCTCTTGAGCGGGAAACTATCTTTTCCATTTCTTTGGACATAGTTAATCAATCCCTAGAAACAGGTATAGTGTCCCTCCCCTGGAAACAAGGGCATTGACCTCAAGAAGCCCAACGTAGACCCTGATAGGCTATAAAACTACAGCCTAATCTCCCTACTTCTGGTTCTTAGCAAAGTCGCAGAGAAATAGGTGAACAAATGTTTTCCAACTTTCTGAAGCTAACTCAATTTTTCAAATCCACACAAATGGGTTTTCAGACAAAACACAGTACATAAATGGCCCTTCTGTCTTTGGTTGAGAAGGCCAAAAAGAGACTGGATTCTGGGGCCATGGTAGCTATCATACTCCTGGATGTCAGTGCGGTATTCGATACCGTTGACCACAACATGCTCCTAGATAGGGTGGGTAAGGCTGGTATTGCAGAAAAGCACAGGATTGGGTAAGTTCCTCCTTGAGGGAACAAACATTCCAGGTCTTTGACTAACACTGTTTATCTAAAATTATGCCCTCGACTTGCAGGCCCGACACGGTTTAACATATACCTGCAATCACTCACGGACATTATATCTCCCCACAGGATTTCCATAGTTTCCTATGCAATGACACCCAGCTGGTGTTCTCTCATGCTCAGACTCAGATCCTTCCTTATCCACACTTGGACCATTCCTGGAGCAGTTGGCCAACGAAATGAATAAGTCTTGCCTTAAGCTCAATGGAGCTAAAACAGAAATAATGATTCTGGGAAACAACTCTGCCATTCAACAAATTCCCGGCTGGCCTACTAGCCTTGGCTCGCCAGCGGTACCCAAGACGGCCATAAAAAGGTGAGGAATGTGGTTTGAAAACACTTTAATGATGGACGCCCAGGCTATTAAAATTTCTACAAGTTGCTTTGGATTGCTGAGAATGCTGCGTAAGATCCTTCCCCGGCTTCCACAAAATTCAAGCCAGGTGGTAGTACAAGTCTTTGTTCTTTTGCGTCAAGGCTAGGTTAATTCATTGCACTTGGGGGTCTCCTAAAGGAGTGATACGCAAACTGCAGGTAGTTCAAAATGCAGCTGCATGCATGATACTTGGGATTTCCAGAGCACCATCAGTGAAACAGGGCCTGAGAGACCTTCACTGGCCCCCCATTATGCAGAGAATAGAATTTAAGTTACTGTACACTTTTCATCATGCTCTGCAAGGACAAGTTCCACCTATTCTATGACAATTTGCTTCCTCTTACATCCCTAACAGACCACTACCGTGTTCGAGAGTCCATTTGGCCACTGCTCCCAGTCTTAAAATAGCCAACAGTGGAGGATCATCTTTCTCAGCTTCAATGCAGTTAAGCTCTGGAATCTCTTCCACTTGTTATTCGAGCAAAGAACTTTCTTTTAAAAAAGCCTTTAAAACCTGGCTCTTTAAAAAAAATAACCATCTCTAGATGCCTTCCTTTTGCTGTACAGTGCAACCTCTTTGATCCCAGTGCTGAGGTGCATTTGGGTCGTCATGCTCCTTATAAATAGTATAGTATAGTATAATATAGTATAGTATAGTATAGTATAGTATAGTATAGTATAGTATAGTATAGTATAGTACAAAGCAGTATAGTATAGCATAGTATAGTACAGTATAATATAATATAGTATAGTATAATATAGCACAGTACAGTGTAGTATAGTATAGTATAGTATAGTATAGTATAGTATAGTATAATATAGTAAAGTATAGTATAGTATAGTATAGATTAGCATAAGGCATATATGGCATTGTGAATAATGAATTAGGGTTGCTTCTGTTACCCCTGTTCCCTTTGTAGGGATTGTTAGTAACCCAAAAGGAATGACTCTATTTGAACAATGTATTGGATAGGGTGTTCATTCACATTTAACATAGGTGCATTGAACTTAGTTAATGGGTGTCACCCGTGGGTGGCAAAGCAAATCTTATAGAATTACGCCAAAGTTGTAGTTCATGCAATAATTACTGTTTCTGATATTCTGACATACATCTACCACCACTATCTATTCTCTACCTTCAATCATCTCCTAACAGCCCCATTGAGATCTTTTTTTCTAACTCTTCTCTGTCTGCCTCTGACATCTCTACCATATTCTGTCCTAAAATCTATCACCTATGTTTCGAATTTACTTTTGAAAATCTTTTTACAACTGCATCCTCTCCAGCAAGTCCTTCTTTTGCTTACTTCTCCACATCATTGAATCTGAACTTTTCTTTCTTACACATAAATATTCGGTAAACAGCCATTAGTACGCAGATGTTGAACCGCATACCATACGCGTTCGATGAAACAATGCATAGCCTTTACTACACAAGTTGTTGCATTGCATGCATTGTAACTACGCATGGGTTGTAATGGTGCAGCACAGGAAGCGACGCTGACCGAATGAGTGCACACAGGAAGGTGCGCGATGACTGCAGGGTGAGAAGGAAGCAGAGCTTTAACCCCTTTGCTGCGTCGAACGTTCAGCACCCAGTGCTGAACGTTTGAATAAGGAGCGCTGGCCCGTCGGCCAACGGTCGTGCACAGCACTGGCAAGGTAGTGCTCACAACGACTGTTGGCCGGCGGCAGCGCTTAAGGGGTTAAAAAAAAGTAGCACCAGTCGTAATGGATTGAGGGGGTCATGGGCACCACAGAGTTACGAATAGGTGTCCTCACCTACGAGGAGGATGTCAGGAGAGGTAAACCGGGAGCGTTGTTCTAGGGGGAGGGTCGTGCAGAGGGTAATTTTTTAGGTTTTAGCATAGTATAGTTGTGTTTGTGTAGTGTAGAGTAGTGTATTTGGGTTTAGGGTAGTGTCAGGTGTCGTGCAGTGTAGTGTTTGGGAGTAGGGCCAGGTCTAGGGGTAGGGGCAGGGTCGAGCTGGGGGTAGTTTTTTAGGGGCATATTATCAAGCAACTGCGTTAAAATTATCGTCGGTTTAGCGGCAGGAAACTGCCGCTAAAACTGCGATAATGGGCTTGATCATATGCCCTTGAGAATTCCAATAGAAACCCATGTTCTGGTCTTAATATGGGCTTCTATTGGAATTCTCTACGGCATATTATCAAGCCCATTATCGCCGTTTTAGCGGCAGTTTTTCTGTCGCTAAAATGGCGATAATTTTAACGCCATTGCTTGATAATATGACCCTTAGATTTTAGGGTAGTGTAGTTGTGTTTGTGTAGTGTGGAGTAGTGTTTTAGGGTTTAGGGTAGTGATGGCGGGTCGTGCGGGGTAGTGTTTGGGAGTAGGGACAGGACTGGGGGTAGGGGCAGGGTCGTGCTGGGGGTAGTCTTTGGATTTTAGGGTAGTGTAGTTGTGTTTGTGTAGTGTTGAGTAGTGTTTTAGGGTTTAGGGTAGTGTTGTGGTGTTGTGTAATGTTTTGGGGTTTAGGGTAGTGTTGGGGGGTTGTGCAGGGTAATGTTTGAGTGTAGGGAGTGGGCTGTGGGAGGGGGAGGGTCGTGCAGGAGGTAGTGATTTAGGGTTTAGGGTAGTGTTTATGTAGTGTAGGGTGGTGTAGTGTTTGTGGGTTTGGGTAGTGTTTTAGATTTAGTTATGTGTAGGGTAGTGTATTTGTATTTAGTATTTAGTGTAGCGTTGGGGTAAATGTCAGTTTTTATTACTGGGCAAGTTTTTAGTTCGCATACATTAACACTTGCAATGTAAAGGTATGCGAACTAAAAACTTGCGTAGTAACGGTAATTACTACGTAAAAACTTTGTAGTAAAAAGCTGCGACCTAATGGTATGTTAAATAATGAGTCATATCCGAATATCCTAGAGCTGCCCCGTATAATTGTATGCCCTTGTATTGTATTCATCAGTTCTCTTTCCTTCATCTGCTTTTAAAAAATGTATTATTTTTTTCAATAAAAAAATACATTCATGACACAGAGAGACATATCCCAACAATGCACATCAGATAATTTGTAAAGAAATGCATTGCATCATGTCAATGTATTGATATCACTCTATTGCAATTAGCAATGCCAGTGCTATATATCAGGCCTGCATACCTTAGTCCTACGGTATATGCATCCACTATTTTGTTACAGTACACCAAATCACAAAACTGTGGGCCTTGCTTGGGTAGCTTGGTACTCATGCAGTGTTTGCCACTTGTCTTTTGGCTACAAGTAGTATTTCTCCTGCAGCCGCCCCCACTCGCCCCCCCCCCCCCCCCCAAGAGGGCCAGTTCAGGAGAAGGGGGTACAGGGACCCCACCATTGCATTCATGGAGTTGAATTCCAGTACTCCAAGTCTGAAGAGTTCCCCCATGCAATATGGAGGAAAGATACATTAGTATCTTTCAATTTTGTATGTTCCACTATTCCTCCAGGAGAGTATTTAGCTCTATGCTCTGGGGTGTAATATTATTGATGGGGTTAGTTTAAATGAATGAGTTTATGTAGTTGAATAAAGTGTTTTTAACCTGAACAAAGCAATACCTTCATATTTTCACAGAGATTGGGCGGCCCAGCATAGTCTCCCATGTTTGTTTAGCTAAACATTCCTGCCTCTTTCCAAAAATTATTGGTTCCCCATATATAAAGGGAATTGTTTAACCCACATCACCTCTCTAGCATTTTTGTGAGCGGCATTCATTCCAAAGGAGGCCGAGGGAAATCCAGGATGATAGACCTCAAAGCACCTTTAAACATATAACCCAAGAGTATCACCATTGTGCCACTACCACTACTGTCTTTATACTCTTTTACGTCCATAAAAACCCCTCTTAGGAATCCTGCCTTCTACTTGATCTTTCCCTTTCCTGTGGATCCTTTCCTGGCGCCTTTAAACATGTTGTTCTGCCTGCTGACCTCAAAAAGCCTTCTCTTGACCCCTCTTGTCCCTAACTTTAATTATGTTCCCTTATACCTTTTCTGCATAAACCTGTGGATTGTATGGTGCATCACCAACTCCTGAGTATGAGTCAAACTCTTCTTCCGTCTCTATAGTTAGGTGTCTGTCCTAACAATCAACTAAGCCTGCTCTGCTTTCAGCCTCTAACCATGTCTCAGCCTGTCACACTAAGCAGTCTTCTCTGGGTACAACTCTATTTGTCAATTGCATTTAATGTGGTGGACGACCTGATCCTGTTCCCGATTAATTCTTCTTTAGGTCTGGCTCTACATTTTCCTGGTTCTCCTTGAATCTTTGGTCTTAATTACCAATGTCGCATCCCCTTTTTCTTATCAACTTTGCTATGTTTCCCCGAAGATCCGTTCCTGGCCCTTTCTTTTATCTATCTGCACATGCTTACTTTGAACTTTTTATAATTTCTATATTGTTGATTAACAAATAGTCCTATTTTTCTTTTTCACCCATGAGATTTACAATCCTATTTCTACCGGTCTTTGATTTATCTCATTCCTCAAATCCGAAATGTCCAATCTTACAATGTATTTACACGAAATTGAGACACTCTACTTTGTATTCCCAGCCCTACACTCCTCTGCTGGTCCTTTTCCCATCTTTTGTCTTTCATTCTCTAACTAATGCCCACGTTTTTGGTGTTATCTTTAATTCTAATATTTCATTCAACAAGCACATTTTTTCAATCTCCATCTCTTATCACCGTCAGCCTTACGGTCTCTATTGGATCCCACCTTGTTTTGCTCTCTCTGTTGCTAAATCTAGCATTCTAACTCATGTCTTCATTACTCCTCTCCTTTACCTATTGCTCTCCCTGCCTACTCATTAACTCCCCTTCAGTCCTGTGTCATCTCCACCACAAACCTTCTTTCAAAACTCTCTCAAGCTGCACACTCTCACTTGATCTTATTTTACAATTCTGGATTTATTTTCCCTGCTGTCTCTGCTCTTGCTTTCTTTGTATGGTTTCTAATTGTATTCAAGAATTGCCCACTCTTTTCTCTCTTCCCTTAAGGTGTATGTATCTTTTCAATATCTTCGCTTTGTTTTTCAGATATGATTGGTGCTGCCTTCCCTTGTGCTTACTACCACTTTAAATCATTCTATTTGCTAGGTCTAAACATTTAAATCCTCATCCACCTATGACATTCCTCTCGCTCAGGGTGTCCACGTTTGGACCCCCTCCTCCAAAATCCTCTTTCTTTTCCTCAAATCCTTTTGTCCCATCTTTAAGCTTGTCCAATGATAGGCTGATCTACATACGGGGGGTTAGGCTTAATCTCAGTAGCAATGAATAAAATAAACCCAATTTCACCTGTAAACACCTCGGCAAAAGCCCTTCTAGTTCCAGTGTGGACATTCATACAAGAAAAAGGTCAAAGGCCAGAGCCTCTTGACTCTGGAACTTTATTTCCCTGTCCTTTGCTGAACCACCTATGCTTGTCCACACCCCTCTCACAGTTACCTACCCTAGCCATTCACTCTTCCAGTATTTGCGAACCAATGCCCACCTTTCTAATGATGCAGACTGCTCAATGGAAATCATTGGCTCTCTGTTGCTAGGCATCTTCTGAGGTGACTTGGTAAGGACCAGCGCACCTCTATCATCCCTGGCTCTTCCACAGGCCCACCACAGGCTCTTTTGATATTTTTTATTTACAGGATGGTCTTTTCTTGTCCTGTCTGCCGGAGATGTAACAGCAATGTTAATATGGATAATATTGTGGAGGAACGTCAGGCGGTGGATTCAACTCCACATTTAGGGGCGGATTTATCACGTATTCACGCAGCACAGCGGCCACAAATGCAGCGCTGCTTGAAAAGGAAAGAGGAGTAGAGTGCCATATTTGCTGAAATATGGTTCTCTCCTCTTCTTTCCCTAACGTCAGCACCTGAAAATGGCTGCCGTGCGCCACGGAGACACCTTTGCGCCATGATGCAAAGGTGTCTCTGTGAGTCTAGCATAGGTTTTGTACAGGAAGGATAGGCCTTCAGGCACAAAATACCAAGCTTAAATTACTTGTAACCCTTTCCCCTCTTTGTATGTGTGCTGTAAAGTGCAGCACATGTACAAAAGTCAGAAAAGGAAGGGGAAATTAATGCATTTCTCCTTCCTACTTTTCTGTCTACTTTATTTAGTAAATAGGGTTTAGTGTCAGAAACCTTGAGTGGTTGCATGGTACCCCCCCTTGGTGCTGTAATTCAAAGCAGCGCTGTGAGCTGCTTCACGTTAATTTCACATTATTTCCAGCACTAAACAGGTTTCGAGCTGGAAAGTAAATAGGAAAAAAAATATTTTGGGCTTATTTGCGTCACTTTTGTGACCCAAAGACAGCACAAAATCTTGGTAAATCTCCCCCTTAGTTTCTTTCGGAAACTGGAGGTTTTTGAGTCCTTACGATTATGTGTGATTGGCAATGGGCTAGTTGTGGATGTTGTAACATAAATCCACCTTACAACCTAGGCTACTGCCAAGAGGTATTGTTCTCAGCGGTGAATGCTATACTATATTTTAGATTTATATAGGGCTTAGTACTTTTGATGAGGCGCTGAAGTGATGGGTACCACGGGTTAGAGTTGATTATTGGAGTTTGCATGTTATTCAAATTACCTCAAGCACTGACTCACTCATGGCTCAATAGCTAAGAAAAAATATAACTTACAGACAAAAAGTAACAACGTTTATTTTCATCATGCGCATTTTATCGAAATGTCATTCACGATGCAATAAAATTTATTTTTTAAACACTTCATACCCCATCAGTTTCTTCAAACTTTCTTTCTTGGAGTCTCCCTCAGCGATTTTGCACCAGTTCTTCCAACTGTCTGACTTTTTACTTATGGAATGCTCAGAATTTCGCTTGTCAATTGTTCTTTTCTTGTTTAATTGCATTTTAGCATTTTATTAAAGTGTGCAATATGTTTCTGAATGTGTCTGCCAGATCACATACAACAAATGTTAGCATTGTGCTGTTATTAAATAAGAAACTCTTCATGCCAGGAGAGATTCGCCTCCGGCACTTCGTTTTGAAACGGCGGCATTGCACAGAAAACACCAGATATACTTCTTGCTAATAAACATTTCTAGGCTCCAAACAGACGTTTCATACTGCATTAGAGTCTGTGCATGTCAAGATAATCCTCTTTGCACTTACTTGTAATTTCCGTGATAATAACAAAATGGTGCCGCAGTGTATCTTAGCTCAGAGACATGGTGGAAGTTGTGTCCTTTACAATATGTGTTTCCAAGCTCCTGGGTCCCATTTTTCGCATTACAATTTCTCTTGTGTTCGCCTTCTTCTTGAATTTTGACAGAGCAGCTCGAGCATGTGGATGGCCTGTAAAGAAGTGGCCTTTCTTTTTAGCTCAGATGTGGTTAAGACAACATCACAACTTATCCCTTGAAGAAGCCGTTGAAATGGCCACTACATTCTCACAAGCCCAACCTCGATTTTATTCAGGATATCTAGGGGCAGATGTATCAAAATACCTATTTGCGATTCTCAAATAGCGATTTTTTGAGAATCGCTATTTGAGAATTGCAAAATGGTATGTATTGAAAAATTCGCTATTTTTTAGCGATTTCTTAAGATTTTTTAATTGCGATTAGCAAATTGCTAATCGCAATTAAGGAATAATTTCCCATTCATTTCTATGGGCCAGGAGGCCCATAGGAAGGAATGGGAAGTTATTCTCAATTTGCGATTCGCAATTTGCTAATCGCAAATTGAGAATTATTTCAAGGGTGCAAGGGTGTCTTAAGGACACCCTGCTGCACCCCTGAAATTTACATGTGTGCGCATATGGCGCACATACATGCCCTAAGGGCATGTATGAGCGCAACATGGCACCTTTAGAAATGCCAGAAAGTGCATTTGTAAAAGAATTTGCAAATTTCCACCAACTACAAGTTGGTGGTAATTTGTGATTTCTTAAGGTAAAATCGTAAAAATTAAATGTTTCTTACATATCATTTAAGGAATCGCAATTTGGCGACAACACACGGAAGTATCCCGCGGCAGCGTTTCAGACCGCTGCGCGGGAGTGCCCAGGGGAAATGAGATAGGTTTTGTAGCAATCACAATATTACCTTCAGGAGTTAAAATTCTGTCTTTAAAATCACAGTAAATTACACTCAACAATATTAAAATTCACGAGGCGACTCTCCCGGCTTCCGCCTCAGGAGGTCAAAGGTGATCATATAATAAGGTTAAATACCTGAGATATGTTCTAGGGAATGGAATGATAGAACCCCAAGAAGAAAAGTTAAAAGCCATTTTAGATGCTTATTTACCATGAAAAAAGAAGGACGTATGGGTATTCTTGGGACTTTTAGGGTACTACAGATGTTGCATTCCCAAAATTCTCTGCAATAGTGGGACCTCTCACCGACCTCCTAAACAACCCAAAAAAGAACAGAAATCTAGAGGACCCCACCTCGCAAGTTAAGGAGGTCTTTTTACTACTGAAAACTGTCCTTACCGCAAGCCCCATTTTGGGCTCTCCAAATTTTCTGAAACCCTTTATATCACAGACCGAGATTTAATATTGGGGCTGCCCTTTACCCGACCAATGACCAGGGGTTAGAAGTTCTCATCCTCTTTCTTAGCTGTAAACTCTTTTCTCATGAAATTAAATATCCTGTGATCGAGGAGGAATGTCTTGCCATTAAATGGGTAACTAAAAACGTATATACTATCTAGAAGTCCTTCAGATATGAAGTGCAGAATTGAAAAAGGGCAGACAACTACAATATTACTGACTTCCTGTCTAGGTTCCCTCTTTTTCCCGAACGAGGAAATCATAGTGGGGAAATGTGTCAGAAGGTAGGGTCAGAATACATAGGGTGGGAAGAAGATACCAATGACGTTTCATGGCATCCGTAGATAAAGAACATTGAAACTGGCATTATGTTTCTCAGAATCCCACCGGAAGACAGCCAGAGAGAACTGCGATTGACAGCCTGCTGACGTTTGTGGAGGTGACCTTGAAGTTTTACAGGACAGAGAATCACGTGATTGGGACCCAAACCAATGAAATTCCATTCCCTGGTGTTCATGGGTACGTGATGTCAGTGGGCTGAGCTAGTCAGTATAGGCATAATCACAATGAGGGTAGTCCTCAGATGACTTAATCAGTGTTTAGTAATGCTTGTTGTGGTGCTCAGCATGTGTACCTTATAAATGTAGTATTTGCAATATTGATCAATGGTTATGTTAGCTGTCAACAACCTCTGTGTCGCGCTAGCAGATTACCTATCTATTGCATGTCTACTCAGTCTCTTCATATATTGCATCAAGGCAGATCAACGACCATCAGAAGGTGTCCATGTCGAAAGCCATCGCCCAGAAGGTGTGGCCCTACGAGTTGCTCGTTGAGCATTGTTCACTGAAGGAAAAGGTGGGAAGACCTGAGACGCTGGACCCGTAAGATCATGAAGGTCCAGCTGGAGCTGTCCTTGCAAGAGAGAAGGGGCCAACGCTGGATCCTCACTCCCCCCTAATGGCCCGCTTACTGGCGCTGGCCTACCCCGAATCTTGATGGGCAGTTGGGAACCCAACAGCAGAGAGGAGGGTGTGAGTATTAGCCTGAGTGAAACATTATGCATGACCATCTATCTTTTTTTACAAGCAGCTATTTACCCATCAAGCTTGAAGGTGACTCATGTCCCACACAATCGGAGAGTTCTTGCATTTGTAGGTCTGGTAGTAGGTGCATGGTGTTAACTATTGGCTATGATCCATGTGACCAGGAACTAAGCAGGGTCCAGTCAAATGTGAGTTTCTAGAGTTGAACAGTCACATCGCTGCCTAATGGCTCAGATAACCTACATTATCTCTGATGTCATGTGTGACAGTTCAGACCCAGCTATATGCAAATCAGTCTTGACCCTGTGCCTCATGGGAACAGTCCAGCCCAAACTGCCTGGCTTGGTATGCCCAGACGTGGGGCTCTAGCTCACTTTGAGACTAGATTTAAACTAGCTTGGCTGATGAGGAGGGTTACCCCGGACAACCGGTCCCAGGATGCTTGTTGCCGGTCCAGGGAAGACCTGGCTTGGCAGTTCTGGCTGGACTGTTCCAATAAGGCCCAGGGTCAAAACTGATTTAAAAATAGCTGGGTCTGAACTGGGGTAACAAAGTGAGCTAAAGAACGATGATGGATTCAACCCAGATCTGTGACTGGGGGTGAGTGTCTGAAAAGTTTCAGTGCTCTGTCCATCATCTCCTTGTATTTGATTTGTTCGCCCTAAGTTGGCAGGGTGTGCCCAGACGTGGGTCCCTTGCTCACTTTGGCACTGGATTCAAGCTAGCTTGGCTGATGAAGACTATTACCCCGAAACCGGTCCCAGGATGCTTGTTTCCAGTCCAGGGAAGACCTGGCTTGGCAGTTTAGGCTTGACTGTTCCCATGAAGCACAGGGTCAAAGCTGATTTGCAAATAGCTGGGTCTGAAATGGGGTGGCGAAGGGACCTAAAGAACGATGATGGATTCAACCCAGATCTGTGACTGGGGTGAGTGTCTGAAAAGTTTCAGTGCTCCGTCCATCATCTCCTTGTGTTTGAGTTGTATGTGTTGGCCAATGTGTATATGACAATTATTCAGTGATGGGTATACAGAGGGTGAGGGCATAGATGGCTAAGTCACAAATACCCAATGACATTGATGGATGTCCTAGGCCAAGTCAAATTGGCAATGACACACATGATAGGAAGACTTCCAGTACTTTAAGGCAATGTGAGTTTGCATGCCATTTAGAAGGGTGTTTTCAGTTAGGTGTGACGCACATGTGCATTTGTGAAGGGTCATTCTGTGGTTGGTGATATGCATCAGAAAGTGATATGCTGAAATTTGCAGGCATATGTGTGTGCCAGCACTCAGTACTACATTGGTCTTTGTGTTTGCAAGACAAGGAAAGTACAGTGAATTTCCTTCCATTCTGGACATGATTAAGACCTCTTTATGGACTGGATCTCTCCTAAGCTTCATGTACTTTCAGTGTTCTAATGGCATTGAGATTTGCAATGTGAAAAAAAGTGTGCTCACATGAACCAATCTTGACTGGGGATGTTCCTAGGCAGACTCACTTACAATGGCTCTTTGTGCTGAAATCTCACACCAGTTTGAGCCACATGGCCTCCATTCGACTCTTCTGTACTACATGACACCTAGCTAAGCTGCTCACGTGCAGCTTTCAACTGCATCATCTGGCACTGGACAGATGTGAAAGTGTCACTTGAGAAGAGTGTACAGTGTGGAATGGGCACTTCCATTTCACCTTTTTGGTAGTCACATATTGCTGCAACTTAGCTGTATCAGGTTTCCAGTAGTTCTACAAGTTGTGGGTTAGGGACAGCTGACCATTTTCTGATTGCATGGCCTTGTGTGGATGGATAGTGATGCATTCCATGTGGACATCCCATTTGATCACATCCAGTAACAATGGTATGCTACAAGTGCCTAGGTTGACATGCAGTTGGAACAGACTGTGGTTATGACACCATTATGTGTGACTATGCACAGGTCATGGAGCATTCATACATGTGCTCATGCCAATGTTGAAGCCAATGTAGTCCTGCTGGTATGTGTGGTGGTGTGTTTGATTGTGTAATGTGATGTGTTAGGATCTGTCTGCCAAGTGTGTTCAGGAAATTGCAATGAACCTATTTCTACTATTATTTCAGCATCAACGCAGGGAAGCAGATGAGGCAGGGCCGAGACTGTTGGGGAAGCTACTGGCCACAGTGGTTCCCGTTGTGCAAGTGACACAGAGGGAACCAGTGGCCCAGAGGGTGATGGGAGTGCCATGGAGGAGCCAGACGACACATCATCAACTTCATCATCAGAGTTGAGCGCCAGTGGTGGTGGAACCCGCTGGACCTGCATCCGCTACATCCATGTCCGCCACCCCCGTTCCATCTCCACCTGCCTGCTGCTCCCCAGCCACTTGTCCGGGCCCACTCCCCTAAAAAGGGAGGAGTCTCCTTTGCACCAGGCAGCTCACCCCCTGTTTCTCCTGCTGCTCTGTGTGTGGAGGCTATTGACATCCTGAGACAGATCTCTGTGGGTCATACTGCAGTGCTGAATGCCATCCAGGTGCAAAGTCCCCAGCTATGCACATGGTTTCGTAATTGGAAGGCATTCATGCTGACATGTCTGGCCTACAGAGATCTTTTCAGGCTCTTGCTTCCACACTCATGGCACCTTTCCACCAAATTCCAGCTTTGCACCTCTCCCCCTGCCTCTTCCCCATCCACAAACCCTAGTTCTATACCTGCCCAAAGCATACGCACACATCAGCACGCATCCACCTCAACATCCACACGCAGCACACACAACAGAAACAGAAGGAAAAGGACAGGCACACAACCACTCACCAGGCACTCAACCCCCTCATCATGGCATCTAATGCCATACACCCAGACACCACACCCACTGCACCACAAACATCCACTATACACATAGATACAGACACCACACCAGCAGACACAGCCACTATGCACATAGATACAGCCAAACATCACACCACCAGACACAGCCATTACCAACATCACACACCCAGACAGTGGTGGCCGGCACAGCTAAGAGCGTTGAGGCAGGGCGGGGAACTCGACATACGACAGGATAAGTTAAATTAAAAGAAAAAGAAATAAAACCACTTACCTTGCACTCGCTGCATTGCCGAGAGGCAACCCGTATTTGGGCAGGCGGTTCATAAGGCGGTCCACTCTCAAACTGGCTCCATTGATCCCTTCCAGCACCACCGCATTCGAAATTTACTGGGGGAGTCAGAGAGACTACAGTGGTTGGAATTCTATGTATATAAATGTATCCTAAAACAGTGGATTGAGCGACCCCTTCAGACAATATCGTGGAAGTCCAACTGCCACCGACAGGACCGCGGAAGCCGTTCCGACTGGTATCATAATGAGTCCCACTGTCTCTAAGTTAAGTCTAACTGCTTTTGCACCAAGCTACCAGAAAGGTTAAACACAGGTTAATGTATAAACTTTTGTGGTTCACCCTGTCAAGGATTGTGGTTGTTGCTTGAATAGGGTTTTCACACCCCTCAACTTATAACCCAAATCCTTACACCTTACAGCACAGATGAACATGGATACAACGATCAACATCAGAGATCAGGAATTGCATGAAAGGCAAACATCCTGAGCCTCAACCCAGAAAGCAGCCATACTACTTGTGGATCATCCTTAGATGTCACCAGGTAGCTCTCGTAAAACCCAAACTTCCAATGAAATCATCATCACTACATAAATCATTTCACCCAGAGTAGACTTTGAAGGAATGAGAACTTTTCTGGTGGGCCAAAAGTTTACGAACAGTCAATCTTTTTAGTAGTACTAGTCCTAACAAAATAAAAATCAGGTGTCCTACATCCAGCCAGCACTGATCGGGGGTGGTGGGGTGGGGAGGCTGGGGTGGCGGGGGAAGTGGATCAATAAATAAAAAACCACTCCTTCCATCCCCTGCTCCTTCAGCAGAGCAGCCCTGCCACTCCCCGCTTCCCAAAGCTTCCACGCCCGCAAAAAGAAAAACTTAAATGATAATAACATTGAGTTATTATCATTTTATTTTTTCTTACACTGCTGAATAGCAGTGGCGTGAGGCTACTACGCCTTAGCGGAGGAGCCGCCACTGCCTACATCTATCCAAGAAGTAGAAAGACACTTCAACTAGGTATGGAGACTCTAAGATAAGACAGAGCACCTAAACATTTTTTCTCTGTGAAACTTAGAAACCGTATTTGCAGACTTTTACCACCTGATTGTAAATGTTAGAGGGAGGGCCTTTGTGGGTTGAGGCTTCGGGGCAGGAATGGTGTTCAGGGTAAGTGGAGGGGATGGCCTGGCTGAGTTAAGCTTCTGCTCCCCACACTATGAAAGAGAAACTGAGAGGCCAGGATTTTCCTCTGCTTGCAGCTCCACCCCTCTCCTGCCTCAAAGGGTGTGGCTCCGCACCCTCTAAAGTCACATGCTCTGTTTTCAGACCTGATAAATGTGGGTTTTAAATACTAGGCCACTTGAAGTATGGAAGCAGTCATGGCTGGTGTTGGGGTAAAGTGGCAGGGCAGGGGGTAACAAAACAAAAAAGTTAATTTAAAAAAATACGTATCTGAATTCTGCTACATAGCTGCGTTTCGGGCTGTACTGCAAGCACAGGTTCATAGACTGCCCTGCGGCCAATCCTGATGCTGCTCTCACAGCAAGAGAGCAGCGTCGTGGTTGGCCTGAGCGCCCTCAATTTGCAGTACCAGGGAGACTGGGAGCCCATGCCTGCTCTCTCTAACCCGGCAATGGAGGTCGGGTTGGAGAGAGTTTCAGTGCACATTACAGTGTGGCTAGTCTGAGACGCCCGGCCAAACCGTCATGCACACTGAGAACAGTGCACCTACCCACCCCCTGTGCCTGCCATATCCCTGGCGTCAACCCCAAGACTCCATGACATGGAGAAAAATAAAGCAATAATAAACTTCCTTTACTATCGTTTTATTTTTCAAGTTTTGCAGCTGCTGCTGCTGGGGCGGTGGGGGGGCGTTCCTTCGCCATAGAGAAGGACCCACCACTGTATGGAAGAGAATAACCACCCCGGAATTAACACTCCACCATACTTCTAATAAAGGTTTTAATGGTGGACAATTGGTCTCAATGCAGAGGCTCAGCCCCGTCCCCACTCATGCTCCTCCTACGCCACAGAAAGCATACTGTGCCCGGCTCAAAGCAGGTATTATGTGGCAGGGGTAAAGGGCCCAGAACTGTGAAATGACATTGGGAAAATTACCTGTCTGCTAGAGGCTCATTGTGATGCATGAGATGCCAAATCCAGATGCTGAAAGTGGTCTTCATACTTCAGATCCATCTCCTTAACTTTCAAAACCTTCATGCCAAATAGGCTCATCTGCCTGCAAATGTACATTGCCAACAAAAGGAAAATTTAACTCCAAAGTAATAGCTAATTGTCTGTGCAGAGGGAACAATGTCACCATCTTTCTAAAATGCATCGTCACTTGTATTCTTTTCATATTGTTGTGTAACAATTTGTTTGGAACATTGGAAAATGAGGACATTTAATCTCTATTTTATCTGTGGATATTAAAGTACCCAAGCTCCATTATTGGTGCTAAACCATGAACGTCAATTCATCAAAATGCCTGGGGCAGCAAAAGTGGTGCCCTTTGACCTTCAAGTTTACTCATACACAAGTGCTTCCACATACACATGTTCACAATTACATACACTGTCTTACGTAAGCAGACTCACCCGCAAGTAGGCACACAACATATATTTATAGGCATTTTTTTTACTTATCTCAGCTTCCATGGAAGCCATATTCCACCTAATTGTACTTCATTTTTTATTGCACTAATAACTAATAGTGTAATAAAAAGAATTGAGAGAAAACGAGACGAGTGGATCCCCAACTGATGTTCAGGAGGACGAGCTACCACTTTATTCCTGGCACTGATTTTGCCACCACTGAGGCCAGGGGTCTCAAATACAGTTCCAGGAGTCAAAAGGAGCAAGAAAGGGGTCACAGCTGAGACTCAATAACAAAAAATCCCTGTACCCTGGATTTAAGTTAGCAACCGTCTGGTCGACATGAGAACAGAAACTGATGGATCATTGCTTAGATTCCAACAACACTTCCTTTCCTTTCAATTTGAGGATTAGGTGTACGTTCTCTAATGTCATACTATCCACACCAAACCACTGTTTGTAAATGTAAGCAGGAGCCTCCGGGTAGGATTCAACTCGACATATCCATTGATGTCTGTCCGACTGAAACAGTCCATCCATCCACAATCAAACCATACAAAATGAAAAAATGAAAAACTGTGTGGCGGAGAGGAAGGCACCTCACGGGCGAACAACGCTCGGTGATCTTGGCAGATGTTACCAATACTCAGCCGCCTTTCTCATCATTGGTTGCCATTCCTTTTCCAAGAAAAGAAAAGTGTCAAAGCAAAAATAAAGGTGCTGAACAGGAAGCTCAAGGAAATAGCTGCCTGAAGTGACAAACAAAGGAAAGTGAAGATTAAAATCAACAGACACACCAATTGTACAACTTTTATTACTAACTCTGGTGTGTACTGGTGAGTTAAAAAGGCTGGTAGCTTACTGTCGCATACCACTACCTGTAACCGACATGTTTCACTGCCCGGTAGACTTTATGGCAGATTCATCAGGTTTCACCACTTTGTCACCGCACCAGTGTTGGACATCTTTAAATAGGAAACCTCAACCAGCTATGTCCATTCATACCAGCTGGTCAGGACAATTCTCCGCCCTGTTGTAGATTGTTATATCAATCGTACATTTAGGAAACCGGGACCGTATATCTTCCCAGGATTCCTGGGATGATATACAGCAGCTATTTCCTTGAGCTTCCTGTTCAGCACCTTTATTTTTGCTTTGAGACTTTTCTTTTCTTGGAAAAGGAATGGCAACCAATGATGAGAAAGGGGGCTGAGTATTGGTAACATCTGCCAAGATCCCAGAGGGTTGTTCGCCTGTGAGGTGCCTTCCTCTCCGCCACACATTTTTTCATTTTTTCATTTTTGTATGGTTTGATTGTGGATGGATGGACTGTTTCAGTGGGACAGACATCAATGGATATGTCGAGTTGAATCCTACCCGGAGGCTCCTGCTTACATTTACAAACAGTGGTTTGGTGTGGATAGTATGACATTAGAGAACGTACACCTAATCCTCAAATTGAAAGGAAGTGTTGTTGGAATCTAAGCAATGGTCCATCAGTTTCTGTTCTCATGTCGACCAGACGGTTGCTAACTAAAATCCAGGGTACAGGAATTTTTTGTTATTGAATCTCGTTGAGTGGAGGGCTATCCCGTAGGTACTCTTGTTTTTCCCTCTGAGCTCCTGTGTGATTATATGTCACAGCTGAGACCCCTGGTATCCCCTAAATTGTATCCATGGTCTAAACCCCAGAAGTAGAGCACTAACTTAGGCAGCAAATAGATGCCTTATTTCGCTACTGAGTTCCCTGATCACCTCTGAGACTATTCCCTGGACTACATAGAGGTTCTGAGACAATGGCGATAACATGGTCAGGTGGCCTGCTGCCACATTATTCACTCCTCTGATGTTTGTCACCGAAAGGGAAACCACAGGATCATCTTTCCAGAGCCAGGCATAGTGGAGCCTCCTCCCCCAAAACATTTGTAATTGTCATTGCAATTTCACTTATATAGTGCTTACTACCCCTTACGAGGAGTTGAAGCGCTTTTCAATAAGTAGCATGCTACTCCAGGATCCATAAAGGATTAGTGGTGAACAGTATGGGGGAAATAAAAAATTAATTTGGGTGGTGGACATGTGAGTCTGTTAGTTGGATTGAAAAGGTTAGTGAAGGGATAGAAGAGGGCAGGGTCTTCAAAGTGTTTATTTGGAGATCCTAGCAGTAGGAGGAGGTTTGGGATGAGTGAAGGATAGATGGAGGTGGGAAGAGTCTCTAGAAGTGGGTTTTGGGAGAAGGATGAGGAATTGGGTGAGTCTAGGAGGAATACATGACAGAAGGGTTTAAAAAGTCTTCTTCGGAAGATCTGAATAGCAAAATTGTCTTAAGGTGATACACAGAGAAGTAGAGGAGGAAAGAGTCGAGAAAGGGTTATTTTGGGTATCATAGTAGTAGAATGAGGTTTAGGATGAGTCAGGGAGTGTAGGTAGAGGATATATTGAGAGAGGAATAGGGTGAGAAATAGGGTAGTGCATTGAGAGAGTAGTATAATGAGGTTTGGGGTAAGTCAGAGAGCAGAGGTAGAGGTAATATTGAGAGAAGTATAGGGTGAGATATAGGGTAGTGCATTGGGTATGCTGAATTAGGAGTAACACAATAAATATAAAGATACATAAGTACATAGAAGGTATATATGTATAAGGAAGGTAACATATCTAGATTTAAGCCACATTTCATAAACCCAGAAATTCAAGTGCTGCTGCACTTTAAGCTAATTTATTTGTTTTGATGTATTTATTTATTTGTTTTCCTTTCATTAAATCAATAGTGAAGCACGTGTAGACAAATAGTTATGATAAAAAGACACTTATTTATGCAGTGACCTATATGCAAGTTAAACATACAATAATATAACCGTAGGTAATATGTACATTTGTTAAGCAGATCTAACAAATATCTATATTTTTATAAACATAATTAGTAAACACATTTATGCAAAGAATACACATATCTAGATACATATATATAATCCAACTAAATACTATATACACAGAGATATGCTGTACATTGATGTATGAGTAGGATAGGATAGGATAGGATAGGATAAGATGATGATTTATAAAGCGCACTAATACATGTAGGTGCCAAGGCGATGGGTGATAGAGAAGAAGAGAGGCATGGTAGTTATGTGGGGAAGAGCCAACTTTTCTGAAGATAAGCTGTACCTCTTATGTTTGTGGGCAAAGAGTTCCATAGCTTGGCTGTTTGAACAAAGAAGGATGTGCACCTATGGTGTTTTTCTTGTATGGTGAGACTTTGAGGTGAGGTGCCAATCGAGAGTGGAGGTTCCTTTGTTGAATGTATTTGGTAATTTTATTCCTGATGAAAAGTGATCCTGTTCCATGTATCGCTTTGTGGTTAATACAAAGCAGCATGAATGTGGATCTTCAGGCAACCTGTAATCAATGTATGGCCTTCAAGGCAGGGGAGATGTGGGCATGTGGCACTACATATAGGAGTAGTCTGGCAGCACAGTTCTGATTCCGCTGTACTCTTTCCGTAGTTGTTATAGATGATCCGTGGTAGAAGCTAATGGCGTAATTGAGTTTATACATTACAAGAGAGATAGTAGCCTGGAACCTGTGTGGAAATTCAAGGTGGAGGAAGATGTGTCGCAGAGCTTATATAGTAAAGAAGCAGCTTGATCTTTCTAGTTTGTCCACTTGGTCATTCATTGATAGCCTGGAGTCCATGGTAATTCCAAGGTTTCTTACCTCCTTACTCACTTAGTTGGTGTTCCCAGATCATCAGGTCAGGTAGTGTGCGAGTCATCATTTTTCCACTCGTCACATGCGAGTATTTATGTTTTGAAAGCATTCAGTTTGAGATGACTCCATGTCACCCACTGATCAATGGCTCTGAGGCAACTGAACATTTGTGAGTTTCCAATGTCTTTGGGGCTTTCCAGTTTAAGGAGTATTTGTGTGTCATCTGCAGTTATAGCATGTGAGGTGCAATCTATTGATACTACCTGCCAAGTTGATATGACTTTGTTCTTGTGTTGCGTGTCTGCACTGCTATGGTCCCACCCTGGACTACCTATAAGAAGTACTTGAGACACTCAAGGATACAATCATTTTTACGGTAATGTCATTGCAATTAGGCTTTCCACGAAATTTAGAATGATTCATCTCTGTTGAAAGTTTTACCTTTCTTAACTAAATGATGAGCACAGAGCCCCCTAAAGATTTCTGAATCAGGAAGATATTTTAATAAAGCCCCCGTTGCTTCTTTTCATACTGAACGTGTAGAACAGCTCTTTTGCTAAGATGTTCCTGGGTACCTACGTAAAGGACTATCCTCATTTTTGGATTCTTAGGGTGATGGTTTGGAAGAGCACAGCAATTGTAACTAATACATGTTGTTTTGGTGTTCTTATCCTACTTTGCAAAGCTTTACTCGTTTGTAGGCTCTGGATCTGTGAGCCTCATAGTGGAGTACCTGGAGGATGTGACCCTGGGTTGGTTGAGTGACGTTTACCACACGCTCTCAGTACAGCCTTTTACTATAGAGGAGATTTCGGTGGCCCTAAGTACGCTTCTGGCTGGTAAAGTGCCCGGTGCAGATGGGATACCAGCAGAATTCTATCTATAATATACCAATATTCTGCCTTCCCATTTACTTAAAGACTTCAAAAACTGCCAATCCTTCCCCACATCTATGCGTGAGGCCATGATCATTGCCCTGTTAAAGCCAGGAAAAGTAGCGCATACATGCTAATCATATTAGTCACTATTGTTAATGAACTGTGATGTCAAAATCCAAGCCAAATTGATCGCCAATCGTTTGACGATTTTTCTCCCTCATCTTGTGAGATCCGATCAGTCGGAATCCTTGCCAGGTCATTCGACAGCTCTGTTCGCTTTAGTGCGGGACTTGACGCTGATGCTCTTGGGCTTTGTTATATATCTTACATGTTGCTATGTTATTGGACACCTCTTGGGCATTCGACTCCCTGGAGTGAGAAGAAGGTTTTTAACCTTCTTCCACTCGCTGTTCGCTGCCAAGAAAGTGATTGTCCAGGCCCTTGTGTTGTCTCGGCTGGAATACGGAAATGCCATATATCTTGGCTCCCCCGCCATCTCTTAAAAAACATTACAGACCATGCAGAATGCTGCCACAAGACTTTTAATGAACATCCCCAAACATCAATCTGCTAAGATGGCACTTAGAGCCCTCCACTGGTTGTTGGTGGAACGCAGAGTGCAGTTTAAATCACTCTGCATTTTGCACAGGGCTATCCACAATAAGAAACCCTCTCTGCTAAGATCACTAGCCTCCCCAAATGTGCCAGGGGTAATGCGCAGATCCTTTTCAGATAGTCTGCGGTATGTTCCTAGAATTAAAAGATCCCTTTCGGGAGGCTGTCTCACCATATTTTTGGCACCCAGACTTTTGAATGCCCCATGCCTGGATCTGCGCTCAATAAAGCGAGAACTTCCTTTCAGGAAAGCCCTGTAGACTTGGTTCTTAGGTGAGTGCACCCCCGCCCCCCAGTCTCACTATCATTACTGTGTCTGTAATAGCACTGGGAGGTCTTCGGGTAGCCATGTGCCATACAAAAACACTAGACTAGACTTGAGTGCTTCTCTGTGCAGCTCTGACTATTCTTGTAGGGTAGGCAGAGCACAATCCACTGTGCATAGCCTCCACACAATGTCTCCCTCGGATGAATAGAATCTCTGAAGCCTGCTTTGGCTACAATACAAAGAATGTAGCAGCACCAAGGAGCAGATCTGGTGGTCTGACTCCATGCTTTTAGGGCATAAAAGCACACACTGCACTGCATTTTCTTGAGCAGATTTATAATGCCGAAACTCGGCCCGAAGGGATTAGAGTGCTTTACATGAGCACCAGTTACATTACACAAGGACACATTCATTTTGTAGGAATGGAAAGATTAAGGGCCTGATTAAAAGTTTGCCCGTCTTGGAGCAGGCCGCCACGCCAGCGCCACACTCCAAGACTCCCAAACCCATACTCGCCGCCACCTGCTGTATTCTGATTAGAATACAGGTCGGGGGGGCTTATGGCAGCTGGCTCACGCAGAGTCTTTCAAAGGCTCATATGTGACCCTTAGAAAGACAGCACTGTGGGACCGCCACAGTGGGATCCTGAGCGGCCCTGGGCTGTGAAGTCCTGGCTGTGCTGGAACAGGGGGTGCATACAGACAGGGTACACTATGTGCCCCATGCATGCATCCCCTGGCCCAGAGGTTAGTTTCCTCACCGCTACACTTTTCATGGCGAGCTCACTACCATGGAAACTGCAGCAGTGGCGAAACTCAAATTATGCTTGGTAGTGCCACTGCACCACCTCCAACCATATTATGATTGTGGATCTCTGGTGGTAGCAGCAGTCTTATGGCGGTCCAACCGCCAAACCCGTAATACGACAATCGGACCGCCGGTGTGGCAGTAGTAACACTGTGGGTTTGGTGGTCCATCGGACTGCCAAACTTGTAATGACCCCCTAAGTGATTTGCCCAGAATCACAGGATGTTGATCTGATGCAAGGACTGGAACCTTGTTCCGCAGCAGCTCTGGTCATTATGCCATATCCTCTCCCTTGGAAATATGTCCAAATCTAGAAATCTTTGACCCATATCACACTGCTGGATACTGTTTGAGTTCGAGAAAAAAGTAAAAAAGAGGGTTGAGGCTAAGCATGGGCGGAAAATCCGTTCCGCTCGCGGATTTTGCGCATTTTCGGTAAATTCGCAATCCGCGAACTCTCGCGAATTTACCGAAAATCCGCAAATTCGCACGCAGCGGATTTTTTTGCTTGGTGATACAATATTGCAGCGTGCGGCGTTCACTTACCGTCATTCAGCGTTTGCCGAGTTGTTTTTCTCGATATTTTGCGAGTGCTGCGCCATTTTGGATCTTGCTGCGGGATCCCGCGGGAGTTTGGCGACGCATCGCGATAGTTTGCAAGTGCGAACATGTAGATGCGGCGGGCAGCAACATGTTCGCACTCGCGAAATTACAAAATTTGCAATGCAGCACAAGAAATCCACCAGCAAGCCACATAAACCTTCTGAAAATGATGATTTTTATCAGAATAACTCCTCAGGTTGACATTTGCCTGCACTTTTTTGGATTTGAGACCTTTTTGACTTTCTTTGGATCACTTTTGGATTAGAAATCAACTTTCACAAGTAAGTTTGTTTGGGGCATTACAGTTGCTGTTCTGCAGAAAACCGAGTTTTTCAAAACTGAAAGCACTCAGCAGGTGCAAAAGTTCACTCATCATTAGTAACCATTCCCTGTAGTGCTTCCTGAGGGGCCCCTCCAGAGTTCAGTTGCCTACGTACAGTTGCTGTTCTGCAGAAAAACGAGTTTTGCAAAACTGAAAGCACTCAGCAGGTGCAAAAGTTCAAACTCATCATTAGTAACCATTCCCTGTAGTGCTTCCTGAGGGGCCCCTCCAGAGTTCAGTTGCCTACTTCCAACTATTCTATGACCCTGCTCTGACCCTCACAGCAGGCTCATAGAATAGCTACAAGTAGGCCACAAAGGCCCTGGGAAAAAAATTGCACTGCAACTGAAAGCAAATTACAGATAAGGAAGCAGGTGCCAGACAGGAAGTTTAAACTCAGTGACACATTAATCAACCCCAAATTAATTCATGTCAGTTGAAGCAGGGCAGGTGTGCTTGCTTTCCCCCCCATAATCTACAGTGATGAATCAGAGGGTGGCAGTGATGTACCAGAGGGTGGCATGGGTGAATCAGAGGGTGGCAATGGTGAAACAGATGTGAACCTGTGATGATGAACCAGACGTAGAAACAACAAAGTCGCGACCGTTGCGAGCTGACAGGTAAGTTCGCAATTGCGAACTGGTACAAAACCCTCGCGAACTGGCAGAAACCCTTGCGAACACAAAAAAAAATCCGCAAATTCGCGAGAGTTCGTGGATTTTGCGTATTGCAAGTTCGCAAATACGCAAATTCGTGAACGCCAGATTCGCAAAAATCGCCCATGCTTAGTTGAGGCAGAAGTCCGCACCTGTCACTACAAGTGGCTAGTAGGTTTGTTGATGGTGCTAGGAAACCAGGAAGTACACCCCTCTACACTTCCTATTAGGGAAAACCCCCAAGAACAAGAGCAAAAAATAAGGAATCAGCACACATCAGTTTTAGATTATTGATAACTTTTCAAATGAAATTAAGTATCCATGATGATTTGAAGAAATGTGCAAGTTCCCAAATTTGTCTTTGTATCCAAAAATATTTTCTTTATTAATAAATAGTTATTAAAATCCAATATCCCCATATTTCATTAAGCCATTTAGCCAACGCGTTTTGTCTCATAGCAGACTTCTTCAGGGCTCTTAAGTTACGGCGCTCAGCCGGGCGAAACGCAAATTGTTACACCCCCCTATTTTTTCCTTGTTTTAATGCTAAATGGTGGTATTTAACCAGTGAAACGGTATTCATGACGAGGGATGACGAGGGAAGAGTTGCATGTTGTGTGAATAACGTTCTAGAGATAAGTTAATAGGGGGTTCTGTAGGGAGGGCGACAGACCTTCTCTGCCTGGAAGTCCTGTACGTAGCTTGTTGCCCAGATGGGACGGATGGGGGGAGAGGTGGGGGGGGAGAGGTGGGGAGGGAGGGTGGGCGAAAGCACTGTTGCTGTTGTTTCTTGTTTGGGGGCATAGGGGAGGGACTTGGATGTGAATGTCAGCCGTTGGCACGGGATGGGAGGGGGGGAGGGGGTAATTGTTACAGCATGTTCAGATGGCCATACGTGCCCGAGACGTGGTTGGCCCGCCCACACAGTCCTTGAATACTCCACAGCATGATACACGACAGGATGACACATAGTCATATAGAGGCAGCCCAGGCACACAAAGGAACTAACACCCTGACATGAAATGTAAATGGTCTCTGTAGTAAGATCAAACGGGGGTTGGTCTATAACTATGAGAAACGGGTGGGGCCTGACGTAATGCTGCTGCAGGAAACACATCTGCAGGGAACCAAATGCTCCTTTCTGGCTAGGGGACACTATAAAGATCTTGCGCATGCGGGGTTCACCAAGGGCTCCAGAGGGGTAGCCATACTAATAAAGAAGACCCTTCCTTTCCTAGTGGCTTGGACCTGGGTAGACCCACAAGGAACACATGTAGGGGTGCGGGGGCAATGGGGGAGGAGGGATTGCACACTCGTTCCGGCCTATGCACCTTCTAAACTGCAGGCTGGTACACTTAGGGCTGTCACTAATATCCTCTTACACATGGCAGATACCCTACAGGTGCTGGGGGGTGACTTTAATAACATCATTGACCCAACACTGGACAGAACTGGGGAAAGGACTGGGACCCTGCCCCCACCTTGCTTTCTAAGACGATGAATGCACTGGGATTGGTGGACGTGTGGCGCTGGCTGCACCCGGCCGAGAAGACTTACTCCTTCTTCTCTGGAGCGCATAAGGTATACTCCAGATTTGATTATATATTTATGGCTAGACACGCAATACATGTTCAGGACAAGGCAGGGTACCAGGCGAGAGGCATTTCGGACCATTCACCCCTTTTGGCAGAAGTGGGCGGGGGAAGGGTAGAAAGGCGCACGTCCTGGAAATTGATGGCATGGGATCTTCAAAATCTAGATCTGCTAAAAGGCCTACGGGCGGATGTAAAAGTATTCATAGCCGAAAACGAGGGAACGACCTTGTCTCGGGTTGTGCTCTGGGAAGCAATGAAGATGGTCCTGCGGGACAGAGCGCAGAATAGACTGGCGGGGGACAGAAGGAAAGCCCAGGAGGAGATTCAATATTTAGAAGCCCAGATCCTGGAGCTGGACAGGGAATATCAGCTCAATGGGGATATAGGGACCGTTATAAGACTCACGGAGGTCCAACGCCAGTATAGAAGCTTAGTGACGGGGGAGGCTAAGACGCAGGCGCTTGGGACGCTGCACCGCCTCTATGAAGTGGGGGATGAATCTGGGAAGCTGTTGGCATGGCTCAGTCGGAAAGAAAGAGATGCGAGATGGGTGGAGAAGGTGAAAGACGGTCAGGGGAGAGGGGTGCGCACTGATGACCAGATTGCCGAGACCTTCGCGAAGTAATACAAGGCGTTTTATGATGCCAGAGATCTAGGGTCACAGGAAGAGTCGATGCAGTATATGGCCCATATTGATCTCCCGGCCCTGGGGGAGGAGGACCAGCGGGACTTAGATGGAGGTATTACACTGGATGAAATCAAGGAAGCCCTCGTCAAGCTTCGGGCGGGGAAGTCCCCGGGCCCGAACGGATTCCCAGCGGAATTCTTTAAAAAGACAGCCGACCTACTGGCCTGTCATGTCTTGGGACTTTATAAGGTATGCTCAGACGTGAGTCCCTTGCTCACTTTGCCACTGGATTCAAGCAAACCTGGGTGAAGATGGCTGTAATGCCAGAAACCGTTCCTAGGAAGCTTGTTTCCGGTCCAGGGAAGGCATGGCTTGGCAGTTCGGGCTGGACTGTTCCCATGAGGCACAGGGTCAGACTGATTTGCATATAGCCATGTCTGAACTGGGGTGGCAGAGTGGGCTAAAGAACGGTGATGGATTAAACCCAGATCTTTTGACTGGGTGTGAGTGTTTGATTGATTCAGATGCTCCGTCGATTACCAGCCCCTTTTGTACCGCTTTTGGTCCAAGACTTGACCCTGACTGATTCATCTTCATTCACTCTGCCATTTACTTGACCTCATAGATATGGTCTGTTGACCTCTCTCTTGCAGTCTTTGTCAATGTCTGTAGGGCGTGACACCAAAAAGCCATCCTCCAAACTTTATCAAGTTCTAGAAATATTAGATGATCACCAAATATAAAGCCACAGAGCAAAGGCCTTAAGCCTGTGTGCAGCATTACGTGGGAATTCCTTGCAGACTCATATAGACTATTAAATGAAAATGAAACAATCTAATCTCCCAGGGCATCACAGAGTCAGTAGTAATATGGATACACAACCTGCATTTCCCTTTTAGTCCCTGTTCCCAAGTGGCAGTGGGGTTGGGGGGAGCAGATCAGAGTTTCGATTGAAAGAAAACAAACAAACACTGCGATACAGAGAAGGACGTATATCCACACTTGGTTGTATGTCGGAATATTGATAATGAATATATTGCCTGACGTAAATGTTGTGCGCTAAAGATTATTTGCAGAAATATTGCTCTGCTCTGTGTAGGTTTTCTATTATTAATTCTAATGGGGTGATATTTGTCTTGTAGAATATATTTGACCACAACATTCTGATACCCTTCCTCCACACATGAACAGTATAATCCAACAACTAAATGTGACTAATAAGTTTTCAAATCTGTATGTCTAAAAATGCTGCCATCATTGGCATTAAGACAGTTCTCCATATATTTAGCAAACTATACCACTTACAGTTATATCACTCCATGAAGGCAGAACGACATGCCACAGACCAAATGGCCTAAACTACAGAAATGATGTCCCTGTGCTTGGCAAAGACCAAGCAGAAAATCAAGAAATACTTCTGAGAGGCAGTTCAGCTCTCGTGATGTAAAGTCACCCTCAACCAGACCTCATTACAATGTTATCAACTCATTGTCTGTGGTCGGAAGCTTTGGGTCTGACACCATCTCCACAAAGCTATAGTCCCTTGTTATAGTATTGGCATGCAGCGCTACTGTGATCATTGCAATGAAAACTTTGCAACTATCAGCACATTCATAGAGACCTTCTTAAGTCAATGACAAAGGTGCATCTGGGCAGATCCAGGAAAAAACAAAGTGGGATATTTATCCCCTTAACTGCTGCCATCGGCCAACGGTCGTCACGAGCACTACCTCCCCAGTGCTGCGCATGACCGTTGGCCGATGGGCCAGCATTCGTTATCCGAACGTTCAGCACTGGGCGCTGAACGTTCGACGCTCTGATGAGGTTAAAAGAAAATGCCGGAGGGCAGTAATATGCCAAATTTGGCAATGCTGCACTACGACATTTTCAAAACGCAGCGCTGAGCCGTATTTACAAAAGACGGCACACCCCTACGTTTCCCCTTGCACTGGCGCTAAAAAAGCTGCCTAGTGCTAGCGCATGCACCCGGGCGCCATGATGCAAGGGTGCCTGTAGTGGAGGAGCGATTGTTTATGTGCAGGAAGGGGTACCTTCCTGCACATAAACAATCAATAATGGTGATTTGTTCTGCAGCACAAATAGAAAGAGCAAAAATCGAGGAGAATGTAATAATCTCTCCTCGTATCGCCATTTTAAGACCAGGTATTACCTGGCCTTCGTTTTTGGCGCTGCCCCAGCCTTGTAAATCTAGGCCAGAGTAAAAAAGCAACAGTGTTGCGGTGGAACACCTACTGCAACGCCCTTTGCCGTCGCAGACTGTGACGTAAAGGGGCATATTTTCAAAATGCCGTTTAGCCACGTTAAGTAGCTTAGCGCCACCTTGTAAATATGCACAACGCCACAGGAGCTTCAAAAAAAGTGGTGCTCCGGTGGCGTTAGGAGCTTCTAATTATGCCCCAAAATTTCTTCTAAGAACTGAATCCTGTTCAGCTCATTCATGAAAAACTATAATAGGAAACTGGAAATTAACAGAATATATGCTGAGCGGCATAGATAATGCTTATATGTGAGCTACAGCAGCAAATAAAAAATGTGGTGCATAAGGACAGAGAGAGGTAGTCGCTGCTATCAAAGTAATCAAGCAAAATGTTTGCTTACTACCAATAGGCAAACTTGTGAATGAAACTCTGGCCATGAGTTGCTGAGTTGTATCTGTCCGACCACTGGTAGCCACAACCACCCGCAACTTCTCGAGATATCCCGGTTACCTCATGGCACATGAAAGAAGTGGCGAAGGAGCGCTTCACAAAATTTACAAGGAAGATGAAACCGACTCATTACAACCGATGAGCACTTGAGATACCGGAAGGTCAAGTCATCCCTACTAACGCAGCTGATAGAATCATACAGTGTTGCCCAAGAGTTTCCACCTATGCTTTCCCTTTCAGCACCAGAAAACTCCACTATTGTGTTGACAACATGACTTTCATCACAGGAAGGTCACCACCTTCTTCCTTCAGGTCAATGGTAGGATTGATTGATTCAAGAGAATCTTAAAGAGGTTCCAAGAGGCCACCCATTTGTCATGAATCCATTTATCATAAGTGTTGTGTCAACATCTGGATTAAAAGACCACTCCTCACTGCACCACAAGCAAGTGCCCATCCAGGCTGATGTTGGGAAGACTACACACCCCTCTTCCACAAACACACTCACTGAAGAAAAGAAAATTCGTAATTCACAAATCTTTTTCACTCAGCCTGTGTGTCTTCCTGCTGGAAGCCTACAAGCTAGCCTCGCTTAATTCTGCAGTGAGGCTCAGTTCCAGATGATGCTTAAGGAAACAGGCCTTGATATGCAGGTATAATTCACACCTGAGACAGGAGTAAGAAACAACTACACAGAGAAAAACGTTGTGAGCGGGCTCACCATCTCCTGGCTTGCATTTAAGTCTAGCTGCTGCTCATCCCAACATTCCCAGGATAAATCGCCACAAAGCAAGGCCCGCGTCCTGCAGCGCTTCACCCAAGCAACATTAAAAACAAACATCTGACTCATGTAAAAAGAAACTTCAGGGACGTTTAAGTGAAACCAGCCTCTGGGCAGACCTAATGTAGATTGATGACAACTGAATGGAAGGCAGTCCAATAATGCGCGATGGCTGGCGCCGTTGCGCGTCGCGAAGCCAGGTGCACTTTGTTAAACTCCTTGCAATGTCGTCTGCAGAAATGCGTTACTTATTTTTCATGCATCTAAAAAAGGCAAAACTATGCTCTATTGCTCTTTTTGCCCTGAAAAAAGACATTATGTTCTCTCTAATGACTCCCAGGGGCATGGGGGCTGCACTACATCACCAAAAAGGGTTCTGCTGTCCCAATCACAGAAACACAGCTCTTAGTGACTGGCGTAAGGCGCGTAAAAAGAGGTTACGCTGGCCTTTGAATTAAAAAAAATGTGATTGTCAAGGTAAAGGAGGGTAAAGAAGCTGCGGCAAATCTTCTGCCATCCAATGTAAACATACTGAATAGAATAAATTATAAAGAGGGTTTTGAGCCAGAGTTATAAACAGGGCTTACTGAGGGGTTGGAGGGGTGGGATGGGGGTCATGGGAGTTTGGACTGCTCCAAGTGTGTTAAGCTATATCACAGAAACTTTGCACTGGTGACAAAAAAAACTTTTGGCGAGTCCTATTGCACCACTTTGCTGTTTGTTTCATATGGATAGTGGTGAATAATATTTGAAACATGATGCAAAATGATCTCACATTATTTGTCTATTTAAATGATATGTTGGGAAAATGTCACTTTTGAAGTATGACATATGGTTTGCAATTTGAATTAGTTTATGTGGTTTCTAATAAATAGGTCGAAAAGTAGTGCATTTTTTAATAAAAAAGGTCAGTCAGTTATAAGGATTTCTTCGTTAAAATCTCTTTGACTCACTTAAAGTGATGCTTTGTTAAATATGGTTGTACGGACACAAAAAAGGGGGCCCCTGAATCAAAGATAAACGGGTAGAAAAATCAGGGAAGCAAATGCATGTACCAAACAAATGAACAAACTTACCTGAAACAATTCATACGGTAACGGGGGAGTATTTAGCAGTATTTCAGTGATGCTTTGGAGTCATAGTGTGTATATATATATATATATATATATCCAAGTGAGCTCCTTCAAAGAAAGAGATGAGGCCACAGTAGGGGAAAACCATGAGGGCAGCTTTATTTCGTCACTGAACAACGGCGAATGCATTTCGGCACCATTTGCCTTCCTCAGCACCAGCAGTCTTAGAGATTTGTGCAGGTCATCGACTTAAAAATACTTCACAGTCTCCGCCCCCAACAGCAGTTAGTACTGGAGCTCACCTGTTGCAGGTCACGTGGTCTATGTGAACTGCAAGTCCCAAAATCAATTTCGAAAATCAGGTAGGTGTAGCGTGGGTAAAAGAAAGTTCCAAATTTTGCGGTATGTGATGTAAGCACAATGAAAATGAAGCACCATGCTTACATCACATCCGCAGTGTGTGCTCTGCCCAGGGGTCGGATCCTGACCCAGGGAAATTTGTGCCGATTCAGAGCAAGAGGATATGGAGAACGTGTACTGACAGCATGTAAAAGAAAAGTTGATTTGAAAACGAGGACTCAAACATTAATCGAACAGACCAAAACCATTGAAACCAATGCACCACCAAGATTTGTAACGACCTTCAGTAAAGAAAGTGGAAATATTGCCCGCATAATGAGAAAATACTGGCATCTCCTGTCAGGGGACCCTGACATCGGAGCAACACTTGGCGAAGCACCATCAATAACATACAAGAAAAATACATCTCTCAAATACTTACTGGTTAAAAGTTACTTTCAAACAGAACCAAAATCAAACTGGTTGCAAAATCAACGAAAAGGGTTCCAACCATGTAATTCATGCAAAGCGTGTAAGATCGGTAAAAGCATGAAAGTAATTGAAGAACCAGATGGTAAAATAGTGAGAATCGACCAACAGATCACTTGTTCCTCAAAAAATGTAGTGTACATCGTGGACTGCAAGTGTGGAATGAAATACGTAGGATGTACCACATGTATGCTAAAAAAACGTATTTTGGAGCACATCAGAGCGGTGAAAAATTTGAACATGCAATACGCCACAGCAAAACACATGAGTTCCTGCCAGAATGGAGACTGGAGACAAATGCAATTCTATGGAATAAAAATGCTGGACAAAATGGAAAGAGGTGGAGACCTAGTTCGTAAACTACGTCAAATTGAGTCGCGGATGATAATCAGACTAAGAACAAAGCATCCGAAATGGATGAACTTTGGAGAGGATCTGCACATTCATCTGGAATAACATGTTCTGGAAATGACTAGGGTACTATACCCAGTAAATCAAAAAAACATTCATCGATGAACTATAATCAAAGACCTGGGTACTATACCCAATAATTGAAAAATCACAATGGATATGCCACAGTGAACTTTCAGTCACAAATGTGCAGTAATTGAAATGCACACAATGTCCTTTTTCTGTTATTTTTATTTTTCTCACTAAAATTGTAACTACAATTCCCATAATGCTTCATAATCAGCTAACATGGGATAGTACAAAAAGCAACACTGTGGAGGGACTAACCGACCGTGAGCAAGGCCAGTTGTGGCTGAAACGCGGTGGTGGGGTGAAGTGAAATAAACAAGGCTGTTAAAGTATCCTGGTTGTGCCGCCTCCTATGTATACTATAATATATATATATATATATATATATATATATATATATATATATATATATATATATATATATATATATATTACCTACTGGCGGTCGCCAGTAGGTAGTTATAGTTAGGATTTTTTTCAATGTTAAATCTCAAAATTCTATTTGGAATAACTTTGGCGCCGGTTGACGAATCTGCCTGAAAATGTCCTCAAAATGGCCTCGTCGAGCTCCGGTCCTTCCCTGAAAGTTTGGGGGGGATGCGTCAAGCGGGGGCGGATATAAAAGGGGGATCCCAAAATGCGTTTTCCCCATGTTAATTTCCATAGGGCGGTCGACCTCACTTTTAGCCCGAACGGCTGAATGCATTTACACCAAATTTGGCAAAATTGTAGGGACTGGTAGCCCGATGTGCCTTTGCTATGTCTCAAGATATGTGCTCCAGTGGATTTTGAGTAATTTAGGTAAAAAAATATATATATATCTATAGCAGCGCCCCGGTACGCGCTCCAGGGGGCGCGCCACGTGACTTGCGCACAGAAAGCTGATTGGCTCTCGGGTGTCTGTAAACATTCCAAACAGTCCGGAGCGGCCGCCATCTTGTGTCTCGGTAGGATCGAGACACAAGAGGTGGCAAAAACAAAGGGGGAAATGACCATAAGGGGGCAGGGGTAGACCCCCCCTGACCCCCTTAGGTTTGATGTGGGGGTCATAAAAGGGCCCCGCGGGGCATAAAATTATTTTTTTTTTTTCGATTTTCGCGGGGGAACGCCCTGTACGCGCACCGGGGAGCGGACCGGGGAGCGTACCATGGGGGAAAAAAGAAAGACAGTTTTTAAAAAATATAGCTTTTTCGTATAAATTGGAGGTAGTTCTGAAAAGAACTGTTTTTTTTCTTTTTGTTGTTTTATATTTTTTTGTTTGTTTTTTGGAACATTTTTTGGGGGGGATTTTCAGAACAATTTTATATTTTTTTGTAGTTTTTCTGGGGTGAAACAAAAGATAGGGAATTGCAAACAGCTCAACTGTAGCAAAAAAATTAAAGTTGCTTGCTGCAGTGATGGTTGTCTGCAGCTCGATTAAGTAAAGTGATGCTCTGCTCACCATATGATATTGTTTTGTTGCAATATATGCAAACAAATTTAAATTTTGAAAACTTGGTTTGGACATTAGGGACCATCTCCCTAGCCTCTGCACCCGATGGAGTGGGTTGGTTGGAGGTGCTTGAAGTAGAAGGATGGGGAGGGTTCTTGGTCAGTTCCCTGACTTCTGCTCTTGAATAATTGTTTGGGTGCTTCCTCTGCATATGCCTTATCATAGTGTGGTTCCCAAACGAATATTTCTTGTTTGGGTTCCCTCTTGACAGTTCTTGGTCACAGATGAGGCAAGTCACCTTTGCTGCATTTACTTTTTTGGAACCCTTTGGCATCTTGAAAAACTCCCAAATAAAATGTTCCTTGGGTCTGTATGGGGGATTGTCCTCAGGCAGATATTGCCTCTCCTCCTGCTCCTCTTCATCCTCCTCTTCTTCATGACCACCAATGTGGTCTTGTGGTGGTCCTTGTGGTGGTGGTGCAGATGCACCTGCAGCTGCTACTAGTGAAGCCATTTCTCACAGAATGCAGGTCTTCTTCACTCACACAACAAAGTGAAAATGAGGAAAAAAGGTGGGGTCTTTCATCATTTGGAAAACAAAACTGTTGTGAACCAATCAAAAGTGTTATTTTCAGGTCACATGACCCGACGCGCTTACGCTACACGCCCGGGGCGCGCCCAGGGGCGCATCGTGTAAGCGCGTCGAATGCTTCCGGGTGCGTTTACGCCGTGCGTATCACACGGACGCGGCTACGCGATATGTCACGATCATGTTTTCGTTAGCGACATTGGCGCTAACGGGACGCTTCCCAGTTCGCGCACCGGGGCGCTTCAAACGAGTACGCTCTCCGGGGCGCGCACCGGGAGCTCTCCAAGGCAATAAATAAATAAATAAATAAATACATTTTTAAAAAAAATGGGAACAATTGTAGGGACTGGTAGCCCGATGTGCCTTTGACATACTCAAGTGGTTTTTACGAAAATTAACTTTGAAAAAAATATATATAGTGCTACATTGGGCTATATATATGTTAGAGCCCAAATGTAGCCCAATGTAGCCCAATGTAGCCCAAAGATGGCCACCAGAGACAAAAAAAAAAACAAATGTAGCCCAAATATCAGCCATATGTAGCCCAACTATAGCCCAATGATAAAATGTACCAGAGTGTTCTAAAGAACAACTAGAGCGTTAACAGTCTTACTTATAAAGTAAAACTTATAGTTAGGAATTAGCATTTAAAAAACCTATGAAATTCACTGAAAAAACCATAGGTTTCACACCAGTTATAGTTAGGAATTAGCATTTAAAAAACCTATTAAATTCACTGAAAAAACCATAGGTTTCACACCAGTTATAGTTACCTGGAAATTTTACTGACATAAAACCATTGAAATTCCACGTTATAGTTAGTTGGACTCACTATAACTTGCGTGCCTGCAATGCACTGCTGATGATGTCACATATTACATCACTCATGACATGGTCAGTGACATCACTGATGACACCATCCAGTGACTGTGTGTCTTTCTGAAAAATAAATGTTTTATATATGTATATATTTGGACTCATTCGCAGCTTTGTAAACATTTGTAAATCTAGGAATGTGTCAGGTTTCATGGATGTTGCATTGGAGCACCCACAATACCCATGGAGTGCCCTTTTCACTCAGAGACATGCGTGACAGGGGCCCACATTTTGAAGACCATGAAAAGTCACGCAGGGTGATTTTATGTGGCCTTGTAAACATAGACAGGCACACTGCGCTGCCAGGGAGTCAAAAAAAGTGAGGCAGCGCAAATGCATTATAAATGCGGCCCTTAGAGTTTTGTGGACAGAGTACTCTGTTGCAAACGTGACAGTGTACTCTGTACACCAATCCAACTGCCCCCCATTCTATTTAGGGTCAGAAGGACCTCCAGCTTTCCGTTGACAGAGCCCCATTGACTCCGTTGAGGGAAAGCCTTCTCTGACAGCCAAACGGGGTAGGGGTCCTCGTTGGAAAGGCATTAAACCATCCTCCCTATTTTGATTCGACAGTATGATGTTCTTTTTTATATATATATATATATATATATATTCAACAAAACATCTCCCACGAGAGATAAATGAGTCGCACAAGAACTTGCCTTTAACAATTTATTTCGTGCAGGGCAATAGGACAAGGCATCTTCACCAACATGTTTCGTTTCGCCTGGAAACTTTTTCAAGGTTTTGCCTGCCCCAAACAGTCCGTTGGCTTGCCACAGGTAAAATTTTCAATGTTTTTTTGTCTCTGATGGCTCCGCCCATTTAGGAATCACTTCCCTTGGACCACTGCATTGTGGTACCTGTGGTATTACCAGCGTCCTTGGAGTATATTTGTCCCATTGAGGTCACAAACCCTTTTTAAATCCTCTGCTACGACGTTATGCTGCAGGTTCCCTCAATGTTAGCTACCTTTTGAGACTAACTGAGGGCAAAATATATATATATATATATATATATATATATATATATATATATATATATATATATATATATATATATATATATATATATATATATGTATGTATATATATATATATATATATATATATATATATTCACTGAAAAAACCATAGGTTATAGACCATATACATAGAGAGGAGGTACACAGACAAAATATCGATTTTTAAATATCGATATGCAAAAATATCGAAGTTTAAATATCGATGGGACAAAATATCGAAGGTAAGTAATATCGACAGTCTTAATATCGATATTGGTATGATATCAGTAATGTCGAAGTTGTAAATATCAATGTCAATAATATCGAAATTAATAACTTTGATGTTACTAATATCAATTTTAAATAAATTTAGTGTATATTATATTGTATTTATTATGTTTTATTATTTATTTTTAATGTAATTTAATTAAATATTGTCTTTTACTACTGTAGCGGGTTGTGGGTTTATAGGGGAATAGGGTGGGAAGTAATTTAATTATGTTAAATTAATTATTAATTAGTAGGAATTATTAATTAATTAATTGAGAAATAATTTTTAATTATTTTTAATTAATTGATTAATTGATAAATATGTTCTGTAGCGGGTTATGGGTTTATAGGGGAATAGGGTGGGAAGTAATTTAATAATAATTAATTAATTGCTATATGTTTGTACATATTTTAATTAATAATTAATTGGTAATTAATTTCTATTAATTAGTTAATTAATTAATATACTTTTTGACATATTTATAATTATTAATTAGTTGGTAATTAATTAATATTAATTATTTAAATTACATTAATTATAGTAATGTTTTTTATATATAATTTATTGTTATTCTTAATTAATTAATTGGGAAAAATAATATTAATTATTAAATTAAATTAATTACAGCAAATGTGCTAATATATTTACTTTATTGTTATTGTTAATTAATAATTAATTGGTAATTAAATAATAATAATTAATTTTGGGTAAAGGAGTATTTTTAGGGTTCAGGGTCAGTTTTCAGTTTTTGGGTAAAGGGGTATTTTTAGGGTTCTGGGTCAGTTTTCAGTTTTTGGGTAAAGGGGTATTTTTAGGGTTCAGGGTCAGTTTTCAGTTCATGGGTAAAGGGGTATTTTTAGGGTTCAGGGTCAGTTTTCAGTTTTTGGGTAAAGGGGTATTTTTAGGGTTCAGGGTCAGTTTTCAGTTTTTGGGTAAAGGGGTATTTTTAGGGTTCTGGGTCAGTTTTCAGTTTTTGGGTAAAGGGGTATTTTTAGGGTTCTGGGTCAGTTTTCAGTTCATGGGTAAAGGGGTATTTTTAGGGTTCAGGGTCAGTTTTCAGTTTTTGGGTAAAGGGGTATTTTTAAGGTTTAGGGTCAGTTTTCATTTTTTGGGTAAAGGGGTATTTTTTTGGTTCAGGGTCAGTTTTCAGTTTTTGGGTAAAGGGATATTTTTAGGGATAAGGGTCAGTTTTCAGTTTTTGGGTAAAGGGGTATTTTTAGGTTTCAGGGTCAGTTTTGGGTTTTTGGGGTACAGGGATATTTTTAGGGTTCAGGGTCAGTTTTGGGTTTTTGAGGTACAGGCGTACAGGGTAAAAACAACAAAAAATTACATTAAATCAAATAAATTACATGAAAAAATTTTAAATTACTTTAAATTATTACGTGTTTTATTTATTTTAAATGTATATGTATTAGTTTTAATTTTGTGTTAATATTTTTATTTAATAGTTGTAAAATTATATGTATATTAAATTTATTTTTACATTATTATTAAAACATTTAACAAAACAATATTTTTGATTCCGATATTTTTGTACTTCGATATTATTTTTTCGATATTTTTGTACTTACCTTAATGAAGATAGGATTCCGATATTTTTGCTGTCGATATTTTTGCTCCGATATTTTTGCATATCGATATTCTGTCTGTCGATATTATGTCAGACATTCAGTTAGGAAATTGCATTTACAAAACCATGAAAATTCACTGAAAAAACCATTGGTTATAGACCATACATAGTTAGGGATTAGCATTTACAAAACCTTAATTTACTCGCACAAAACCATAGAAATTCGCATATATAGTTAGTTGCAATTTCTATATATCGCGCACCCGTAATCCACTGCTGATGATGTCACATATTACATCATTCATGACATGGTCAGTGACATCACTGATGATATCACTGATGACATCTCAAATGATATCACTGATGACATCTCAAATGACATCACTGATGACATCACTGATGACAACATCCAGTGACTGTATGTTTCTGTAAAGTTAAAATATGTCTTACATATTGAAAAATGGGTACACAGACAAAATATCGATTTTTAAATATCGATATACAAAAATATCGAAGTTTAAATATCGATGGGACAAAATATCGAAGGTAAGTAATATCGACAGTCTTAATATCGATATTGGTATGATATCAGTAATATCGAAGTTGTAAATATCGATGTCAATAATATTGAAATTAATAACTTTGATGTTACTAATATCAATTTTTAAATAAATTTAGTGTATATTATATTGTATTTATTATGTTTTATTATTTATTTTTAATGTAATTTAATTAAATATTGTCTTTTACTACTGTAGCGGGTTGTGGGTTTATAGGGGAATAGGGAGGGAAGTAATTTAATTATGTTAAATTAATTATTAATTAGTAGGAATTATTAATTAATTAATTGAGAAATAATTTTTAATTATTTTTAATTAATTGATTAATTGATAAATTGATAAAATTGATAAAAATTGTCTCTCGATCCTACTGAGAGACAAGATGGCGGCCGCTCCGGACTGTTTACAATGTTGACAGCCAGTCAGCTTCTCCTCAGACTCCCGTTACGCTGCCGGTTAGCTGCCCGGTTAGCTGCCCGGTTCACGTACCGATTTGCGCCTCTACGACAAAAAATCGCAATTTTTTTTTGGGCCCCGCGGGGCACTTTAATATCCCCCTTATCAATCCTAGGGGGTCAGAAGAGGTCTACCTTGCCCCCTTTCCTTCATTTCCCCCTTCGTTTTGGCCTCCTCTTGTCTCTCGATCCTACCGAGAGACAAGATGGCGGCCGCTACGGACTGTTTAGAATGTTGACAGACACCGGACAGCCAATCAGCTTCGCTTTGCAAAGCTCTGTTACGCGAATAGTACGCGAACTAGTGCGCTATCCAGGACGCTGTCACAGATACATCTGTTTTTTTAAACGTTAATTTCTCAAAATCCACTGGAGCACATATATTGAGACCCAGCAAAGGCACATCGGGCTAACAGTCCCTACAATTTTGCCAAGTTTCGTGCAAATCCATTCAGCCGTTCGAGCTAAAAGTGAGGCCAAACGCCCTATGGAAAAATGAATGGGAAAAACGCGTTTTGGAACCCCGCTTTTGTCTCGGCCCCCCCTTGACGGAACCTCCCCAAATTTTCAGGGGCTGCTCAGAAACAAAATGTGCCATTTTCCTGAAAATTACAGCCGATTCCGTCAACAAACATCAAAGTTATTAGACATAGAATTTTCAAAAGTTCCATAGAGAAAAAATCCTAACTATATATACCTACTGGCTATTGCCAGTAGGTAATACATATATATATATATATATATATATATATATATATATATATATATATATATATATATATATATATATATATATATATATATATATATATATATATATATATATATATATATAAAACTTTTAACATGGCTATGTAACTCAAACAATCAAAATGAAAATTTTACAGGCACACATAGGGGCGTATTTACAAGGGCCTTGCAGCACGGGGAAAGTGACTTCAAATGACCAGACACACATGGGGACGTATTTACAAGGCCCTTGAACCCGGGGGAAGTGACTTGAAATTGCTAAGCACACATAGGAGGGTATTTGCAACACTTATGCATCATTTTCTTTTAACATGGCTATGTAACTCAAACAATTAATCATTACTATGGGCTTTGAAGCCCATAGGAATGATTAGGCATTACCGATTCGGTATTTACCAAATCGGTAATTAAAGAATTCACAAGGGTGCAGGGGGTGTCACTTTGACACCCTCTTGCACCCTCAAAACAGGCACAGGTGCCATGTGACAGGCAATGCATACCTGCCCTAAGGACAGGTCTGCCTTTCACATGACATAGGTGTGCATGCACACATGTGCATGCACACCGAAATCGGTATTTTACCATGAAGTTGGATTTCATGCTAAAATACCGATTCGTTAAGGCCTTTGAGACTCAGAAGAGTCCCCCCTACATAGGAAATTTACAGAATCGGTAAAATTACCGATTCGGTATTTTACCGAACCGATAATTTTTCCGATTCTGTAAATGTAGATTTACCTACATGTGGCCTTGGATTTAGGCCCCTACATACCGATTGGCCATTTACCGGTCGGAAACGGCCGAAATCGGCCGTAACCGGTCGGTAAATGGCCTGAAACGACCACCTACATCGGGCCCTAAGTATGCATGCATTTGATTTCAAAAAAAGTTTTTAAACCTTTTATGTAAAACAATAATACACCTACATTCATGCGGAACAGACTTAAGATGCCCTAATACACATGAAAAAGTTTTTTTAAGGAACTTGCACCTTTTTTCAATAACTTTTAACATGGCTATGTAACTCAAACAATCAAAATGAAAATTTTTCAGGCACACATGGGGGCGTATTTACAAGGGCCTTGCACTATGGGGAAAGTGACTTCAAATGACCAGACACACATGGGGACGTATTCACAAGGCCCTTGAACCCGGGGGAAGTGACTTGAAATTGCTAAGCACACATAGGAGAGTATTTACAATGCCCGTGCAACACTTATGCATCATTTTTTACATATACACCGTAACAATACCAACACAAATGCATCATATATCTGTTCCGCAAAAGCGACGCATTGCAGGAGTCACATCACAAGTACATAGTTTCTCATAATTTTTTAAAGCATGCCTTTTCCTTAAAAACGATTTTCTGATCATAATTTGAAAACACAGCACAGCTCCTATGTACATACACACCTTGTCAGTACTAATAATTTACATTAACTACAATTACAATTGGTAAAAGAATCCAAAATCACCTTTGAAAGCAGAATGCAAAACACTTGACGCAAAACATCATTTTAAATACACAGCTGACTTTCTTATTTACGCAAAAAAGCATACTAGTCTTTATCTAATATATATAAACGATAACTCACCTTTACAAATTCTTTTTGAAATTCAAAACAGACTCAGAAACACACCAATTATTCTTTAGCAGAATTAAAGGTATGCACTCCAGAGGCTGGAACCAACAAAGGCACTGAAACGCTGATATTCATCACACATATCTCTCATGTCAGCCAATCAAAACTCTTCCCTCACTATTTTCAAATCAACACCCTTCCCCCCTCTGCCCTTTCTACCTCTTTTCCATAGCAACTACCGCCTGCCAGACCTCTCATGTTCACAAGTTCACACAACAATGTTTCAAATGAACTCTGAACTCTCAGTACACCTGCTAATCCACTGAAATCTTTCATAACATCATTTTTTATTAACCATTCAAATTACATCTTTCAAAGAACACATCCATGCACCCTAACTTTCTGTTTTCAGCAATGGAAATACACCAATCACTGCTAATGAATCATTTGCACTTAAACTCCACAGTTTTTTTTCATTACAAACTTCACTATTTCAACTGCCATTTCATTCCCACACTTCATCTGACTGCAGCAAAAACTCCTCTAGCCATGTTTTCAGTCTGGATTCTTGGACATAGCTACATCCACTGGGCTCACAAGTATGCTGATAACAGAAATTTATACAACCTCAATTTACAAAATGTGGAAATTAAATGGATTGGCCGAAGAGGATTGAAATGTCACCAATTGATACCATTGGTAAAAACCTTTTTACATTTGCCAAACCCTGACCTCATAATAGTGCACTGTGGCGGAAACGATTTAGGCACTTTGACTGGGGTAGGTCTGGAAATGCTCCTAAAAGACACCTTTGAGCATTTGATGACACTTTTTCCTCAAACTGCCTTGGTATATTCCAATATATGCCAAAGACAAAAATGGAGGTGGTCCAATCAATTTTGTCCACAAATAGAAAAATCGAGGAAGCATGTAAATAAGTCTGTTTCAGCTTACATGAGGGACCATGGAATGGGCTGCATCTACAACAATAAGTTGCGTTACTACATGCAAGATATCTACAGAGGCGATGGCGTGCATTTCTCAGATGAGGGGAACAAAGTTTTCATACTAAATTTAAGAATGTGTATTGGTTCCTACTTATAAGTTTCTAGAACATACACAAAACCCAAAAGCTCTTTTCAGAGCTACCTTAACTTAGTGTACTCTTTTGAAATTTCGAATGTACCTTTTTTCACTTATTTTCACCTATATTCGCTTCCCGGTACGCTACCTAGTTCGCGTACCGGCAGCTAACCACGCGATAAAAAACTATTTTTTTTAACGACATATATGAGCCTCCTGAGCCACCCTCAGAAAACTTAGGGAGACAGGATACGTCTAAACTACCCCAATCTACCCATTCTGAACATTATTTACCCTCCATCTTGTATCTCAATTCTACCGAAACACAAAATGGAGGACTCCCGTAACGCTGCAAGTTCGCGTACCGGGAAACACACTGACAAGCACGCGCTCAAAAAAGGTGGGAAAGTAATTTACAGAAAAACAACTGGAGACACTTTCACCAATTAAACATTAGCTCATACTACATACCAATCCCTACCATTTTCACAAATAATGTTGGAATACCATTTAACCATTTAGCATGTAGAACTCTCTAAAATCCCTGAGGTAAATTACTTCACAAAACATATCGAAAGTGTTGGAAATGACAACCAATTAAAAGATTACTTTCAATTTCTACTATTATATCATGACATTTCATTGGTTATGTACCTGAATATATATATACAAAGAGAGAGAAACACACCCATTTTGACTACTACTTCGTGAAGTGCATAACAACAAAAAATCAACTGATAACTTCAACTTATATTTAAAAGGTAAGATATTATTTATAAAACTGAAGTATGTTCTGTACTGAAAGCTAATTAGAAAAACATTTTCTGACAGTTATATTCTATCACTCTGTAATACTTATAGAAAAAATAGACTTCTCTGTTTTAGTTATGGCAGGGCCAGTCCTAGGATTTGCGAGGCGCTGGGCTAAAAAGGAACGTGTGTGACGCCCCCTCCAATTTACATAAGTGGCCCCTTGCAAGGAGAACATTCACAGACACTGAGGGGGCCCCATTGTCCAGCATTTTGACGCCCCCACAGTTTTAACTTTTACTCCACACGCATTCCTCACACCTTCATAGGTGTGAGAATTGATTGTGGTCTAAAAGTTAAAACTGTGGGTGCGCAAAAATGCTGGACAATGGGGCCCCCTCAGTGTCTGTGAATGTTCTCCTTGCAATTGAGGGAGCGTCTCCTTCTCCCTCCCCTATACCTCCTGACACCATCCATGGGAGGCCCAAGGAGGGGGCCCCCTCCAATGGACCTTAAATGCAGGCGACACCTTTCTTTATGATATATCTCCAGGAAAACAAAAGGACACATCACCAGTGCGTGGCCCCATGCTGGTGGGCTGAGTGCGAGACCATGAGCGGCAGCCCACGCTGCCCATGCCTAGCGCCAGCCCTGAGTTAAGGATAGAGTTAGACTTCTATAGTATAATTCAGAATTGACTAAGAGTTTATTTGATAATTTTCTTCATATTTCTACTTCCAATTTGATACCATACACTGCCCAAAGAAAAAAACACTTTTTAATTAACCAAACTGCCTATCTGTACTGAAACCCAACAGTGCCCTATCTGTACTGATATATTTTTAAAAAATTCATTTTTCAGAATTGAAAATGGAAGAACAACAAAACAACATGAAAACTGAAACAGAAAAAAAAATGGAGACAGAAGTTGACATGGATTTCTACGACGACACAATAAACAGTGAACTTGTGCAATGTGTAGATGCAGTAGATTTTCTCCTGAAAAATGAAGAAAAAAATGATCACGATTTTTTAGATTTTCTTTTAAATTTTGAAAAACAAAATGAAAAATAAATTTTAATTTCTTAATTCAAAAATTGTTTGACACATTATTTATTTTTATATGTATATTGAAAACTAGTAGCAACTGCATTATAACGTGAAGTCAGACTTAAAATATACTGTGCAACTTTTTGGTGTTACATACTAGCTTTGTTCATAGTTACTTCCTTTCTCCCACTATATAATCCCCAATGTGTATTTAACATCTCTTTATCATCTCCTGCCACCATGTTGTTTCGGCTTTCCAGACAGACTATGGTATGAATTCCATATACCACAATAACTTCTATAACAACAGGAAAGATATTTACAAAGGAGATGGCGTTTATTAAATTATAGACTCTGCATTGGTACCTACATGTAGCTACGTAAATAAAAAAAACCAAAAAAAAAACAAAACGAACAATCAATAAACATTCAATAAGTTAAAAGTCAATCATTCTTGTTTCCTTATAGTACGCTCCCCAGACCGCTTTCCGGTACGCGAACCGGGCGCACCCCACGAAAAAAACAATTATTTTTTTTTTTTTTGGGGACCCGCGGGGCACTTTAATATCCCCCTCATCAATCCTAGGGGGTCAGAAGGGGTCTACCTTGCCCCCTTTCCTTTATTTCCCCCTTTGTTTTGGCCTCCTCTTGTCTCTCGATCCTACCGAGAGACAAAATGGCGTCCGCTACGGACTGTTTAGAATGTTGACAGACACCGGAGAGCCAATCAGCTTCGCTTCGCAAAGCTCCGTTACGCGAAAAGTACGCGAACTGGTGCGCTATCCAGGACGCTGTCACAGATATATACATTTTTTAAAACGTTAATTTCTCAAAATCCACTGGAGCACATATATTGAGACCCAGCAAAGGCACATCGGGCTAACAGTCCCTACAATTTTACCAAGTTTCGTGCAAATCCATTCAGCCGTTCGAGCTAAAAGTGAGGCCAAACGCCCTATGGAAATTAACATGGGAAAAACGTGTTTTGGGACCTCCCTTTTTTCTCGGCCCCCCCTTGACGAAACCCCCCCAAATTTTCAAGGGCTGCTCAGAAACAAAATGTGCCATTTTCCTGAAAATTTCAGCCGATTCCGTCCACAAACGCCAAAGTTATTAGACATAGAATTTTCAAAAGTCCCATAGGAAAAAAATCCTAACTATATAAACCTACTGGTTATCGCCAGTAGGTAATATATATATATATATATATATATATATATATATATATATATATATATATATATATATATATATATATATATATATATATATATATATATATATATATATATATATATATATACATATATATATATATATATACATATACATATATATATATATACATATATATAAATATATACATATATATATATACATATATATAAATATATATATATATATATATATATATATATATATATATATATATATATATATATATATATATATATATATATATATATATATATATATATATATATATATGCAACAAAAATTATAATAACTCTCACACCCAGCATAAAAACTCTCTCGATGTGGAGAGTTTGTGTTGTGCTTTTTAATTACATGCTTTCAAATTCGGAGCTTGTTTTCGAAAAACAAAAACTATAGAAAAGTTTGGTGAACTGCTGTCAAAACCGAAGGTGGCTATCCAGCAAATCTTTTGTACCTTGACAGGAACGGCTGTGGTGGCATCTCGTGCAAGGGGTACAGATCACCTGTGGTGGTCTCTAACTGTGGCGAATTCTAATCCTTCAAGATTGTGGAGTTTCTTCCGCCATCCTGATGGACTGTACTCCTTCCTCCAAACATTAGATCAGGCGTTTAGTCTTTACAATTGCGTTGTATGCGGATATTTTACATTATTAAAGAGAGCATATTGTACATGAATCTGTTGACTGCCTTCTTTCTCTTCACTACTTCCCAAACAATTAGCCTGCCAGAACCGCATTCCATAGTCCTGACTTGTCTTCTTGAAGGATGGTCTGTTGCAGGCCACATTCTTCTCTGCTGTTTTCATTTTTGTTATGGTACGCTGATAGATGCATTGTTTTTTTCCCTGGGTGGGTCAAAACCACGTCAGATGCAACACTCTTCTATAATCAGACATCCACCATTTCAAGCCTTCAATCGTTTGCATGCTTTTGTGTCTATTTCATCGTCATTAGTATATTCTGCAGCCATGTTCATACATTCCAGTGAGTGCACTCCACCTCTGAAATTAACTATCCTATGTTTGAGGAATGCGTATTACACTACATGAGTAAGATTCCTGTGTGACTTTAGTACTTAATGAGGGGTTCTTTCTTGATTAGACAGCAGAAGACATACACCAACGTCTTTCCAACCCATCTAGTTGCCCCATTGCCAAATAGCTCTAATCTGAGCAAGGTATTAGGTTTTTATTCGCCCAAAACAGTGCTTGAAATGGAAATGTACAAGTACAGTACTTATTTTTTTTAAATGCCTGCTCTCTATTGCATCTTGTGTAAGGCGATGGACCAACTTTCAAGTTATTACCCTGTGGTATGAGAGTTGGGCATGCACACATCATCCTATACATGATCCCGCTGCCTGTTCGAACAGGCCACTCTGCAGACATCTACAAGGATTACCTATGCTGCCTGAAGGTCATTTGAAGGTTGAGATGCATAGTTAGTTTAATTGCCAAAATAACTATATTTTTAAGTTGACGTCTTGTCCACTTTTTGTGGTATGGTGAAACCAAACCTGACATTCAAGCAAAAAGAATTATTCATGCTTGGAGGTGGTTCACATCATATTAGTACTCCTGCGTGAGCCATTTGACTTATTTGGAAAAAAGGGCATGTTGTCAGCCGATCCACCATTGGGGATGCAAGTGGTCGAACTTATAATTGATATAATGTTGTGATGACGCACACAAAATACTACAATTCAAACACAAGTTGCATATGTCTCATTATTGCGATTTATTTCAAGGCAGGTTAGGGATGTTGGGGCATATTATCAAGGGGGTTTATCTCCACTTTTTAGGCTTTAAAAGCCAAGAAAGCGGAGATAATTTTATCTTCCTATTACCAAGCTGTCGCTAACACCAGTTAGCGACAGATAGTAGGAGATAGCGACCATCTTGGGCCCCGCTTTGCATGTCAGTGATATTTATCACTAATGACATGCAAAGTGGGCGTGCCAAGATGTTAGCGACTGGAAACAGTCGCTAACATCGCTATCTCCTAATGTTATCCAATGGTAGGTGGATAACATGGCTAAGAGCATTTGCTCCATAATGCATGAATATCGCTGACTTTACAGCGATATTCCTGCATTTCGGACGATTTTTTTCACTTAGGAGATAAACCTTGATAATATCAAGGCTCCTAAGCGATAAAAAACGGCGATGCTCGGCGATATAATTTCGGCCGCTAACCAAGCTGAGTGATAATTTTCGCTCATGCTTGGTAATATGCCCCGTTATATACAAATAGCTGTCCAGAGTATATTTTTCTGGCTGTGTGCTTCTTCTGGCCCTTAAATTCTCAATCAGATGGACACTTTGCAGGTTTATTCAAATAATAGTCATGGTATTATCTGACAGCACAATGTAGTTTCCATTGTCTTGTATCATCTGAAATCAATCACCGGTTGCATATCTGATATTTCGCGACCATCATGATTGCGCAAGGTTATTAGCCGGGTATCGCTGTTACCCCACAGCAAAGAAGTCCTTCTAGAGGCTCGGATACCTTTGCCTTCATGGGAAGATCTTTGCAGCACTTTAATAACAAAAATATTATTTATGTTCTTCACTCTGACTCACTCTGTGATGGATGAAGTAAATCCTGCTTTGCGTCAATGGGGCTCCATCATGAGCACCCCTGATTTGCTACAGCGGCACAATGTGGTAGGATTCAGGCATTGCTTCCTGGTCGCGGGGCTGGCTTTAGGGCTGTGCGACAGGTGCGGGCGCACCGGGTTCTGATATGGAGGCACTGACCTCAGAGGGGCGCACGGTTTAAAAGCACCTTCTGCATAGCTCCTTGTGCGTCCAGCTTTCAGGCAGCAATAACAATATCAAGATAACTCTTGTGATTAATGTTCCTGCTAGAGAGAGGGATCAGAGTTGTGTCTAGTGGCAGTGTTGACTCCCGATAAAGTAGCACAGAAGGCTAATATGCATGCAACAAAGAACATATCTGTATTTTATGTGGATAGCTAAGCGGGTTAGTAAATCCAGCCTTTACCAGCGCTTTATAACAAATGAAACGTATGTGAGAGAGGGGCTATGGCGAGATGAGGGGCACTTTTGCCTGGTGGTTGTGAGGGAATCTGAGGAGGAGGTCATGGGGAGATGGCACCAAAAAAGATTGTCGCACTGGGCGCCACCAGCGCTAAAACTGGCCCTGCCTGGTATTATTCAGATCACTGTTCTAGCTGCCTCAGTAGACAAGGACCACCACCACAGCTAGGACTTTTGGGTGTACACAAATGGAGACACCTCTTGATTTCATCTTCATTCCAAGTATCAGGATCATCAGAGAAGGAAATTAAATGTTGCTATCTATGTTATATGCATTCACATGTGCCTTTTGTTCTCCCCTGCTTCTATAGCAGGATAGTTTAATATTAGCATTTCATGTCTGGTGACTTGCAAGTGACTGCATGGTCCATTATACTCTCCCCCTTTTACAAATGAGAGCGAGGGTTGTGGCTTTCCTTATAATAACAAATCAGTGACAACACTTTTTAGAAAACAACTTCATCCTCTATTTAGTAAGCATAATGATTTTATGGGTTTTGTACTTATATAAAAATAATGTGAAACACAGAATTAGTCAAGCTCTTTGTGTTCCTCGGGCTACAAAGATTAACTGATCTGTGGGTACCAGAGAGCTGATAAGAGAGGCAGATGCAGCCATCTTTTCCGTTTTTTCGCATTATTCGCATTATTTTGGATCTGCTGCATTTGCAACAAAATCCATAATCTGCTGCATAAATTGCAGATTTTCACAAAAATTACATTTAGCTTCTAGCTCAGACAGTTCAAAAGTTAGTAAAAACGCTGCAACATATGTCGCCGTGCAGTGGAAGGCCCTTTGCAAAGGTTGACTGGTAAACTTTCTGTTGTTTATTGTTAAGTTTGGGTGGGAAACTGGTACAAATGAGGCGCAACCTATGCCCAGACACTTGTAATAAGTGTAAAAATAATAAAGTAATATTCTTCGGAAATATAAGGCGTACCTCCGCATAATTTGCCTATTCTTGCTGCATAATTTAGACAAGCCTGCCACATAAATAGTCCCTCTCCTACCGCATACTTTTAATGGTCTCGTCTATACTCTCTATTGAGTATTGTGTAATATTGTTTTGTGCACTTTCCATTTGATCTGATCTCTTTATAATGTTAATATATTGTACATATATCAGTCGTTATTAAACGTGTTGTGTACATACAAACTCTTAATGCACATTTATACTTTATATATGTGTGGATCACTGTGTTATATTGTACATACATTCACCAAACACCTTCTTTTGATTAAAGTATTAGTTTATTCACCCACATTTACCTATAGAGTCAAGGACCCTTAAGTGGCACCTACTTTATGTTGATGGGTGACCACCTTGAGTGCCATTCGCTGGATATCTTGAGCTTTTACTCTTTAGAGAGTTCAACGGCTGCTATAATAACTCACTCTGAGGGATCCTACCTGACAGCAGACTTGCAGTAATAATTCATTCTACTCATATGCAATATTACCCTCACTAATACATAATATTGTGCAGAAGTAAATTCCACTCAAGTAGAGGGAAGTGGCTATTCCAGAGTATTGTTTTCCTAGAACGTTTAGGAACACCCAGAACTGGAAAGATTGTGGGTATTTTCAAACTCCTCTCAAGCTCCTCCATGCTTCGGAAATGGTTAATTTACTCTTACAAACAGCGAGAGTAAATCGATTTCCTGTTATGGAACCGTGGAAAAGCACTCTCTAAATGTGTCAGGGTGAAGGAAAAGGGATTCTTCATCTGGAATATTAAGGGATTCTTCATCTGGAATATTAGTTCCTCTGTAGAGAAAAAACAGGTGCCACAGCATAACAGTACTGGTATTTTATATTCCATAAATACCCGCCATATACAATCATGCATTATGGAAATGTCTCCACAAAAGGGAAAACACACATTGGCAAAGCCAATCGGCCTGGTTTGTATTTGAGTACTAAAATATTAAACATTGCCTGCCCCAGTAGAAAATAAACAACAAATGATTACTTCCAGTATACACTTTGTTAGAAATGGGGGTCTCTAGTTGGCAATGGCTTGCACCCTGTCCATGTTGGGACCCTTATTCAAGGCAGGGTAAGAGGATTACACAGTTAAGATAACCCCTGCTCACCCCCTTGGTAGCTTGGCACGAGCAGTCAGGCTTATCTCAAAGGCAATGTGTAAAGCATTTATACAAACCACTCACAGTAGCACAGTGAAAACACTACAAATGAACATCTCACCAGTTTAGAAAAATAACCAACATTTATCTGAGTAAAACAGGACAACAACAACAAAAATCCAACATACGCAAGCAAAGATATCACTTTTAGAAGGCTTAAAACAGTTCAGTCCATAGGAAACTTTGGATGCGTCACTTTATGACAAAGTACCTGGGATGCATCAAAATCAAAGACATAAACAGGCGCAGGGGATATGATCTGCCGGAAAACAAATCGATGCGTAGATTCCTTACTCGCAGGGGAGGTGATGCGCCAATTCCTTACTGCCTGGGGAGGTGATGCAATGATTCCTTACTGCCGTGCAGGGGAGGTGATGCTTCGATTCGTTACTGAGAGGGGAGGAGATGCGTTGATTCCTTACTGAGAGGGGAGGTGATGCATCTGTTTCTGGACACACGGCCTCTGTTCCTTACTGCTGGGCTACATTGATGAAGAACTTGGCGCACAGGTACGATGTGTCGAAAATCCAGACACGTTGGGGTCGCAGTGGCGGCGGCAAAATAGGCGCTGCATCGATTTTCCAGCTGCAATCAGGTGATGCATCAATTCCTTCCCCCGCACAGCAGGGCCTGTATCAGTCAGAGCTGATGCCTCGGACGTCGGAAACATGGTGCGCAGGACTTGGACTGTGGTGATCTCTTCAACTGCACGGCAGGCGCTGCATCGATTCTTCAGCCGCGTTGCAAGGCTGTGGTGGGTAAAACAAGCGCTGAAGTTCGATGCGTGGATTTTCAGGCTTCTTTGCAGCAAAACCACCTCTAAGGGCCCAGAACTGAAATTGCCACCACGTGGCAGGTCGAAATCCAAGCAGAGGAGTTCAGGGGCTGTAGTTGAAGTCTTTATGGCCGTGAGACTTCTGAACAAGAGGCAAGCACACACATGCCCTTGGAGAAACCTGGCAAGCAGGATACAGAAAGCAAAGTCCAGAACTTTCACTGTCCAAGACAGAAACAGCAAGCAGCAGGCCAGCACAACACAGCAATAAGCAGAGTGGCAGTTCCCTCCTATAGATTCTACAGCTCTTCTTCTTGGCAGGATCTCCTCTTAGTCCCGAAGTTATGGTGTCACAGTTTCTTTACTTATACCAGTGTCTGCTTTTGAAGCAGGCAAGGCTCAGGAAGACCCACCAGCCTGGTGATGGACCTTCAGGACATGCAGGGCACACCTCAGCTACCTTTGTGTGACTGTCTAGAGTGAATGCACAAACAGCCCAACTGTCAGTCTAAACCAGATGTGGATTCCACAGGCAAGCAGAGGCACAGAATAGTAAAGGAAGAAAATGGCTACTTTTTAAAAGTGGCATTTTCAAACAAGCAGTTTAAAAACCATCTTCACAAAAATATGTATTTTTAAATTGTGAGTTCAGGGTCCCCAAACTCCAAATCTTTATCTCTTCCCAAATGGAAGTTACACTTGTCAGAGGTTACAAGGCATCTTCAGAGATTACCTATGGAAGAGATAGTCCTTGCAATAGTGAAAAACGAATTTTGCAGAATTTCACTGTCAGGACATCTAAAACACACCAGTATGGTTGTATGACGGAACAATGCTGGGAAATACTCTGCATGCCTATCAACACATTTTTTACCCCGCATTATTTGGATCAAATATGCTTTTACAATGTATGCCTTTATCGCTCATTGTATATATATATATATATATATATATATATATATATATATATATATATATATATATATATATATATATATATATTATTATATATATATATTACCTACTGGCGATAGTATATATAGTTAGGATTATTTCTCTATGGAACTTTTGAAAATTCTATGTCTAATAACTTTGGCGTTTGTGGACGGAATGGCACATTTTGTTTCTGAGCAGCCCCTGAAAATTTCGGGGGGTTTCGTCAAGGGGGGGCCGAGAAAAAAGGGGGGTCCCAAAACGCGTTTTTCCCATTCATTTTTCCATAGGGCGTTTGGCCTCACTTTTAGCTCGAACGGCTGAATGGATTTACACGAAACTTGGCAAAATTGTAGGGACTGTTAGCCCGATGTGCCTTTGCTGGGTCTCAATATATGTGCTCCAGTGGATTTTGAGAAATTAACGTTTTAAATAACATATATATCTATGACAGCGTCCCGGATAGCGCTCCAGATCGCGTACTTTTCGCGTAACGGAGCTTTGCGAAGCGAAGCTGATTGGCTCTCCGGTGTCTGTCAACATTCTAAACAGTCCGGTGCGGCCGCCATCTTGTCTCTCGGTAGGATCGAGAGACAAGAGGAGGAGAAAAACGAAGGGGGAATTTGATGAAAGGGGGCAAGGTAGACTCCTCTTGAACCCCTAGGAATGATGTTGGGGTTATTAAAGGGTCCCGTGGGGCAAATAAAAAAAATTTGATTTTTCGCGGTAGAAGCGCTTCTCGGTTCGCGAACTGGGTCGCAAACTGGTAGCGAAACGGGAATTCGCCATTTTGTGTTTCGATTTAATTAAATTACAAGATGGAGGAAAAGCAGTGTGAGTATTGGGTATAAGGGGGTACGGGAGACGTATCCTGACCCCCTATGTTTTCTGAGGGTGGTTGAGGAGGCTCATATATGTTGATACTTGTCTTCCAGCGGCTGCGCGTGAGCGTTTTTTTTTTTGTTGCCGCGTGACGTCTGTTGACGTTCGATTCGAAGGAAATCAGGAAGTGTTGACCCCCATTTGACACTGCGAGTAAATATATTGATAAAAATAATTGTTATAAATTAATCCGTATTGATAAACATTGTGTGCGCCATCTTGCTTTTTTTCTAATGCCACACTTTTGTCGTGCATGGCAGCCATTTTAGATGCTTTGATCAGACCCACTCTCTGCACGCCGCCGATCCTCAGCATGGCTCCCCACCCTTGCAAGCATCTCCTCCACTCACTGGTCACACCTGCTCTCTGTCTTATACATGGGCCATAAAATTTGCGCTGCTCTTCCATGAGAATCACACCCTGTGCCCGTCCGACACCTCCCTTTCACCCTATTCACTACCGCACCCTCTGACACTCCTCTTCCTCTGTGTCCGATTGTCCAGGCCGGTCCCAGGTTATCACTTAGCCCTGCGGATGTAGTTTATGGCCTCAACTGTAAAGAATCACCCCTCTTCAAAGGAGTTACAGTAGATCAAGGCCTCCACCCGATGAGATCCGTCACACTACACGCGTTCCTACAATCTGATAACCATCCTGTATTGTGATTGGGGAGGGGATTCTCACTGTGAGGGTGTGTGGGACCGAGCCTGAAAAGGAAGATTCCAGGGATGCCTTTTTGTACATCAAAGTCTTCACAATTATGTGTCACATTAAAAATAAATAGCACTCCAACAAAGTAGTAGGATTATAACACTTTAATAACTTATAAATATATACATCGCAACAAAAACAGTAAACACCTTAAAACATTTTTTATTAAAACAGATGGAACAATGGTCAGTATACGCAAAGATTTAGCTAATCTGCTAAAGGGGGGTGTCGTTATTTCTTTATAATAATCAATAATGAAAAATCGACATCAATAGGGTTGTCCATATTCCCGATGCAGCACTATAGTGCAACATACACAGCACCTGGGGTGTCAAGAGTGAACAGGTCCTAGCTGCTTTACCAATGACTGACAAATGCTATATTAAACACTTATTATGTATAATACTTGCGTTCACAATAGTTTTACTTTTCAAAACAGAACAAAAGATGTCCCCTGTAAGTAAACCCATATTAGCTGTTTCAGTTATTGAACATCCTAATGTTTTATGACATGGGGAACAGTAGTGATATCCTGGGCGGGTGATGGAACTGGGTTTGTTAATGGAAAAACATCTACAGAGAAAACTATTGGTAAATTATACTTCTCCGGAAATTTAAAACTCACAAATGTTTCATTTGTGTAATCGTTTCAAAAACATGTACATTAAAAAACTAAATACGCTCCACTGTTTTAGAAAATCTTTACAGTTTGCTACATCACCCTTTAAAGTTACAACTACGAAAACCTACTTACTTTAGCTGTTGAATTCGGCTTCAAATGTAAAGCATAAGTTCAAGCTAGCATATCATATTTTTAAAAGGTTAAACATAATTGATATGCAAATTTAAATACTACCCTTTCTTAATGGTGACACCTTATCTGTCCTATATCCCACAATTTCAATGAGCAAAGCAAAAGAAATTCTGAGGCCCTGAAGAAATAAGGCTTACTGTGGGGTTCAACTCAATCTGGTGTTTGGGCGCTTTCATGTTTTGGGGTGATATTCTGTGACAGGGTGCAGGCACCAGAAGAATTTTTGCCTAGTTCATCACATTGGAGAATGAGGGTCTGGGTAAATATCTAATCTGGTGAAGAACCATCCCTTTTTTAAACCCCATGGTGACCAACTCTAGTTTTTTCTCTATTTCGTTTCCTTGCCATAACAAAATAAAAGTATTGGGTTATTTATGGAAGGAAAGACTTTTTGTTTCTTCCAATTTTTTAAAAAAAACAAAAGGTTTAAGGAAAGGCAATCCTTAATGTGCATGTTTTCCACAGAAATTTGCCTTTGAAAACTAGAGGCAATAAATAAGGCCGAAATCTGTATTTTGTTTTTGGATACACATGTTATTTGTGTCTGTGTATTCATTTTTATGCATGTTTTATATGGAATGGTTAAAATAACTTATGATGCAACTTAAGATGGAAAGATCACAAACATTCCAATGAGTGCTATGTCCCATGTTTTACATAAAGTAGTGTTTACCTAGAGTGGTGCTGTGCAGGACACTCTGAGTGGAAATTAACCAGAACTATAACCATCTACTTCCAATAATATAACTTTAATGCCCAAATTACGCAATTACTCAATTTTCGATGATTAATCAAATGGCCTTTTTTCTGCTTCACTAGACATCCTTCATAGCCAATGACTGCATATTTTCCATTATTGAAAAAACTAAAGTGACAACTTCCTCATCCTTAATTTGTCTTTCTTTGTTCCTTAAGATGTCATCTGTGTCAACCTCTTCCGAGAATGCAGATGCGTTAGGGATTTCCTTGTGTTTCTTAATAGCATTGGTGTCTGCACACTTCTTTGTCAATTCTGTGAACATGACAGCTGCTTCATAGACAGACGATATCTTTGTTAAGTTATTAGTGTTAAGTGTGTCTGAAACTACAGTGACCTTCTCTGTTTTACTTTCCTCCGACACTACAGAGTTTTGTGTGTTGTTCTTCTGTGCGACAATTATTCCAGATGTTATTCTAGCGTTGTTCTAGCATTTCACTTGCCATTCAGCGGTTTTCCGACCGCTTTTGCTGCACTGTGTCTCGTCAGTAACGGTCTGTTGTGCGAATAGTCCCAAGGCAGCAGAACGCGTTGAGATCTGGACGGCACCCAGGTCATGTCCAGTAAGTTGCCGCACTGGTTTTGGTATCCTACAATGCTGCTCCAAAAAACGGCGTGGGGCGCCCCCGGGGGGGGGGGGAAAGGGGGGGGGGAAAGTGGCATGAATGGGCCTCCCCAGGTGGAGGCTCGTCTGCTGTAGTGGGGCGCCCCTTTACCGTTTCAGTTGCCATTCCGCCCGCTTTTGCTACACTGTGCCTCTTCCGCCATTCAGCTGTTTAACGCCCGCTCTTACAGCTACAGTGTCTCGCTCACCATGTAGTTGAGTTGCTTCCACTCTTGCGGTGCAGCGATAGGCGGCTGCCACAGGACTCTTAAAATGGCGGCCGGCTCTTCGGATTTGGGCGTGGTCCACTAAAATGGCCCTGGGACACCTTGGAACTCGGACGCTTGGCTGCTAGGGCTTGTGCCCCATTCTCGAAAGCGTCCGCTCAGCCTTGAAGATTCTACAAAAGTCTTGGGGGCCCCCGACTCCCGCAGGCTTCCGGTGGGGAGCGGCTGCCATGATTACTTGCGGAATGGCCACGACGGAGCTACGAGATGGAGGTGCTCTCATGCTGACGCCAGCTTCAGTCTGAAACATCCAGAAACACTGTAGACTATCAATTCGATGAGTTCCGGTGGAGCCCCAACGTGACCCGGTAGGGAAGAACTTGCCCTCCCCTTTTTTGAGTGATGGTTCTTGTTGCCTGTCCCCTCTGTTGTCATCTAACAGAAGCTTTTTTGATTGCTGAGTGAGAAAAAAAGGTGGGTCTTTCATCGTTTGGGAAAAAAAAATGTTTTAATCCAATGAAAAGTGTTATTTTTAGGTCATATGATCAAGCCTTCCATCATTAGGAAACCAAAAGTAAAGTGAACCAATGAAAAGTTTTATAAACAAGTCACATGACCTGCTATGCGTCTTTGGGTTATAAAAAGCATACAAAACTCGTTGGCCCATGAGGCGGCGTCAGTAGCGGACGATGTGCGAATAGGCCGAAGGCAGCACAACGCGCCGAGATCCGGATGGCACCGAGGTGGTGTCCAGCAAGTTGCCACACTGGTGTGGCGATCCTACAATGCTGCGCCGAAAGACGGCGTGTCTCCCACTCAAAATACTTAAAATGGCGAAAGACGGCGTGTCTCCCACTCAAAACATATAAAATGGCGAAAGACGGCGTGTCTTCCACTCAAAACACATAAAATGGCGAAAGACGGCGTATCTCCCACTCAAAACATATTAAATGGCGAAAGACGGCGTGTCTTCCACTCAAAACACATAAAATGGCGAAAGACGGCGTTTCTCCCACTCAAAACACATAAAATGAAGTCTAGACTAAAAGGCAATGATCATATTTTCTACTCTTGCTATAGTTGTTCATGCACTGAGGGTGCTGTAGAAAAAAATAGAAAAATGTACCCGATTCAGCACTATAGTGCAACATACACAGCACCTGGGGTGTCAAGAGTGAACAGGTCCTTGCTGTTTAACCAATGACTGACAAATGCTATATTAAACACTTACTATGTATAATACTTGCGTTCACAATAGTTTTACTTTACAAAACAGAACAAAAGATTGTTTATTAGCATAGTGATTGGAGCAGTTATATACATATTCGGGCATAGCAATAATCAGAATGTCACATTCACATGTCTGCTCAGTGTTTACAGGTACTTAGTATCATTGATTTTTCATTTTCGTCCGGACCATGGTGACCAACTATAGTTTATTCTCTATTTCGTTACCTTGCCATAATAAAAAAAAAGTCTTGGGTTATTTATGGAAGGGAAGATTTTTTGTTTCTTCCAATGTTTTTTAAAAACAAAGGTTTAAGGGAATGCAACCCTTAATGTGCATGTTTTCCACAGAAATTTGCCTTTGAAAACTAGAGGCAATAGATAAGGCCGAAATCTGCATACACAGCACCTGGGGTGTCAAGAGTGAACAGGTCCTAGCTGCTTAACCAATGACTGACAAATGTTATATTAAACACTTATTATGTATAATACTTGCGTTCACAATAGTTTTACTTTACAAAACAGAACAAAAGATTGTTTATTAGCATAGTGATTGGAGCAGTTATATACATATTCGGGCATAGCAATAATCAGAATGTCACATTCACATGTCTGCTCAGTGTTTACAGGTACTTAGTATCATTGATTTTTCATTTTCGTCCGGACCATGGTGACCAACTATAGTTTATTCTCTATTTCGTTACCTTGCCATAACAAAAAAAAAGTCTTGGGTTATGTCCCAGGTTTTACATAAAGTAGTGTTTACCTAGAGTGGTGCTGTGTAGGACACTCTGAATGGAAATTAACCAGAACTATAACCATCTACTTCCAATAATATAACTTTTATGCCCAAATTACGCAAAGATTTAGCTAATCTACTAAAGGGGGGAGTCGCCATTTCTTTTCAAAATTTATTCACCCATCCGTAGCCTCTCTAATCTCCATTACAATGTGTTTGTTGCTATCGCTAGCTGATAAAAAAACTAAAGTGACAACTTCCTCATCCTTAATTTGTCTTTCTTTGTTCCTTAAGATGTCATCTGTGTCAACCTCTTCCAAGAATCATCAGCGTGCATAAATACGAAAATGTTTTTACTTACCACGTACTTGACATTTTAGAGCTTTTCATATTTGCTATTAAAAAACCAATTAAATTCACTGAAAAAACCATAGGTTATAGACCATATATAGTTAGGAATTAGCATTTACAAAACCTTATTTTACTCACACAAAACCATTGAAATTTCATATATAGTTAGATGCACTAACTATATATCGCGCACCCGCAATCTACTGCTGATCATGTCACATATTACATCATTCATGACATGGTCAGTGACATCACTGATGACATCACTGATGACATCACTGATGACATCTCAAATGACATCACTGATGACATCACTGATGCCATCTCGAATGACATCACTGATGACATCACTGAAGACATCACTGATGACATCTCAAATGACATCACTGATGACATCACTGATGACATCTCATTTGACATTACTGATCACATCACTGATGACATCATTCATGTGATAATACGATCAACCTCTTCAGACTCTAAAATAATCTTAGATACATTCTGAGTAAACAGACACTCACAGACTGTCACTCATCCATGGAGTTACTCACACACCTAGTCAGTCATGCAAAGAATCAATCACACCTCTATTTCCTCAACTATACAGTTATACACACCTTACTTATTCAAACATATACTAACACATATTTAATCTCTTATACAATCCCTGATACAAGTTCACAATGATCCATACAGCCACTCACACATTCACTGGCTCATATGCACAGTAATTTATATATGTCAACTCTCACATGTACTGTGTTTTACATATGTACTTACTTTGACATGTAGCACTGAGATATCCATTCACTCACTAATACACTAATGCACACAGTCAACCGCCCATACAGCTGTTTCCACATGCACTTTTGAACCCATACATCTAGTGAATCAACTGCTCACACATCTATGCACATAGTCACACACCTCACAGCCACCCACACACACACTCACTCTCCCATACAAATACTTGGGCAACCAATCAATAACCCATATACTTAATCATAAAGCTACTGATCAACACATGCAGCAGTTTACAGAACAACAGATATAATGATGCACAAATTAAGACAGTTTAGTCACTAACCCATGCACTCAGTGAGACACATTTAATCACTCACTTATACAGTCAGTCATGCACCTACTAAATCCTTCATCCAGACACTTATACATCCACTCATTCTTCAATATGTAAGACATATTTTGACTTTTCAGAAACATACAGTCACTGGATGTTGTCATCAGTGATGTCATTTGAGATGTCATCAGTGATGTCATCAGCGATGTCATCAGTGATGTCACTGACCATGTCATGAATGATGTAATATGTGACATGATCAGCAGTAGATTGCGGGTGCGCGATATATAGTTAGTGCATCTAACTATATATGAAATTTCAATGGTTTTGTGGGAGTAAAATAAGGTTTTGTAAATGCTAATTCCTAACTATATATGGTCTATAACCTATGGTTTTTTCAGTGAATATATATATATATATATATATATATATATATATATATATATATCCAACGTAGTTTTGGCAAGAAAGCAAGCCACAGTTCACGGCGGGCAACACGGCAGGGAATGCCACTCCCACAAATACCAACGTAATCCAGTTTATGGAAAAATAAATGAATCCATGGAGCCATGGCCACAATTCATAAACGGTCTTTTATTTTCGGCTTCGGGCAGACCCGACGCGTTTCGCAGTTACCTCACTGCTTTGTCAAGGGTGGTTCAATAAAGTGCAATACACACATTTAAAGGTGCAGGGTTCCCACTTTATAAACATAGTAAAAATACTTCAGTTTTTTAGTTTCAAGCAGAATGAACACAAATAATTTTCACATTGCCCTTATATGCATTCTAGCCATTCATAATCAATAATAATCATTTCTTGGATAAAGCCCCAGTGGGCTAATAAGTTCTAATGATAACAAATCAAAAAACATTCCTTGTAGCACCTTGATTTACATTTCAAAATTATAACACTTGGGCTTTCAATATTGAGTCTCTTTGTGATGTAGCTCTAGTGAGCAAATATTCCCAGCCTCTGGGCCAAGCATCTTTGGAAGTTACGTCTTTTGTCTGCAAAGAAACAAACGGAAAACTGACTTTAAAAACTAGTGCGAACCCTCAGTGTCCAAAATATAAACTTAAGACTTTAAAATTAAACAAAGATATGCAGTAAGCATATTGTTAATATTGAAAGCCCAAGTGTTATAATTTTGAAATGTAAATCAAGGTGCTACAAGGAATGTTTTTTGATTTGTTATCATTAGAACTTATTAGCCCACTGGGGCTTTATCCAAGAAATGATTATTATTGATTATGAATGGCTAAAATGCATATAAGGGCAATGTGAAAATTATTTGTGTTCATTCTGCTTGAAACTAAAAAACGGAAGTATTTTTACTATGTTTATTAAGTGGGAACCCTGCACCTTTAAATGTGTGTATTGCACTTTATTGAACCACCCTTGACAAAGCAGTGAGGTAACTGCGAAACGCGTCGGGTCTGCCCGAAGCCGAAAATAAAAGACTGTTTATGAATTGTGGCCATGGCTCCAGTGGATTCATATATTTTTCCATAAACTGGATTACGTTGGTATATATATATATATATATATATATATATATATATATATATATATATATATATATATATATATATATATATATATATATATATATATATATATATATTTATAAACAATTTATTTGTGGGGGAGACCCCCAAATTTACCTTAATTGTGTGGTTAAGGCATAAGTTGTAAAAGAATGTGCGTTCTAAAAACATGCATGGTAAAAATGGGTTGTGAAGGTACAACCTGGTAAAAACCTCATTTTAAAAGCTGTTTCCCCACCAGTCCATATCCTACCTTTCACATACACTGCCCCCTGACCATGGGGCTACCTTGGACATACCTTAGGGGTGCCTTTTATGTACAAAAATTAAAGGTTTGGTCCTGCCAAGTGAACGTCCTTGCCAGGTCAACATGGCAGTTTAGAACTGCCTACATAAACACTGCAGTGGCAGGTCTGAGACATGGTTGCAGGACTACTCATGTGAGTGACACAATCAGCGCTGCAGGCCCACTAGTAGCATTTGATTTACAGGCCTTGGGCACACACAGTGCACTTTACTAGGGTCTTACCAGTAAATCAAATTTGCCAATCATGGATAACCAATCATAATCACAATTTACACAGGGAGCACTTGCACTTTACCACAGCCCAGTAGTGATAAAGTGCCCAGAGTTCTAAAACCATCAAAAACTAATTACAGCACAGAGTCAAAACAGGTGTCAGAAGCAAAAAAGACAGGGTAAAAACACGCCAAAGATGCCATGTCTAACACGTGTTCGCCCCATCTGAAAGTGGGGAGAACTACCCAACCTCATGGGAGTTCTCATCACTAAGGCAGAAGAACCTGGACAGACCATCAGCACTGGCGTGCTCTGTTCCAGGGTGGTGTTCCACCACAAAGTCCATTCTCTGTAGGAAAATGGACCTCCTCAACAGTTTTGGGTTCTCACCGCTCATCTGCATGAACCATCGGAGGGGCCTGTGGTCTGTCTGAACCTGGAAGTGAGTCCCAAACAAGTAGGGTCTTAGCTTCTTCAGAGCCTGGACCACACCAAAAGCTTCCATTTCAATTGCACTCCAACTCTGTTCCTGAGGAAGTAGCCTCCTACTGATAAACGTTACGGGTTTATCTAGGCCTTCTTCATTTAGCTGTGAAAGCACGGCTCCCACACTATGCTCTGAGGCATCAGTCTGCACCACAAACACACAAACTCCTAGGAGAAGTCAGAAGCCTTGAGCATGGGCACTGTGCACATAGCCTCCTTAAGGTCATCAAAAGAGGACTGGCATGCCTCAGTCCAGATCTCTTGATGTGGTGCTTCCTGATAGTCAGCTCAGTCAAGGGGGCAACAATGGTGCAACAATGGTGCCATACCCCTTGACGAACCTGCAGTAGTATCCAGTGAGACCAGAGAAGGCTCTCAGCTCTGTCTGGGTCTTGGGGGGCTTCCAAGCCAGAATAGTGTCAATCTTGGGTTGTAGGGACTCCACCTGGCCACTTACTACCTGGTTCCCTCAAGTACAGCACAGACCCCTGTCATATCTGGCCCTTACATGCCTTGATAGTGAGACCTGCCTTCTGCAGGGCCTTCAGCACTTCCCAGAAGTGGAGCAAGTTATCTTCCCAACTGGAGCAGATCACTGCAATGCCATCTAGGTAGGCGGCACTGAAATCCTCCAGCCCAGCCAGGACCTGGTTGACCAACCTCTGAAAGGTGGCAGGGGCGTTCTTCAACCCTAAAGGCATGAACCAGAACTGGTAGTGCCCGTCTGGTGTTGCGAATTCTGACCTCTCCTGTGCTCCCTCTGTCAGGGCACTCTGCCAGTATCCAGATGTTAGATCAAACATACTGAGGAACACGGCAGCTCCTAGCCAATCCATGATCTCATCAGCTTGGAGGATGGGGTGTGTGTCAGTCTTTGTGACATGATTAAGCCCATGGTAGTCCACACAGAACCACAGTTCTGGAGTGTTACCGGGTGCAGCAGCTTTGGGAACCAAGACCACTGGGCTGGACCAAGGTCTGCTGGAGGGCTCAATCACTGGTAGAGCTAACATCTTGGACACCTCCTCCTCCCTGATGTCAACCTGTAAATCTTGTGCTTCATAGGTGGACTTCCCCCAGTGTCAATATCGTGCATGAACCAATGGGTAGCACCTGGGGTGAGTGGGAACAGGGTGGCAAACTGCCCCAGCAACTAGCAGCAGTCACCCTGCTGCTCCAGGGTCAGTGTAGGGGAGATGACCACACCCTCTGCAGACCCATCCTGCTCCTTGGCAGAGAGAAGGTCAGGGAGACGTTCACTCTCCCATTCCACCCCATAATTAGTAGCCAAGAGCATGGTTAACTCAGACCACTCAAAATAGGGTTTGAGGCAGGTCGCAAGCAGGACCCTCTAGGGGATTCCTAGGGGCCCACATGTCCATCAGGTAGGTGACACCACTCATATGCTCATTCCCCTCATAGGGGCCAGGGGTGATGGAGCTCTACTGGCTCCATCACCCACATTTCTTGACCAGGCTGACCCCAGAGTGGTATTCTGGTCGTACCAGCATTTCATGTCCTCCTGGCTTGCTTCCAGGTTCGTCTGAGCGAGTTTCCTGAAGCGGGCTGTCTGGTTTCAGAAGGCCAGCATGTAGCCAAATACACCCTGGGTGGCCTACTGGGAGTTTACTTCCATTCCTCCTTCACCAAGCTGAGAGGTCCCCTCACAGTGTGCCCATACAACAGCTCAAAGGGGCTAAAGCCAACTCCTTTCTCCGGTACCTCCCTGTAGGCAAAGAGAAGGAATGAAAAGAGGACATCCCAATTACGCCTCATGGGTTCTGACAGACACCCAGTCATGCCTTTCAGGGTATGGTTAAATCTCTCAACCAAACCATTACTTTGTGAATGGTAAGGAGTGGATAATTTTTAGTTTACCCCATACTCCTTCCACATGGCCTTCAAGTACAGGGACATGCTGTTGGTACCCCGGTCAGATACCTATCTCTTCCCAATTGGAAGTTTTGGGCCTGGCAAGTGGGTGCACTTGCCAGGTCGACATGGCAGTTTAAAACTGCCCACACAGACACTGCAGTGGCAGGTCTAAGACATGGTCGCAGGACTACTCATGTGAGTGTCACAATCAGTGCTGCAGGTCCACTAGTAGCATTTATTTTACAGGTCCTGGGCACACACAGTGCACTTTACTAGGGTCTTACCAGTAAACCAAATATGCCAATCATGGATAACCAATCATAATCACAATTTACACAGGGAGCATTTGCACGTTAGAATTGATCAGCAGTGGAAAAGTGCCCAGAGTTCTAAAACCAGCAAAAACGAAATGCAGCACACAGTCAAAAACAGGAGGTCAGAAGCAAAAATGACAGGAGAAAAACATCTCAAATATGCCAGGTCTAACACAATGCATCTATGGGATAAACAATTTAAAGAGTGATGATTCAGCTCCTCATGCATTAAAATGCAAGAACTCTTAAGGAGGTGGAATGAGACACCAAACAGCCAATAGCATGCGGCGGGAGAGCAATACTTTCACTGGGGAGAGCTAAAGCTCACTTTAAGTACATTATAAATTATTGGCAACAATAAGTCAACAGAGGGCTGTACTGGCATCCAGGATTAGACCAGAAAAGATGTCACTACAAAGATTTGCAGACATGATCTCTTAAAATTTTGTGAACCCCAGAAAGCTGTAAAACTACATCCCCGCAAGGTGCAGTTTTAAAACTTTCTTTCTTAAACCAGACTCAGTGCCTAATTTAGTACTGAATGTAGCACATTAACATGGCAAGTTGGCCTATTGCTTGCAGGGGGTGCCAAAATGTTGTAGGTAAGGCACTTAAACTAACCAACAAGTTCCCTTGTTATCTGCAGGGGCTGTGGCGATGCGTGCATATTAGTGCTTTATAAAACTGTTAGTATTCAATCATTCAAGGGCAAACATGGTTCTGTGTTCTGTGATCAGACTCTCACATCTGGATGATAGCAATGGCCTGCTCAATTGTCTCCCAGACTTCACACTGGTACCTCTTAGGGGCATCATACAAATAGCAGCATGTCTCATCCAGAGCCTGAAGAAATATGATGACATCCCTTCCATCTTGATGGAACTCCATTGGCTCCCTTTTGCTGGCCCACACCATCTTTAACACCAGCCGCATCATTTGCAAAACCTTCACACCCAACTCCCCTCCTTAACTTGCAGACAAGCTCACCATCTCTCATGGATCCATTCCTAGCACACCCCTATCCAGGATACCATAAGACTGCAGACTAAGACGTGTAAAAAAGAAAAGGAAAAACACAACAGCAAGCCTTTTGCATCTATACACAGTAGATCTAGACCACCATACCTGTCTCCATTAGTACCACCTCAACGCTGCTCCAATTTGGGAAAGAGTTGAAGACTCACCTCTTAAAGAACATTATATCAAAATGGATTATCATATCATTTCATTTCCATGCTCATAATATTACTCCCACAATTCTGCTAGCACTTTTGTGCATCACAGGGAGAGGACTGGAAATAGTTGTGCATAAGTATAAGCATTTGAGCAATAAATGAACCTCCTTTCTATCAGTTCATTCTCTCATGTCGTGCTTTCTTGCAGATAGATGTCCAAGAGAGGTTCCAGACAGCAGATATGCTGTAATTGCAGGGTGGTCAGTGTACCTATGCCAGGCTCATTATTAAAGCTGGAAGTCAGTGATTACTGCAGCAGCTGTACAAACATTGCATAGCTTATCTCGCAGACCAAAAGCCTTCAGAATTAAAAAAGAGGAGGTTAAGCCAAGTCGTCCCAAGGAGGTCTACCAAGGGGCCAAAGCGAAAAATGTGTGTAACGGTATCTAATACGTTTTGGGCAAACATATATTTGCATTTGTTTGCTGGCTTCCTTTGCCATATCACTTTCTTGGCAACAAGAGGAAGCTGATCCAGAGGAAATGGAAATATTATTTATGACAATAGGACTCACCTACTTCAGGTAAGTAGCATTCAAACCAGGAAAAAAATTCCATTCAATATAAACTATGGCCTTGATGCTGAAAGGCTCAAGCTTTTCGATTGTACAAAGACCCAATTCTTTGAAGGCATCCATTACTGTTTGCTGGTCATGCAAGACAAGAGTCTGGTGACACATCTGTTTTTCCTACAAGAATATGTACCCATAATATGGTCTGCCATCCTATAAAAAACAAGTTAGAGCACACACAGTAATGATAGCAATTAACATCGCTGAAGTAATAAAAGGGAGCTATGCTTGGGGCCACGAAAGTGGAAAATGTAATGGCGAAGCAAGAAGTGAAGGAAAGTGAGGAAGTATCTCGGCCCATCTAGACTGAGATAGCTAATATCATTCTTACCAAGCCAGAATTCAAGCCAAACTAGAAGCACCTGAGTGAGCAATATGCATGTGGATAATTTGGGGTTGTGTCTTACTCAGCTAATAATAACTGCCCAGCACAAGGCAGGACCACTTTGTAAAAGTGTGCAGGGGAGGTTAGAAAAGACTAATGGGAAAAAGAGGGGCAGCCCCAGTAAAGGCAAGAGCCATTCACCCAACCCTTGTGCCGTAACAATGTTGGATGCTCCCTCCTGGTGAAGCCCCAGATAACAAGGGTACTGCCCAGAAGAAGAAGATCAGAGCATCTTTGTAATCTCTGTGATCGACCAACAGTCAAAAGACAGAAGACGCCCTCTCAAATTCAAGACGCAGTCTATGGGACAAAAGTCATCGCACTTTGCAATGTTAATGTCATGGACAGAGCACAATACTACCATGCTCCAATCTCGACCTGCTCTCCAGCTGATGAAAACCTGCATCTTTGAATGGAGCTGTCGCTACTATACTCCCTGTTACAGGTGTCTTTGTCACAACCATTCAGTAAGAGACTCAAACTTTAAAGGCAAGATTTTTTTTGACTTTATTGTTGTTGGCGAAGGCACTGGGTGATACTGTAGGGCCTATTTTTTGTGTGTTGTGTCAACACAAAGAAAGATGATGCTATCATTAAAGAGTTCGGCGATCTCTTCAACATGCTTGGGTGCCTCAAATCAAACCTATCAATCTCCATGTCAACACCATCAGACCTGACACCCTCAGCACCGAAGGATTCTATTTCACCTCTAAAGAAAGTGGGAGTCAAACTAACAGGAGTGGAAGTCAGGGGGATAATCGAAAAGGTAAATGGACTCACTCCATGGGTCTCTCCCATGGTGGTAACCACAAAATATAAACAGCCTGATGCAGTTCAAATTTGTATTGACATGAGACTGCCAAACATAGCAATCAAAAGGACTGACATGTTACCAGAAACCTCATCAACATCTTGGCAGCTCTGAACAGGGGAAAGTGGTTTTCCAAATGGTATCTGAATACTAGTTACCACCAGCGGCTGCTCAATAAAGACAGTTGCTGTATTAACACTTTCTCCATCCATGCCTGTCTCTGGAGGTACAGAAAACTGAGCTTCGGAATCTCCTCAGCCACTGACGTTTTTCAAAATGCCATAAGGGAAACTTAAAAAAAATTGCTAGTTGTCAACAACCTGAGTAAAGGCATTCTTATTTATGCCAAATGCTACCTGAACACAACATAAGCCGAGAGAACACCTCTAAAGGCTAAGAGACATCGGGCTGACCCTGCACAAGGCTAATGAAAAGGCTAATGATGGGGGGGCGGAGCTAGCCGGCGTCGATGGCGGACGCGTGAGCCCTCGGCTCCTCGCAAAGCTCCAGAATTATCCTGTTTAACTATCCTTGATACGCTCGAATTGGCGATAGCTTGCTTGGAAACATCTGCTGGCACCCCGGGCAGTGATCGAAGATCTTTTTGGCCGGCTGCAGGGCGTACATTCCTGTACATTCCGGGGCATTGTGCTTGGTGGCGCGCCTGTGGCGGACTGGGCCGAAAGCAGCGGGCTCTCCTGGAAACGAGGCCGGGCGACGTCACTGTGCGTGCGGCCACAACTCAGGCGGCTGCCGTACACCGTGCAAGCCGAGGCGCGATTGGAACGGGCCCTGGATTGCAAAGACCTACACCTCTTACCCTACACAGCCCTGGTGGGACGAGGGACTGGAGAAGCAGCAGAGCAGTAGAGCACATAAACTGAGGTACCGCGCCACGTGGTGGGGCGACATCGAACCCGGCGCTGCAACCGGGCTCAATTGCACGGATCGCATGGGGCTCTGCCACCTCCCCGTGCTGAGGGACTGATTATCTGGGGCAGCAGAGTAGGACCTGACCCTATCTGGCGCTGGGCCGTTCTGGAACCTGCGGGCAGAGAGGTACTGCCCTCCATTGCCGCCGCCATTTTCTACGCATCGGATACCTGACCGTTGGTGACGAGGTATCGAGGACTGGAGTGGAGCTTCTTTGCTCGGTGCTGCTGCGCATCATAAATACCATGGGGAAGAACGACGCGACCCAGGGGAAGATCTCCTTTGAACGGCGCCGTCTGAAAGGATCAGAGGTCCCGGCACCGGACACATCGCCGAAGGGAGCGGCAGCGGCGCCGACCCAGGCTCCGACGGAGCTTCGAGACATGTTGGCAGCCATGGAAAAAGGCATTCAGGAGAGTATTGCGGCGGTGGGCACCAAGATAGACGCTCTGTCGTACCGAATGGACCGTATGGCAGAGCGAGTGGACAAACACGCGGAGCGCCTTGACATGGCGGAGCGCCGGCTCACTGAGGCCGAAGAAGCCCAGATGGAGTGGGACAAGGAACGCAAGCAATTTGACAGACTCCTGACAGTCATCAGGGACAAGACAGAGGACCTGGAAGCACGTTCTCGCAGATCCAACCTCCGAATAACGGGAGTGGCGGAATCCACGCAAACGGGGAAAATGGAACTATATGTGGAAAAACTCCTGCAAACACTCCTGGGAGAGGAAGTTTTTTCCCCCATGTTCATCGTGGAACGCGCCCACCGCACACTGGGCCCGCAGCCCCAGCCTGGCTTGCCACCTCGCCCCATAATCGCGAAACTGCTCAACTACCGCGACCGGGACACGGCCCTGAGAGTGGCGAGAGAGAAGGGCAAACTCCAGCATGAGGGCATGAACATCTCCCTCTACCCGGACTTTACAGCCAAGGTGCAGGAGGAACGGCGGCAATTTGCGCCGTATAAGAAGCAGCTTAGAACACTAGGCCTGGACTATGCAATGATGTATCCAGCCAAACTTCGGATCAATACAGGCGGGAAATCGTACTACTTCACGGACCCGAAAGAACTGCATAAGTCCCTTAAGACCTGGACACGGGAAAGGAAGGAGAACCGGAGTGGCCGGGAGGACGAGGAGGAGGTCTCTATGGAGGAACAGGACTGAATGGCGGCTGGAGAATGGATTGATCCTCTGCACACTGGTCGGATCATGGACCCGGACAATATGGGCGACCCGGCCTTGCAATGGCACCGGCTCCACGCGTTGGGGATGGACAACTTGGTTACCCTATGGTGCTGGTAAGGGGATGTGTGCTTCGTGGCAGTGAACACTGAGCCGGGGGAGTCAGCCGGAGTGAGTCTGAGTAACACTTTTCAACATGCCTTGAGCATTGACTCTTGAATGGAGCTGAGAGGGGAGCAGTACTTGCAATCACTTGGAACAGTTAGGGGTGTACTGCATTGGTGCGCTCTGCCCTTGAGCTTTTGGTTGTTTTTACTCACTGAGGGGTTGGTGTCGGACAATTTGGCACTACACCTGTAGGGGGTACATGGGGGGGGAGAGTGGGGTCTGTCTGACCAGGTTGGGGGAGGTCGGCTGTGGGTGGGACGATGCATTTGGGGAGGGAGCTAGGCTCGGGAAGGGGAGGGGGGATGTCTGGTTGTTGACGGGGTTTGCCTGTGAAGTGTGTGAATTGAAGTGTTCTGCTGTCCCTGTTCGCGAGCGCCGGAGGGCGACTATGAGTTGGGGTGTCCTACTGTGTCCTGCACTATCCATCCTTGCGGTCCAAGCTCTGAACCCACTTGGCAATGGCTGATACAACACCGACTTTGCATGCACACGCCCGGAATGAGCTGCATTTACTGACTTGGAATGTGCGGGGCCTGAACGACTTCCGCAAAGTGAGGAAAGTCCTTAACTATCTTAGCAGACATAACGTTGACATAGCTCTACTGCAGGAGACACACCTACCACTCTCCAGCAGAATGCTCAAAGCCAGGGGTTTGTCGGGGAACACAGTGGCGGCGGGTTACACTACTCATGCCAGAGGGGTGTTAATTTGGGCTAATCCAAAGTCACAGTTGCGGCTCACCCCGGTGCACTCAGATCCAGACGGTAGATATGTCCTGGTGAGATGTGTGGGTAAGGGGATGGACATACTAATAGTGAACGTCTATGGCCCAAACTATGACCACCCTGAATTCTATAAGACCCTGTCAGCTATTGTAAGAACGCATGCACAGCCCTGGATGTTGTGGGGCGGGGACTTTAATTTTGTGTTTGGCCCGTCAATGGACCGCTCTGCGGGCCCTGCCCGGAGACCTGTGGCCTCGGCCACGTACATGGCGGCTGAAATGATCAAATCTGACTTGCTGGATGTCTGGAGGGAAAAGCATCCGAGGGCGGGTGGGTTTACACACTATTCTGCATTTCATGATGTACACACCAGGATAGACTACTGGTTGGCACCCCCCCTGGTACTTAACAACATTCGTACATGTACAGTCCTCCCACGCACGCTTTCAGATCACTCCCCCATTCTCCTCCGCCTCGCAACGCCCAGGAGGGGGATCCCAGCCTTCACCTGGCGGTTCCCGCCTTTTGCACTGCTTGACGAGGCCTTCAGGGGGGAACTTGCAGAGGAAATAGAGCAGTTCTTTACTACAAACGTGGGCACAGTGGATGACTTCTTTACGGTGTGGGAGGCATTTAAGGTATACATCAGGGGGGTGGCAATGTCGAAACATTCCAGCGTGTTACGATCCATCAGACGGGACCTAACAACTCTGGAAACGAAGATGGCGGATCTTGAAGCGGAGCAGCTGCGGCTGGGCGGCGAGGCGGAAGACGGGGCGCTGTCCCAACACCTGTCAGAGTTTCAGGCACTGGCGGACAGAGAGGTCCTTTACATGGGCAAGTACGCCACGGCGAGACAATATGGGGAGGGTGAGAGGCCTGGGGCGCTTCTTGCACGCATGGCTCACAGCACCAGACGACCACTGGTCATAGAGGAACTGAGAACTCCGGAGGGAGACACAGTGACAGACGAGGAGCAGGTGCTTCAGACGTTCAGGAGTTATTATGCGGAGCTATACCGAGCTAAAACACAGGGAGTGGAGGGTGAGATGGAGGACTACTTAGACCATATAGCCATGCCGTTCCTCAAGAACTCGGACAGGGAATTCTTAATGGCCCCCTTCCACCAAGACGAAATATTAGAGGCACTGGCAGGCATGCGCTCGGGTAGTGCGCCGGGCTCAGATGGCCTCACGGTGGGTTTTTATAAGGCGTTTAAGGACCTGCTGCTGCCACACCTAATCACCCTGTTTGACGCCATCTGCGAGAACGGTGAAATGCCGACCACCATGCGGGAGGCGCTACTCATCACCATACCCAAGCCGGGTAAACCTCCCGAACTCTGCGGCTCGTATAGACCCCTTAGTCTACTCAATGTAGACGCCAAACTCTATGCCAAGGTCCTAGCCACCCGCCTGGCCCTGTTAATACCTGGGTTGGTCGCCCCAGAGCAGTCCGGGTTTGTCCCGTGCAGGTATTTAACCTACAATATCAGAACAGTGCTAGGCGCGATGCAGCATATCAAGCAGGAGAATAGCGCATTGGCCATATTCCTTGATATGGAGAAGGCGTTCGATTCGGTTGAATGGCCCTTTATGGTTCGGGTGTTGCGCAAGTTGGGATTGGGCGAACAGTTCCTTCAACAGGTCGGCGCGCTGTACCATCGACCATTCGCTAGGCTCCGCCTGGGTGACAGGGTAACGGACCCGATTGACATAAGCAGAGGCACTCGACAGGGCTGCCCATTGTCGCCGTTGCTTTACGCACTGGTGGCGGAACCCCTAGCGTGCGCCATGCGGGAGTACCACAGCCTAGAGGGGGTTAGCTTCCCTACATATAAGATCGGGATATCAACGTATGCCGACGACACGCTGTTGTACGTCAGAGACCCGGAAGTTAATTTGCCTGCGGTGCTCCGCGAAGTGGTCCGTTTCGGCTCGCTATCGGGCCTGAAAGTGAACTGGGACAAATCAATTGCGTTCCCGCTCACCCCGGTGACACGGCAGTTCGACATGGACTACCCATTGCACTGGTCCGCCGACTCAGTTCGCTACCTGGGCATTCAATAAAGAAAAGGCTAATGATAATTCCAGAAAAACAGGATCACATTTTGCAGACACATATTCTGCAACTAAGGACAAGCATAGATTCCTAAATAGTCCGGTTGTACTTCAATTAAGTCACCATATAATACTGTTACTCTTTGTACTTACTCTAATGCCCTTCCCAGGCCTTGTGAGGTCTAATGGTGATCCTTTACCTAGAGTTTAGCCACTAGTTGCATTGCGGGCCCTTTGGCCAATGCTGGTTATAAACTGTTGGTGACATGTACAACCAAATAAAGATATTTTGCACAAAAAAAAGATCCACAAAAATGAAAAAGCATGCAGAGCGTGCCAGCACCCAAAACCACTCTGGTAGTCAGAAGCTTCTTGGGAACAATATATTATTGTAGTCGTTTTATTCCGAATCAGGAGACCATGTTGCAAACCCTCGGAAATCTTACCTAATGAATGACCACATGAGTATGGCATAGAGAACGCCACAACATGTGTAATGCCAATAAGTCTGCCATCCTGAAAAACACCCCTCTGATCTATTTTAACGGATCACTGAAACAATATCGATGGCAAAAATATAGAACTACATAAATATCGAGTAAAAAAGTATAGAATGCCAAAATATCGACTTCCTATCTCCAAACAGGTAAGTACAAAAATTTTGAATCAAAAATATCATTGTAAAAACTATAGATAGTCAAAATATCGAATTTTTTAAATAGTTAAAAGTAATTTAAAATGAATGAAATAATAAATATAACTAACTTAAACATACTTAAAATACTTAAATACCATTAAAATTAATAAATAATTAATATAAATAAAAATATTTTATATATATATATCTATATATATATATAAACATAGTATTCATAAAAAATATACAATATATTTACCATAGGATAGCGAGAGGATTACATTTACTATTACCACTCCAGTGACTGCAACAGTAGAAAAAACATTGGATAGCATAGCAGTAAAAATTACTATTCCCACTCCAGTGAGTGCAACAGTAGGGAAAGCGTTGAATATCGGGAGGGTAAAAATTACTATTCCCACTCCAGAGAGTGCAACAGTAGGGAAAGTGTAGGATAGAGTAGGGGTAAAAATTACTATTCCCACTCCAGAGAGTGCAACAGTAAGGAAAGCGTTGGATAGCGTAGGGGTAAAAATTACTAATCCCACTCCAGTGAGTGCAACAGTAGGGAAAGCGTTGGATAGCGTAGGGGTAACAATAACTATTCCCACTCCAGTGAAGTGAGTGCAACAGTAGGGAAAGCGTTGGATAGCGGGATGATAAAAATTACTATTCCCACTCCAGAAAGTGCGACAGTAGGGAAAGCGTTGGATAGCGGGAGGGTAAAAATTACTATTCCCACTCCAGTGAGTGCAACAGTAGGGAAAGCATTGGATAGCAGGAGGGTAAAAATTACTATTCCCACTCCAGAGAGTGCAACAGTAGGGAAAGCGTTGGATAGCGTAGGGGTAAAAATTACTATTCCCACTCCAGTGAGTGCAACAGTAGGGAAAGCGTTGGATGGCAGGAGGGTAAAAATTACTATTCCCACTCCAGAGAGTGCAACAGTAGGGAAAGCGTTGGATAGCGTAGGGGTAAAAATTACTATTCCCACTCCAATGAGCAACAGTAGGGAAAGCGTTGGATAGCGGGATGATAAAAATTACTATTCCCACTCCAGAAAGTGCGACAGTAGGGAAAGCGTTGGATAGCGGGAGGGTAAAAATTACTATTCCCACTCCAGAGAGTGCAACAGTAGGGAAAGCGTTGGATAGCGTAGGGGTAAAAATTACTATTCCCACTCCAGTGAGTGCAACAGTAGGGAAAGCGTTGGATAGCAGGAGGGTAAAAACTACTATTCCCACTCCAGTGAGCGCAACAGTAGGGAAAGTAAATACTTCATATTTAAAAATATATATATATATATTAATACCAATTACAAATTAATTAAAATAATTAACACTTTTATATAATATATTAATTAATCATTTAAAAATACAAATAGAAATTAATTATTAAAAATAATTACCTACTAATACAAAATATTTACCAATTAACAATAAATTAATTAACAATTAAAAAATAATTAAAAATTAGATTAAAGAAAAAGAATTAAAAAATTGAATTACTTACAATTAAATTAATTCCCACCCTATTCCCCTATAAACCCACAACCGACTACAGAAAATAAACTAATAAAATTAACATAATTATCAATTAATAAATTAATTAAAATTAATTACCCATTATATTTTAATTATTTATCAATTAATAATTAATTAACAATTAATTCAAAATAAATACAAATAAATAAATTAACATATTTAATTATTTATAATTAAATACCTTCCCACCCTATTCCCCTATAAACCCACAACCCGCTACAGAAAATAAATTACTAAAATTAACATATTTATCAATTAATCAATCAATTAAAAATAATTACCAATTATATTTTAATTAATTACCAATTAATAATTAATTAACAATTATTCAAAATAAATACCAATACATAAATGTACATATTTAAATAATTATAATTAAATTACTTCCCACCCTATTCCCCCATAAACCCACAACCCGCTACAGAAAATAAATTACTAAAATTAACATATTTATCAATTAATCAATTAATTAAAATTAATTACCAATCATATTTTAATTAATTAACAATTAATAATTAATTAACAATTAATTCAAAATAAATACCAATAAATAAATTAACATCTTTAATTAATTATAATTAAATTACTTCCCACCCTATTCCCCTATAAACCCACAACCCGCTACAGAATTATACTACGCAAAAATTAAATACCATAAAAAAATTAATTAATATAAATAATAAAATAAATATACACTTTTCAAACATATACTAACATAAAAAACACTTTAAAAATTGATATTAACTTACTTACCTCAAATTCGATATTTTTGTAGTCTATATTCTGTCCATTCTATATTTTTGTAGTCTATATTCTGTCCATTCTATATTTGTTGTCTATATTCTGTCCATTCGATATTATGTCCATTCTATATTTTTGATTCGATATTAATGCTATACTATTCGATATTTTGGTAGTCTATATTCTGTCCAGTCGATATTGTGTCCATTCTATATTTTTTAATCGATATTAATGCAAATCGATATTTAAAACTCGATATTTTGAGTGTATACCTACTTTAACACACAAGCCAATTCAGAACTGATTGGTAAGCTAGCCCTTTTGGTATGGGAGCGGTCCATTTCCAACAACACCAGTGTGATCAATGGAATCCGATCACATTTACCAGCAGGGTACTAACAGACACAGAGAAAAGGTACTCTCAGATAGAAAACGTAGCCCTGGCAATCAGATTGGCATGCAACCATTTTAACAAGTTTTGGAGGAAATTTACCATTCTAACAGACCTCAAACTTTTGTGTCACTTTACAAAGGGACAATGACATTTCTCCTTTCAAGAGTTCAGAAATGTGTGCTTCAGCTGCTCTGCTATAACTTAGAAGTCAGATAACCCGGCAGATTATCAATCTGGGCTCCCGCCAAAGACTTCCAAGCAGACCAGCACCTTGCTGAATCCACAGACATTACATTCACCCCATATACCAGTGAGAAGAAATTGATTGTGCTGCGCTTGCTAGCAAACACTGTGCTGAGAGATGACGGCTGAAAGATGCTTCTAGCAGGACACACCACTAGAGACAAGGGCACATGCCAGGAATTGTCCGACACATGAAAAGTCAGACACAGGTTGAGTCTGATTGAAGAGGTCACCCTCCAGATGGGTGACAAAATAGTAATTCTCAAAAGCTTGAAAGAACCCACGATCAACCTATGGCACAGGGCCACCTGAGTATGGTGCAGACTAAAGCCAGATTGCAGGAAAAAAATGGTTCCCACAAATAGACAAGCTCACTGAAGCACTAATCAAGAATTGCTTACTCTGGGGGGCGTGGCCAACACCATGGCGTACTAGGACGCGTGGCTCCGGAGCTCCCGACGAGCCGCCTGAATATCCGACTTAAAACTGCCCAAATAGTCGCCAATTTGCCAGAGGCTGATTGTGGGACGCCCAGTGCCTGCAGAGGTGAAGCAATCGTGCAGCTATCCTGTCCGCCGCGCTGTATATGCAGCTTTTTCTGATAACGCACTGAGCACCGAGCGAGAATCAAGATGGCGGCCGCGATGCGCTGATATCGGCTGAAGAGCCGAGGCGCGACCTCCTGAGCCGGCGGAGGATCCCCTCAACCGGGAATAAGGGCAGCAACACCAAGACACCGGTTGCTGGGTCTCGACGACCTCGATTTGGGAGTTGGGGGCTTTAAAAAGGATCCACCCTCCCCCCCCCGCCTTCCCGGCTGCGACCGCGGTCCACACGGGCTGCCGAGGGGAAATTGATGACTCGCTGGAGGGCCAAGGAGGTAAGGACCGGTGATACGAGAGGTGCCGGCGGGACCGGAGTCCGGGCGTGGGTGAGGAGACCCTTGGAGACCCACTGCGGAATGGTGTAAACCCTGAGACTGCACCCCGGTGCCGGCGCGGCCATATACCGGGCTCAGAGGTGATCCTGATCAGGCCTGCTGCCCCGCTGTGGCCCTGAGGCTTGGGCCCGGTCTGCTCCACATCACCAGCCACCAGGAGGGAGAAGCGACTGGAAGGCCGAGGCCATAGACACTGCTCCTCGCTGCCCGGGGATCGGGGGCCTTCCATCTGGGGGCGGCCGGCGGGGAAGGGGGGCTGAGGAGACCGCCCGACAACACCGGCCAGGGAACTGATTGCCACACATGACGGAGCGGGGAAGATAGCAACCCACGAGACCCGCGAGGCGTGGCCCTCTGACCCCGGCGCACTTACGGAGACCCGGACCATCCTCGAGACCCACAAGTACCCGGGAGGCAGGAGGCTATTCGTCTCCACAGCGGACCCAACGCAATACTCCTCCACACCATGGGGAAGAAAGACATACCGCCTAAAGGGCCCAAGCAGAGACCGATGGACAATTTTGCGACGCCACGACAGGTGGAGGAGGCCCTTCCCGCCGCTTCCGGCCCGCGCTCGGACACCGACTTGCTAATGGAGGCCATTCAGGCCTCGCGAACTGATATCCAGGAGTCCCGAGCGGCCCTGGAGGTTAAGATAGGCGAGGTGGGCTCTGAAGTGACACTCGTGAGACAGGACTTCCGAAATTTGTCGGACAGGGTCATCTCCGCAGAGGCGCGGATGAGCGAAGCCGAGGATTCCATCACGACCCTGCAAAAAAATATGGCGGAACTCAAGGCATCCCATCGCCAACTACTCTGGAAGGTGGATGATGCCGAAAATAGGGCACGTCGCAATAACCTCCGCTTTGTCGGATTTAGAAAAGGGATCGAGAAAGCGGATATGGTGTCCTTCCTCCATACATGGCTGATGGAAACCTTCTCAGCTGTACAATTTTCACCCTGCTTCATTATCGAGAGGGCGCACAGGGCCCTTTTTGCGAAACCTCCAGAGGGGGCAAGACCGCGTCCGGTCATTGCGCGTTTCCTGAACTTCGCTGATAGAGACTTGATTTTGAGAGAGGCGAGAAAGATGAGAGAGATCCGACTAGAAAATTCACACATCATGATATTCCCTGACTACAGCCAGGAGGTCCAGAAGCAGAGACGCTCTTTCGATGCGGTCAAGGCCAAACTAAGAGACTTAAAGATCGAGTACATGCTCCTATTTCCAGCTAAACTTAAGATACTCTACAAGGGTAGACACTCTTCTTCACTCATCCGGAGGAGGCCTGGCAGTGGCTAGAGGAGCGCCCGATCCTCACCAGCAGAGAGACCGCCATACAGGACGTGCTAGATAGATCCTTGCGAAACGCATCCCACTGGGAAATACCGAAGGCTCAGTGATTGAAATCCAGAAGATCCAAGAGACCAGTCCCAGCGACACCCTACAGAGGACGAGGCACCGGAACTGCCCGGAAAGGACGTTTGGCCTCCCCGAAAGGTGCGGCCGCGATGGAGTCAAGATTTGCCTCTCTACGGTCCAATGCTCGCTCGGAGGACGAAGAAGGACTAGATAGCCACACATCCGGAGGCGAAGAAGAGGAGGAAGAGAGACAATCTGTCCACCCGCTGGTGCACGAGATCCGAGAGTTGGAACAGGACTTGTCAGGACAACATAGCGCGCCCGAAGCAGAGACTCAAGACTCCAAATCTTAATGGATAGTGGTTTGGGCCACTGACTATGCAACACAAAGCTGGGAGACATGCAAACTGACATCTCCTCTGAAAACTGGTGCATTTGGAAAATGGAAGTGGCGGCCCGTCCTGGGAAGCACGCAAATTGACACTCCCCCCTGATTTACACGTTTTATTGTTTTTTGGTGGTTTGAAGGGAGGGGTCGGTGGGTGGGCGACAGGTCTCCTCTTACGGAAAGTTATGTCCTGTTTCAGGATAAGACTGGAAGGGGAGGGAGGTGGGGTGTGGGGTGGGAGAGGGGATTTTCAAGTTTGTTTAGATAGGGGACTGGGGGGGAGAAGTTGGGGGGTGAAGAACTTAGATGTGCAAATGCAGCAACGTACACTGAGCCTCCAAGTCACCTACACATGCCAGAGTCTAACCACATATAACCATCACATTTCCCAGTGGCAAGTACCGTAGTCACCCCGCAGGAGGGAGGTAGGAGACTGAGCATCCTGACTTGGAATGTCAATGGACTAGGCTCTAAGATCAAGAGGGGCCTAGTGAACGCATACATTAAAAGGGTAGACCCGGACATCACTTTCTTGCAGGAAACACACCTTAAGGGTACTCAATGTGTCTTCATCACCAGAGGCCGATACAGAGTCCTGGCCCATACGGGGTACACATCCGACTCCAGAGGGGCAGCAGTCATTGTTAAAAAGTCTACACCATTCTGCATCCCCCGCACATGGGCTGACCCACAGGGGACATACGCGGGAGTACAGGGCACCTGGAATAGACGCACTTATACACTAATCTCGGTGTACGCTCCACCCAAACTACAGACTTGTACGCTCACAGCTCTTGCAAACATACTTCTGGATACAGCTGACACTATACAAGTAGTGGGAGGCGTTTTCAATGATGTTATGGACATAGGGTTTGATAGATCTGGAGACACAGCGAGAGCAGAGCACCAGACCACACTGTACAATCAGATGTCCACTATAGGGCTTACAGATATATGGCGGTGGCTCCACCCAACGCAGCAAACCTACTCGTACTACTCTGGGGCACATAGGGTGTTCTCGCGACTCGATTATATTTTCAGTCCCGTCAGTATCTGAGGGTGGAAGATACAGCAGAATATAAGGCCAGGGGTATATCAGATCATTCGACACTATATGTGAGGGTGGGACATGACCAGAGTAAGGGCACGGGTACCTGGCGCTTAGCGGCCTGAGATCTCCGTAACACAACCATACTGAGAGGCATTCGGACAGACATCATGGTGTATATTGCAGAAAATGAGGGTACGGTAGACTTGAGGGTCACCCTCTGGGAAGCCCTAAAGCCTGTACTGTGAGACAGAATAAAGTCCAGACTGGGGGAGGAAAGGAGGAAACTCCAGGCTGAGGTGGCTGCCCTGGAACAGGAAGTCCTGAGGCGGGAGAGAGACTACCTGATCCAAAAAAACAGCGAGACTCTCAGACGGCTACTTGATGCCCAGAAACAGTATAGGGAATTGGCAACTGATGAGGCAAAGACCCAATCCCTTGCTTCCCTACACCGGCTATATGATGTAGGAGACAAGTCAGGAAAGCTCTTGGCGTGGCTCAGTAAAAAAGAGCGGGCGGCCAGGTGGATAGAAAGTATAGGCACCGCAGACGGGAACGCTGTTAACACTGACACTGAGATAGCTTAAGCATTTGCTACCTACTTTGAAGCGTTTTATGACGCTCGAGATCTTGCAACTCATGAGGAAGGTTTACAATATTTAGACACTACGGCCCTACCGGTCCTGTCCCCTGAGACCCTGGAGGTCCTGGAGGCGGACATAACGTCTGATGACATCACGGACGCCATCGCCAGGCTGCGACTGGGCAAAACCCCAGGCCCGAATGGTTTCCCAGCAGAACTTTATAAGCGTGCGGCGGACCTTTTGACCCACCATCTTACAGGCCTCTTTACAGAAGCCTTCAGAGAGGGAGAGCTCCCACTGGATCTCGCTATGGCCACGATCATTCTGATTTATAAAGAGGGCAAACCCAGAGAGAACTGCACCTCCTACCGGCCTATCTCCCTACTAAATACGGAAGTAAAACTGTTGGCTACCATCCTGGCGGTCCATTTAAGGACAGTTATTACAGGCCTAGTCCATTCAGACCAATCGGGCTTCCTACCAGACAGAGCAACTAAATTGAACCTTAGAAGAACACATAACTGGCCAAAGGAAGTGAGGGGACGAACGGATCCGCATTGGTTCCTTTCCCTGGATGCCGAAAAGGCGTTCGATGCAGTGCACTGGCCCTATCTGTTCGCAGTGCTCCATAAGTTTGGTTTCGGGCCAAATTTGATCAAGTGGGTACAGTGCTCTACACTGCCCCGAGGGCCAGGGTGAGGGTGAACGGGGAACTATCGCGCGAATTCCAAATTCAGAGAGGTACTCAACAGGGTTGCCCCCTGTCCCCCCTCCTCTTTACGCTCACCATTGAGGTGCTCGCAGCCAGGATCCGGCAAAATAAGGACATTCATGGCTTCACGAGCAAAGACTCAGACCCGACATCAGAAAAGATATCCCTGTACGCGGACGATGTCTTGCTTTACATAACTAGACCAGAGACCACCGTCCCTGAGCTCTTTCGAGAAATAGAGGAGTACAGAGGGAAGGCGGGACACCGAATTAATTGGCACAAATCTATACTCTACGACCCTGGGGGACGCAATCAGTGGGGTACGCTACCGGACGAACTATTGACAACCATAGAAGGCTTCCAATACCTCGGGGTATATATAACCATGAATACGACCCTCTCGTTCCACAGAAATGTGGAACGGATCATAACGGACGCAGTGGCAGATATGGACCGATGGAGACAGCTCCCATTGACACTCCTGGGCAGAGCGGCCATGTACAAAATGATCTCTCTACCGAAATTTCTTTACACCTTACAAAACTAATATTATCCGATACCTGTAGCAGTCTTTCACAGGATCCATGCGGATCTGCGGTCCTTCCTGTGGCTGGTCAAACACGCCAGGGTGGCCCTGTCCACGCTACAGAGGCATCAATACAGTGGAGGGATCTCGCTCCCTAACCTGGAGGCCTACTATTGGGCAGAACATCTAGCACCAATTAATGATTGGCTACACTCCCCGGCGGACCACCCGACCTATGCCCTGGAGCGTTCAAAAATGTCATTGAGAAACCTACTGAGCTACCTATACGGGGGCCACAGGAGGGTGCCCCTCCTCCCGGCTATGTTCATCACACTTGGTGCTTGGGCAAAGGCCACTAGGCGTATGGGGTGGGATAAGAGACCAACGAGGCAGACTCCGCTGTGGCACTGCCAATGGCTGATGGAACTTAACAAACTGCGCGGCTTCCGAAGGTGGTACTATATAGGCATCTCGACTATAGGAGATGTGATAGCCAAAGGGGAACTAAAATCTTCCAGGTTCTTAAATCAGAGTTCGGGCTACATACTACACAACAGTTCAAGTATATCCAACTACGGCACGCCTGGAAAGCCCAAAACATCACACTCACGGACTTCCCAGAATACGCACCAATAGAGGGGAGGCTCCTTCAAGAACAAATTCCGGGAAAGGCGGTCTCCCTGACATACAAAACTTTGACCAACCATATGTTGGGGGATCTGGCAAAACTCAGGGCCACGTGGGAGGCGGAGGTGGGAGAGATGGAAGACCTGGATTGGGAAACAGTGTTGATGCATCCCCGGGAGGTAGCAATCAAGTCAAGACTACGACTTATTCAATTTAAAGTACTGCATAGAACCTACTATGACAGACTACGCCTCAGTAAAATGGGGAAGGTAGAGGACTCGCGATGCCTTAGATGCCACCAGGGAGAGGGAGATTTTTACCATACAATATGGACATGCGACACAATACAAACATACTGGAAACAGGTATTAAAAAAATTAGAGGAAGTTCTTGAGGCTTCGATCCCGCTGGATCCCAAGCTGGCACTATTGGGCATGACTAACAAAGTAGACCTGACTCGCCCACGTCTTACATTCCTGGTCCTTGCGCTGGTTGTTGCGAAAAGGGACATAGCAAAGCACTGGGGAGCGCCGGAACCGCCAGATCTGGAGGAGTGGAGGAGAGGGTTAGATTTATATATGGCAGCCGAGAGGGTCACCTATAAGGCTAGGGGATGTCCCAAAATTTTTTGCAGAGTTTGGTCCAAGTGGCGACACTACCATGGAGTGGATGGGGGGCTGTGAGGGGGAGGGCTTCCTTGGAGAGGAACATAGGTCAAGACACTGGGACAAATGAGACATTTGGACAAAGGGTACGATGACACACACTGAACTCGAGGGGTGCCGTGATACACATGCGGCGGATGGCTCAGAACTGTGAAAGATTATGCTGGCGCTTGTGGAAGAGGGAGGGAAGGGAAGTGTAATTGCTGCTATTTTTTTGTATATGCATTGTTGAAGGTACGAAATGGGTGTTTTCTGTTTATTAGGGGGGGTGGGTAGGGTTCAGCAACAAAAACAAAGAAAAAGCAGATGCCCGGAAGGCCCATTTCATGCTCACATCTGTGTATGAGACGGCACCTACAGCGCTCGCATGATACTTGCCACCCAACCTCCGGGGTGTGGGCTAAATGGCCGTGTATCCTCCTATTGACGGCGAGGTGTACTAATTGTGATGAATAATTGGAATACCCGATTGATTGTTAGTGGCTTCCTGTGAATCTTCAATAAAAATATTTTTTTTTAAAAAGAATTGCTTACTCTATCAAGCGAGAGACATTCAGAAGACCATGGCCTCTCTCATTACAGAGGTGCTTGGACAAAGCCGTGGGTTAAAGTCAGCGCAGACCTGTGAAGTCTAATGGGAAATCACTTATATCGGGTCAAAATCATAGAGTCCACTGCATTTGACAGAAAAGTCTTTATCACATATGGCCATGTCATCTGCCTGAAAATGGCCCACACTTCAATGGACTAGAATTTCAGGAGAACATAAAAGAAGTACACATTCAACATCACAAGGTAACACCCTTTAGGCCAATGGTAGGGTTGAGCGACATTACGCATAACTCTGGAAAGTGGAAACAACATTGAGTGGGTGGTTCATAACTTTCTACACACCTACAGAAAAACTCCCACTTGTACGGGAAGTTGCACACTGGCAGACGCATTTTTGGGGAGGGCTCCAAGAGACACCGTCCCAGCAGCTCCAGGGTGGTGCCCCGAAGAGACTGATTACAACCATAGCAGGCATTTGTTCCTAGAACAGGTATAGAAACCTTTTTTTTTTTTTACTTTAATGGACATCACAGAGAAATCTGATTCTGGTGCAAAGAAAAAGTACTATTAGGTTTGTATTACTGTCGCATGAAGAGATACTTTAAATGCAAAATAATTACTTAAAAATTAAAAGAAAACGAAAAGAGCATTGACATGGTAATTATTGGCCCACAAGCCCTGAAACTGAAGTGCACTTACCAAGTGATCCGGAAAAATGCTTTTACACAAAGGGCAAAATCCTGATACACAAAGTACAAAACATCCAGTGTCTAAAGGGGGCTGACCCATTGCCCCAAGCTACATGCTGTGGTGGACAAGAGCAAATGTGAGTGACTATTGAATAGCCGACAAGGGCTGACATAAAGGCTCCTTCTGTAAGTATATATCTATGAAATCTTTTTTTATGTTATTTTATGACAGGAAGATGACAAGACAGCTAAAGATACCCTTAGGCCTGTCCTAAAACTACATTTATTTACACAATTCTCTGTGTTTCGAACTAAGCATGGCCACATTGTTTCAGATAAGTCCTGTACAAGAATAGCTCCTTTCTATGTTGATAATCCTTTTGAGATGTGGAGTTAAGCTTTTGCTAAAGCTAGAGAAAACAGAGGATGTGGAAAGTCATAATCTAATGCCGGGATCTCCAAAGTCGGTCCTGGAGGGCTGGACCATTCCAGATTTTTAGCATATCCCCATTTAGATAAATCTAGTTATCTTTAAAATCTGGCATGATATAATGGATGGAAGTCAATAGGACCATAAATCCAGAAAGCTGGGTTTACTGGGGCCTACAACACCACATTACCAACATCTATCTAAAGTGTCTATAACCACTGGAAGCAGACCATCTTATTTACCGTGATTCCATTACTGGTCAAAAGGTGAGACTAGGGAGATGTGCTACAGTTCTTTGATTCTCCAAAAGCAATTGTAAAAATATCTGATGTATTTGTAGATCCTAGTGAAGTAGGATACCTTGCTATCCAGCAATACATAATTTCCTCCGGCAAATGGAGCAAAGGCATCCGAAAATTGCCTTATGTTACTAATAGAACCCTGAGGCCTGTGTTAGGCTCCCTGCTACACAAGAAAGACATAGCATGGAGACATTTGAAATAGGTATTTACCTTGTGGGGCAATATAGTCAAGGACTGATTGCACTTCTTTTGCAACTTAATTGGAATAATGACTGGAATACTCTACCCAGACTGTAAAATCCACTTTTGAAAGCTCCTGTTTTAGGAAAGAGTTGGATTAACTTAGTAGATTCCTGTGTAAAGCTGCCCACAATGCCTATATATGATGTTATTTTACAATGCTTCTGTTCAATATTGTTAATTAGTTCTAGTTACTATAGTGTTTCTACATTTTACATATATACAATATTTATGGTGTTATTAGTCAATAGTTAGATGCATTTCTGCTTCAGTCCGATAAGGTACATATGACCAATGCATTAGGCTACTGAGCCAATCACATGAGCACACTCTCACCACAAATGTTCATGCTATTGTAATCATCATATGAAAGTACCTTGAAGAACACCTTCTCATTCAACCTGTGTGAAATAATATGTAACCTTGATTCTGCAAGGAAGTGCATAGATTTGGGGAGAATGAAAAATTAAAGCATCGAGGGAGCAGAATCTCCAAAAAGGTTTAGCTTCATCCCAGGCACAACCATGTTCTAGCTGAAGCAGGGCACTTATTTCTTAACATCAACACTTATTTGGGAGAGTTCATCATATGGCGGCAATTATTATTTCTGACGTGAGACATTTGCAGAGGGTTTAACATTTCTATGTATTGCAAAAAATAATGCCAGTGGGTACAGGCCATGCTGACATTTTTGAGTAGCCGGTAATAGTATAAATGATCAGACTTTTAGGTGTGTGATTGTCAGTAGTTGTGTTGGTATTGGTATTTGACATCTTGCAGGGTCAGTGGGTGGTGCAAGCTGCAGTGGAATCATGAGAAATACTGTGAACCCTGATAGTAACGTTTTTACAAGTTAAGCACTGATCCGCCTGGTTTAGTTATGCGACTATCTCAATTTTATGATGATGAAGCTTTACTAGCAACAATTAGGGCCAAGTATGCATAGGAAAGATATCTACAAATATACCCGGGCTCTTTTGAGTAAGTAGTTGTAATCTGTTCAACAATATTCCTACATATGTTCTATCTTAGGATAGGATAGTGTGTGATAAACACCTAGGACGACTGGAGCCATCTTAGCTATTCAGAAAATCTATAAACTACAGTGCACTCCTGTGGCCACATATGGGGCATTGTAAACAGTTCATGCATCCAGCAGGAAGAAAATAGGGTTTGCACGAAACTGCTGAGTATCCCAATCTCTACACCACAATATATATATCACAGGGAACACAATCTTAATTTTATATCTGATTTTATATGTGCCCGACCTGCTCTTTTTTGGCTCTCAGTATGGAAGAACCAGGCTGCCTCCCTTACCCAAGAGATTATTAGCGACTGTGTCATGTGTGAGAAAGGGATGTATATTGCTTGGTTGAGTGGAGTGCAACATAATTTGCGCAGTATCAACAAGGAACATATTTTCTTAGATCCAAGTACATTTGAAACTGTGTCCAAAAAGGAACTGAGAGATGCCCTCTATTCTTTATGCAACAAAGAAAGGATTGAGCGAGAATCCACAAAATCTTCTGTCCTTAAATATATGTCCACTGAACCGTATTATCACCCTTTGCATATATATCTCACTTTACCCATGAGCCGCTGGGAAAGGAGCCTATTATTCCGTCTAAGAGCTGGAACTGTCAGATTTGCACTGTGCTTTCCTCTTGGCTACCACCCCAACCTCAATCATACACCATGTCCTTGTGATGGGAGGAGTGGTCAATCAATTATACATTTGTAAGTATTATATCAAATACTCTAAGTGGCTTTTAAAACCTCTTTCAAAAAGAGATGGCCTATTAGTTTGGATGAGGCCTATTTGTGTATAGTAACTCTGGACGATGAAGATCTGATCTTTCGTATAAGCACTTTCCTCAGAATTGCTATTAGAGCACGGAAGTCCATGTCTGATCCTTGAGACTCTATTTTCGCATAACTGTAAAATGTTTTAATGTTATATATTAGTAGTTAATCCACTTTTTATCACCAATGAAGTAATTTTTAATCGGTAAATTTAAATTATTAAAATATTGTGTAATATTATTGTAAATTTTCATACCGTTGTGTGTTCTCAAACTCTCAGATTGTTATTTTTACTTGTTATGATATTGTGCTTTTATGGGTATCAAGGTACCTGAATAAAGTTTAAGAACTGAACTGAACTGAACACCTTTAGTGTATGCAAGTAAGGGAGCGGGGCTAGAGGAGATCACAAACTAACCTGCCAGGTCACTGAGAGGGCTGACTGTCAATCCCAAAATGTGACCTTCCTCAATTATGACATAAAGCAATTGTTGATGAGACTCTGTCTGCTCTTCACCACTTTGTCGTCTGGGTCAAGGGAAACCTACCGGCTGGGATCAAAAGCCCCTTGGCATGCAGAAGATGCTTCTTTTCCTCTACTTCAAACAGCTGTTAATGGCCCCAATAACAGAACTGATGGTAGGATTGCAGCTTCCGGCCTGTTGAAGGCACTGGGGGTATATTTACAGCGGGATATCACCACCAGAACGTCCCTTTTAGCGTTTTCTGGTTTTTAAAATGTTAGAGCGCAGCATTACCAATTTTGGCGTAACACTGTGCTCCGACATTTTGTTGTAAATATCCCCCTAGGAGTTTCTTCATTGATGACGGTAACATACCATACTCCGTTCTCTAAATCCACCCTCCAGGTTAGATGGTATGTCTTCAAGTACACCTCATGCTGCTCCATCACCTCTTTGGTACCAGAACATTGCCAAGAAGTCACAAGGGAGTTTCCTGGGTGATTTCTTGGGGAGCATGTGGCAGTGGCCCCCACCCCCATGGCAAAGTGCATGAAGGCCCCCCCCACGCTCCAGACCCAGTCAAGAGCTCTCTGTCCCACCTATGCACAGTGCCAGAAGGGGCCTCCTGGAGCTCAGACCCCCAGCACCCTGGGGGCTATTGTTACGCCACTGGCATCTGCCTTCAGTGTGACTCAAGGAAAGATCAAAGACTTTCCTCAGCCTCAAGGCAATGTCCTCCGACCACACCAACATAGTTGGTAGGTTGGATAGAATCAATCAGCAGTGAGTTATAATTGAGACGTTTAGTTGCACATGCTGAACTTGCTTATATTATCTAATGTGCCTAGTTCTGATTGAAATGTATGTTTAAGGACAGCAATGCAGATTGGGAGGAGTGGTAAAAACTCACTCTTTTTTCTGTGGCAAATATTTTTAAGACCTTAAATGGTTAACGGCAGATCGTTGAGCCACTCATTATTGGCCCTCTTTAGAATTTCAATAAAGAGAACTATTCAAAATGTATGACTTCTGAGATTACAAAACATATTAAGAGTGCAGTCAGGTACAAATGTCGACAGAATGCTCGATGTTTAGGAGAATATCAGCTTCAACTCCGAGCTATATTTTTTTTGTTCCTCTGGAGTATTTCGACAATTGTGCAAACTTGCAATATTTTCAGAGGACAAAGTGACCATCTACCACAGCATCCCTCACTGCTCTTTTAGCCATGGTCTGAGCTCTCCATTGTTATGAAGGTTGATTGATCCTCCTGCAGGTCCTTGTTGGCGGTTGATTGAGGACCTGACAAGTTGCCCCGCGTTATGACCACATCAACATGTTATTGGGTGAGCTGTGGGCCCATTCTGGTGGGCGAGAGAGATGGACTTGTGATATCTACTTGAGCCTGTCTCTACGACAATAGCTGCCAGAGTTTTTTGTTCCATGTTTTGTGTATCACTTTATTATTAATGACAAGCTTTCATTTCATTGGGGTTGTGCAGCGCTTCCAGCTCAGTAGAATGTGCTGTACAATGCCATTTGTGGACCGAGCTCTGGATTCTTCATGGGGCACCACATATCCAGGGAGGGTACCCGGATGTACGAAGTGTACTCTATTTTTGATATCATTCGCGCACAGCGTATTCACGAGTGAGTTAAATGTATGCTGATGGCTGTATGATTCGGAAATCAAAACAAATTGGGAAAAAAAGGTTGATTGGTCTGATGGAGGCATGTGTTAATCGGGCCTTGTTTTCCATTAACCGCTTAAGCGTGGCACGAATTCCACCGTGGTGCGGCGGTTTAAACGAATGGGCAGGGCCATGTTGGCCAACGGACGCACGCAGCACTACCGTAAGTTGCAGTATTAGCACTCTCATAATGACAGACCCGCAGACACATTTTGACTCAATATGAATTTTCTCCTATGTATGATTCAGAAACTAGTAGTATTGAGATCAGGGTCTCATCTTGAGGTTACCCCTACGCAGCTCATTCCCTCATAGACATTCTCTAAAGTTGTGTGGGTGGTCGATTCTATTTTGGATGAAGATGAATAATGCAGATGTCTTGCCACATTCTCTGTCAAAGAAAGAAAATCTGTTGTTACTAGTTTTCAGTATTGTTTATTCATATTAATGCACTCCAAAGTGGAGTTTTTTGCATTGCTTCATTTATCTTTGGTAACTGGCCGTGTGGGATTTCCTTCAGCATTCCAATAGGTCTAGCACTATTTTGGAGTGCCCTGTTTGTGCTGCTGTATATCTATTTGAGTTTGTCATGAGTGTTTAAATCGAATTTGAGCTTGATTATGAGTGTAGTAGTACCACATTCGAGAGTAAATCGCACGTACATTTACAGACTCGTTCCATCACACGTTAAAGTTGATTCACAAAGGTAAACTTACACAGAAGTTTACATTTGTTTTGGTATTCAAAAACTACAAGTTCATTTTCAACTGTGGAGGCTTTGCAGTTGGGGTGATAACTCTGCCCTTACAAAGATAAACTTTTCCTATCTTTTTATGTTCGGAGCTCCCCGCCCAGACTACGGAGTCACCGAAGATGTAAACTTACTATTAACTCACAATTTGTGAATACCTCCAGTCATAAGCAGTCTATTAAAATTCCTGAAAGTGTAGGAATGAAAGAAAAGCTGTAATACAAGTAAAAAAAACTAAGACCAACACATTATTGCAAAAAACACAGTACATATACTGTTTAAGATAAAAAAAACATAATATTACACACACATCTGCACACAGAGATAAAATGCCATAAACCGCCATGGACGGATGAATCTCTCACAGTCTGATTGCAGCAGATCACATTTAACCCCTTCGCTGTGGCGGCTATTCCGCCGCAGCACTAAGGAGGTGGGGCGGCCGCACGGCCGTTCCGTGCTTGTGACGGAGCCGCTCCGTCACAGCTCGCGGGTGAGCTGTGCTTGTGACGGAACGTTTCCGTCACGGCCCCGCCCGTTCTTTAGAACGTCAGCGCAGGCGCGGAATTCGCGCCACGCAGGCGCGGCGGCAGGGCCGTGACGGAACCATTCCGTCACCAGCACGGCCCACCCGTGGCTCGTGACGGAACGGTTCCGTCACGAGCATGGAAGAGGTTAAATTCCTCTGTACTCCACCATAGATTCAGCACTGCTAAACCACTATGTCAGATCCATGTTCCGCTCAAAAAACCAGTCAGCAGGAGGATGGAAACCAGATCAACAATCAGCTACCTCAAATGACACAGCAAAGCAAGAGTGCCATGACTGACACAACAACTCTGGTACCCATAAATATGAGGCAGCTTGAGCTACCAGATGATATATAGGCTCGATATAGTCACGATAAACAACGTATTTCAATCATTAAGGATACCCTGGAGTCCAACATAGGGATCCAGCACATCGTCCTTTCGTGAAATTACTAGCAATGCTATATTTCTTTGCAACACACCTCTAAGTTCAAATCGGCCCTTTCCTGGCATACAAGGGTCACCGACTCTATCCTACACACAGGCAACAACTCGATTGGTGTAGCAGACATTTCCTCACACCTCACACAGTAGTCCACTCAACAGGGCTTCCCACCTGACTATGCCCCCTCCAAAGCTCTCCTCTTCCTCACAGGATACATTGGTATTGACAAGCAGGCAGGGGCTGGTGCTCCAGGCTCATGGGCAGGTGGTCTTTGATAACCTTGCTGATGTCCCCTCACTGAGCAGGGAGAATAGCAGGTGATAGCTCCCAGTCCTGGCCACAGGCAGAAGTCATGCAGAACTGTCCAACTTCAAGCTGTCCGTCTGACAGCTTGGCAGGTTACAATTTTTGGGGTCACAACCTCCCCTTCTTGTAGTCCGTTTCTAAACAACAAATGTGATGTATGGTCTGAGTCTGTGAAGTTTTATGCTGGGGTTCTGATTCTTTTGGAGTATTTACTCCTGTGCCTCCTCTTTCTCTTGAAAACAAACTTGTCACAGCAGGGGGTATGGCCAAGATGGTGCTGGGAGCAGTTGCCTTTACATGAGGCTCTGCTTTGAGCCCATCAACAGCCATCCTGCCAATTAGAAGAACCAGAAATCCACAAAACGAAGGGGGGACCTGCTGGTGGACGAGGGTGTCTGGACTGGCTGCGAAGAGTGAAGACCAGGCCGTTGATGGCCAACATGGTGAGCCCAGCCACAGGGACCGGCCACCGCTCTCGGAACAGTAGAGAGAGGGGACAGGAGCACAGGGGGCTCGGGCGGCAAAAGGTAAGTTGCCGCTGCTCACTGAATCTCACCTTGCCAAGGAAGCCGGCCGGTGGCCTAGGGTGTGACTGCATCACTGCCCAGCCTGGCCCAGAGATGACAGAGGAGGTGACATTGGCTGGCTGGCGGGGTTGTGCCCCTTGCGGCCGATGTGGGGAAGGCAGCGCAGCGGCATAAGAGGAAGGCCACATCAGAGAACGAGGCCCATCTCCGTTGAGTGGTACCCGAAGCAGCACATTGGACATTGCAGACTGGGTGGACCCCTGCGCCCGGTTTGTGGCAGGGCCCCACGGATGGGCACTCATCACGGACTGGACACTAGAGGCGGATTGTGCATGAGGGCGTAGGGGGCGGAGCCCCACCAGTCTTGACAGAAGGAGTAGGACATTAAAAGACTACTCTGCAGCAGTACTGTCAGGGCTGGAAATAGCAGTGCAGTCCAGTGGTTACAAACACATGCTGCACATGCGAGATGGACGACTTCAATATCGCCCAAATCCCGCATGTGCAGTGTGCACCTGTGAGGCAGCGGTGAGGGCAACGAGGCGCTGCCTAAAGCAGCAGTTTTTCCAGGTCTCTGGTCAAACACTCAGCTCGCCCAGATCGTTAACGTGGTTGAGAATATCTTTCTAGGATCCCGCCTCCTCCTCTGACTGGCTGACCCTTGATACTGTCAGCCAATGAGAATACGAGGTGGGATTTTCACGTCTGTTGCTGAAGGCTTTTGCCTCCTGTTCCTTCTTTGGATCTCTGTCATCTGCAGTCAGCCCTAGGTGATTCCCGACTCACATCCTACCAGAGCACGGAGCATTCAATGACGGCAAGTAGTGTACAAGATGAAAGGTTAGTACAAGTGCGCCTTTCCTCTTCATCTTTTAAGCTACCTTTGAGGTCTCTGCCTGCTGAGGGAGGCAGCGTCACTTAATACAGTTTCGATTTTAGAAATATGATAGACTTTGAAAGCCATTCTTGGCTAGCTTGTGTAAATGCAGGGAACTCTCTTCCTCGTCACAGTTCTCCAGTAAAAGTTTAAGATTGTTTAATAAAGGTGTCGCCCACTGTGGTATCACCAATAGTTCAAACTTTTATGTAAGTGGACTGGTGCAAACCATGCAGCCTATTATTTTTGGCCCTTTTAATAACAACGTTGGCCCTCCTTCTACTCTTATTATCCTTTCGAACAGTGATTGTGACATTCATTTGCATGCACTGCGCAACCAGTCTGTGTGTGCTTTTCTGAGGCCAACGTTCTGTGCATCAACCACACCTCCCCCAAGCATCAGTCAATCTGATCATGAAATGCGTGGCATTATGGCAAGGCAAGTGGCAACATATTCGTTTTGTCAGCTGAGTCTATATTAAAATTAATCTAATTGTTCCTGATTCCCGCTTGCTTTAAATAATGAACACTGTGGGGCATATTACCAACAACTAGCGATAATTATCGCTATGATGGTTTAGCGGCGATTTTTTTATCGCCGAGCTGCGGCGATTTTTATCGCTTAGGAACCTTGCTATTAACAAGGTTTATCTCCTAAGCGATAAAAATCGGCCGCAATGCATGAATATCGCTGAAAAGTCTGCGATATTCATGCATTACCGAGCAAATGCTCTTAGCCATGTTATCCACCTACCATTGGATAACATGGCTAAGAACTGCTCAGGGGCAGGTGTTAGCTTTTGGAGATATTCGCGCTTAGCTCGTTCAAAAATAAAATGCTGAGTATAAGGTAGGTTTCTATCCCGCTTCTCCCGGAGTTTCAGCTTACATTTTTGTATTGCATACCATTAGTCTAGATACTGGCAGTACCCCAAATGCTCTTTCTGTGTTTCTAAGTTTGACACTTTTTGTCCTAGCCGAAACCTGTAGAAAAAAAAACGTTTTTGGGATTTGGATCGGATGTAAAAATAACTGCAAGGTGGAGTAGGTGGTGTTTAACAACTAGTATGTGATGTGGTTGCCTGTGTCTAGTGACGTGTGTTTAACTATCTGACATTAGAGTTCAGCTCAACCATGGATGTAAAGCCAATTTATAACAGGCAAAGGCAAGGAAGGCAATGAAGGTAGCCATAAGAGTGCCGTGTACAGCGCTGCCTGTGCACATGTTAAAAGAAAATTGCTCTGACTCACTCAACCCAGTGCATAATTTTACAATGCAATGTCAATAATATCCAGGCTCTTCAACTCACACCAGTCAGTCTGATCAGACTGTTTGCACATCGGATTTTGTGGCAAGTAACAACTAACTATTGTAGTGTGGGAATGTATGTTAATTGTGTGATTGGACCTGCTTTTCTGACCGCCGTTTAAAAAAATAACAGCTATTGCTTTACTGCGTCACACCACTCACACAAGTCACAAAATGGCGGCACAGTCAGCTAGGCCAGCTGGGTGAACTGAAAGCTGGAAATGGATTCCTTGAAGATTGAGTTTAAACAGCTCGTTGTAACATGTAAAACATTTAATGAGAAAGACATGCTATGATGAGCCCCTGCCATTCATCATACCATTAAACTCAGTCTGTCTGAACCCATCCATTTAACTTAGTCATGATCTATAAACCAGGCATCTGAACAAAAAACACGACCGACCCCTTGATTGCAACTGTCTGCAACTTGATGGGCCCCCTCCTGCTAAATGCAATGAGGCACCCCTGAGGCTCCCAGTCACATATCTCACAGTTAATAACTTTTAGCTGAGTGGAGTGTGGACCCCTGAAGTGTTAGGGGGGAAGAGGAGGCCAGATTTGCCAGGACATAAAAACTGACCTGGTAACAGACAGCAGGACATATGACCTCAGACTGTAACCTGCTCTGCGGTATTGTAAACAATATGGCATGTAAATGTAAATGTAAATGTATTTGAGCTTATATAGCGCACAGCTACCCACAAAGGGTTTCCCGGCGCTTGCTTAGGGAACCCGTCCTGGTATTCCCCTGTGAGATAACCCCGGCAGGGTATCCACAAGGTGAAAGCCAGGCATCCCGCCGCGAGGGGCCGTTGTGCATGAAGATTATCAGCTTTACCAACCACAGGCAGTGCAGAGACAACCCTGTGTGCAGGTAAGATCATTAAAACCCTTGCTTGTCACACTAAATAATTTTAATTCAATAAGATATAGAGCATTTTATATGTGTTTATTTGCTTTAAATATTCCAAGGCTGATGGGCGTGGCCAAGATGGCGGGCTGAACGGACGTGGTTTCCCTCGGCTCCCCGGCCCAAGACCCAAAACAGCCTAAAAATAGCGGTGGTGACCCCCTGATTCGGACGATTTTTCTTCCCTGAGGCGTGGCAAGTGGTCACTCGCGGCGAGACTGTCCTCCCGGGCCCAGACATGTGGGAGCGGACGGAGCGGCCCATGATCCCGCCCAGGCCAGGAGACAGACACAGGCGAGGCGGGCTCCGGAGACTGAGCGGCCCTGCAGGGAACGGCGGAGCTGCCGGCGGTGGGCCAGGGCAGGTTGGAAGCGAGCCCCACGAGAGGCGGGCAGGCTCCGACATCGGCCTGCACCGCGCAGTTCCCCAGAGACGGCGAGGGCGGCAAGAAGCGGCGGCCATCCGACACCCGGCCGGCGGGCCGTTCCAATCGAGGTCCCGGCTTTGGGCCTGGGCAGACTGCAGCGAGGCCACGCAGGAGCACACAGCAGCGGCGCCTGGCCTGACAGACCCCCGACAGGAGCGTGTGAAACCCGGCGGTGAGGAGCTTTGACCCCGAGGACAGGGCGGTCATCTGCACGGAACCCGGGGCCCACACCACGACAGGGCCGGGACTAGGCCGCAGCCGGCAGTGCATCCGCGCTCCTCGAGGGGAGGTGCGGCGTTGGTGGCCGGTGACGGCTGACCCGGAGCCGAATCGCGGCAGCGGGGAGCCCGGTGGTGGGCGGCCAACCCCCCCATCACGAGAGCTGAGCCGGTGGACCAGGCCCATATTGTGGAAACACGGAGAGGTGGCCGAGTGGCGAGACGCCGCAATCGAGGCCCCGGCTTTGGGCCTGGGCTGCCGGCTGTGAGGCCGAAGAGGCAGGGGTGGGCATCGGCACCCCACCGGACCGCGGCAGGCAGGTGAGAGGGCGGCCAGGAGTCCAGCGAGCGAGAAGCAGGCCTGAAAGCAGGAAGCCCCAAAACTGGGCGCGACTGCGGAGGGGCCCAGATCTACGAGACTGTGAGTGGCCTGGAGCCCGGGCCCACGACGGCAGCGGGCCAGACGGGACGACGTGATCAAGGCATCTCCGGGAGCGCCAGAGAGGACTCATTCCTGGTAGCACGGAACACAAAGGCCCACTGACTGCGCGCCACCCAGTTGCCGAAGCAAATTTGGCGGAGTGAGACCGTGCCCCATCGCTATTGCAGAGGATCCAGCGCTACTGGGGGAGTGTGCCGGTGTGGAGTACCAAGGGAACCCAGGGAAGCCCAAGCTGAGGTGAGGAGTGGGGCGCATATCTCGGGGGGCAAGGTGATCGGGCCCCCGGCGGGAGGAGAGAGGGGCACTAGTCGGAGCCGGGCCTGGACTGCGGAGACCGGCGGGGACAAGTGAAAGCAGGCGCTGCGGCCCGGAGCCGGAGAGGAAGGGGCCCCAGGGTTGGCCCGAAGGCAAAAGTGGTACTGCCGGTGGACTTGAGTTCCTCACTGGCAGACGGAAACCGGCGACCATCTGGGGCCCAGGAGAGGGACCCGGAGTTACAACGGGCCCTGCGCTTGGGAGCAACATGGCCAACTCGAGCCGTAGAGCTAATCGCACCATCACAGACATGCTCCACAAGCCTACATCAAAGGGAGGGAAGGCTCAGACACCCCCTCCTACCCCGGCCAACCCTGATGTGCAAAACCAGGAGGAGCACGAAGCGCCGATCACCCGCACCTTCTTAGAATCACTGTTCAACACCCTCAGGGACGATTTTCAGGCTCTCAAACAGGACATCGCGGGGGAACAATGGGAACTCCGCCGAGACATAGACGGTCTGGGGGAGAGAGTGGCCGCGGTGGAGGATGCCGGTCATGCTCGCAGCGAACAGCTGGTGCACTTACAACAGGAAGTCCTCCGTCTTCAGGAGCAGCAGGTGGGCCTACAGGCGCACGCAGAGGACCTTGAGAACCGCTCTCGGAGAAATAATATACGGGTCAGAAATGTACCACAGGGTGCCGAGGGGAATAGTGTCACAGGATACTTACAGGATCTTTTCCGGGAGGTTCTGGGGAATCAGAAAACTTCACCATACGCATAGACCATGCACACAGGGTGGGCCTGCCGAGGTGTGCACCGGCCCTGCCACCGGACATTCTGGTCTACCTCCCTGATTTTCCTGTGAAAGAACGGATCCTCCAGGAGGCCCGGCGGAAACAGCCTCTGCAATTTAGAGGGGTTGCTATCGCTCTGTTTCAGGACCTGTCAGCCATCACGCTGCAAAAGAGGCGCAAATTCAAGGTAGTAACAACCTTCCTATGCGAGAAAGAGGTGCCAAATTCATGGGACCATCCGTTCCGGATCATTTTCAAATGGCAGGGGAAACTGCATCAACTTCGCACACCTGTACCCTCCTAAATATTGACCTGCCAGATCCCACGGACTCGGAGGATGGTTCGCCCCATGGATCGCAAGACAGACTGACGCAGCGTAACCAGGATGGCTGGCAGAGGGTCAGAAGAAGGCGCAGGCGTGGGACGCGCCTGAGGCCCGACCCTGCGACGATCGCCCAGGAACAAGCGGCGGCTGTCCAAGAAGTGGTGCGGGATACCACTGTTGCTCCATGAATAGCACAATGGGGGTTGATCACCACACTTTGCTTTAATAATGGGGGAGGTGGGGGGCCAAAGGGGAGCCACCACTGCCACGTTTCCCACTGAGACACTTCTGCGGACCTGAACTGCCACTCAGGACCTAGACTATGGGTTGTTCTTTGGGGTTTCAAGTTGGGGTATTGATGGGGGGAGGGAGAAGGGTGGCAGGAGGGGGGAGGGCTGGGTGGGAGCTGATGGGATTTCCAGTTGGGGTTCGGGTGGGACAGTCTTTTGGAGGGGGGAGGGGGAAGTGAGGGGGGGGGCCTCCTTGTCCACAGTCACTGAGATGCATCGCTGCTCTTTTTTCCCTTTTACGCCTCCAGCCCGCTCTAAACATGCACCTGCCCCTGTTCCACGCTTAGGATGACACGTCCGCTGACTGTACTTTCCCTAAATGTTAGAGGGCTTAACAGCCCCAACAAGCGCAGGGTGATCCTCTCCTTCCTAAAACACTCACAAGCCGACATATGCCTTCTGCAAGAGACACATCTGCTGTCCAAGGACCACTATTGATAGGCTCCATGTACGCACCCAATGAAGGACAAGAGAAGTACTTACATTCCGCACTAGAAGCTGCCACAGCCAACACGCATCAGCACCTATTGCTAGGGGGGGACCTCAACCTGGTGTTTCATATCATCGCTGACAGCTCCAACCAGAGGTTTGGCCAGGTGGGGGCATTGTCAGCGGAGGGGCACGCACACCTTGCAGACCTGGGATTAGTCGACCTGTGGAGACACTACCATCCCCATGCCACAGCCTACACTCACTACTCGGCAGCCCATAAGTCTTATGCGCGACTAGATTACCTTCTGTGTTCCACCCAACTAGCGACATGCGCACAAGAAGTTGAGATCCAACCGGCCTCGCTATCCGATCACTCTCCGATAGAGGCACTCTTTCTGGTACCAGACACACCTAGCCCACAACGACACTGGCGCTTGCAAGATGGCTTGCTGCAGAACCCCTCCTCGGTGGAGAAGATCAAGGCGGCCATCAGCCAATTCCTCACACACAACGCTAACAACGACACTACCAAAGCTACCCAATGGGCGACGCTTAAAGCGGTCCTCCGCGGCGAGTTTATTTCACTAGCCATGGCCAATAATAGGGAACGCCCCGAAGAGGGCTGAACTCACACAGCGCGTAACGGAGCTGGAGCAACTACACCAAAGTACTGGGGCTGCCAGGGCCTGGCGCCAGCTCTGCACGGAGCGGAAGATGTTGGCTGCACTAGATCAGGATGTGGCGGAGTTCGCCGCTATACGCCTGAAACATGCCTACCACGCCGGTGGCGACCGATGCGGAAAACTGTTGGCTTGCAAACTATGGGAACAATGGCAGCAGTGATACATCCATACCATCCAATCTACTCGAGGTGACTCACTCACCGACGACGCCGCATTCTGCAGCATTCGAGGCCTTCTATGCAGACCTACATGAAGCGGACAGGCTAGACCTACAGCGCGGCAGCGACTACCTGGAAGGGGCAACCCTTCCATCGCTGAGCGAGGCGCAATCACGGTACCTCGATAGGCCCATAGGCCTGGAGGAAGTCATTTCAGCGATCTCCCGCCTCAAGCTGGGGAAATCCCCGGGCCCAGATGGGTACTCGGCGGCTTTTTATAAGAAGTTCTGCCAGCAGGTGGCCCCTTTGCTGCGGGATCTCTTCAACACCTTCGATCAGGCCGGGGCTCTCCCTCCGGAACTACTGGAGGCGGCAATTTCGGTGATACCCAAAGCAGGCAGGGACCCCACTCGCTGCGGCTCCTACAGGCTGATATCCCTATTAAACGTAGACCTTAAGCTGTATACAGGTATCATTGCAAGCCGGTTGGTGCCCTATATGCAGCAGCTGGTTGAACCCGACCAGGCCGGCTTCATCCCCCAGCGGCAAACGAGCGTAACACCAGACGCGTCCTCCACCTCATCGAAGCAGGATCTCGCACAAGACCGGGTTGTATGCTTCTCACCATGGACGCTGAGAAGGCGTTCGACCGGGTGCACTGGCCCTATCTAGAACAGAGACTCCAGAGATTCGGCTTTGGGGAGACTATCCGCAATCGGACATTTAACTGCTACAGACAGCCCACCGCGACGGTCCGAGTCAATGGTCATACCGCACCGCATTTTCCGATAGGCAGAGGGACCAGGCAAGGCTGCCCGCTCTCTCCCCTCCTGTTTGCGCTCTACATGGAGCCACTAGCACAACGGGTCAGACAACACCACCGCATCAGAGGCATCCCCTTTGGGGGAGACACACACAAGGTCAGCTTATATGCGGACGATATCCTGCTCTCCCTCATGGACCCAATGCAATCTCTGCGGGCGCTCCTCGTCGAGCTGCACTCCTTCGCCCAGGCCTCGGGTTTTAAAATCAATGTGGAAAAATCGGTAGCGTTGAATGTGTCCCTGCCCCCTGATGTGTTGGCGGATGCCAAGGCCGAATTGGACCTGCAGTGGTCCAACTCCACGGTTCCGTATTTGGAGGTCTTACTGGCGCCGACAGTGCGAGGCACGGCAGAAGCCAACTACTCCAGGCTAGGTGCACAACTCAGTGAGACACTGAAGAAATGGAATCGTCTCACACTTTCCTGGCTAGGACGTGTAGCGGCAGTCAAGATGACCCTCTTACCGCAGGTCCTCTACGTCTTCCAGACCCTTCCTCTGCGCCCACCGACGGGATGGCTCCAGAAGACCCAGGCGGATCTGGCGCGTTATGTATGGAACGGGCGTCATCCCCGCTTTAAGCAGCTGATCACAACTCTCCCCCCGGCCCATGGAGGCGTGGGCCTGCCCGACTCACCCTGTACTTCCAGGCAGCGCAGCTGCGCACTCTGGTGCAATGGTACCACCTTGAATCCAGCAAGCATTGGCTCTTTCAGGACCCATCAGTGGCTGGACGACCCCTCCACGGTGTGCCCTTCTTACCGCGGCATCACAGGCCACCTAACCTCTATACATCATACATTACGAGTAAGGTGATGAAAGTGTGGGACCAGGTGGCTGTCCGGAGAGAACTCACTTCGTTTCCCTCCCCGCTAACGCCAATATTCGGGAATCCTGACTTTACACCAGGTCTTGACCCACAGCTCTTTAAAATGTGGAGGACTACTCCCTGTAGGGAGGCGGGTAATATGTACAACCTCAAAGGCATCCTCTCCTTTCAGAAGGTGAAGGAGGAGTATGGGATACAAGAGGCTGATCGACTTCCCTATTTGCAGGTCCGGCACTGGTCCTACACCCCTCCATTAGGCCAGGAGCACAGCGTTTCCTCACGCCGTACGAGAAATGGCTCCTCACACGCACATCCGAGAAGAAATTACTTTCAGACTTATACCAACACTTGCTCTTCTCCAACATATACGCATATAATTCAGGGAAGGCTAGGTGGGAGGAAGACCTGGGGAGGCAACTCATGCACAAAGCATGAGAAGGGATATACCACAGGGCCAGGCACTCGGCCGATCACACCGGCCTCACGGAGACCCTGACTAAAGTAGCCACATATTGGTATCATACCCCAGTGCGAATCCATCGCTGGGATCCCCAAGCAAGCGATAGCTGTTGGAGGGGGTGCGAGGAGCGGGGAACACTTGAGCACCTGCTATGGAGCTGTGAGCGGCTGCAACAGTACTGGTCCACCATCCTAGATCTAATAGACACGCACTTAAACACCCAGCTCCCTAGATTCCCTGCCTATATACTCCTTGGCTTACCAAATGCGCTGATGTACCCCCTGAAATCCATGAGAGGGAAGCTGATTGCTATCGCACTAGGGGCAGCTGTGCAGAACTTTGTGGCCCGCTGGAGAGACCCGAAGCCCCCCATACAACTTGGCTGGCTACACAGACTTTGGACAATCCTAGGGATGGAGAAACTATCCCTGACAGCAGCGGGGAGAGGTGAGGAGTTTGCAGACCTCTGGCGGCCGTTCTTGACTTTGCTCACCGGGGAGTTCAGGGAGCTGAGCTGTCCCCGCTATCTCAGATTGCTGCATCTCGCAGACACTCCACTCACCGAGCCCAAGGCAAAGGCTCCCAAGCGGAAAGTCCAGATATAAAATAGTTCGAAGACTGCCCCTTTATTGCTGCAGGACTGGCTGGGGGTTTTGCTTGGTTTACTCAGCGGACAAGGAGGGGGGTGGGGGGTAAGAAAAGGGGGGGGTTAGTTTGGGGTTTGGTTTTTATTGCACACATGACTACAGCATTCGACTGGTTCTCTTGCCTTTAGACGCGGCCGGCTCAACTGGGTTGTAGGCGGCTTGCTGTGTTTAACGCATCTTGTATGGCACTTGTGCCTGCTATGGAGTTACTTTGGCATTGTTATTGTGTGGCCGGTGCCTTCACAAGCATGGGTCGGTATTTCTGCGATGAATAAAAAGATTTAATACTAAATATTCCAAGGCTGTATTTCACCATTGCTTAATGAACCCTCTTGCTTCCTAAAATTAGCTTCAAACAGCACAATTTGTCCCACTCTATTTTAAGAAAAAGGACCATGAGTAGAACCCCAATCACCTCACCTTATTTATGACTTTTTACATTTGCTTGCTTTGCTCGCAGTAAAGCACTCACCCCCAACTTTTACGCCTCACCGATTTCAAAAGTCACCATCTGCCACTAATGGACACGGCTTGCTGCCCGACAGTTGGCTTGATATGGTGGGGAAGAAGGAAGTCGGCTGAGAACTCAGGACAGTGCCCTCCTCCCTCACACGCTCAGGGAATAAGCGACAGGATGATTGAATGGCTGTGACCCTAAGGCCCCAACTTACACTGGGCCCACGACACCATGAGAAACTTCATTTCTATGACCCCGAGAAAGAGAGAGACATACCTGCACAGCCGGTTGGCAGCTGGGGATGCTGCCCCCAAGCATCAGATGCCAGGGAAGAGCTGTGGACCCACCTTGCCTGACATCAGCATTCCAGTAAGTGATTCACTGTGCGTTTCCCCCTTCCCTTACACCCCCTCTCCCCCGCACCCAGCACTCACCCCATCTGGCAACAGTGGCGAGACGGACACCCAATGACAATACACCAGGGCCCCCAAGTTGCTGTTCTGATGGCATAAGCAAAATGGAGCACAGATTGTTTCTTGGCAGACAGTGCAACTTGGGGGGCTACTTCCAGAACTTGAGGTCCCTCTGGATCTACTGTACTGAGGAGCTGCTCTCCATTTGATGCCCCCCCCCCCTCTCTTGCCTAGGTTGGAGCTTGACCGGCGCTGTTGGATATCCACAACGCAGTTCCACGGTGTCTGGTGGATGGGTCACTAGGGGTAAGCAGAATACTCATACTATGTTCCGGGCCACCAGATACACACTAGGGTGGACTACATCCTCTGTAATACAGAGTTTTGGCCTCGGCTGCTCAGTTCTGAGGACACTAAGCTGGACGATATCTGATCACAGCCTCCTAATAGTAGCCTGTCGATGGAGGGAGGGCAGGTCGCTGATACCAACTTGGCAACTGCAAACAGAAACCCCCCCTCAAAGCAGCTTATAGAGACACCCTCAGCACACACTTGCTTCATTATTACAATTTTAAAGTGTACAATAGTTTAAAGGTTGTTTTCACCATGGAAGTAAAACTGTATTTTTTCAGGAATATGCTTGGGTACAAAATAAACCATTATTTTACCTCTTCACTTGGAAAAATGCTGGAGAAATGTTTGAAAGTTATGTTTCATCTAATTCCAAAAATCTAAATTAATGGTGAAAGTATATTTTGCTACCTTTAGAGGAAATGTAACTTTAATGAAGTGTACTGTGCGCTGCCTGGAGGTAAACTTGTTTAAGAGCAGTTTGTCTCTGAGCCCTACTTCAGAGGCTCAATGCACATTCCTGGCAGGGTGTTAGCAAGACTGCTCCCAAAGGCTGGTAGCTCGATATCTGGGCCAAGGAAGGCAGGGGTGTTTTCAACAACTGGTCACTTAACTTAGAATATCCATCTTGGAGGGAAGAAAGGAACAGTTGGCAGAATAAAAGACAGCATTAACCCCTTCCACGCTGATGACGAGCTGGGCTCGTCATGGCGTAGCCTCCTCGCACGCTGATGACGAGCCCAGCTCGTCACGTAACATGCGATTTAAAAAATCTCAGCGCAGGAGCGGAATTCCGCTAGCGCGCATGAGGTTAACACTTCTTTAGGTCTCGTCCTATTCCATTCCGCAAGGAATGAATAGGACAAGACTATTGGGGCTAAACTAAGAGCTAAACTAAGCTCTGAAAAATGCGGATTTCCAGAGGTGTATGTGGTCTCGTGAACGCGCTTCTATCTGCCTGCCTCACATCACCACATGAAAGCCATTTGTTGCTTTTTCACACTTCTTTCACGGCCGCGAGGCCGTGCGTGCTTCAAAGGGATCCGCTCACTTCTCCTCCCCCCTCGCCGAGAGCTTCACATTTCAAAGAGCTCTCCCCAGCCTCCTCTCCCCGCCCCACTCTGACTTCACATTATTTCTTCCTCTTTTTTTTTTTTGCTGCGTATGTTTGGGTCTCTTGTTGTGTCGACAGATTTTAGGCTCTCACGACACAGTGTTGTTTCCTCTCGTTTCACATTTCGGTGCACGCTACTGACTGGCCCTTTCAGTGGCTATCTTGAGTTGACAGTTTGGCCGCAAGTCTACTTCGGTTCCTCACCCCCTTCTCACTCTATGCACCAAAATAATGGTCGTTCAGAGCGCCAAGGACGCCCACGTACCCTCATAGGGGTGAAAGTATTAGTTCTGATCGCGCATGTGGAGCATTGTTATTAATTAATAAACAACTGGAGGGCAGACAGTTAAAACAAGAGTCGTGTAGTTTTGAACACAGATCCACGCTCGACATTTCCGCTGGGTTTCTTTGAACTCTGGATGCAACATGAATCTCAAATGGCCTTTTTTTTTTAATGAAAGTGAGGGCTTAAGTGGAGCTGCGCATTTACTCCCATGTAATTTACATTCTGTGACCCCAGTTATTCATTTCAAATAGGATTATTGTGTATTGCAACTGCCAATATGAAAAACGAAGGTGTTTGGATTACGTACCGGTAATCATGACACCGTGTATCACACTTCATCGCCATAGCTGTAACAACTGTGTATTTAGCGATACCTGTGTAGGTAATGCATCTAACAAAAATGTGAAACTGCTTGTACAAACATGACCCCATCCTCCTTAATTCCATAAAGCTAATCATAATTGCGCCTACTCCTAGCCCTGGAAAGACAAAACTAGAGCATTGGCTACCGATAGGAGGATGGGTTTGTTTTTGCATTTTTATATAGCTTAAACTCGACCCAAAAGTTTTATAGCTCTTTTACATGAGCACCAGTTACATGAAGGGTGGGAGCAGGACTGACATGGAAACATATAATTTAGTGTGATTACAGTTAGATAAGGAGACACGTCAAGATGCCAAAGACACTATACACCAAATCTCCAACCGTACCTAAAGAAATGTCCTAATGATAATGTGAAATTAAAGTGTTAGGTTTAATCCTTCTGGCAGCCCTACAGACGTCAGAGAAACATGTTTACATTCTGCTAAGGAGGCAGTTGTTCTTCCTTCCTTTCCTCCCACCTTTCATTCCTTTCTTTCCTTCCTTCCTCCCTTCTTCCTTCTTTCTTTCGTTCTTTTTTTCTTTCTTCCCTTCCCTTCCACATTTTCACTCAGCACCACTCAGCACCACCACAGCATCACTCAGCGCCACCCCAGCATCACTCAGCGCCACTCCAGCATCACTCAGCGCCACCCCAGCATCACTCAGCGCCACTCCAGCATCACTCAGCACCACCCCAGCATCACTCAGCGCTACCCCAGCATCACTCAGCACCACCACATTATCACTCAGCACCACCACATTATCACTCAGTGCCACCCCAGCATCACTCAGCGCCACTCCAGCATCACTCAGCGCCACCCCAGCATCACTCAGCACCAACCCAGCTTCACTCAGTGCTACCCCAGCATCACTCAGCACCACCACAGCACCACTCAGCGCCACCACAGCACCACTCAGCACCACCACATTGTCACTCAGCACCACAACATTATCACTCAGCACCACCCCAGCATCACTCAGCGCTACCCCAGCATCACTCAGCACCACCACAGCACCACTCAGCACCTCCACTGCACCACTCAGCACCACCACAGCATCACTCAGCGCCACCCCAGCATCACTCAGCACCACCACAGCACCACTCAGCGCCACCCAGGCATCACTCAGCACCACCACAGCACCACTCAGCATCACCACATCATTACTCAGCGCTACGCCAGCATCACTCAGCACCACCACATTATCACTCAGCACCACCACATTATCACTCAGCGCCACCCCAGCATCACTCAGCGCCACTCCAGCATCACTCAGCGCCACTCCAGCATCACTCAGCACCAACCCAGCATCACTCAGCGCTACCCCAGCATCACTCAGCACCACCACAGCACCACTCAGTGCCACCACAGCATCACTCAGCACCACCACAGCACCACTCAGCACCAACCCAGCATCACTCAGCACCACCACAGCACCACCCAGCATCACCACATCATCACTCAGCGCTACCCCAGCATCACTCAGCACCACCACATTATCACTCAGCACCACAACATTATCACTCAGCACCACCACAACACCACTCAGCACCACCACAGCACCACTCAGCACAAACACAGCACCTCTCAGCACGACCACAGCACCACTCAGCACCACCACATTATCACTCAGCACCACCACATTATCACTCAGCACCACCACAGCACCACTCAGCACCACCACAGCACCACTCAGCATCACTCAGCACCACCACAGCACCACTCAGCACCACCACAGCATCACTCAGCACTGCCACAGCACCACCACAGCACCACTCAGCACCACCACATCATCACTCAGCACCACCGCAGCACCACTCAGCACCACCACAGCATCACTCAGCACCACCACAGCACCACTCATCACCACCACAGCACCACTCAGCACCACCACAGCATCACTCAGCGTAACCCCAGGTTATAGGTGTCACATTTGCGAAAGTTATAACTATTGGCATTGTAAATAACAAAGCTATTAATTTAGCTATTTTCAAAACCAACACATAAATAAAAAAATTGTCATTTACAAGACCAATAGCTCAAATGTTCCTAATGCGAGACCTATTGCATTGCAAATGCTTGTTTTACTTGATGATACTAAATTATGCTGGCGGAGGCTGTTCCCATCCATTCACAAGGACATCCTAAACTTTCTGGCTTCACCCCAAGAAGGAGAGGAAAATAAGTATGGACTGTGACAGAGGGGATGCAAGGGACCAGGGAAGGGCCAGACCCCATGCAGACATACCTAGAAGAGAGCCATGTTTTAGTTCATTTTTCTAGGACTGTTCACAGCAATCCAAATAGAATGTGGAAAAAGAGTTTGGGATAGTGCAAGAGAATAGTCAAGATGGGTATATAAAATTCTCCTATTACTTGCTAGTGCACAGCATAACACTGGCACCTCACCACCTATTTCGCTTCCACACAACATTCCTAGATCTTGGAAGAAAATGTTTTGATGAAAGAAGACTTAAGACTGGAAAAAATGACTCTAGGACTTATGACACCTGCTGGCACACTAGGACTGGAAATGCTCTTGATGAGTCGAGTGATGTCTCTCTAGTCTGCCTGCTCCAGGGTCATGAAGAAAAGGAGAAGGACGCCTGACTCCTGCAAAGCTTAGCTAACCACTGTGTAACAGAAAGGAGCACTATCTAGAGAGAGACCTGGTGGCTAGAAGACTGCCCTGGGCACTGCAGGAGTGACCAGGAGAAACTTTCCCAGCATTTGAAGAAAAGTCAGACTTAGTAATTTGTTCCACCTCAAACAGACTGAGACAGGGTGCTAAGGCTTGCCCATGGATGCTACACCCTAGATAAGGAAGTAGGTTCATTCAACTCAGAGCTTTTTGCTGCACTGAAATCAGATTCAGTGGGAACTCATGGTAAACTCATCTGGCCTCACAGTGCCTTGCCCTGCAATAACTTCCAGTTTTGCAATGACAGTGTTTATAAGAACCAAAAAAGTGGCTAAGTTCTAAGGTAAAACCATGGACCTTGTTGAGATTAAAAAACATCTAATCCAGTGGTGGAAACACCAATGTGGTAACAAAATCCTGCCTAGTCAAACTTGGTTCTTTTGGTGCCAAAACCAGCATCCTCAGCAGGAGCTTAACAATAACGTTTCCAGTTTTGAGGGACTTCATTGGCTACTGCCTTACACCTTGTCATTGACATTGAGAACTGAAGAGTTGAACAAGACCTGGAGTGATCTTTTTGGCTTACCAACTTATGTACAACCATGCCAGGTTTGAAATTTCACCTAGGTCCTAGCCAACAGCTTATTAATTGTTAGGGGGCTTTTTTGCCTTAAAAGGTTTAAAGTTCTCGATAAGCAGATTGGGGGTCTGTTTGTTCATTACATTTTTGTGTTTTTGTAAATTAGTTTGGGAATTTAATTTTGTTGTTTTCGTGACTTTAAAATTGCTACTGCTGCTGCTTGAACTTAACACAAATTTCTTTTAGGAATTGTCTACTGCTGGTGCTAAATGTACCAGAAGTTGAGCACATTGTCTAAAAGCTATGTTTAGCCTGATTGTGGTGTGCTTATTAAGTGTGTAGGGTACCCTCTATCCAAATTATTACCTCTCTTTTTGACATATGGAATTGTACAGCTTGAAGCAAGATGCTCTACCTATCCCTTTAAGTGGCATTGATCCTCCTGTTAAGGTATGAATGGTTATAGTGTCTTGTATTCTTTTCCTCGTGCTATTTGTTAATTGTCTTACTTAGGGTCATCAGTACATGATCATTCATTGGATCTGGGTATGCTGTAGCGTATATGGCTTGTAGCATTATTCCGGCTTGTTCCTGTGAGATATCTTTACCCTTGGATCTCCATATACTTAGGATTTCTAACTTTAAAATGGGAGAGTTTGCTATTATCCATTGAGCATGTATTAGATTAGACGTTGATAGCACTCGGATTGTCGTGTAGGTCCTATAAACCAATATATAGGATCTGCATGTTTAGACCACATAGACTGTGGGATTGGTGTCCAGACTCCCCTACCGGGCAGTGGCGGCTGGTGCTATTTGAAAGTGGTGAGCAATAAACGTTGGGCATGATTTTATATAAGTGAACAAGTTCTATGGACAAACCTGGGGTCCAGGTGGGAGTCCCTCTCCTGAGAAAGAAATGAACAAAAGATTGGAAAATGGTTCACTTTACAGCAAATGAATGTAGCAATATGGCTTATTAAGCAGTGGGAACATATAGTCTTGAAATTATTAAACACCTCAAAACTGCTCCATATTTTCTTGCATTAAGTTGTTCAACGGTTACTGTAATGTGTAGATTGTTCTGCATGACAACTTTAGCCCTTTAAATGTATGCTTGCCGACTATCTTGCACTGCATGCAGCATTAACTTTGGAAAAATATGCTCTTTCAGACTTCGAGAAGCATCCACAGATACTAGCTGTAACCAGTCATATAGAAATATATGCAGGGAGGTCTTTAAGTGAGATGAAAAAAGTGGGTGCTCTCTATAAAGTAACATGCCAAATACTTTTCTGTGAATCCCATAGTGTAGGTCAACAAAATAGAATGCTGAACTGTTCCTTAGATAAAGGAGTGTGTGTATCTGGCGTGACCGAAGGTGAAGATATGACACCTTTGGGCATCCATTATGTTGGAAGTATTTGCCTCACACACCCATACAGGTGTCATGCTTCATCATCGGCGTTGCTCCTCGTCAGGGAGGCGGTGCAATCCCCGACGGGCTCACCTCTAAGAGGGGCTCTTTGGCGGAGATCTTTTTAATCCAACTGCCTTATGGTGAAGTGCGGGTGTGCGGGTGATGCAGTATGTAGCCTGGGTGGTGATTTAAAATGTAGTAGAGGGTACCGGAAACTACTTTATTCTGGGGGTCCCCTACTGCAATTAAAAGTGTGAATCTAACTCACTAGGTGCCAGCAGGTTAGGTATAGTGGCCCTAGATTAGATTTGGAAAGGAATTGGTCAACATGTTTCTCGCCTGGGTTAAGTACCCGCGATTCATCAGGACCTATAATGGGTAAAAACAAGGTCTACAAACATTAAACAACATGCTGGTGTCATGTGCCTAATACCAAAAATGTGGATTTCTTTGTGTTACCTCTGTAGCTTTATCCTATGCCTAAATGGGGAATAAGAGCACAGGGTTAGTAGCATATAATGATCGCCAGAGATAATACATGGTCCGGGACCAAACTTACACACAGTGTCATGCTAGTGGTAGTGTATTTATACTAGCTTCAAATTGACATAACTGTCTTGTGACAATGTGCATTGTTACCGTCACACCAACATTTATATAACTGAAAAGCAGAGTTTAAAAACAAAAGTATAAAAACGACAGCAGTCCTTCAGGAGAGCCACTCTCCTTCTCGTTTGATAAACAGGTCCAGTGTGTGGTGTAGTTGTTCCCACTAGATGTGCATAGTGCTGCTGTGAATGAAAACCCGACTCACCTAATGGTCAGGGATTAAATGCCATAACAATGCTCGGCGGGTTGGTACAGCAGGATGGAACCCATGAGGTGTGGCTGGGGGAAGAAGACGTGTACAAAGTCAGAACACAGCTTCGGTCAGGATTATCAAAGCCCTCTATAGGATCGGGTTGAGAAACCCCCGATGCTGCCATAGGGGCAATAATTCATTATACGAATCCCAACGCGTCCCTCTGGAGTTTTCCTTACCTCTCTATTCCCACGTCCTTGCTTCTTCACCTACCCATCGCCGCCGAGCTCGGATAGATACTGGAGCTCGGTGGCGGTCGCCATTTCTAGGCGGAAGCGTCAATACTTTGTGCGTATCTCCGCCCCCAACGTAAGGTCAGGTGGTATTGTTGGCTATGGCGGCCATTACAGAATGGAGATAGGAGTCTTACTTAACCAGGTATCGGGCCAAGCTAGGTAGTGAGTGCTTGGTTGAAGGGGGTGTGCGCCCTACTCGCATGTACCTTGAGGGGTGATATTACTTGTTGGATATGAAGACACGTAATTAGCCCCTTGTGAAAATTGTATGTTTAGCGCATTGTATTGGTCACGACTAAAGTTTGTTAAAGTTGAATAAGTGGACCGAGAATGGGTTAATGCGCAATATGTAGGTCTCAGCTAATCGTGTTTAGTTCAGTATAAGTACATGTATGAGGAAGTCCAGCACTGTAATTCTATAATGAGTGCCACGGAATGTCCTCGTTCAAGCCCCGACTGTCTGATGATAATCGGTGGATCCACCTTTGTTCTTTGTGGAACAAGGCTTGTTTTGGGCAATTGGGGCTGGATTCTCGTACAAGCCATTTAAGCGAGTCTGCGGTATGATTATTCTCCACATAATGTTTGCACATCTTGGTATTTGTCTTTCTACAGCGGAAGTTACTGCAGTGTTCAGTAATGCGGGTTTTAATCGGACGTGTCGTCATTCCAATGTATTGTAGTCCGCATGGGAAGGTAAGCATGTAGATACAATGTGAGGTATTACAATTAGTGTGTCCCCTGAGCTCCCAATTGAAGGTGTCAGTGAGTTGTATTGTCTTATGTACGGCTGGTTAGGCACAAGCTGCACAAGAGCCACATGGATAATGACCCTTCACAGGAGGTAAATGCCAGAGTGTCTGCTGAGACCCCTTCTTGGTGACTTTGGGTCTCGTGCTGATCAGGATGTCTTTAACATTCTGGGATCTTTTGAACGCAAACCTTGGTTGTTCAAAAGTTAGGTCGCCTGTGTTCAGAATAGCCCAGTGGCGTTTGATCACACTTTTGACTTTAGTTGACACAGGGGTGAATGTTGTGACACAGGTTATAGGTTGGTTCTCAACAGGTTCCGGCTCCCGTTGTTCGAGGAGAGCCTCTCGGTGGTTATTTCTAGCTCGTTTTTGTGCTTTAGAAACATCTCTCACAGGGTATCCTCTATCCAGTAGATTCCTGGAAAGGATTGCTGATTCTTTCTTGAGGTCAGTTAAATCACTACAATTTCGCCGGATTCTGAGAAATTGTCGAAAGGGGAGATTGGTGCGTAAGGCTTTGGGGTGGTGGCTGGTGTAATGGAGCAGGCTATCACGGTCGGTGGGCTTTCTGTACATCGTGGTACTGAGTGACCCCTCTTTCAATTTTATTTTCAGATCAAGGAAGGCAATTTCAGTGGGTGACACAGACATCGTAAAGCGTAGGCAGGGATTAAGAGTGTTGACCCACTCAAAAAAGGCCTCATGTGAGGTCGGTGGTCCCGTCCACAGGATCAGGATGTCATCTATAAATCGCCTTCACATCTTGATGTTATTGAGGAAGGGATTGGACTGGTGTTGTATGTGTCTGCCTTCAAAATCAGCCATGTATAGGCAGCTACTGATGGGGCAAAAGTACTGCCCATCGAAGTACCTTGTGTTTGATGGTAGTAGTTCCCCTTAAATTCAAAGTAATTCTCCGTTAACGCTAGAGTGGCACACTCCATGATGAATGAAGGTGGAGTGGCTGAGTTCCAGGTTTCCAGCCCAAGCATCTCCTCTATTACTCCTAGTGTGGCCCTCTGAGGGATATTCGTATAGAGGGCCTCCACATCGAGGGTAATCAAGAGATTGATCTGCCCGGTATCCTGGAAAGTATCCAGTATGTGCAGGACATCTGAGGTATCTTGGATGAACGAGGGAATGCGTCTCACTAGGGGTTGCAGGAAGTGATCACAAAATTGTGAAAGTGGTTCCAGGACGGAGTCAATCCCCGAGACGATGGGTCGCCCAGGTACCGGTCTAGTCTCTTTATGGATCTTGGGAAGAATATAAAAGTAGGGGACCCTGGGATCTTTTTTCATCAGGAAGTCCACCTCTTTCTTACTGATCCACTGTTCACATTCTGCACTGTCTACCAAGCCTGTTATTGTGGTTTGTAGGCGTGGTGTCGGGTCACACGGGATTGGGGTATAATAGCGTGTGTCACTTAGTTGCCTTGTGCACTCAAGGTCATAGTCTACGGTGTTCATAAGGACTGTGGCACCACCCTTATCCGCCTGTTTGAAGGTAATCAGGGGGTCTTCAGCGAGTGATTTGAGTGTAAACATCTCATTTTTAGAGATGTTGTGCTAGGTTCCCTGCTGATCTAGTGTCCTAATGTCTTTGAGCACAGCCTGCTCAAAAGTGAGGATTTCATTCGGAATCATCCCATTGTGGGGGGTGAAGGTGGAAGGGTTGTGGAGGCCGGAATCTTCCGTTGGTTCACTTGGTCTCCCCTCAAAAAAGGCTTTCAACCTAATTTTGCGAAAAAAGGATTGTATTTCCCGAGTTTGTTGGAAGAGGTCAGTTTTAGGAGTGGGTACAAAGCCCAGTCCCTTTTGTAGGACTTTCTCCTCTCTCTCTGTCAAGGGTCGGTCTGATAAGTTTACCACCAGACTCATCTTTGTCCCGACCTGTTCGTGTTCCCCGTGTCCATTCCCTGGGGGCGTGCGTCCTCCCACTGTACTTTTTTCTCTGGAGAGTTGCCTCGCTTTCGCCCTCGCCCTCTGCCCCAGCCTCTGTCTAAAAAAGGGGGTCGCATGGAACCCTGTGGAGCATAGTACGGTGGATATTGCGGGGCATAAGGTGGTTGGAACTGAGCAAATTGTGGATAAGGCCATATGGGAGGTCCATGGGAAGGCCCATGAGGAGGGTAGTTCTGATAAACTTGTTGGCCTCGTCCCCTGCCCCTTCTACCCCTTTTTGGTATCTGTGGGAGTCCATCTTCCCCGCTACTGTCAGATCCACTATTGGATCCCCTTCTGGAGGAAGTAGCACTGGAGTCCGAGTTGTAGTTTGTTCCTGGGGGGACATAATCTTCCTTTAGGTAGGGGTATACCTTTTCTTTTGAAAACCTTTTGATGTCTTTTTGTAATTTAGTCACTTTCTGATTCATAAGGTATTCTTTGTGTTCTGCAAGTTCCTTGTTCAGTTCCGCCAGTTTTGTTTTAAAACCTGGGTTTGGAACAGCTGCCTTCAGTGCACTTTCAGCTGCTTGAATACGGGTCAGCAGTTCATCCGCTAGGCGTTTGGCAGTATTAACAATCAGGATGAGGAGATCATGGGTGCACTTCAATGAAATCTGAGACCATTCAACCTTAAACTGTCCATCCTCCCAGAAAATTCTCGGGAAGTCCTTTACAATAAGGCCATTGGGTGCAATTTTGGCTTTGAAGTATTCGGCCATCATTGCCCCATGTAAGGTTATTCTGATCCATTCTCGTTTAAGATCTAACAATGATTGCCATTCTGCTGTATTGCTACTTGTGGCTGGTTCTATATCAATACCGAGAAGTGATGGTGTTCTCAGAATGGCTGCTGCGTCTTCTTCTCCGAAGCTCAACCCCTGGCCATCCATCTTGTGGAGGTCAGTGTGGTCGTGCTCAGTGAGAAGGAAGTCCTCACGGGGAGGACAGAAGGGGTGGGGAAAGTGAAACTGCCCAATCTGGGAAGCGAGTAGTGACTAACTGCGTAATGAGGAAGTCACAGGGTGGGAGATAGAACAAGTCTTACCCGCCAAAAGGAACTCCCACGGTGTGGACCGTGCAAAAGTAGTTATCAAGAGGAGGGAGGGTGATCAATCGATCAGTTGGGCACCATTTACCCCTAAGGGAAGTGGAAGGTCCAGTATCAGCTAGTGCCCTCAAGTATAGGTCAACAAAGTAGAATGCTGAACTGTTCCTTAGATAAGGGAGTGTGTGTATCTGACGTGACCGAAGGTGAAGATATGACACCTTTGGCATTATGTTGGAAGTATTTGCCTCACACACCCATACAGGTGTCATGCTTCATCATCAGCGTTGCTCCTCGTCGGGGAGGCGGTGCAATCCCCGACGGGCTCACCTCTAAGAGGGGCTCTTTGGCGGAGATCTTTTTAATCCAACTGCCTTATGGTGAAGTGCGGGTGTGCGGGTGATGCAGTATGTAGCCTGGGTGGTGATTTAAAATGTAGTAGAGGGTACCGGAAACTACTTTATTCTGGGGGTCCCCTACTGCAATTAAAAGCGTGAATCTAACTCACTAGGTGCCAGCAGGTTAGGTATAGTGGCCCTAGATTAGATTTGGAAAGGAATTGGTCAACATGTTTCTTGCCTGGGTTAAGTACCCGCGATTCATCAGGACCTATAATGGGTAAAAACAAGGTCTACAACATTAAACAACATGCTGGTGTCATGTGCCTAATACCAAAAATGTGGATTTCTTTGTGTTACCTCTGTAGCTTTATCCTATGCCTAAATGGGGAATAAGAGTACAGGGTTAGTAGCATATAATGATCGCCAGAGATAATACATGGTCCGGGACCAAACTTACACACAGTGGCATGCTAGTGGTAGTGTATTTATACTAGCTTCAAATTGACATAACTGTCTTGTGACAACGTGAATTGTTACCATCACACCAACATTTATATAAGTGAAAAGCAGAGTTTAAAAACAAAAGTATAAAAACGACAGCAGTCATTCAGGAGAGCCACTCTCCTTCTCGTTTGATAAACAAGTCCAGTGTGTGGTGTAGTGGTTCCCACTAGATGTGCATAGTGCTACTGTGAATGAAAACCCGACTCACCTAATGGTCAGGGATTAAATGCCACAACAATGCTCGGCGGGTTGGTACAGCAGGATGGAACCCATGAGGTGTGGCTGGGGGAAGGAGACGTGTACAAAGTCAGAACACAGCTTTGGTCAGGATTATCAAAGCCCTCTATAGGATCGGGTTGAGAAACCCCCGATGCTGCCATAGGGGCAATAATTCATTATATGAATCCCAACGCGTCCCTCGGGAGTTCTCCTTACCTCTCTATTCCCGCGTCCTTGCTTCTTCACCTACCCATCGCCGCCGAGCTCGGATAGATACTGGAGCTCGGTGGCGGTCGCCATTTCTAGGCGGAAGCGTCAATACTCCGTGCGTATCTCCGCCCCCAACGTAAGGTCAGGTGGTATTGTTGGTAACTATGGCGGCCATTACAGAATGGAGATAGGAGTCTTACTTAACCAGGTATCGGGCCAAGCTAGGTAGTGAGTGCTTGGTTGAAGGGGGTGTGCGCCCTACTCGCATGTACCTTGAGGGGTGATATTACTTGTTGGATATGAAGACACGTAATTAGCCCCTTGTGAAAGTTGTATGTTTAGTGCATTGTAGTGGTCACGACTAAAGTTTGTTAAAGATGAATAAGTGGACCGAGAATAAGTTAACGCGCAATATGTAGGTCTCAGCTAATCGTGTTAGGTTCAGTATAAGTACATGTATGAGGAAGTCCAGCACTATGCGTTACTCGGCCCCCAACGTAAGGTCAGGTGGTATTGTAGGTAACTATGGCGGCCATTACAGAATGGAGATAGGAGTCTTACTTAACCAGGTATCGGGCCAAGCTAGGTAGTGAGTGCTTGGTTGAAGGGGATGTGCCCTACTCGCATGTACCTTGAGGGGTGATATTACTTGTTAGATATGAAGACACGTAATTAGCCCCTTGTGAAAATTGTATGTTTAGCGCATTGTATTGGTCACGACTAAAGTTTGTTAAAGATGAATAAGTGGACCGAGAATGGGTTAATGCGCAATATGTAGGTCTCAGCTAATCGTGTTTAGTTCAGTATAAGTACATGTATGAGGAAGTCCAGCACTGCAATTCTATAATGAGTGCCACGGAATGTCCTCGTTCAAGCCCCGACTGTCTGATGATAATGGGTGGATCCACCTTTGTTCTTTGTGGAACAAGGCTTGTTTTGGGCAATTGGGGCTGGATTCTAGTACAAGCCTTTTAAGCGAGTCTGCGGTATGATTAGTCTCCACATAATGTTTGCACATCTTGGTATTTGTCTTTCTACAGCGGAAGTTACTGCGGTGTTCAGTAATGCGGGTTTTAATCGGACGTGTCGTCATTCCAATGTATTGTAGTCCGCATGGGCAGGTAAGCATGTAGATACAATGTGAGGTATTACAATTAGTGTGTCCCCTGAGCTCCCTATTGAAGATGTGAGTGAGTTGTATTGTCTTATGTACGGCTGTGTAGGCACAAGCTGCACAAGAGCCACAGGGATAATGACCCTTCACAGGAGGTAAATGCCAGAGTGTCTGCTGAGACCCCTTCTTGGTGACTTTGGGTCTCGTGCTGATCAGGATGTCTTTAACATTCTGTGATCTTTTGAACGCAAACCTTGGTTGTTCAAAAGTTAGGTCGCCTGTGTTCAGAATAGCCCAGTGGCGTTTGATCACACTTTTGACTTTAGTTGACACAGGGGTGAATGTTGTGACACAGGTTATAGGTTGGTTCTCAACAGGTACCGGCTCCCGTTGTTCGAGGAGAGCCTCTCGGTGGTTATTTCTACCTCGTTTTTGTGCTTTAGAAACATCTCTCACAGGGTATCCTCTATCCAGTAGATTCCTGGAAAGGATTGCTGATTCTTTCTTGTAGTCAGTTAAATCACTACAATTTCGCCAGATTCTGAGAAATTGTCGAAAGGGGAGATTGGTGCGTAAGGCTTTGGGGTGGTGGCTGGTGTAATGGAGCAGGCTATTGCGGTCGGTGGGCTTTCTGTACATCGTGGTGCTGAGTGACCCCTCTTTCAATTTCATTGTCAGATCAAGGAAGGCAATTTCAGTGGGTGACACAGACATCGTAAAGCGTAGGTAGGGATTAAGAGTGTTGACCCACTCAAAAAAGGCCTCATGTGAGGTCGGTGGTCCCGTCCACAGGATCAGGATGTCATCTATGAATCGCCTCCACATCTTGATGTTATTGAGGAAGGGATTGGACTGGTGTTGTATGCCTTCAAAATCAGCCATGTATAGGCATGCTACTGATGGGGCAAAAGTACTGCCCATCGAAGTACCTTGTGTTTGATGGTAGTAGTTCCCCTTAAATTCAAAGCAATTCTCCGTTAACGCTAGAGTGGCACACTCCATGATGAATGAAGGTGGAGTGGCTGAGTTCCAGGTTTCCAGCCCAAGAATCTCCTCTATTACTCCTAGTGTGGCCCTCTGAAGGATATTCGTACAGAGGGCCTCCACATCGAGGGTAATCAAGAGATTGATCTGCCCGGTATCCTGGAAAGTATGCAGTATGAGCAGGACATCAGAGGTTTCTTGGATGAATGAGGGAATGCGTCTCACTAGGGGTTGCAGGAAGTGATCACAAAATTGTGAGAGTGGTTCCAGGACGGAGTCAATCCCCGAGACGATGGGTCGCCCAAGTACCGGTCTAGTCTCTTTATGGATCTTGGGAAGAATATAAAAGTAGTGGACCCTGGTATCTTTTTTCATCAGGAAGTCCGCCTCTTTCTTACTGATCCACTTTTCACATTCTGCACTGTCTACCAAGCCTGTTATTGTGGTTTGTAGGCGTGGTGTCGGGTCACACAAGATTGGAGTATAATAGCGTGTGTCACTTAGTTGCCTTGTGCACTCAAGGTCATAGTCTACGGTGTTCATAAGGACTGTGGCACCACCCTTATCCGCCTGTTTGATGGTAATCAGGGGGTCTTCAGCGAGTGATTTGAGTGTAAACATCTAATTTTTAGAGATGTTGTGGTAGGTTCCCTGCTGATCTAGTGTCCTAATGTCTTTGAGCACAGCCTGCTCAAAAGTGAGGATTTCATTCGGAATCATCCCATTGTGGGGGGTGAAGGTGGAAGGGTTGTGGAGGCCGGAATCTTCCGTTAGTTCACTTAGTCTCCCCTCCTCTCTGTCAAGGGTCGGTCTGATAAGTTTACCACCAGACTCATCTTTGTCCCGACCTGTTCGTGTTCCTCGTGTCCATTCCCTGGGGGCGTGCGTCCTCCCACTGTACTTTTTTCTCTGGAGCGTTGCCTCGCTTTCGCCCTCGCCCTCTGCCCCAGCCTCTGTCTAAAAAAGGGGGTCGCATGGAACCCTGTGGAGCATAGTACGGTGGATATTGCGGGGCATAAGGTGGTTGGAACTGAGCAAATTGTGGATAAGGCCATATGGGAGGTCCATGGGAAGGCCCATGAGGAGGGTAGTTCTGATAAACTTGTTGGCCTCGTCCCCTGCCCCTTCTACCCCTTTGTGGTATCTGTGGGAGTCCATCTTCCCCGCTACTGTCAGATCCACTATTGGATCCCCTTCTGGAGGAAGTAGCACTGGAGTCCGAGTTGTAGTTTGTTCCCGGGGGGACATAATCTTCCTTTAGGTAGGGGTATACCTTTTCTTTTGAAAACCTTTTGATGTCTTTTTGTAATTTAGTCACTTTCTGAGTCATAAGGTATTCTTTGTGTTCCGCAAGTTCCTTGTTCAGTTCCGCCAGTTTTGTTTTAAAACCTGGGTTTGGAACAGCTGCCTTCAGTGCACTTTCAGCTGCTTGAATACGGGTCAACAGTTCATCCGCTAGGCGTTTGGCAGTATTAACAATCAGGATGAGGAAATCATGGGTGCACTTCCATGAAATCTGAGACCATTCAACCTTAAACTGCCCATTCTCCCAGAAAATTCTCGGGAAGTTCTTTACAATAAGGCCATTGGGTGCAATTTTGGCTTTGAAGTATTCGGCCATCATTGCCCCATGTAAGGTTATTCTGATCCATTCTCGTTTAAGATCTGACAATGATTGCCATTCTGCTGTATTGCTACTTGTGGCTGGTTCTATATCAATACCGAGAAGTGATGGTGTTCTCAGAATGGCTGCTGCGTCTTCTTCTCCGAAGCTCAACCCCTGGCCATCCATCTTGTGGAGGTCAGTGTGGTCGTGCTCAGTGAGAAGGAAGTCCTCACGGGGAGGACAGAAGGGGTGGGGAAAGTTAAACTGCCCAATCTGGGAAGCGAGTAGTGACTAACTGCATAATGAGGAAGTCACAGGGTGGGGGATAGAACAAGTCTTACCCACAAAAAGGAACTCCCACGGTGTGGACCGTGCAAAAGTAGTTATCAAGAGGAGGGAGGGTGATCAATCGATCAGTTGGGCACCATTTACCACTAGGGGAAGTGGAAGGTCCAGTATCAGCTAGTGCCCTCAAGTATAGGTCAACAAAGTAGAATGCTGAACTGTTCCTTAGATAAGGGAGTGTGTGTATCTGCCGTGACCGAAGGTGAAGATATGACACCTTTGGGCATCCATTATGTTGGAAGTATTTGCCTCACACACCCATACAGGTGTCATGCTTCATCATCGGCGTTGCTCCTCGTCGGGGAGGTGGTGCAATCCCTGACGGGCTCACCTCTAAGAGGGGCTCTTTGGGGGAGATCTTTTTAATCCAACTGCCTTATGGTGAAGTGCGGGTGTGCGGGTGATGCAGTATGTAGCCTGGGTGGTGATTTAAAATGTAGTAGAGGGTACCGGAAACTACTTTATTCTGGGGGTCCCCTACTGCAATTAAAAGCGTGAATCTAACTCACTAGGTGCCAGCAGGTTAGGTATAGTGGCCCTAGATTAGATTTGGAAAGGAATTGGTCAACATGTTTCTCGCCTGGGTTAAGTGCCCGCGATTCATCAGGACCTATAATGGGTAAAAACAAGGTCTACAAACATTAAACAACATGCTGGTGTCATGTGCCTAATACCAAAAATGTGGATTTCTTTGTGTTACCTCTGTAGCTTTATCCTATGCCTAAATGGGGAATAAGAGTACAGGGTTAGTAGCATATAATGATCGCCAGAGATAATACATGGTCCGGGACCAAACTTACACACACTGTCATGCTAGTGGTAGTGTATTTATACTAGCTTCAAATTGACATAACTGTCTTGTGACAATGTGAATTGTTACCGTCACACCAACATTTATATAAGTGAAAAGCAGAGTTTAAAAACAAAAGTATAAAAACGACAGCAGTCCTTCAGGAGAGCTACTCTCCTTCTCGTTTGATAAACAGGTCCAGTGTGTGTGACTGCCATCAGAGCAGTCTTTTGGTTTTTCACTGAGATGTAATTTTATCCAGATGAATGGTACGCAACTGACATATGCCTAAAGCCTGTCAGTATGATTGGCTTTGTCATTGGGTGTTAGCTGTTTAGGATACATGAGTAACAACAATGATTTTTTATAAATAATTAACATTTGAAATGTTTAAATTCCGAAATAGTGAGTGTGAGAATTATATAGCATTGAGGCCTGTGGAAGGAGTTTTGGCCTTCAATTATGTGTGCTTTATGTTAGATATGTACCCTCTTTTTTTTTGCATATCTTGTCCTTCTGACCATCTTCATCCCTCTCTCTTTCCTCTTCAACATCCTCTTTTCACTCCTCCTGGAATTCCCTTCCTCGCATCTCTGTGACTTCACCTCCCACAACATGAACTGCACTCCCTCAAATTTAAGCACTTTAATTTCTCTTACTTTTGCCTTGCAAATATTTTGACATCAGTGTACCCCCTTCACACACATACCCATAGAATTTCAGTTGCATATGGAATACACAAACATTGTTCTGTGTGCTCTGCAGAGAGGCCAGCCCACTGACAGGCATTTTAGCCTCAGTGCATAAACGCTCAATCAAAGCCCCTCATAAACACCTAGCATGATTCAAGCTTCAAAGTATGCACATAAACAAACTACAGATAAACAACAACATTATAAAATAGCTAACTCATGAGGAATGTAAGATTAAATACAGCATGTAAAATAAGAGAGGAACTAAATCGCTGAAATGCATTTCCTCAACGTTTTAAACATTCATTGTTTGCAAGTCCATCCATGTTTTTAGCACCAATGTTAACTTCGGGGCATGTACACAAGGACAGTTTTAATGCCATACATCAGAGATCTGGCCACTGTAAGCACATGTTACACAGTAAGCACATATCTCTCGCTTTGGGCCTGACTCAGATATTTGGATCCATTTCACAAGGGAACAAGAGCGAACCATGCTCCTTATTTGGATCCATTTCACAAGGGAGCAAATGCTGCAGCTCTACTTCTAAGGGAGCGAGCAATGTGCAGCAAGGGCCTGAGGTATCACAGTGGGGGAGGTTAAAGTGATGAGGGGTCTCGGCACAATATCCAGAACACAGCATTAGCTTGCAATTACTTACCATTAACAAGAACAAGGGACCGGATCAGAAGTGCTTGCATCACTCTCACAAATGATGAAAGGGTGGGAGCTGTGTCTTTGAATGATGGACGTCTGAAATCACACAGGAATGAAGTCTCCTAGGCCCGAAACCATGATGCTTATTGCGTCACTGGCCTACAGTGTGCATACAACCAGAGACCCCAATGACAATAAAGGGCAATTAAACAGAAAGCCCTGAATCGTGTGTCACATTCAGAAAGTTGATTTACTGCCTGTCTCTGTCTCCTGCTTCAGAGTGAGTTAGGGCAGGCAGTCTGAAACAGCCAAACCAGACTTAAATACATCAATTTATTTAGAGATATGATTGTATCTCTAAATAAATCAATCCATTTTATATTTATTAATGTAAGTGTGTAGGAATTTTCAGAGGGGCGCTGCCCCACAGCCCTAATGGAGAAACCGCCAGTGCTACTGGGTATGTTTGCCTGTATACCAGCTAGCTCGCAGTGCTACTAGAAACCCCTCTTACCAAGGAGAGAATAGTTCTTGGCAACTATCGAGCATGACAACTAACTCTGTCCCATCAGGGATCGTGGAAACTGTGCAATACTTTTCTCAGAGTGAGTCTCAGAGAGATTCACAGAATAAATGGGGGGGACGTTTTCAATAAGCAATCATTGAACCAGTGTCATTCTAGTGTAAAATAGGTGTGCTGAAACAACCATAGGACAGAAACAGATATAAATGATTATAAGCACCAACAGAGTAAAAGGATGGTAGATTTCTACCATGGTGCTAAAACAATGAATACAGGAACGTATCAAAATACATGACAGTGGGAGGGCGTGGCTATCAGCCGAGAGCGATGGCTGCTGCCTGAACGAGCTCTGCCTCATCCATGGCAAATGCATTGTATTGCAGCCTAAAGACCCGAAGCAATTCACGTCTCAGAGCCTCAATAGCTATCTGTCACTGCCGCTGCGGTGGCGGAGTAAGTTTTACGGGACCGTCACCCCCTGAGACAGTATAATACAGCCTCTGAAGCTCTGAGAGCCGAGGTGAGAAGATGGCGGCGCTGGCTTGTAAGGGCGACACAGCGTAGTGACTTACCCCTCGCGGCGCCTCCTGGTAAACGGTGCCCACGATTCTAATTGGCAGCTTCTCGCTGTGAAGTGGGAGCGGTGGACGGCGCATCGCTGGTTGGGGGCACGGCTTCCTCACCCTGGTATCCCCGGACGAGTGGCAGCTCCGGCCGAGGGGCGGGGCGCTAATCGAGGTCCCGGCTCGGAGGCCTACCCACAATTGAGGACAGACATTGCAGTGGTGGCCTCACGAGGGGGGTGCTCTGGTGCGATTTCGGCCTCCCCGGTGGGCGAGGAACAAGCAACGAAGGCTGCATGACGGCTGCGTGTGGGCCTGATCACCGACTGCACTCCGTGGGATCGGGGACAGGCTGGGAGACAGCAGCACCTGAGGCCCAGGCTTATGGGCCTAACTGGAATACACCCTGCATATTGTGAGAGATTGAGCCTGCATCACTGCCTGGATATATAGACCTGCTGCATACAATCTCTGAGGGGCAGGCTAGTTCTCATGCCAACACTGGAAACCGGGGGCCTGCATCTAATTGAACTGGGTGGTCCCGTAGCCATTGAATGCACTGGGTGGGCGTACAGAGGACTTGTTTGCCCCCCCGCTCCTCCTATATAATTATACGAGGCTGGATGTTGTCAGACCTGTTTTTTGCCCCCGCGGCCTACTAAAGGCAAATTTCTCTGGCTTCCTGACCCTTGCTTGAGGTGGTGGCCCTGGAGGCACAGCTGAGGACTGAGGTTACACTCGTGATACCTATACAAATTGTTGGCCTTTGTGAATGAATATCTGAGATGGCAGCTGCGTTGTCAGGCGCTGCTTGGCCCTGTAGCGTCGCATCTTCGGGCTGCGGTCTACCCCACGGAACCAACGTCTGCTTTTCCGGCGGAGTGGTGGGACGGAGGCCTGGGCCGCACGCAGGTTATGTGATTTAGAGATGGATGAAAAGGGTTGCCACTACCGATTCAATTTACACCACTGGTGAGTTTCTCGCGACGACCCTGAGAATGGCGACAGGTGGCATGGGGTCGAGGAGTACAGCTCAGAAACAACTATCAAAATTTGCGTGGACCAAAGGTGTAGACAAAAGCGACTCGCCGAGATCAGATAAGGGCGGCTCGGAGGCGACATCGCCATCAGTTTCGGAACCTACGCTACGCGATGTCTTGGTGGCCATAGGAGGAGTGCGCACATCCATGGATTCAGTCACGGTGGAGGTCTCGCTGCTCAGAGCTGACTTCAAACAAATGAACGAGAAGGTGAAGGAACTTAAAATCGCGATGACAGCCCTACGGGATGACACATCAGAGCTTCAACGTCAAATGACGGAAATGGAGAAAAGGCAGGTCAGAATGGCGCAGCAGCTGGACGATTATGAAGGGAGGGCCCTACGAAATAATATCCGAATCCTTGGCATTCCGGAAAAAACAGAGGGGCCGGCTTCAGACCTCTACGTGGAGGAGTTAATCACAAAACACTTAAAACCCAAAGCGCTCTCCAGTTATTTTTCTATAAAGCAGGCCCATAGGGTGCCGGGCGGAAGACCCAAGCCTGGGGCTCCACCACGCCCGCTGATCGCCAGAGTTTTCAACTATCGGGACAGAGATAGTATTTTACAATCCTCCAGATCCGGCCCCCCATTGAAAATCGACAACTATACGGTATCTTTCTTCCCCGACTTTACAGCCAGGGTCCAGGTGCAGAGGAGCAGCTTCCAAGCAGTTAAGCAGGAACTGCGCAGCAGGGACATTAAATATGCAATGCTTTTCCCGGCAAAATTGAGAGTGGAGTGGGATGGTAAGCCATGTTTTTTTTCGACTCGCCGGACGCGGCCTGGGACTAGATGGAGGGCTGGACTACTGTTGGAGGCCGGAACGGCAATCATCGGGGCAGAGCAGATTGGAGGAGCGGTAGCGGCCTAGACACGACAGCAATGGAGGCCGCATCAGAATCAAGTGGCCTGGACGAGCATGAATGACGCGAATCCTAAATCAGCTGGAGAGCCTGTCTCCAAGGACATACGCAAGTACTGGGGAGGGAAGTGGGGGGGTGTACCCGCGACTACACGAACTTACAGACATACTATGTTTCAAGGGCTCTAGGTCTATAACATGCTTTATTTACCGACTGTTTGGACATGCTATGATGTTTCTTATGGTTCTATTTCAGATTTATGGCTGTGACCTATTGTTGACATTATACATTGCCAGTGGATGAGGGGCTCAGTCCCCCTCCGCGTTTCTAGCATGCTTGGGGGGGGATACAGGCACTCTGCCACATTGGGGGGTGAGTAGTTCTAGATCCCAGGCAGGGGAGCAGGGAGGGGGGTGGATGGGGGTGGTAGGAAAGTTAATAGGGGATGGTGGGAATGTTGCTTAGATTGCTACACACACGAAGAGACCACAAGAACTTTGAGAAGGGAATGAGTGGGGTTTTTGAGTTCTGTTAAAAGTTTAAGTTTTGGGCTGAATTTAATTGCTATGATTGACAGGGTGCGTACTGATGAGAATGCTTTACAAAACTGTCTTGCCCATGATGGAAGAAAACGTTTCAATGTGCAACACTACTGATACTAGCGCCCCTTGCTGCCTCCGGTGTCTCCTATGATTCTCATTACTTGGAATGTACATGGGCTAGGGGATAAAATTAAACGAGGACTGGTACTACAATATATATGTCGTACAGCACTGCTCCAGGAAACACATCTGGTGGTTTCGACATGTAAGGCCATGGACCGATGGGGATACACAATGGTAGCGCATTCAGAGTTTTCGTCGGGCTCTAGGGGAGTTGGCATATTGGTACGAAAAAGATTCCCCCTAATTGTACATCAGGTCTGGAGGGATACACAGGGACAATTTGCCGCTATCTCATGTCAGTGGGAGGGAAAGAGACAGATTTATTATAATGTCAGTATACACCCACGGCCCTACACTCTGTGACCCTTTCCGCCCTTAGCACATTTCTACTGAACCTGCCGGAGGGAGAACGCATTATTGGCGGAGACTTCAATGCAATCGTAAATGGAACGCTAGACCACCACCCCTGCAGGACTCTAGAGATGGGTAGATCCAGGATGGCTGGATTTTTAAAAGCACTGGGCCTTACGGACGGATGGAGATACAAACATCCTGGGGAGCGTGGGTACACTTTCAATTCGGGAAATCACAACAGTCTCTCCCGTATTGACAATTTTTTTCTCTCCGCAGACAGCCTACCCCATTTGACTGAGACAGGGATTCAACCCAGGGGCATTTCTGATCACTCGCCAGTCTTTATGACCTATACCTCTCATGTTACAGTCTGAAAACAAATTTTCCCAATTTCTCCTGGTTACTTACGGATCCCCAAAATTCGAAAGGAAATTATTGCAGTAACAAAGCACTATTTTCAAGATAATGTGGACTCAGTACAGTCGCTGGGTTTTATATGGGAAGCCTATGGGAAGCCTATAAGACTGTGCTGAGAGGACAAGCACAGGCAGGCAGCGAGGGGTGACCTAGATGTGATTGAGGCCGAATTGACCATGCTCCAGACCCAGCATGACACTGACCCCACAACAGAGACAGCCCAAAAGCTACGCCTCAAACAATGCGAACTCACTGAATACCAGCGGGAACAAGTCCAACTGCGGCTCCAAAACACACAACACACTATTTATCAAGTAGGAGACAAGGCGGGCAAGCTTCTGGCATGGTTGGATAAGAAAGAAAGGGCACAGAGGACGATTGCGCAACTACATACCCCGACGGACACAATAGTCACCACCCCTGTGGACATTGTTGACACCCTAGCTGACTACTTTGAACAAATCTATACATACAACTCGCAACTGACCACGGAGGAGGCACAAACATACATTAATGACATAAAAATGCCGTCCCTGTCAGAGGATGAGGCCTTGCTTCTAGAATGCGACTTTACAAATAGATGAGGTCCTCGCCGCAGCTCACTCCCTGCAATCGGGTAAAGCTATGGGACCTAACGGGATCCCTATTAAATTGTACAAGCGTGTATCTGATTTAGCAGTCCCACATCTTCATGCAATGTTTTTAGATAGTCTAAGTAAGGGGGAACTGCCACAGGATCAACGAATAGCCATCATAATTGCAGTGCCGAAACCTGGCAAACCCCCGGACGAATGTACGTCCTACCGTCCGATCTCCCTACTTAACGCGGAAGCCAAACCACTGGCGCATGTAGTGGCTAACGGCCATATTTCCAGGAATTTTCCGTTGGGTCGCGGAAAGCGGCAAGGATGCCCTTTATCACTCTTGAATTTTGCTTTAATTTTAGAACCATTGGCTGCCTGGATCCGGTGGGACCCCATGATTAAGGAGCGAAGCTGGACCGCGACATTGGAGGACCGCATCTCCCTGTACGCGGATGATATCCTCGTATATTTGACCCGACCCAGACACTCGATCATAGTGCTCCTTAACATTTGTGAAATTTTGGGGCGGGTCTCGGGGTATAATATTAATTGGTCCAAGCCTGTTTTATTCGTCCTCAAGGGCCCTCCACCGCAACTCCCGGCGGATTGCCAGTTGAAAATTACGGAAGGACCCTTTAACTATTTAGGGATCTGGGTGACACCTAATCAGGATGCCTTCGTCCATCACAATCTGGCAATCCCGCTTGAACGCTTCCGTAGTGACGTACAACATTGGCATACCCTGCCCCTGACCCTTCTGGGTAAAGCGGCTTTATATAAAATGATGACACTGCCTCGGCTGCTCTATATCCTTGAAAATACCCCGTTTCCCGTCCCCACAAAATACTTCAGGTCAATTGACGCTCTGGTCTCGGGCCTCCTCTGGGGAGATAAACCAGCACGCATATCCCGGCATAAATTAACTAGGAGCTGGTATGATGGTGGAATTGCCCTACCCGATATTCAATTATAATTTTGGGTGGCTGAGTTGAAGATCGTAAACCAGTGGCTACACCCCCCCCAGACGGAACCAGCGTTTCAGGCGGATAGGTATGACCTGGGCGACACGGGTGTGCTTCCTGCACTCTATGATAAAAGAGGTGCCCGCGGCTCACACAGTTAATTTGTGGTATGTGGCTCAAGCAGAACGGTTTAGGTACCTGCAAATTCGTCACACCCTGAGGTCGCTTATCCAGCCCGGTGACGACATACCTAAATCAACCCCATTAGAGGACAGGCTCCTAACGGAACACATGCCCAAAAAAGCAAACTCGTTCGTATATCGTAAACTCATAAATAACATACCGGACCCAACTTTGAAATTGAAGGACACTTGGACTAAGGAGGTGGGAGAGTTTGATGAGTAAGATTTTCAGACTGCGCTCTCCTCCCCCCGAGAGGTAGCTATATCGTCCAGACTTAGGCTTGTACAGCTGAAAATACTACACCGGGTGTACTACACTAGGGCTACCCTACACGCGATCGGGAGAGCCACGCATAAATACTGTTTACGAGGGTGTGGGGAGGAAGGGACATTTTTCCACACCATCTGGGAATGCCCTCAGGTGGTCGAGTATTGGGCCAAGGTTATAAAGACTATGTCACAAGTGGTAAAGGACTCGGTGGTTCCAGAACCACGATGTTGCCTATTAAACATCTGGGAACCCAATGATCTAACTCACTCCGCACAGGACTGGATGACATTAGGCATAATGTATGCTAAGAGAAATAAAGCTAAGTTTTGGGGGTCTCCAGTGACACCAGCGGTCAAGGATTGGTGCTCCGATCTTGATTTTGCAATGTTAGCAGAAAAGACAGTATACCTGAACTGGAAATGTCCACGAAAATGGGTCAGACTCTGGGGTGCATGGAATGAATACAGGGGGTATCTCTATGAACCGCCGATGTTGGATAGCGAAGGTGACTCTGGGTGAAAATGAAGTGGAGATAAGGGACTTTTGCATTGTGCTGGGTGTAACTAACTCACTGTAACAGTTGTACCTATTCTTCTCATGTGTAATTATAATTGAATACTTATTTTGCCGCTCTCTACGTATGCACACTGTGTTTATTTAATGCCCTGTATTATTTCTGTAAAATAATAAACATTGTTTAAAAAAAATACATGACAGTAATAATGCATACTCCTATGATGCAACCCTAGCTACATATACCTAAGTGTACCTAGCATGTATATAGGTGCAGAGCAAAGAATCCCTCTAGGATAAAGTCAACCCCATTACCTGAAATGAGAGACTGTGGGACCCCCTCTTGGTCTCCAGATAGACACCCCGTGAGGGATGTCAGACCACTGCAAGCTGGAGTGTCTGCGTGCAGGAACCTCAGTCTCTCCCGTCAGTGTGTCAGGATGGAAGTCCTTCTTCTCCTCTCCCTGTCTCAGAAAATATATGGTGTTTATATACCCAAAGTGGTACCCTCAGGGGTTCTACCTTTCTCTGTCATGTCGGACTTAGGATGACAGAAGGAATGATCCTTATACATAGTTATTATGCAGAAGATGGTAGTCCTGCTGAGTTTCCAAGAATCCTCATGCATAATGGATGAGGCTAGTTTTCAGGGAAAACCTCACATCCTGTAAGCAGTACCGTTACTAGGTAAAAGGTCAGTCCAAGGAACCGTTATGTAGTGTAATGGTAGGGGAGAAAATAGGTGAACGGTTAGGTTGCTACCTGAGCCTATATCGGGGTACCTATATGGAACATAACAGGATTGTGTCTGTCTGGCAAGACCTCAGGGGCAGCTCCTGCGCTATGGTGTAGGAGCATCGCCCTACTGCTGGAACCAGCAGACGCACATAAAATAAAATGATAATTAAGCAGTTAATAATAGTGTTTTATTATCATTATATTTTACTCTGGGGATGCCGACAAGTCTTGAGGGCGGAATTTCCGGCAGCAGGAGGAGTGATGAACTCATGGCACTACCAGTGCACATGTAGGTTTAGTTGGCCATCCACGGCTGGCCAAACTTACATGCACACTTGGATATCTTCAAGCTATTGCTTGGAGATATCTGCAGGGCTCAGGAGCACAGGCTCCCAGTCCCTGCTTTAACGCAGAACCAACCCGCTCCACCCAATCCCTACGCTTTTTCATGCTGGGTAATACCAGCATGAGAGTAGAGTCTGGATTTGTGCAGGGAATTCTGGAAGCCTGTGTGAGAATCAACACATTGGCGGCTGGAGCTGAAGCGGCGGCGAGGCATCAACCGTCAGGATTCAGGCAAGTTTTTTTTTGTTTTCTAACCCCACTTCCCCCCCGCCCCACTGATTTACCCAGCTAGTGGCCACCACTGCGTGCCCTTCCTTTTGGGCTGCTTTAATCTTTCTTGAAATTTTGCACATGCACTTTGTCTAATATGCAGGCTGAGGATGTGTTATTTTCTTGGTCTCGTGACAGTATTGATGGGAAATGACAGAGGGAACAGATTTAATTTGGGTCGCTAATTTTATCTGTAACCTATCTGCCTCCACCTTTGGTATTTCCATTTGATTCAGCGATGTGTTAATGATTTTGTATATTTTTATAATATTATGCACTTTTATTATTGTTTTATCTTACTGTATGAATTGTCACATGTGTGGTTTTGCTCGACAAATTGAATAACGTTTTATGACTTGACTGCTTTGCTCATGAACACCTTTTTTTCAAGAGTAAGCATGACTTTCACCAGAATATCTTCATTAAGTCATACATAAGCCTGGATCAATGTATATATATTTATTAGAAATACTTCAGGTGTAATTACACCTAAGTCTGAAGTAAGACACAACCACTCATAGAAAAACCTTTCCCTATTTGGACCTTAGTGTTCAGAAGATAAAGTTCACACCAGGTAGCGCGAGTTAGTTGATATGACATAGTCTAGTGAATTGGTTAAAGAGCCACTGAATGAGAAAGATCCAGAAGGATATGGGCAGAAAACAATTGTGGCTTTTATCTTATTAGCCTTCCCTTTTAGAGACAGAGAATTTAGGCCAAGTAGATGGTGAATGGCATGGATGTGCTGGGTTGATACTGCCACCTCAGAGATATGAATAGGGAGGTTGTGTAGGTATGCCTGTGTTGTCATGAGAGGGACGTTAGCCACAGGAAGGTTAGGAGCGCATGTAGTCAAAAAGTAGGAGCTGTGCTGGAATACCTGACATCCACACATAAGTGTCAGGGTGCATGAAATTGTTATATTTTGTGTCTGTAAAGATAAGCACCTAATTAATGAAGACCATTTGATGCAGGGTCTCAGAGATTCTTGGTGAGGTCACAGTTGAGCCCACAACATTGTGGCACAGATTTACTTATGGCTGGTCAGTTATCAGATCAATTATGTAGGTAATATAAAGGTGTACACACATGTGATGTTGTAATGGAAAGTGAAATATTACAACACCCATATTTTTACGCTTTGGGCCTGATTACAGGTAGCCAATTAAACAACAACCCCTGTGTAAACACACATTAGAACGGTATTTGCATTTATACGTAGTGTAATGCTTAGTGAACCTAGTAATTACTAGGTTAAAAAAAGTTTACATCATTTGTTTAATTTCTACAGGTCAACTTTGCTGAATTCTAAGAAATGGAAAAGGTCTGGCATATAATAGGACATGTTAATTTTGGCATGGTAGGCATCGACATCTGAATGTTATTTACCCCAAAAATATGGTATACCCAATAAGTATCACATCTGATAAATCCTGAGTCAGATTTTTATCAGATGCAATTATTGCATCCAACAGGATCCTTCTGTGAGCCCCCACAGCTTATTGCGGCTGAGCATCCCTTCCCTCACGCATATGTTTTTTTAGCTTTTTTACAGGACAGGGGACTGAGTCCCTGAGTCCTAAAATGGCTGCCGCCACATCTTTGTTGATGTGGTCCAGCCAACCAAATCTTATCTTGAGATTTTTCATCTCTGCTGATCCTCCGTGATGTGAATCATACATACATTATGAACCTTAATTACCCTAAAACTACTTATTGAATTTCTTACAAATCACCAACTGCCTATTTTCTGGACCAAGGTCTAGCTTTTTTGCCAAATTTGGTGAAACTCAGGTCAGCCGCTTCTGTAATAACTCTGTTAAATTTTCTTTGGGAAAATTGCATTAGAAACATGAATTTTGGGGCCCCCCTTTTTCTCTGCCCCCTCCTGATGGATGATCCCAAAACTGTCCAGGGTGAAGCGGAGGTGGATAACCTGTTTTGGGGAAATGTTTCATGAAGATTCGGCAAACTGCACCAAGGTTATTAGCACACAACATAGTCAGTCATGCGCACCCGCAGAGGTTTGGGTGCAGGGCCTTGCTCTAAGCATGGGCGAATTTTGCGGATCTCGCGTTCGCGGATTTTGCGGATTTGCGAACTCGCAATCCGCAAAATCCGCGAATTCTCGCGAATTTGCGGATTTTTTTTTTTAATGTTCGCACGGGTTTCTGCAAGTTCGCGAGGGTTTTGTACAATTTCGCAAATTGCGAAATTGTACAAAACGCGTGCGAACTTGCAGCAACCCGTGCAAACACAATAATATGAAGAGAAAGAAGCTCCTGGTCACAGGAACAGCACGGGGATTGCGCTCATGAAAGTCAAGGATGCAAAGGCCTCTACCCAGCATCACAGCTGACTTTCCATGGTAGATTTGGGAAGAGGCACACCTGTCCAGCCTCGAAGACGCTCATGATTGTTTTTGGGCTAATGAATGAGTCACTGAATTTGAGCATCAACTAGTTCGAGCGACCATGTGTGTGTTACTATGCAATCGCCCCGAAGGGCGCAGGGGTCCCTTGAGTGAGCTGTCCATCATAGTGGGTGAATGGCGGGAAGACGGTGCAAACCGCGAGTGTGTGCGCGGGGCCAAACGTGCGGGGCTTCCATGCGAGTTCACATGCCTCTTGTGTGCATAAAAGGTCAGAGAAAGATCAGTTCAGCAGATGAAGAGAAAAAGCTCCACAGGAAGGGTCACAGGAAGGGCATTTGTAAATATTTTAGGATGGCGCCGGCAAGCTGCCAGCGCCATCCTAAAATACTTACTAAGTTAGCTTCAACAGGAAGCTCTAATAGATAAAATAAAGCAGTTGCGAGCACCTGCTTTATTTTATCTATTAGAGCTTCCTGTTGAAGCTAACTTAGTAACTATTTTAGGATGGCGCTGGCAGCTTGCCGGCGCCATCCTAAAATAGTTACAACAGGGCAGGCTTGAACTTTTGCCCCCGGAAAAATCCGCCGCTCGCGGATTTTCGGTAAATTCGCGGGAGTTCGCGGATTGCGAATTTACCGAAAATCCGCGAGTGGAATGGATTTTCCGCCCATGCTTACCTTGCTCCCAATCCAATGCCGCACACAGCCACTGCTGGGGTAGGGCACTCATGGGGGGTTGGGTGCAGGGGACGGCCATGGACCAGACCGTGCGCCCAACATCACGCCGAGTATGACTTAAGGCTGTGTGCTATGGGGTAGGGGTGAAGGCCTGCTGCGGATTGGGTGCTCACGTGGGTTCAAGGCAGAGGCTGGCAGCAGGCTGAAGGCTCTGCCCAGCAGGGAGTACGGTGCCAACTGGGAGGTAAGGCGCTCAACATCATTTGGCCGTAGGCAATGTTCTTCAGGGAGCTGGGCACCCAACCTCATGCTGTACATGGTGATAGACATCTTACTTTACGTGAAAAAAACACATAGAGATTCGCTGAAAAAACACCATGGTCAACGTGACGTAATAGTTAGGAATTGTAACAATATCTTACTTTATTGTTTAGAAAACCTTAAAAAATATACTGAAAAAAACAAAGGCTAAAGGGACGTTCTAGTTAGTTAAAAATTCTGTTAAAACATACCGTTTGAAACCAACACAACCACTGATATATTTTTTTAAGCTTTAATTAATTATATTGTTTTCTTACTTCATATATAGTGGTTTCCTCCTAGGTTATGTATGTCTAAATATTTGACATGAGATGTTTCCCTTTTTTCTTTGTATCTTAAGTTGTTATTATGAAGTAAACTTATGACTAAATAAAAAATAATAAAATTGGATCTGCAAACTACCTATTCCTGAAGTCACCATCTCCTCAGTATTGTGTGGTAAGGTTACGGGTGCAAAGATTTGTGTTTTTCATAGTAATTAGTAATATTTATTTTAATTTCATGAAATTCTGCAAAATCAACACAAATGTTTCCTTCCTCAATTCAAATCTATACAGTAGTTTAAGATGAATATCTTTCTAGATTCACTCCTACGTTTCCTACCATTGTCACTGACCAAGCACTAACTGTAGAGACAGTTAAAATGCAACATTGAAAACCTTTTACATAATGAGTACACTGCAAAGGGGTGCACTGAAAGAGTCATAAGGACACCCTAAAGCTCATAATAACAAATAAGCTAAAAGAGTCCAATAAGCGTCCACATATATGTCCATTCTCCATTCAGTCCATTGAATGCACAGGAGCCAATGTTTGTTGTATCAAATGTTATTTTTCCAGAACGTTTTCTCAGCCCAGCCTGTATGTTTATCTTGGAATTACAAAGTGGGTCTTGTGGCGGTGGGACCCCAAGGGTGGAAGCATGCTAATTGTTCACTATTTTGTGATATTCACTTGTGCGGTAAATCAGTGACTTTACTGCTTTTGTTGTTTGTTTTCTTTTACGTAAACAACGCTATAATATTTTGGACTCCGTTTTGGAAACGTCACTTAGCAGCGATTTTAGAAAAATAAAACATCTTCAGAAAAAAAAAAAAGAGAGATTCGCTGAAAAAACACCAAGGTCAACGTGATGTAATAGTTAGGAATTGTAACAACATCTTACTTTATTGTTTAGAAAACCTTTAAAAAGTACGAAAAAAACAAAGGCTAACGGGACGTTGTAGTTAGTTGAAAATTCTGTTAAAACATACCGTTTGAAAGCAACAAAACCACTGATATTCACCAGTTATAGTTATCATAAGTAACTTTAATTTGTGCCCTAAAGTAACTATACTTCACAACCTCGCCATGCACTGCCTAATTATCTCACATAGTACATTACTCATGACATGTTCCATGACATCATTGATAACATCACTCTAACAACTGAAATTACATAATTGATTACTGTTTCCAGCCAGGAGTTTGCCATAAAGCGCTTCAAGAGCTAATTTACATATTTTTCTCTGTTTTCTGATACCTCAGTCTGGCCAGGGGCCCCACTAACATGTTAGAAAAGTATACTGGGTGCTGCAGAGAACACAGCAACCCACCAGGAGTTTTTTCATTAAATGCATGATCCCAGTAGAGCTTATCATTATTTTAAAACACTCTTGGCTGGAGCTGTATGCTTTTCAGCTGAAGTGAGGAGAACTCTTGTGGTTGGTTCTATGGCTGCATTTTGTGGGCTGAAGAGTGTTAAAGAAAGACTCATACACCCAGTTGAAGTTGTTTGGAATATAAATGCTTTCATTGGAATATTTTTGAGAAAATAATTATAATGCATTGCCATATGTGTATTTATAAGGATTACCTTGGAATATGGCTATTGATAAATAATCATGGTGTTTTTTTACAAAGACAATAGGTCTGCTTTATGTATGTTGGCCTTCTGGTTCTTGGACAAAGCCAGTAGCCATGCCTTACTTAAAATGACATCTCTATATATTGTTACCTTAAAAGAAACCTCAGAAATGCACTGAAAACACCAAAGGTCAAATTAATGTTTAGGGCTAGATGTAGGTAATTTACAATTACCAATTCGAAAATACCGAAATTTACCGATTCGATATTTTCAAATCGGTAATTGTAATGTAGATAAAAATTTGGTGATAAATACCGAATCGGTAAGATTCGGTATTTACCGAATCGGTATTTACCGATTCGATATTTGCCATTGATTCCTATGGGCCTGGAGGCCCATAGGAATGAATGTTACTTACCGATTCGGTAAAGTTGTGAATTAGTCAAGGGTGGGAGGGTGTCACTTTGACACCCATTTGCACCCCCGATTAGTGTTGGTGTGCACATATGGCATACATACATGTCCTAAGGGCATGTATGTCTGTCACATGGCACAGGTGTAAATGCACATTTATGCATTTACATAGGAATTCCTTATTTACCACCAATTAATAGTTGCTGGTAAATAACAAATTCTTAAAGGCCAGAAGCACTCTTTTAAGTGATTCCTACATCTTATTTACCGATTCGGTAAATTCCGAATCGGTAAATGTTGATTCGGTATTTACCGAATCGGTAAATACCGATTCGGTAAATAGCGAATCAACATTTACCGATTCGGAATTTACCGATTCGGTAAATAAGCCTCCTACATAGGAAAAGGCTTTTACCGGTCGGTAACAAAAGATTTCAGCCATTACCGACCGGTAAAAGCCTACCTACATCTGGTCCATAGTTAGGTCTGATAATAATACCTTTCTTTACATAAAAAACTGAACATTTCCAGAAAAAAACAACTATTAGAGTGAAGTTATAGTTAGATGAAAATGTCAGTTAAAAAGCAACATTTTAAACTCAAAACACCACTGAAATTCCCCAGTTATATAACTCGCACCCTCATCATGCACTGCTTATGACCACACATATTACAACACTTTTTATGTGTTCTATGACATCATTGATAAATTTACTAATAACAACTGAAAATACATTAATGATGACAACACTGCTGTACATGGCAATGGTGGTGAGGGGCGATCAAAAAGGGAACCAGGGATCCCTTAGTAGGTAACCCCAATCCATCTAAAATAAGGAAAAGAGCATACATGAAAGGGAATGCGTTTACTATTACAAAGATTGCATGAACCAGAGGGATGCAATGTACTAGTCTAACACAAATCCAAGTGAGATTGGGGAAAGTGCGCTCCTGATTCTGGCTGTTTGTTGTTCCCCAAAAGTCCCGGGTGATTTTGGGGCAAACTGACAATTAAGATTTCCCGCACAGCTTCACTGACGGTTATGGACGGATGGGCTGCGCAGAGCGGTACGGTGGGTGAAGTACCGGTTGTGTGACGGTTGACGCGGGTGAGCAGAGGCAGCACTCAAAACTGGTAATCCCTTGAGAGTGCCCCTGTGATTGATGGCTTCTCTGGCACACCTTAACCCATACTTTGGGTAATAACATAAGCGCCCGGTCACTGGGGGCTAATTGGTGACTTTTGGGGATACGCCAGCCCCTCTGTCTCATGGTGCCTTCCAGCGTTTCTCTGACCGCAACTGTACTGACATTGCTCGTGTCTGGAGTGGGACTACATCCTCAGACTCCACGGTAGCTAGGCGGGACCGGACCTTCGATGCGTTGGATCCACTGCACTTGGTTCTCCAGTACTGGAACTTCCCAAGGTACTGATTATAACATCTCTTCTTATAACTGCATCTGTGACTTATCTCATGATGGTAAAGTAGTAAGGCCTCCCGTAACTATAAAGGCAAACAAATTCGACAACATTAGATGGATATATTAGGCGGTGGGGGCACTAAATAAGAGAACACACAGAAAGCTGGCTTTCTGCGACTATTGCACAGACACCCGGGCTAATGGCAACATCTGAGAAGCACCTAAGGCATTGCCAATAGATAGAGATGTTACCTCAAATGAGATAGTGTTGGACACACAGACAGGGTTAGCCCCTCAAGCCCTGTATATAGTGCGACAGTAGCGATTTCGGATGGAGCTCCACAGGATAACAGCTTGCTTTCCATGTCTCCACACAATAATGCCACCCAGGCCAAACGGAAGAGATACCTGGGATCACCACAAGAAATACTTTTTTGTGAAATAAAATGTCTATTGAAGCACCCATTAACTCCTATTACCAAAGCCTTGGGGCGATTGCGGACTCTTTGAAGCATCTTAGGAGTTTGTACCCTGTAGGTTCTGGCACTAATCCTCCTCAAACAGGGGCCTCACTTCCAATCTTTGTACCATCAATAAATAGCTGTCATCTGCCCCAGAGTAGTGTAAAAGACCATACTGTTTGTAGTAGCCAGGATAAGGAATGCCCCCTGACCTCAGACTATGTAACACAGAGGGCGATTCGATAAGGGCCTGCGCGCTACAATCAAAACTTACCTCCTCGGAAAACATGCTGCAGAAATAAGCTGATGCGGATGGTCAATCATTCAAGACCAGCGTGGGTGGCCTTACTCAGGCAACAGGAAAGGGGGGTCTAAACAGCAATGAGGAGATGGCAGAAACTACCATTATAAACTGACCACGGCCTGCAGCCCTTACGTGGCAGTTATAACCAACATCCCACCTTTGGCCCCTGGCAAAAGCGAATTCCCTGTACAGCTAAAGAACAAAGTATTTCACTGGCTCCATTCGAAGTGTATTTTCCTATCGCACAAGCGGACCACATCATGATGACTCGAAGAATTGGTTGGATTGGCCCCATGAAAAAGGTGTTCAAGGGGAACTGTATTAGTATCAATTTTAGAAAACCAAGGTTCGTGGGGGAGACCATGGCAAAATCAGTGTCACTCATTCAGACTGGTAAAAGCACGATGATTTTTCCTTTGGCTATTTTTACCGATATTTATTTACAACATAATCAGGAGACGCCCCTGCTCGACCATATGAGAAAATGTAAGAGAAAATTATTATTCTAACTCTAGTATAACAATGATTGGAGAAAGTGCATAAATTAAAGGAGGTGAGATTTACTATTCAAAGTCCAATCCTACAAATCTTCGAGAAAATGCATAAATCAAGGGTGTGAGGCTATTTCAATCCAGCTAAAATTGGGGAAAGTGCTTAAATGAAAAGGAGTATTTTACTATTCAAACTCCGATAAAATAATAATTAGGGAAAGTAAATAATATAAAGGGAGTGGTGTGGATAACACCAATCTCACAAAAATTTGCGAAAGGTCATACATTTTGGGAGGGGGGACATTTACTATTCTCACTCCTGTCTGACAAATATTGGGTAAATCGTATCCATTAGAGGTAGAGATAATTATATTTCTATAATGTAAAATTATTATATGAATTTTAGAAATGCCTTATTGGTGTTGTTGAAATAAAATCTATTTAACATTAAACATGTTTTGAAATTTATGGTTCACATGCAAGTGAGAATCATTTAATATAAACACATGAAATATATTGCATAATGAAATTAATGTGTCACAAGCCAAAGAAACATAGATGAATTATAACACATAAATTAATGGACAACATATTTTAAATGCTTTAAATTTAAAAATCATAAGTAACTGAACTGCATTTTTTTATTTTAATTTGAATTAAAATGAAACAGAATTTGTTTTACTGAATTTAAAACAAAAATAACATTTAAAAAAACCTTACCCTCACAAGCACCTACTGAACTACTTAACCTATAGCTTATTTATAAAAAGAAAATTACCCAGCCCAAAATACATGAACCGCTAAGCAAAAAAAATAAAATGTAAGCATATAAAAATTATAAAATAAATATTATTTTTAATTAAGAAGTATATTGATAAATAGGAACATTGCAACATTCAAAATAAATATATTAAGTACCAGCAATGTTGTAACATTGATTTTACTGTAAAAAACATAGAAAATGATAGTGTACCCTCAATATTACGCCTCTCAATTATTTGCAGTCAATGCTTTGACCACAATATTTTGGTCCACCAATATTTTGTAGTCGCTCTTCAGATACCATACCTTTTTGTATGATTCCGCACGAAAATGGTCAGTCCAGACAACTTATAGTTGGACCTTGGAGAACAATTGAATCATATCAATAAATCTTGACTGTATAAAAATGAAAAGAAGGATTGGCAAGGGTGTTGAAAGAGTTGTCAGAAGCCAAGTTGGCATGGTCAGACTACCAAATAGTGCATAATTAGGAATAGTTCAGTCAGCTGTCAGAGGTAAATCCAGGGCTTTAAGTGGGATGAAAAAACTGGGGGGGTCCTCTCAAAGGGGCGTGGCCAATGTAATGAAGGACATGGTTTAAAAACACTAAAGATAAAAATCTGTGCTTAACATAGTGTGCTGTCCGACTGGTATTTTGCTGCTTCTGCCATTGCATCCAGATCAGTGGTCGAAGTGGGGAAAAAAAAGTAGGGGAACTGTGGGTGGAGAATCAGGGGGCGGGAATAACCGAAGATTGGATCAGCGGGCGAAGTCAGGGGTGTGGCTAGAAGTAGCAAAACATACCAATTTTTTGTACGTTTAGGATTTCACTGACCAGTTACAGCTTATAAGGTTATTTAATTCAAACAATGGATAAACATGTGTATTTGAGGTTTAATTAAGGAAAAAGCAAACACTCAGGTTTATGTAAAGCGTCCAAAATATAAGCAGGAACAACATGTTACCTTAATGCCTTAACTCTCATTGTTCAGAAATCCATGAGTATTTATTGTTTCAAACATTGAGGACATGAATACAGGGCTCCTCCTGTACACATGTATTAAGGAGGGCTCAGAAAAGAAAGGGACTCTTCAGGAGAATCTAGACTCAAGGAAACCCACAAAGGCTCCTTCATATTCATGTCAGCCAGCCAGCTGCTCAATCATAATATAGCAAAAAGAACAACTGGTGGATAGAATGCAGAATAATGTCATACATTTACCCCAGTACAGAGATCTGGGCCTAAATCCATAGTTGTTTGCTCACCATGCCATTCCAGTTTGGACCCAGCCATATGCAAATCAGTCTTGATGCTGAGCCCAATGGGAACAGTTCAGTCCGAACTGCCAGGCCAGGTCCTCCCTGGACTGGAAACAAGCATCCTAGGACCCGTTTTGGGCTTTCAGCCCTCATCAGCCAGGATAGCTTGATTCCAGGTGCATGGAGAGCACAGGACCCGCGTCTGGGCATACCCGTCCCACTTTGGGTAACAAAAGCAAAAAGAACAACGGATGGGCAGAATGTAGAACAATGTTATACATTCACCCCAGTACCGAGATCTGGGCCTAAATCCATTGTTTTTTTGCTCACCATGCCATTCCATTTCCTCTTCTGCCCCATCACTTCTCCTGCCCCATCACTTCTCGTGCCCCATCCCTTCTCCTGCCCCGTCCCTTCTCCTGCCCCGTCCCTTCTCCTGCCCCGTCCCTTCTCCTGCCCCGTCACCTCTCCTGCCCGGTCACCTCTCCTGCCCGTCAACACTCCTGCCCCGTCACCACTCCTGCCCTGTCACCTCTCCTGCCTGGTCACCTCTCCTGCCTGGTCACATCTCCAGCCTAGTCACCTCTCCTGCCCGGTCACCTCTCCTTTCCTGTTGCCTCTCCTGGCCCGTCTCTGCTCCTGGCCCATCACTGCTCCTGCCCCATCACTTTTCCTGCCCCATCACCGCTCCTGCCCGTTCACCGCTCCTGCCTGTTCAGCACTCCTGCCCGATCACCGCTCCTGCCTCATCACTTCTCCTACCCCGTTCACTACTCCTATCCGTTCACTGCCCCTATCCGCTCACTGCTCCTCCCCGTTTACCGCTCCTGCTCCTGACTAATCACCGCTCCTGCCCCGTCACTTCTCCTGCCCCGTCACTTCTCATGCCCCGTAACCTCTCCTTTCCTGTTGTCTCTCCTGTCCTGTCACTGCTCTTGCCCAGTCACCGCTCTTGCCCAGTCAATTCTCCTGCCCCTTTACTTCTCCTGCCTCGTCATTTCTCCTGCCCGTCACTTCTCCTGCCCCGTCACTGCTCCTGCCCCGTCACTTCTCCTGCCTTGTCACTTCTCCTGCCACGTTACTTCTCCTGCCCTGTCACTTCTCCTGTCCTGTCACTTCTCCTGCCCATTACTTCTCCTGCCCGGTCACCTCTCTTGCCCCATCATCTCTCCTTTCCTGTCGCCTCTTCTGTCCCGTCACTGCTCCTGCCCTGTTCACTCTGTGTAGAACATTGACAAATTGCACAAGGGGGCAAGTTCCCCACAGTGCTCTGTTTGGGGAAAGCTCCTCTGGTATGCCCTCCTCTTTCTTGAGCTCGCCCTTGTGCTTCTCCCCATTACTTTGCCACAAGCGGCCTCCGTGTTGCTTTCCACCAATTCTTGAATTGCTTTTACTCCTTCCTTTCCATTCTTGCTTTTGTGTCCCCTTCAGCTCTCTCCATCTGTTGCTCCTGCGTCCCTACTGTCTTGCTGCGGTGCCCCCCACCCTCCCGTTCACTTACAAAAAAACACACCTTTGCACATTCATTTTTTTAGTTACTTGGTACAACTTGGGACAGTTTTTTAAAGCAACACGTAATTTTGTAGGGGCTCACATGTATGGTGCGTGCACCTATAAATATACACAGGTGGCCATGTCAAAGGCTTTCGTATTATTATTTTTTTACTTTAGCCACCCTGCATTGAGTCACTGATGCTGTGAAGCGTTGCTGAAAACCATTGCCATTTATAATGGCTCACACAGGCGAGACCTAACGGCTTTGTCTGGCACATGATATGCAAAAAGGCAGGCAGTGGGCGGGCGCATTGTCATTCCAAGGGGGATAATCAGCCTCAATCGGAATGACAATGGGCCTACCCACAGTCTGTGAGAGCTCAGGGAGGGGCTGCTGAAGCCTCTGGAGCTCAACAGAGAAGTGCGAGCAGCCCCTGGGCCACCACACAAGCTGAATGAAAAAGTTATCTATACTACTAGTATAAAGAGAGAACAGAAACCTTTTGGCAAGGTAAACATGGGAACCACAGCGCCAATCCACACACTCAATACATTGTTGGAATCCTCAGGGTGTGTAGATGGACATAGGCAACATAAAATTAAAATAAAACGTAAATTAAAAAATTTAAATTTCAAAACAAAGTAGTCCCCTAAAACTAGCTCGGCCGCGACGTAGCGCTAACCGCGACCTAGACGTGATGACGACAGGCGGGGAGGAGCGGTGGCGAGCGGCGAAGAGTGGCGGTGAAGTCCGGAGCGGGCGGCTCAGGTAAGGCAAAGGCAGGCGGAAGGCGGGCGGGATGCACGAGGCGCGAGGCGGGAGGCGGGTGGGAGGCGGTCTGGGCAATGTCGGGGCGGGCGGGGGGCGGAGGCGAGGCGGGAGGCAGGAGGGATGCGGTCTCGGCAATGTCGGGGCGGGCGGGAGTGCACAGAGGCATAAAATGCTGCCCCCAGCCCCCTTCTGCCCCGGGCAACGCCGGGGCGGGCTGCTAGTTGTTTTTAATAAAGTACAACTATTCTTGCCGTCCGGGGATGCTTCTTTGAAAGAAAGAAGTAGGGGAACGGACTGAAATATTTTTTTCAAGTAGGGGCACGCCATGCCCTTCCGTCCCCGCCCACTTCTACCACTGATCCAGATATATAACACAACAAGTAACGTTACACCTACAAGTCAGGACTCTTAGCTTTGTCAATGGTTGTAGATAAAAAGACAACAACTACGGCTTCGTTGTATATAATATTGAAAATGCTTCAGTGCTGCCGGATGAGACTGCTAAAGAACTATAACGAGCCTCTTTTGAGTTACTTCAATGGCAGTGAAGTGTGGTGCTGCTGCAGAGTTTAAACATTTTTTTTTTCATTCTAAGGGTAAGGACAACAATGGAGAGCCCGATATTTAGAACTGCCGGTGCTGAGCATCTGAAAGACCCGGCCCACTTAAAGCACTGGGTAAATCCAGATACAGTCAGAGATGCTGTGCTGCATGGCTAAATCCATTGGCAAAAGGTAGAGGGTGTCGTGCTATGGCCAGAGCTGACAGCTAAGTAGCCAGGTTCGAGTTTCGGCGTCGGCTCAACATCCTGCAAAATCAATGCGTTCTTGTGTGATATAACTGGTTGTTCTATACGACGCTCCAGTACCTTTGGGTCGAGTACGTGTTAAATAAAACGGCTAAAAACAAATAGGTTCCAACCGTTAGACATATTGGCTTAGCCAATGCTTATTTTTACTGTGCTCGTCACTGTGAAGAGATCGCGCCTCCCCCGCTTTGCAGAGCTCATGGCTTTGGTTGACCACTCACGGAGGCTGAGAAAACTGGAAATCAATTGTGGTACACCAGTGCGGGGTTCCTCGCACTGCTTGTCACTGTTGATTGGCGCATAACGAGTCTTGGCAGACAGGAGGTTAAACGGAAATAGAAATTCCGTCACCTTCGCGTTTCCTGGGACTTGGGTTCACTGCCAACGTTTCCTTTAATGGCCGGCTTTATCTGATTGTGTGGCAGTCTCACAAGAAGTGTGAATAAATATTATCAAAGGTAGATTACAAAGTCATATTTCAGGATGTAGTGCGCTTAACTGTACACAGGGGGGACCCCTGAGACCTTTTTCGTGCCTTCACGGAAATACTTTTGATTTTCAGCGAAGGGCGGGTGACCATTTCAGAGCAAGGTACTGCTGAGCGCTGGTGCTGTTCCCGCTGCTGCTGCAGTGAGTAAATGGGAGGGGCGGTATGACACACTCCGTCGGCATTAGAACACTTCACGGCTATTTATAGAAACACCACAGACCGCATAACTTACTCTACCACGGGGAAGCCGGACAAGAGAGAGAGAGAGCGAGGAAAGCTTGCAGCAGTAGTACGATGTTTCCATCTGTGGATGCTGCACGTTAACACATTGTTAAAATGCCAATAAGTGCACACCGAGAAGAACAACGCTGTTTACATGTTCTACTATGGTATTTTAAGTAAAGAAACCGCCAGAAGTGCTCTGTCATAGGCAGAAGTGTTACAGAACCAACCATATGTTACCCCCAAAGACAAATAATAAATTACTTAAAACCATTCATATAACTGTATATATATATGCAGTAATTACACTTGTATGTCTGGCCATGTAAAAATGGTTACATGTATGTGTGTAAGCGTATATCTATTTATGGGGTTATGCCTTGGGTAGATGTATGACTATGTATAATGTGTATATGTATGTAGGTGTATATACATTTTCACTGAAAAAAAACAAAGGTTAAATTAACGTTATAATTCTGTGAATATGTCAGTGATACCATTAATGTTTTGTACTCCCTGGGCCGATTACAGCCCCCGGAGACTCCATCCCCTGGGGTCCGTGACCATTTTTAGGGGGATGGGGCGCAATTGGACCCCCCCTCCCCGGCCTGATTTCCAGCCTGGGGACCCTATCCTCGGGTCCAGCATTAATACTAAGAGGAGGGGGGAAGGTGGCCGATTTCGGCCCTGAGGACCACAATGCCCAGGGTCCAATGCTAATTTTAGGGGAAGGGGGCATTTAGTCCTCCTCCCTGTTCTGATTTTTGCCCCAAGAACCTCATTGCCCAGGGCTTGGCACGATTTTGATGGGGGGCCACGTGGCCCCCTCCCCGGGGTCAATTTTGGCCCTGAAGACCCCATCCCCAAGGGTGCAGCACTAATTTAAAGAGGTAGGGGTTTGTGCCCCCCCCCCTCCCCGGGCCGATATTGGCACGGGGACCCCATAACCCAGTGCCATTGTTTTCTAATTAAAGGGGAAGGGAGCTGGGCAGCCCCCCTGCCTGAGCCATTATCGGCCCTAGCGACCCCCACCCTTGGTGACACTTATTTAAATAAAGGAAAGGTGGCTATGTGGCCCCCCTCCCCATGCCTTGTTAGGCCTTTGGGACCCCATTCCCCAGTGCCACTCTTTTAAATATAGGAGTGGGGCGCTTCTATCCATTCTCCCCGGGACAATTTTCTACCCAGCAACTCCATCATCTGGAGCCCTGCATAATTTGTATGGGGAGGTGGCATGCAGTGGGATGCAGCGCCCCTCTCTTGGCTAATTTCAGTGCCAGGGACCCCATCCCCTGGGGCCGGGTGCAATTTTCAGGGGGGGAGAGGCGCACTGTCCCCCCTCCCCGGACGGATTTCGGCCTTCATCCCCTGGGGTCCATTGGCATTTTTGGGGGCAGGGGGCACCCATGGACCCCTTCACCGGGCTGATTTCTGGCCTAGGGACCCCACCTCCCGGGGCCTGGCATTGATATTAGGGGCAGGAAGGCACGTGGCCCACCTCCCTGGGCCGACTGGTTCTCCTCCTATCTCCAAAACAAGACTCAAAGACTCAAGGTTAATCACTCACTATCGCAGACCACACCTATCACATTAGGGGTCCCACGGAAAGCATCTTTTCCGCCCACTCTCTTCAACCTAGTCATGGAGCTTCTAATAGGAATTCTGAGCTCATTCAGCATCCACTACCACATGTACGCTGACGATACCCAACTATACCTAAAAGTCTCCGCCCCAGAAGACATCCGTTCCCTCAACACAACTCTATTGAAAACTCAAAATTGGCTAGCAGCCAATCAGCTCAAACTAATTTTAAAAAAAATGCCCCACTGAACCTGGCGCCGGTCATCCGGTCATCCAAGAATGGTTGAAACAGCTCTCTACTGCATTCCACAAGTCATTGACTCTATAAGCTCACTAGGTACAACTCTTGAATTTGAATTTAATTTGAATTTAAAATATTTGTATAGCGCATCATTCACCAGGCGGTTTCTTGGCGCTGTGGAAGCCACTTTAGCAGTAGGGACGAGAATTGGCAAAAAGAAAGAAAAAAAAAAAAGGGGGGTCAGTTTACATTGCAGAAAGCCTGAGTGAATAGAAAGGTCTTGAGATCTTTTCTAAAAGTGGAATATTGTGTGGCCAGACGTAAGTGGTCGGGGAGGGAATTCCAGAAGGATGGTGCTAGGAATGAAAAATTGGTTCCACCCCATTTCTTACGTCTGTACCGGGGAACCTGAAGAAGAGCTTGAGTAGATGAGCGAAGCTCACGAGCAGGGGTATATTCTTTTAACAATGAAGAGATGAAAGCAGGGGCAGTGCCCTGGCGGGCCTGAAAGACCATGCAGCCTGTTTTAAAAAGGGATCGCTCCCTAACAGGTAGCCAGTGTAGTGCCTTCAATAGAGGGGTAGAGTGGTGGGACCGAGAGAGGCCATGCACCAATCTGGCCGCCTGGTTTTGAACTAGCTGGAGCTTCCGCAGACTATACGCTGGGATGCCGTTGTAGAGGGCGTTGGCATAGTCCAGCCGGGAAACAACCAGAGCGGACATGATTAGCTTAAGTGCAGGAGGAGAGAAAAAACGAGAGACAGAGCGAATAGTTCGAAGAACAAGAAAGCAGGAAGAAACAACAGAACTGATTTGTGAGTGAAGGTTGAGATGATGGTTGAGTTTGATGCCCAGAGTCTTAACTGAGGGAGAGGGTGTGGGAGAGGATCCAAGAGAAGAAGGCCAAAAGGAAGAATTCCAGGGACTGGAGGAACCACCCGTAAGGACCAATTCTGTTTTGTCAGGGTTCAACTTCAGATGGTTGTGGTTCATCCAGTCCCTGATAAAAATCATAATAGACTGAAAATTGGAGATAGAGTGAGAGGAAGAGGACAGATTGAAGATGAGCTGGAGGTCGTCTGCATAATTGTAGACAGTGACCTCCAGTTGCTGAAGTGCGAAAATCAGAGGATAGATATAAAGATTGAACAAAAGAGGGGAAAGAGAAGAACCCTGGGGGACACCACATGTGACTTTGAGTTGGGTAGCTGAGAGATCCCCTAACCGGACCGCCTGGGTGCGGTCCCTCAGGAAGGACGCTAGCCAGACCAGGGCTGAGCCCCCGACCCCCGCCGCTCCGACACTGGAAAGTAAGATGGAATGATCCACCGTATCGAAAGCGGCGGAAAGATCGAGGAGCACCAGAGCCTGGCGGCAGTTTTGGTCCATGCCCCCCCTGAGGTTATTAAGGACCGACACCACGACAGACTCGGTGGAGTGCCTAGGCCGAAAGCCTGCCTGGCGGGACGCTAGGCCCCCATTGGCTTCCACATGGGCACTGAGGACCGATGTTACGTGTCGCTCCAGCACCTTGCCCAAGTAGGGCAGGAGAGAGATGGGACGATAGTTGGCTGGAGCAGAGGGGTCCGCGCCAGGCTTTTTAAGAATGGGCACTATGGTGGCGGTTTTAAGTGCTGAAATTACCACCCCCTGGGCCAATGAGTTGTTAAGAAGGGAGATTGGCGGTTTAGGGCAAACAGAGTAAATCTGTTGCAAAATATGGGCTGGACAGATATCCGCCGGGGAGCCAGACTTAACTTTGGGGAGTATTGTGAGAAACATTTCTTCAGTAAGCGGGGGGATAGAGGAAAGACAACAGTGAACAGAAGGGGGAGAAGGCTCGGAGAAGGTGGGGGAGGGAAGTGGGATATTAGCTTTGATATTACTAATTTTTTCTAAAAAATAAACATTCAAAGAATCACAGAGGGATTGAGTGGGGGGGGGCTTAAGGGTGGCCCTGTCAGAATAGGCCAAGTCCTGAACGATGGAGAAGATCTCCCTAGATTTGTTCTCTGCCATAAGAATTTTTGTTGAGAAATATTCAGATTTAGCCTTTAGTATGTCCCTTTTGTAATCGCTCAGCACCGTCAAATAATGAGCTTTTAATGGAGGGCAATAGTCTTTTCTCCATTGCCTCTCGGCCCGCCGGAGAGTCAACTTCTTGGTCTTCAAGTCATCACCAAACCACCGATTCGACTCCTTGGATCTTCGGGTTGATATCCGTCGTAATGGGGCTACCGTGTCGCAGCCTTCGGCAAGCCAGGTGTCGATAGCAGCGGCTTGAGAGATAGAGGATAAGCCCTCTAAGTTAGGTGCGGAGTTTAAAAGGGAGGATGACAATGCAGGGAGGTCTACCCTGTTCCAGTTCCGCGCCCAGGTGTTTTTGACAGGCGGGATCTTTGTGGCCAACTTGAGGCAGAGGGAGAATGAAATCGGGGCATGGTCTGAACAGGGGCAAGGGGACACGGACATGGAAGAGACCGAGGTGTTGAGAGACCAGACCTGGTCTAGTACATGACCGTGAGTGTGTGTAGGGGTCAGGAGGTGAGAAACAAAATTCAGGGATGTAAGAGAGTCAGAAAATTGCTTCGAAGCGGTGCATTCGTTGGGGTCTGAGGGCCAATAATTGAAGTCCCCCAATACCAGCACTGAGGTGTGATTAATCACTAAGGTGGCTAATAAGTCTTGGAATGCTGGCAAGAACAGGTGAGAGGACTGGGGAGGGCGATACATTAATAGACAGGTGAGCGGAGGAGAGAAGGCAAGAGAACGCGCCACAAGGTGCTCGGTAGAATTGATAGGGGAGGAGGGAAGGAGTTGGAAGTTGTGCTCTGATCGAGAGATGAGGGCCACACCTCCCCCTGCCTTGCCTGCTGATCGATCAGCACGGAGGGCCACATAAAAAGGGGGAAGAGCGGCCAATAGAGAGGGTAGGGAAGACTCACAGAACCATGTTTCTGTTAACAATAACATGTCAGGCTGGTGAGTGTCGAGCAGCACAAAAAGCTCCTGATGGTGCTTTACTGCCGACCTGGTATTAAGTAAAATAATGGACAATGAAGGTGAGAGAGGTGAAGAGCCTGAATGGGGAGCATGGGACAAAGGAGAAGCTGGGTTAGTAGGTATAGGATGAAGGGAGGTGGGATCAAGGCCAAGAGCAGAAATGCGCTTGATGACGGGGACATCCAGGGGCCAGTGACCCTGCATAGCCAGTAGCTCATCAGATGTATATGGGGGGACATGAGGACGCGCCCCTAGCCCCGTCTGGCCGCGGACGGGTGCAGACGGGCTTGACTTAGGCTCGACTTAGGCTCGACTTAGGCTCGACTTAGGCTCGACTTCGGCGCGCCCGCTGCGCTCGTCCTCTGTGCTGCCTCATTGGGGGACGTCTAAAATAGGGGCGGAGCGCGGGGGGTGTGACGCCGAGCTAGGTCGCCTGACCAGCCCAACCAAAGATGGCGCCCACACTCCACCGAGCCCAGACAAGGTAGAATTAAAATTAGTCTCCAGTTGACTTTGTGATGATAAAAACAGCTTCTCTAGTCCAGCGCCGCTGCTAACGTTCAGCAGGGCGCCTAGCAAGGCACAGTCTCGTTTCCTGAGTGCAGGCGCGAACCCACTGCCACTGGGGTCGCCTGCTTCCAATCACGAGTGAAGAGATCAGCCCCTCCTAAATAGGGGCGGAGCGCGGGGGTGTGACGCCGAGCTAGGTCGCCTGACCAGCCCAACCAAAGATGGCGCCCACACTCCACCGAGCCCAGACAAGGTAGAATTAAAATTAGTCTCCAGTTGACTTTGTGATGATAAAAACAGCCTCTCTAGTCCAGCGCCGCTGCTAACGTTCAGCAGGGCGCCTAGCAAGGCACAGTCTCGTTTCCTGAGTGCAGGCGCGAACCCACTGCCACTGGGGTCGCCTGCTTCCAAACTAGACAAACTCTTGTCTAGAACCTCAACATGCAGAAGCACATCAGTGCCACCACAAAAGAAGCAACTCACCAAATGAACATTCTTGGAAAAATAAAATCTTTCCTCCCCCCAAATGACTTCAAGCATGCAGTACAAACTATAGCGATTCCCAGGTTGGACTATGGTAGTGCAACCCTCTCTGGACTACCCAGATCCAAACTGGCTCTTCTAAGGGCCTCGCTCAACTCTGCCACAAGGCTCATTGTTGCCTCAAAAAATACAACCACATTACCCAACTGTCTCCCTTACAAAAGCAAGAATACAGCTAGAAATTGCCTGCATGCCACATAAAGCCCTCCACTTCAAAACCCCTAGATATCTCATCCAGAAGCTTAAACTCTCTGGCGGCTCCAGATCATCCAGAAGCTCCAATACCTTTCTTCTGACACCTCAGAGATTCCACAAAACGAAAAGTTACAGCCGATCTTTCTCTGGGATTGCCCGAGGCATATAGAATACATTACCTCCTGAAGTCAGAATGAATCACGTGATTATATCCTTCAAGAAAGAAGTCAAAGGCTGCAGCGAGATGGCCGCGTAAAGGAGTAGCTTTGAATCCCTCACCCCTAAACCACATATCCGATTAATTAATCCGTACCCCAGCGTGGTTAAAACCGCCAGGTGTGTTCCGGATTCAGCCGGGCCGGCAGTCGAGCACGCCGAGCCAGCATAGCGAGAGTCGTGAGCTCCGTGATTTGTGGCCTCCCCGGAGCGGAACTTCAGAACTACTTCAAGCCTCCTTCACTTCAGAAAGAAATTGAATACTTAACACTTCAAATAGCACTATCATAAGACCTGTGAGAATGTTTGATTACCCCCAGGAAAATTTCAAATTTTAAATAATGCCAATTCCTGCAAATTACGTGGCTGCAAAAAGTTGTCTATTATGTATATGTCTTGCTGGACACATTTCCTACTCAAATGATTTTTTTTAACACAAGGCACCCCCTCTGCTTCATTTTGAAAAATTAATTTAGTATATTTTTGTGTATTTTTCATAAAATTTCGTAAATTTCACAAAAGACATTTTTAAATTTTGCACAGGCCTATCACTGCACTTTATAAGACTTACTTTACATGTTCCCTGCTTAATCGTCATGACTTTGACTCGTACCTCTGAATTCACCTCTGCTCCTTGAAGATGGTGTCAACGACCAATGAGCTCAAGCTCTTCACCCTCTTCATATTCCTAGGTGGCTTATTTATGTCCAATACCATCACTGATCTTTCTGATCCTACTATCAAAAAGTCTCTTGCCTTTAAATTTAGACAAACTTGACTGTATCCAAACACATAAAATAACCGCCCCCCCCCCCACACACACACACTGTTGGGGAAGGGTGATAAAATAAAGGTAAGAAATACCCATAAACATGGGCAAGGTGGGGCGGGGGCCTAACCACTCCAGCCTTGTGTAGGTAGGTCCATGAAACAACACCCCACCATTTGACATAGTTCAAAAGTTACAATATTTACCCGGTGCACTTTAATTAGATAGGGCCTACTAAACACCCTCCCTGGCAATGTGAGTGCACCTAACCCTGCTGGCAAGGCTGGGAGTTTTTGGTGTATACTTAGGCAGGCGGTACATGCTTTTTGAATCTCTCCCCTGCCTATAATATAGGCCAGGATTTGACCTGCGAAAGTAGGCAGGCCTGTGAAACAGCATCGGCTCTCCCACTGTGATGTATTTTTTACATCTACCGAGTGTTCAGGGAAAATAGGTTTTCTCTGTAGATGAGGTCTTTTACCATAAAAAAAGGCCACCATCTGTTTCCATTTGTTTGACAGGTGTAGCATGTGTTTGTGGGTTAAACAAGCAACTTCTGTGGTGCGTAACTCCTTTGATTTATAAACATCTTGACTTTTATAATCGAATACTAGGGAAACAAGATGGCTGCCCTCACAATTTATTTCAGAAGTATTTCAGCTTCTCAGATTTGTGTTTTGTGTGATGTTTTGTTAACAGAGGATTCATTAAATCAGTCTTTTTTATATACTTTTTTTTTCAATGTTTGCAATCATCGACATATATTAACAGACGGGGAACAGCCATTACAACGCAGTTTTTACCAAGCGTTGCTATTACATTGCATGTAGTTACAACGCATACGATGTGACTACGCGTGGTAAAAACCATGCATACCATTACATCGCATGCACTTTTACAACGCATCCGATGTAATGGCTATCCACGTCGTTGTGAGGAAACCTAGGCTGTTTCCTCACAACGACGGGTACCTCTGACGATGCAGGAAGCAGGAACCGGGAGCAGAGACGGCGACGCTGGAACCACGAGGAAAGAGGTAAGGCTGATTGTGCTTGGGGTGGGGATAGTGGTTTCGGGTAGGGTCGTGTATTAGTGTTTTAGGGTTTAGGGTAGTTTAGGGGTGGGAGTAGTGTGGGTAGTGTAGTAGTGTTTTAGGGTTTAGGGTACTGTAGGGGTGGAAGTAGTGTGGGTAGTGTTGTAGTGTAGTGTTTTAGGGTGGTGTAGGGGTGCTGTGGGTAGTGCTGTAGTGTCATACAGCCAGATTCATGAAGCTAATTTGCAATCGCAATTGCTGCGAATTCGCAATTGCGATCGCAAATTGAGTAAAAGCCATTCATGAAAGTGAAAATCGCAAAAGTGCGTAATCGCTAAATAAAAATTGCGATTTCGCAAATAAAATCACAGAATCCTGAAACCTGCCAATTTGCGAATCGGAAATAGCGAGAAACCAAGGATTCGGCGAATTCATTTGTGAAGTCGCTAAATATTCGCTATTGCCATTCATGAAAATTCGCAGATTGCGAAAAACATGAAAATCGCTATTAGCGACGCGCAATTTAAGGAGAACTCAAACCAGGTGGTAACCAGCAAAAAAAAAAAAAAAAAGATTAAAGTTAACTGCATACAGGTGCTGGCCTGACCAAACACACTTAAGGACATGCAGCTGGAGACTGTGGACTCTCACAATGCCAGGACTCTACATGGTGGTCAGGCGGCCTAGGCTGCAGCGAGCAGCACAGAACAGGCGTAGGATCCAGGAGCGGATATTCCGGCAGCGGGTCACCCTTCTGGGCCAAACCAGGGAGCAAATCTATTCCAAGTACCGGCTAAGTGGCCCAATGATCATTAAGCTGATCCAGGACCTAGACCCCCTGCTGCAGCATCCAACAAGGAGAACCAATGCCGTCCCCACCCATGTACAGGTATTGCGCAGCCTGCACCTACTGGCCTCCGTAAGCTTCCAAGGGATAGTTGCTGTCGCTGGGGGCATATGCCAGACCACCGTGTCCCGCTGCCTCAGTAGTTTTCTGGATGCAATGCTGACCAGGCTACACCACTACATTTCATTCCCAACCACCCAACAGGGCTTAAATGACACCAAGCTGAAATTCTACAACATTTCACATTTTCCACATGTAATTGGATGCATTGACTGTACCCATATCCACATCTGCCCAACAGCACAAACGAAATACATGTACCGCAACCGCAAATCCTACCACTCCCTCAATATCCAGATGGTGTGCAACTCAAGAATATTATCACGGACATAGTGGCACAATATCCGGGCAGCACACATGACTCATTTATCTTCCGGCACAGCGGCATTCACACACGACTGGCAAGGGGAGACTTTGGCGAAGGACACCTACTGGATAAGTACACATGTCCCCAAATACTACACTTTCATCATGTATCTGCGCAGAATAGGCACTCACCCTGTGCTCATTACCCGCAGGTGACAGCGCCTACGGTCTACGTCAGTACCTCCTCATCCCATACCTCAACCCAGCCACACCGCAACAATGGCGTTACAATGCTGCACACATACGGACAAGAAATTGCATAGAGAGGACATTTGGCCTATTGAAGAGCCATTTCCGCATACTGCACAAGACTGGTGGGGCCATCAAATACACACCTGAGGTCTGCTGCCGCATCGTGGCCGTGTGTGCAATACTCCACAACATTGCTACCAAGTGCAGGATACCAGTGGAGATATCTGGCGGTGAGTCTGAAGGTGACAACCGGCCACCTCCACATGTACGTCATGCACGCGGAGAAGATCCTGCTGAAGGACACAGGCGCCGCAACCACATCACTACGAACTGTTTCTAGTGCACACATTCCACTATCACAACACTGCACCCATGCATGACGAATGTAATAATGACAAGAGTGTGTATCACGTTTGACCATTCATCTTTATTGTTAAATCACAATAAATTGGCCTTTAAGTATTAAACTGTCTGATGGAGAGAGTATTGCTCCATACCTCCCCATGCTGGGGTAGGGGGTTTGCAGGGGTTGACTGCATGGCCTCCTCTGAGTGTTAGAGTCCTCACGGGCGGTGACGACGAGAAGCCCCAAGTCGTCTCTCCGCATCCTGAGGGACGGTGTTGGCCCTACTTCCTGATGTTGGCCTGCTGCTGCGGCGACGTGCAGCCAACGGTGGTAAGGAGGCGCTGCTGTTGGTCGACGCAGCCTCACTTGCGTCGTCAGCCCCCTCTACTTCTTCCTGGGCAGTAGCCTGTCTGCTGAGCACTGCTGCGGTGAGTAGGTCGAGTGACCTGGCCACATCCTGGCAACACTGCACCATCTGGGCCTGCATGGCAAGTGACCTTCGTGCCAGCTGACATGTAGCATTGCCAACTACATGATTTGACCTAGTGTAGGCCGATAGTCGGGCCAGTAGTTGGCGGTGGCGTCGACGGGTCATGTCCTGCTGGGATACAAGCAGCTGGTTGTTTTCTCGCACTGCTGCGGTCATCTGGGCAATGTGTTGGCCGTTTGCCTGCATCTGTGCGAGCATTGCTGCCATGTGGTGCGCCTGTGTGCGATGCACCACCAGCATGCGGCGTTCGATGGCCAGGCCTGGGTCGGGTGTTTCAAGTGCCCTGGCGGTGCCTGCTGGGCCCTGGCGCTGCTGGCGCCTCAGTGCGCTGGTCTGCGACCTGGCACCAGGTGTGCGCCTCGTCTGCCTCCGAGGCGCTGGTGGTGGAGCCTGTACCACTGCTGTGGCTGTTTGCTGTGGGGTTGGCTGCACTGCTGTGGCTGCAGGGGTGGCTCTGTTCGCACGGGGTGGTGGTGGTGTTGGTGGTGATGGGTGCACAGATGGTGGCTGTGATGGGCCGGGTTGTTGGGAGGACTGGCCCTCACCCTCAGTGTCCTCCTGGCTCTCAGCGATGTGCAGCGCCTCGCTGTCCGTGCTGGCTTGCTCACCTGCACCTGTAATGTGAAAGGGTGCATGATTAAAGTTATGTATCTTGCGCAGGCAATGTTGATACATGCATGCAGCCTTGCTTTCCCTGACTGGCTTTTGGATTGACTTTGCATTGAGTGCTCTGGCAGTGTTGGGCTAACTGCGGGTAAATGATTACACTACAACTTCCACAATACAATTGGGCTTTTTTGGTGAGCATGGTCTGCATTGTTGGGGATGTCATGTTGGTAGCTCAGGACTTAAGGGCATTGTTAGGGGACTGGGTCGCAGTCGCATGGCACTTACCTTCAGTTTGTTGTTGGCTGAGTCGAGATGAGTCCAGCTGAAGGACCCCCCGCAGGCTTCTGGCGCAATGGTGTCCTCAATCAGGTCCTCCAATGGGGTGTTCGGTGTGGCTACAGGTTCCCCTCCACCGGTGGCCAGTCGCTCCCCAAGCCTCTCAGCAATCCGCTCCTTGGAACGTCCTCTCAGGTCGTACCAGCGCTTTTTTATGTCGTCAATGGAGCGCTGGGTAACACCGACAGAATTGACCTTTGCGCGGATGCGCTGCCAGATCCTGCACTTCTCTGCCTCTGGCACCGGGAGTCTTTTCCAAAGGGCCTGGCATGGTCCTTGCAGACCCCCTCAATTAGGTGCTCCAATTCGGAATCAGAAAATTTTATTTTCCTCTTCCTCTCCTGTCCACTGCTGCATCCTGGGACATCTTTGGACACTTTCTTTCAGGCTGGGGTGCTGCAGAGTGTTAGTTTTGGTGCTCCTCAGTTTCCTGCTGCCACTCCCTGGCTCTGTGTTCTGTTTGTGGGTGTGGTGAGCCTACTTCCTGGTTGTGATGTCATCAGTGGGCTCGAAACGCAACTTCCCGTTTTTGCGATCTCGCAGTTAGCGAGATTGCAATTTGCGATATCGCAATTTGCGATATCGCAATTTCGGCATAGGAAATTGCCGATTCTGCGATTATTTTGCGATTGCGGCAAGATCGCAATCGCCAATTGCGATCTATTGCGATTCGCTTTTTTCCTCGCATTTGTACATGAATTCCATTCTGCGATTCTCAAATTGCGATTCGCAAATTTTCGCAATTTGCTAATCGCAGAATGGTAGCTTCATGAATCTGGCTGATAGTGTTTTAGGGTTTAGGGTAGTGTAGGGGTGGGAGTAGTGTGGGTAGTGTTGTAGGGCCATTTGTTTTAGGGTTTAGGGTAGTGTACGGGTGGGAGTAGTGTGGGTAGTGTAGTAGTGTTTTAGGGTAGTGTAAGGGTGAGAGTAGTGTGGATAGTGTTGTAGTGTTTTAGGGTTTAGGGTAGTGTAGGGGTGAGAGTAGTGTGTTGTGTAGGGTTGTCACTTACCTTGCAAACTTTAACCACAAGTATAGCTTTACCACACATGCCTTTGCGTTGTAATGGCATGCGTGGTAAAGCAATACTCGTGGTAAAAGTATGCAATGTAATGGCATGTCGTTGTCATTGACATCGCGTAGTAATACCCGCATTGTAATGGCACGCGTGGTATTAGTATGCTATGTAATGACATACATCCCTAACAGACAGATTCTCAAGGTCAGTTAACTATGTTTTCTTTAAAATTGCTGACCGAAAATGCACGAAACTTACAAAGGAACTAAATAGCATGCATTTGAAGTCTGTGGCAGTGTTTTTGCTTCTTTTTTCTGCAAAGAATATACTTTGGGCATGTCATTGTTAAATATAAAAACCTGCTTGTTTGAGTTTATGCTAATTATTAATACATTTGTGAGTTTTGATCCATTTTATGTGAACGCAAAGTGCGAATTTACAATTGATAAATATGCCATTTGCATTTATAACTTGAACTTACATTGTAATATGGGCCCTCTGACACCTGTGCTTTTTAAGGTCTTGTGCATCTGGAAGGACACTTATATTGTGGTGCAAGGATCAATATTCCAGTACAGGAGAGTTATGCTAAATTGGGACCCAATTCACAAACTGTGTTTTACATTACATAATGGAGTATTCAAGTACTACTATACATACCTTTATATATACATAAAATGTGCATGAATCTGGTCGAACATCTCCGCCTCTCTCTCTCCTCTGTACAAAGATGTCTGCCACATGTGCGGAGATTTCCCCACACATAGGAATAAGATGCCATAGTAAATGTGTAAGGAACATGGGGTTGTGGCTGAAAAATGGGAAAAAACACTGCTAAAAGGGCGGGGTTAAGGAAATTTAATGGAGGGATTTACGGAAGGACTTATTTATGTTAATGAAAACACACCAACTAAAGAGTGAGACAATTGCTAATAGACTTTTAATTCTGCAACAGATCTAATAGTAGCAAAACAGGCTCCAATGTACCTCTGTCAAGCCTTAAAGTAAGTCAAACACTGCACATGGCCAATCCATGGTACTGCAATGCTCGCTCATAGAAATCAATAGTGGCGAGTAGTAACAGTAGTAAAAGCAGTGAAATACATGGAAATGTTTTTGAAGGCTAGACAGGTTTAAAAAAATATATATATGTATAATGTAAAGTTTTTCAATTACATTTTTAAAATTATTTTATTTAGATATTTCTTTAAAAAAACATTTCAACAGTGCTGCCAACAGATGAAACACACCTGAAAATGCAAGGAGGGAAGGGATTCTTGACTCAGGATTCCACCGCCCATCCACAGATGAACATCAGTACAACACCATCCAAACACATGCAGACTGACCACATACGAAATTAAATCATACACCAAACACGTATTTTTGGATTTAGTATGTCGGTGAATGTCTTTGTAGCTGTGCCCCTCATTATGAGGAACAATTATTTGAAGGGGGCAGTTTACAGGCAAGGAATCCACATCTTTGGCATGTGAAGCGAAACAGTCATTGCCAAATACTGCTTCTCATTTTAAGTGATCCTTGAATTGGTTGCAGACTGGGAGCAGGAGCTTGATTCACCCACAGCCCACTAACAGGCTCTCAAAGCCCATATAACAATAGTGGCTGCACTCCACTTCATGGCCACTTCGACTTTTCAGAGGGTCATTTCTGGCATCTTGCAGGTACCTAACTCAATGCATGCAGGAGGACCCAGATGCATCACCTTCAGAATGAACCAGTTTATGGCAATGCCACAGTCATTGGAGCAAAGTCAAAGGATGGTAAGAGAATGATATGCCCTAGACCCCTTTCCTTCTGCATTAGGTGCTATTGATTGCTCCCACATGGCATTACACTCACCTCACCACAGGCAACACCTTTTCTTCAACAGACACCACTGGCACTCCATTAACATGCGAGTTGTCCATGATGCCAGGGGCAGGTTCACTGATGTGTTTGCTACCTTTCTTGGAATTACACTTAACAGTAACAAGTTGTGTCAGCTGCCTCTAGCACATGATTTGGTTGGTCATGATTTAGGGTAACATGTGGTTCATGAGTTATAACACCACACATTGGGGCTTCATGTGCATCTGGGAGAAGGCATCTCCTACATCCTCACATTACTCACTAGAACACAGTAGACACACATTACCCTAAGAGTGACTGCATGCATAGATAGATGATGCAGTTCCTTTAGAATAGAACCACATCTTGTGAAGTATCACGTTTGTTGATGTGTGTGCTTCCCCCATCTCCTTACATCTTTCCAAAGTCCAACCACACAGTTTCAACAGACGTACGATAGTGCACATATACATACTTGAGCTGTATTTAATTCCCTTTTGGTTATCCTTAAGTTATGCTTCAAATGTCATGACTGTACGGGGTGTGGAGAATGAAGTTGTGTGCAAGATAGTAGTAGGCTTTTCCGTATGTTGAGGCTTGCATACAGACATTGCCCGTTAACTATGGCCCTATCTAGGTTCCTGAGGTGGACCATCACACAGAGGTCAGAGTCTGCAGGTGCATGATTGTCTTGTTACCTAATTTTTTACATAAGCTACAAATATGGTGTAGAATACTGCACTTTTAGTAATATGTTCAATAGGCTGATGTTAGAATAGTAATGTGTCACAATAGAATCTTAAGCATGTCATTGGTGTTAGTAACTAAGGAATCTTAAGTATGTCATTGAATTCTGTATTTAGTTTTAAAAGAGTAAATTATCAGTTGCTGTCCTGATCTCCTGCTTGGTGGATGGGATCCGCTTATGAATAAATACTTCAAGAACTTACATGTGGATAACTCCTCTTTTATATGGATTACTTCACTGGCGTAGTCGGCATGGCTATGAGGATCCCAACATAAAAGCTTGGTAAGATCTTTCCAGTTTTAATTTAATATTGATTTCAATTAAAGGAAAACTTTTGCTCACCTTCTTTTCAAAAATATTGATCTATTTCTTATTGGGAGCTTCGCTGCTTGTTTTAGGGATTTCATTAAAACTTATCGATGCAGGCTCATAGGAATAGAAACTGAAATAAGGACATTCTCTTTATTTTTTGTTATTTTTTCTGTCCTCATTCACGTTCATGGTTTTTAGCTGCCAGGCAACATAGAGGGTAGTGAAGTGTAGAGAAAACAGTCATGCTACCTCAGTCAAGACTAGCAGGGAAGGTGAGACGGAGCTGGTAATGAGTTCCCAACAGCAACGACTGGCTCACACCAAACAAAACACCTTGTTACCCAGATGGCAGATGACACCCATTGAGCCAGTTACTATCATAGCTGATGCCAACCGAGGATCGGGCATTGCAAAGAGATTTTTTTACACGCTACCCTTGGGATTTTATTTTTCCAAAGAAATGAAGAGATTTTGCCCTGTAATTTAGCCAACAAAGAAGGGTCAAAAAAAGTGGAATTGTATTGAATAAAAAAGAAACTTTTGGCAGAATAGACATTTTTACCAGATTCACTCTACCCAACAAAGACAGGGGGAGGTGTTGCCAAGATCTCATTAGCTTTCGACATTCTTTTGCGATTACTGCAAAATTCAAGGGGCAATCTGAGTAATATATTTAACGATGTTTAGCCCTAGATAGCGAAAACCTGCACTTAATTGTTCATTGAGACCGCTTGCGTCGTCGTTCCAAACCATAATCTCAGTCTTTTAGGCATTTTAGGCTTATCCTGACACTTCCCCGAATTCCAAGGCTAACTTAATGGCTGCAGGGAACGCAGTGCTGATTTCTGATGTCATTATCATGACATCGTCCGCGTAGAGGGCCACCCTCTTTTCCCGCTGTCCATAGATAAAGTGCTTGATGGTATCATCCTCTCTTAATTTCTGCGCAAAGGGCTCGATATAGTGGTCGAACAGCAGAGCGGATAGAGGGCAGCCCTGTCGTGTTCCTCTTGTAACTGCACAGGGTTCAGACAGGGCCCCATTTACCAATACAGAGGCAGTTGGACTATGGTACAGCAACTCCACCGCTCTACAGAAGCCCTCACCCACGCCGAATTTGGTCAAGGTCCCCGACAGGAATGTCCAATTGACCCTGTCGAAGGCCTTGGTAGCGTACAATGTGAGGATAGCCAATGGAATGGAATCTTTAATCGCTATATCTATGGCGCCGATAAGATCATAAGTAAGTTCGTGAAGTTGGCGACCCCTAACAAAGCCCTTCTGGTTGGAATGCAGAATATCATGGGCAACCTGGCCCAGCCTACTTGCTAAAAGGGATGCAAAGATTTTGTAATCTGCATTCAAAATTGATATGGGACAGTACGAACCACAGTTAGTAGCAGGTTTACCAGGTTTCAGAATAAGCGTCATGGATGCGCCATTCCAAGATATTGGTGGGAGGGTACCCTTCTGCAGTATTTGATTAAACAGGACAGCAAGGAATGGAGATATTTCTACCACCAGATTTTTATAGATCTCAGCTGGCAAGCCATATGGGCCTGCAGCCTTGCCTCCCTTGCTGCCCTGAATAGCCAATGACACCTCATCCTCAGTAATCTCCCTATCCAAGAAAGCACCTTGTTCAGAAGATAATGATGGTAGGGAAACACCTTCTAGCCAACTATCTACACTGTCAATAGTCATGTTCTTATCCTCCTGATATATGTTTTTAAAGTAATCCTTAAAAGCTGTTCTAACTTCTGAATCTGAAGAGAGGGTGCCTTTGTTTGTTATTACAGAGTCTATGATGTTACGTGCCTGGTCGATTTTAGACTTCCAGGCCAGTAATTTACCAGCCCCCCTCCCCATATTCGAAATGGGATAACTTGCTTGCCTCCCATTTCTGGAGGATACGTTGATTCAGGACGGAAGTCAATTTCTCTTTTAGGGCAAGCAAGTTTTTATGTAGCAATGAAGGACATTCTCGAGCAAAAATGTATATGGGCAAAGTTAATGGATGTTCCAGATCAAATTAATATCTGTAAACCATGTGGAAATAGTGCAGAATATCGTACAAGTAAATAATTGTTTCCGGTGAACTAATTAACTTTACCAAGAACTTCTGCTACAGTCAAAGCTTCATACAGTATTGCTGTTTTAAGGCTCTGTTTCTTAGCGCTTTAACGTTTCTGTGCTCAAAGAATTTATTTTTAGAAGTTTACTTCAAAATTAAGAAACGCGACATTTAAAATTGTTGAAAACCTTACCGGACCTTTCAAGAATCCAGTGTTGGCAAGGTTCGCATTCGTCATTCTTCATCTTGTTCCATTGACGAAGGTTTGTGGTCAAACTCTATGGTGGACGCCTAACGTCAACATGCAACGTCTTTCAACGTGGCGGCCATCTTTAGTTACTTAGCAACGCAGTAATACATTGAATAACACGTCAGAGACTGAGTCTATTTCTCCGTTTTAAATTTTATACTGCGCATAGATTCTTATACAACGCTTATGTGCACAGATAACAACGGAGACTAGGTTACCAGGCATAGCACAGCTGGGAACGGATACAAATTCATAGCGCTCATTCGCTGATGCGCACAGCTACCAATTTGAATACTGTTTGCATTGCGCTGACATAGCATAGCTGAGAACGGATACAAATTCATTGCGCACATTCGCTGATGCGCACAGCTACCAATTTGAATACTGTTTACATTGCGCTGATGCACACAGCTGATAGTGTTTCATGACAGTAAGATTGTGCACTGCCTTCTGATAAAAGCTGATGCACACAGCTTTTAATTGCAATTTATAATTTGATACTAGTTTAGTATTTGACTATTCACACAAAATTAACACATTTTGATCCTAAGATTCCTTTGTTTTCACTGAAAATCTTTCCAAAGTGTGTTGTTTATAACTTTTGTCATAATATTTTGACATTGATTGTCATTTTCATATGTGTAATTTCTATATCTCTACATTAGGTTAATTCATAACACATAACTTGCAATTCATTTAAATCTCCATTCTAGTAAACATCATGCAGAATGTCACTGCAGCACCTTTCTTTCTCACTTCCCCAGGGACTCCACCCATTTAATGGAAGAAGTGGAAAGTTATATTTGAGAGGTTTGCCAGGGTGTGTGGTCCGTCCTTAAGTGCTGAAAGAAAATCTTCTTTACTCTTACATTGTTTGGGCTCAGAGGGTCAAGATGTTTTCGATGATTTGCCTGAAATGACCCCTGAAGAATCCAAAGATCTTAATGATTATGAAATATGTATAATGAAACTAGTTAAGCATTATTTGCCAAAAGTAAGTACGATTTTAGAAAGGTATACCTTTGCTAAAAGAATGCAAGGTAGTGAAGAAACAGTAGAAGGATATATTACAAATTTGAGAAAACGTGCGTCTACTTGCAAATTTGGTATCTTGACGGAGGAGCGCATACAAGACCAATTTATGTTTGGCTGTAGTATGGAAAAGGTTAGGGAGGAGTTATGGTTACGAGACGAACCCGCTTTAGATGAAGTCATCAATGTTGCAAAAAGAATAGAACACTCAATTAAGTGTGTAGCTATACTCAAAAAGGATTCTGGAAAGGATTGTAAAATTCAAGAGGTAAGGAGTAAAACAAATAAAAAGGAAGTCCTTGGCAAAAGTAATTATTCTAAGGATTCTACTTCAAATAAATGAAAAACAGTGATAAAACTGCTGGTTACAGGTGTTTCAGATGTGGCAAACAGGGACATCTTGCTAACGACAAGAAATGTCCTGCTTTAGGACAAACTTGTCCTAAGTGTAAGCTAAAGGGGCATAGTTCCGCAATGTGTAAAACGAAATTAAAATCTAAGGTCAATGAGGTTGATATTACTGATGAAGACAATGATGAACCTTGTACTGAGGACTTTTCACGTGGTCAAATTGTTGTCCAAGTGGATAATGGTGAGAAAAAAAATCCTGTCCATTTGATGTCTTATTAGTTGAAGTTGCTGAAACAAAAGTCTTATTTGATTCAGGTGCTAAAATCACCATAGTGTCCAGTACTTCTTTATGGAGAATTTAAAAGAAAAAGTTAAACTTTTGAAACCTGGCATATCACCGTTAGCATATGGAGGGGAACCTATCGATTTGCATGGTTATTTTATTGGTTTAATTGAATATAAGAAAAGACTGGCATCTGGTAAGATCTATGTTTCAAAAAAGGGAGACAGCATCATTAGTTGGATGCATCAAGCCGATCTAGGTGTCTACCTTGATCCCAATGCTGACCCTCCTATTCAAATTAGAAGTGTGGTGAATTCCATTGTTGGGAAAGAAGATGAAGGTTGTGTTAAAAATTTAAACAGAGAATTTCAGAGTGTTTTTTAAAAAAAAAACTAGGTTGTTTAAAAGGATACCAGCACAAAATAAAGGTAAAGAGAGATGCAGTTCCTGTATGTTATAAAGTCAGGAACGTACCCCTTTCTGTAAGGGAAGATATGCAAAATGACATTTTTAAATTAGAAAATAATGGTATCACTGAAAAAGCTGAAGGTTCAGAATGGCTATCTACGGTGGTTGCAGCTCGTAAGCCCAATGGAGATCTAAGACTATGCATCAATTTGAGGCAACTTAACAATAATGTAATTGTTGATAGGTATCCATTACCAAACATAAATGAGTTGTTGACCTTATTGGGTGGAGCAAACGTTTTTAGCACCTTAGACTTGAGTTCTGCATATCATCAGATAGAGTTTGAAACTTCAAGTAGAGATCTCACATCTTGTATAACTCCATTTGGAACTTATAGGTTATAGGTTCATTTGCATGCCATTTGGATTGGTATCAGCATCCTCTGTTTTCCAAAGAGTTATGGAAAATGTTTTACGTGGTTTAGAAGGAATCTGTGTGTATCAAGACGATATTTTGGTATTTGGTGAGGACAATAATCAACATGATTGTCGTTTGAAAATGGTTTTGAAGAAATTGTGTGATCATAATTTAACTATTAAGGCACAAAAGTGTAAGTTTAGATTGAATTCTATAAACTATCTTGGACATAAGATCACTGGTGAGGCAGTCAAACCGAAGTCTGAATTGATTAACACTATTCAAAAAATGTGTTCCCCCAATGATGAAAGTGAACTCATTACGTTTTTGGATGTTGTTGAGTACTATGCGAAGTTTGATAAAAACTTTGCGGTTTGTACTGTCAACATGAGGAAGGTTGTGAGAAAAGGAGTTGAATTTGATTGGTGTTATCTTTGTGAAAGGGAATTTAATGACATAAAAGAGAAGCTTAAGGATGCTCCTTCCCTACCAGTACTTATTACAGATGCTAGTGAAAAGGGTCTTGGGGCAGTTTTACAACAACAGCACTCGGATGGTATGCAAACTATTATGTTTTTGTCACAGAGTTTAAAACATCCAGAAACAAGATATTCTGTGGTTGAAAGAGAGTCCCTATCTGTTTTTTGGGCTATTAAGAAGCTTAAAAAGTTTCTGTGGGGTATTGATTTTCAAGTACGCACGGATCATAAGCCCTTAGTAGAGATTTTTAATAAAAAGGGTCTAGACTTGATTTCGAGTAGAATAACTAAATGGATTATAAGCCTTCAGGAGTATAATTTTTATATTAAATACATCCCTGGGGTGGATAACACTATAGCTGATGTTTTATCACGTCTCACATCAATAGAAACATTTGAAGATGAGTGCTGTGATGATCTTTATGAATGGGTCTGTGTAGTGGACCAGAAGATAATTTCTGAGAAAAGATGGGGTGAAGAAATGAAAAAATACTTATTGCTAAATGATGTAATGTCTCTTTTGAACGGGAACTGGGTGAGCAATAAAATGGGTTCAGAAGCAACGAAACAATACTGGATCATACGTAATGAATTGTCTATAGAAAATGGTCTATTCTTTCGTGGGATGAGATTTATACCTCCAAGTAGTCTTAGAAATGAATTGATTGACTTAGTTCATTCTTGTCATTCGGGTCTTACAATAAGCAAAGAGAGATTAAGGATGTCATATTGGTGGCCTAGAATGGACCGAGATGTAGAGTGTATAGCTCGTGATTGCATTCTGTGTGCTCTAAGTGATAAATCTAAAATACCAGAGTTCAACCTATGGGTATAAGGAGACGTCCATCTGGCCCATGGGAAGATATTGCATTAGATATTATAGGTCCTGTTCATAATAACGATTCTCAAACATATGTTTTAACTATTATTGACATGTATTCAGGCCTGAAGTTTTTTTTTGTCTGTTATCGATTTTTCACATGTCATTCAATGCTTAGAAAGCTTATTTCCCATATAAGGTATTCCTAGGTCTATATTAACAGACAATGGATTTCAATTGATATTGAAAGAAATGGAGGATTTTTTCTCTAAAAGTATTGTTCATAAGACTTGCTCATTATATCACCCAGAGGCAAATGGAATGATTGAACGATTTAATAAAGTAATTAAGGAGACAATAATCTTAGCTCAATCATCAGCATTGAATTGGAAGAGTGAGGTTCTTAAAAAAATTGAAGAGTACCGACTGTGTCCTCATTCAACTACAGGGAAAACTCAATTTTTAATGTTTAGATGGAGAGTACCTAATACTTGTGCAGAACCTGCATGGGTTAATAAATATGAATTAGAAAAAGGTAAAGAAAACAAATGTGTTAGTACTGATATTCAAGAAAGGGAAGAAGAGAAAGCGTTACATCATAAACGATATTTTGATGCAAGAAAAAGTGTGAAGAAAACAAATGTGGTAGTAGGAGATTTTGTAAGGGTCAAAAGACCGGGTATGGTAGGAAGCTCTCTGTCAAAATTTATGAAACCAATAGAAGTCATAAAAGTTTTTAATAATGCAGTGAAGACACGTGATCATCGAATTTGGAACTTAAATAGAATAGTGGTTGTCAACAAGAAGGTAAAGCCCACTGTAATTGTTCATTGTTCCCATGGTCCTATCACCAGAAAATCTACTTGAATGTGTGAACGTCCATCACATCTTTCTGAATATGTTTGTTAAGGAAGGGAGATGTGTAGAATACTGCACTTGTAGTAATATGTTCAATAGGCTGATGTTAGAATAGTAATGTGTCATAATAGAATCTTAAGCATGTCATTGGTGTTAATAACTAAGGAATCTTAAGTATGTCATTGAATTCTGTATTTAGTTTTAAAAGAGTAAATTATCAGTTGCTGTCCTGATCTCCTGCTTGGTTTTTGGGATCCTCTTATGAATAAATACTTCAAGAACTTACATGTGGATAACTCTTCATTTATATGGATTACTTCATATGGTTACTCTATTTATGCGGTTTGGCCATGTCCTGTAAATGATGAATGGTGAACTATTGCACAGTCCACATTTACAACCCTGAGGCAATACTGTTACAATACTATACCATCATAATCAAACACGTTTTCCTTAACCTATTGCTACACTTACAATCAGCTTTCACACTCATTCTATCACACTTACATATTTACACAAAAGTAAAATCATTCACATAGTTTACACAAGCATGTTTAAATCAATGTTGTATCCTTTAAATAAGGTTTCCAGCATTATGAATAAACTTGCTTTAATATGTATCCTCCTCCCATATGTTTAGAGAGACCTTCGCATGAGGGTGGGGCCCCCCATGTGTGGGGCGGAGACCTCCAGGTGTGGGATGGATACCTTCATTCTGGGGCAGGGACCTCAGCTTTCCACTACAAACTGGAAATTGCATATAGGAAGCTGTTTTCTAATCATTCCCACTCATTCTCTCTCTGAAACCCCATCCTCATCCATCCTGCTGCTTCGTTTGCAGTTTAGAGCACCAGAATGGCTGCCGGGCATAGATGAGAGGGTCCTTAGCTTTGCAAAAGAAGAACTGGAGATTTTGTGCTCTACAGGGGTCCAGAGACCAGGCTGAGGATTGTAGCACAGGCCCATGGATATGGAGGGACATTGGCACGCTCTACAGTGCAGTGGGTGTCTGCACCTGCAGAGAGGAGTGTATTAAGTATTAAGTGGACATTTGCCTCTTGGCACACATAAAGGCCCTGGATGTACTCATCCTGTCCTCTCAGTAGATACCCCCGACTAATATCATTGCATGGGAGGGTCCTGAGAGCAGCCTGGCTAATGCTCCATGCTCAGATGGAATCATTTGAGCAGCTGAGAGACAGTAAGTGAAATGTGTGTCTGCTAACATATGTGTATGTCTGTTATAAAAGTAATATCCAATCATGTCTAGTGTAATTTTTTTTTGATGTCCATGTTGCCTGTAACATATGTTGCCCTATTAAACGAATGGATTGAATGGTTGTTTTTTGTCTTCATGTTATTTTTTAATCACTTCAGTTGTGTTTGAAAAGTAATATTAGGTGGAAACAATGGACATGAGCATTAATTATGCCCTTATTCTGGTGGGTGTGTATCTCATCAGTTAATGCAGTTTAAATATTGATTCATATCATTTTTATGACAACATAAGGGTATGTAAGACTGGCGTCGTGTAGTCTTACAGTGCTATCTCATAACCATTTTTAATTTTTTTTAAATTCCATACGCTTTTAAATCATTTTTGGGGGGTATAATGTTTTTGATTGTATATCTTTATTTAATACTTACAACCAAAACTCAAAATAAAATCCTACCACTAACTCTTTTCCACGCTGGGCATAATGCCAGGAGGTCTGTTGCCTGAGAAGGATTGTTTGCCACGACTCAGTCCTCCATATGTATCTCCTTTCCAAAAAAGATATCCTGCATAAAAGGGTTGTATTAATGTCTTTGGAATCATAGCTGACTGTGTTAAAAAATAATGAGCATAACATAAACACTATGACAAATGGAAGGATTAGCTTAGACGTTATCATGGTAATGGGTAGTCAACATTTTCAGAATGTCCATCTTTTGTTTACTGTTGTAATTTCCTTGAAAAGTACTTCTAGTTTCCTTAAATGGTTTTTGAAGTGGGTATATGCACTCATCATTTGTTTATTTTTTTCTCCATTCCTTTTCACCAGTCAGAGTGCTGTTGGGTGAATAACTACAACATCCTCAGTTGCTAGCAAGGAGGAGGAACCAAACACCAGCAAGAAAAGTGCCCCCACTCAGAATCAAACGGGTCTCGGGGAGGAGGCTGTTGACCCCACTATGAAGGTGGAAGATGTGGGCAATAGAGATCCTCCTCGCTAAGAACATGTGATCTCAATGAGACCTCAAGAACAGACATATGATGCTGGGTTTGCACCCATCTCACCCTTACCTTCAGATGCGCCCATACCAATGGGCCTCCAAATGCAACCCATGCTCTAACTCCTCCTCCTTCAAGTGCCCACCAGGAGCAGTAGCAGTCAAGACATGCAGTCACACCACAAACCATTAAGCCCTCAAGTGTTGGCTTCCTCTTCAATCTCAATTTGTCTCAATGGCTGCTCTCATGAAGCTACGAGGACCATAGCAGATAGTTAGATAGTTAACTGTCAGTATATGCAGGAGTTGCTAGAAGAAGTGAATGCTCTCTGAGAATCAATGTGTGACCAATCAAGGAATTAATGTTCTCTCCAGGCCTACAGTTATTATATTTGACCCCCCCCCCCCCCACATCCCACACCACCTGCAGTTGTCGCGTCTCCCACTTTGTCTGTTTTAATTCTTTCCTCCTCTCCCTCTGCATATTTCCTTTCTCAAAGGGTGTCTGGTCCTGACACAGCCTACCACGTCTCTATCCGAGAAGGATATAAGCGAACCTGAGGGTGGCCAGGACCGTTTACCTCCAAATCAGTGACTTTGTTCTGATTCCCCGTTTGATTTTGGGAAGTGAATTTATAATTTGGACTATTGACTTTCATTTAAGTATTTGCCTTTTTAAAAAACTGTTAACAACATTTTTGGATTCGTTAGGTTAGACTTTCATTATAATATTGTTTCTACTTTTACACCATTGTATAAATAGATTTGGTCCCTAACATTCCAAAGTTCTCCAACTCTGCTCTCCCCTTTAAATGAACACACTATGGGCCTGATTTAGAGTTTGGTGAACGAGGTACTGTATCCCAAACATGAAAGATGTCCCATACCCCTTACTCCAATTGGATATAACTGACTTGTAAATAGACGGGAGGGACATCACATTTGTGACGGAGTAACCCAAGCACCAAACTCTAAAACACGCCCTATATTTTAATGTTGCCCATTCCCATGGACTGTCATAATTAGTTTTAAGTTACATTAAAAATAATATTTTGAATTAATAAAATGTTTTTTTTTTAAATAAATGAATGAGAAGAGAGAGTTGATATTTGTGGAGTAAGTGGTTGTGGGTGTACTAATATGCAATGGTTTGACAATAATGTGTACTACATAAGCATGAAGATACTGTTATGTAATCACTTCATATACAAGACTAGCATAAATACTTTACATGGCAACACACACATTAACTTTATGTGTGTTTAGACCAGGTATTATAAAAGTTTATTTTCAAAGGTGCTCACAGGTTAGAGTTTTCTCAACTATGAATTTGTGAATCTTGCAGACAAACGTTTAACTTGTGTTTGAATGAGCGAAGTTTCATGAGAGTAGTGCAGTGAATTGAGGAATGATTTTAATGCCCATATGAGGGAGTAGGGTGGAGCTCCTCTAAATCTCTTGCTGGTCCACATAGGCTGTGCTTCTGGGCGTACTTCATTTTGTGGTTCTCTTTGTGGGGTGGTTTTGGATGGGGATGTGTTTATGGTAGTTTGGTGGAGTTGGTGGGTTTGTGGGTGTTGAAGGGGGATTCACATAAGGGTGTGTGGGTGTCATAGGTTGTGATGTGTCAGATGGGTCTGTGCATGCCTTGGCCCTGTACATTGACATTGAAACTAATGCTTCTGCCATCTTCATGGTGAGTCAGAAAAGGGGGTGGTGATGAACAGAGTGTCTGAATTAAGCAGACCACTCTTACCCAGTCCAAAGATCAGGGCTTGATCCATCACCGTTATTTATCTCACTGCACCATCCCAGCTCAGAACCTGGCTATATGCAAATCAGTCTGTCCCTGGCCCAGTGCATCATGGGAACAGGGTAGACTAAACTACCAAGCCAATTCTTCACCAGAAAGGAGACAAGCTACCGGGGACCGGTTTCTGGCATTTCAGCCGTCTTCGGCCCGGCTTGCTTGAATCCTGATGGTGCAGTGAGAAAGGGACTCATGTCTGAGTATACCCTGCCACACCTATAGTGGCCAAAAACGATTCAGAAAAGGGGGTGGTGATGAACAGAGTGTCTGAATTAAGCAGACCACTCTTACCCAGTCCAAAGATCAGGGCTTGATCCATCACCGTTATCTATCTCACTGCACCATCCCAGCTCAGAACCTGGCTATATGCAAATCAGTCTGTCCCTGGCCCAGTGCATCATGGGAACAGGGCAGACTAAACTACCAAGCCAATTCTTCACCAGAAAGGAGACAAGCTACCGGGGTCCGGTTTCTGGCATTTCAGCCGTCTTCGGCCCGGCTTATATCCAGGTTCTGAGCTGGGATGGTGCAATGAGCTAAAAAACGGTGATGGATCAAGCCCTGATCTTTGGACTGGGTAAGAGTGGTCTGCTTAATTCAGACACTCTGTTCATCACCACCCCCTTTTCTGAATCATTTTGTCCACCATAAGCATGGAAGGGTATACTCAGATGTGAGTCCCTTGCTCATTGCACCATCAGGATTCAAGCAAGCTGGGCCGACGACGGCTGAAATGCCAGAAACCGGTCCCCGGAAGCTTGTTTCCTTCCCAGTATAAGAATTGGCTTGGTAGTTTGGTTTGCCCTGTTCCCATCATGCACTGGGACAGGGACAGACTAATTTGCATGTAGCCAGGTTCTGAGCTGGGATGGTGCAGTGAGCTAAAAAACGGTGATGGATCAAGCCCTGATCTTTGGACTGGGTAAGAGTGGTCTGCTTAATTCAGACACTCTGTTCATCACCACCCCCTTTTCTGAATCATTTTGTCCACCATAAGCGTGGAAGGGTATACTCAGATGTGAGTCCCTTGCTCATTGCACCATCAGGATTCAAGCAAGCCGGGCCGACGGCGGCTGAAATGCCAGAAACTGGTCCCCGGAAGCTTGTTTCCTTCCCATTATAAGAATTGGCTTGGTAGTTTGGTTTGCCCTGTTCCCACCATGCACTGGGACAGGAACAGACTAATTTGCATGTAGCCAGGTTCTGAGCTGGGATGGTGCAGTGAGCTAAAAAACGGTGATGGATCAAGCCCTGATCTTTGGACTGGGTAAGAGTGGTCTGCTTAATTCAGACACTCTGTTCATCACCACCCCCTTTTCTGAATCATCTTCATGGTGAGGGCATGTTGCCTTACACACTCTTCCCATCATTCATGGTGCAGCTTTGCCATGTCTTGGTAATATTTTACAATATTGTCCAAAGCAGAGTCTGCATGTCAAACAACTCGGGTAGTCCTTTAAGATGATCCCAAATCTCATGCAGTCATCCCTATAAGAATATCCCCTTGCACCGGTGACTGCTGTCTGAAAGATCCCCCCCCCCCCCCCCACCCCCTCTGAAGACAAAATTCGGCTATGCCCCAGTATGTGTTGCTGTCTGACTGAGCCCCCAGGTTGTCTATCATGGAGAGGGCTCTATCTGGGAGGTTGTGCTGGGGTGGAGGACATATGATTGATAAAGGTGGTAGAACTCCTTTTTACCAGGATTGTCCTCTCTCTCAGTTGATTGAATGAAGACCGGGAATGCACCTGCATGCGAAGAGTGTGCTAGGCTAGTCAACTGAGATAACCACAGTTTGAAGGCTGTTTGAAGGGGAGTCCTGCACAGCAGGGACCAGCATCCCTAGCTGCTTAGATGTTGGCTAGGGACTATCAATCCTTAGGAGAGACCTCCTGCTCCTCCTCTACTGCTTGTGCAGCAGCCACAGATATTGCAGATTGGAGGAGTATAGGATTTTCTCTTGGGATGCCAACTATCCCCACTTGTGGATGTTGCCGCAGCATTCCTAGGCTCTGTGTTCTCAGTATCTGCAGGACAATGATGAAATGCATAAAATAAAGTTTGCCCTCAATAATTCATCGGACTTGGTTCTGAAAGAAGTCACACTTGAACTTATTGACATAGGAGTACACTTAAACATGTGGAGGTAAGGATTTATCCATCCATGGAACTGCAATTGTATGCAAAAGAAATACTTCCAGCTCCAACCACTGATGCTTCCTTTATAGACTGTCCCCTGAACATCAGCCAGGGTTAGCATGTGGGCCTTATTCACAAAGGTAAGTTACACTTTTGAGTAAGTTTGCTCTTTTTTTTCGTTTTCACCAACTGCGAGTTTAATTTTCCTTTTTTTTTATTTTTATTTTTTATTTTATTTATTGATTTTTTTCCCCATTTGTACCCATGGTGGTGGGAGACAGATTAAAGCAGACAAAGATAAATCATACATGATTATACATAAGAAGAAATTATACAATAATTATTAAAGATCATTATTATTTAAGTCGCCAACCATTTTTCAAAAGGTGCCCAGTTCTTGGAAGCAGTTAAACGTCTTTTCTTTCCTCTAAAAGCCTGTACAGAAGTCTCTAGTTTAAACCATGCCAGCATCCTGGTCTTCCAATGACAGAAAGTAGGGGGTTCAGGATTTATCCAGAGTGATGTAATACAGAGTCTGATCATAGCCATAGCGATAAACAAAAACGCTTGGAAATGTCTCGTTTTTTCAAGAGCCGTAGAATATTCATAACCAGTAATTACCATTTCCGCTGAAATTTTAACAGAAGTTTGAGTTATCTGAGTAAGAAAGGTTTCAATTTGATTGATAAACGAGGATAGCTCCGGACATTTATAAAACATATGAACAGGATCTGCAGAATGAAATTTACATCTTGCGCAAAACGCCCCTTTACCCCTACTAACAACCCCCATCTAACAAGCTTTGCAGGCGTATAATAAAGATTATACATAGCTATATAGCTTTGCGTACGCAGAGTACCTGAAACCAAAACAGACCTAGCTAAAACCAATGGGAATTTTAGATCAATAGAAGGTACTCCAAATTTAATCGCCCACTTATTATTTTGGTCATCTAAATCATCAGGAAGTTGGGATAGGAGAATCTGATATAGACTACCAATTTTTTCTTTCTTTCTTATAGATTCAACAATTGTAACTTTTTCAAACATTGTTAAATTTTGAGGAAATATTTTATCAAGAAAACTTCTCAGTTGCAAATATTTAAAAAAATGATTGGACTGCATGTGAAATTTCTCTTTCAAAAAAGCAAAAGAAGCCAATTGCCCAAGATCAGCTAAATCACCTATCTCCTTCACACCAAGAGAGATCCAAGTAGTTGCCACCCCCTCTTGAAATATCACTGGCAATAATCCACAAGCATTTAATGGGGTATAATAATTGATCTTGGGAATATGAAAATGGCGACGGATTTTTTGCCATACCGAAAATAAAGCCCACAGTACCTTAAATTTGTTTTTTTTTAAATAGCTCGGTTCGAGAATACGAGTTAGTACGCCTTTTGTAGTATCTCCCAATGATATTGAGTATATTGATGGAGATATATGTGCCGGAAGCTCAGGAATATGCCCTAATAGAGGAAAAGCAAAATGTTGAATCATAGCTGTCCAATAATAATATAATAAGTTCGGAACAGTCCAGCCCCCACGATCCTGCGGGAGACATGTCCACTTAGCCGCCCTCCTTGGTTTGCGATATGACCATAGAAATCGTTGACATATTCTTTCTGCTTTTATCAAAATTAAGCTAGGGATTAACAATGGAAGGGATCTAAAAAGATATAAAAATTTAGGGAGGACAATCATTTTAAGGATATTGCTTCGGCCAAACAACGAAAGATGTAAATGATCCAGCCGTTCTAGCTTATTATGAAGAGAATCAATAATGGGAGAGTAATTCAGATCTGGAATCTGATCCACATCAGGGGAGATTTGAATACCGAGATATGTTGCCTCTGTAATTGTAGAAAGATGAGAGATTGGCATAGCGGTAGATTGTAAGATTTGGGTCTTTGCAATATTTAACTTATAGCCCGAAATTAAGCCAAATTGAGCTGCTAGAGACTCCAATGCTGGAAATGATCGGGCGACATTATCAGTTAATATTACAATATCATCGGCGTATGCCAGTGCCTTATATTCAATTCCATGGACAGTGATAGGAGTGATAGTCTGTGATTTTTCTATCATACATAAAAAGGGGTCAATAAATAAGGCGAAAAGAAGAGGAGAACAGGGGCAGCCTTGCCTGGTGCCCCTGCTAATAGGAAAATAATGTGATTCGGTGCCTGAAATACGGATTTTAGCAGTTGGGGATATGTACATAGCTTGCAGAGCCTGGATAAACACTGGTGTGAAGCCCTTCCAGCGTAAAACACCCCATAAATACCCCCAGGAGACCCTGTCGAACACCTTTTCGGCGTCCAACAGGATCACCCCAAGGGCAGAGTTTGTAACCTTTGCCCAATCTAGAAGAGCTACAACACGCCTGATGTGGTCAGTCGTATCCCTACCGGGAATAAACCCGTGCTGGCGAGTAGAAACCAGAGGGAGAATTATTTGGTTTAAACGGAAAGCCAGTATCCTTGAATAGATTTTGCTGTCAGTATTGATTAGCGCAATCGGGCGATATGATGCAGGATTTAATTCGTCCTTTCCTTTTTTTTTGAAAAGAACAATAGATGATTGACGCCAGGAGTCAGGAACCGACCCAGTCTGAGCAAGGCGAAAAACTGCTAGCATTTGTTGCTTGAATATATGTGAGAAAGTTTTATAGAATTCTAAATGAATAAGATCGGTCCCAGCAGCTTTGCCATTAGAAAGGGATTTCATAGCGTTTACCACTTCCTCCCAGCTGATAGGCTCAGCCAGAATTCGATTCTGATCATCTGTGACCTTCTGGCTGTCAATAGATTGAAAAAATTGAAAGAGACTGGTTTGTTGTTGGAAAATTATATTCATATCCTCTGTGTATAGGGTTGAGTAAAAATCCGCAAAGGCATTCATCACACCATTAGTTGTGTCTTGTACAATTCCAAACTGGTCTTTGACCTTAATAATCTGGCTAGCTACAGCCCTTTGTTGTAGGCGTTTTGCTAACACCTTGCCGGAATTTTCACCAAGCTCATACATTGAGGATCGGAATTGAAAGTATTTGGTTGCTATATCTTTATAGAAAGGCTCCAGTAAGTTTGATTTTGCTACAGCAACTGATTTCAAGCTGGCTGCTAGATCTTTCCCCATACGGATATTAAGACTTAGATCCAGTTCAGCTTGTTGAAGAGCTGCCAGTCTAGTTTTAACTGTTTGCTGCTCTGTTTTCCAACGGTACGAGGCAAATCTCTTTGTTTCGCCACGCAATGCGGCTTTAAATGTATCCCAGACAGTACCGACCGAGGCAGTGTTACTATTGATTTCGAAAAACTCTGAAATCCAAAAAGTGAGTTGTTCCTGATAAGATTTATCTAATAGGAGTTTCCTATCGAAAGTCCATGGTCTAATTTGATTGACAGGGCGATCCCAGGGACAACTAAAAATAATAGGATTATGGTCGGATATAGTCCTTGGGCTAATTTCAATCTTGACAGACCCTACAGTTTGAAGAGATATAAAGACAAAATCGATGCGAACCAATTTTCTATGAGGTATTGAATAAAAAGTATAGCCCTCTTGATTTGGATAATGATAATGCCAGAGATCAGTCAGACCGTGTTCAATTAAAAGAATCCGAAGCGCCTTGTAAACTTGGGGTTTTCGTCCACCATATACATTATGTTTTGTTATATCTAAGTGACTGGGGATATTGATATTAAAGTCACCACAGAAAAACATTGGATGGGGCCAGGCAGCTAACTCTATATTTAAATTCCTCAGAACCTGCGGGTCGTCAAGATTGGAGGCATATACCGAACAAACGGAAAACAGCCGGCCCCTAACCAGGAGTTCCGCTATTACCCATCTACCAAAATTATCTTGCTTTACCCTTTTAACACGCACAACCCCGGTTTTTAAGATAATAGCAACACCCCTAATTGTAGAGGTTTTTGGGTATAAGCCACAAGATCATAGCCCAGAAATTTGAGATAAGCCCGATTGCCCCAAGGGATATGAGTTTCCTGCAAGCAAATTAAATCCACCGACATCACCTGCAACATCTTATGAAAAATCCTACGTTTTTTAGGATCGTTTAATCCACAAATATTCCAAGTTGCACATGTCAATCTAGGAGCAGCCATAAGATTTAATTAAGGACAAAAGACAAAAATAGCTCTGAAGAACTATTAAACATTTTATAAAACACATATTTGCAATCCAGCTGATTTTTAACGAGAAATGAAAAGGTTGGCATCACGTTGAATACGTTGAATACATTTGAAAAACAGAGGCAGCTGTCCCACGCCTCAAATCTGTTCAGCTCCGTCCGCCACCACCACCACCACCACCACACCACCCCGCAACCCACCCCAAACAACCCAACCACCCCAGCAAAGCCCACCCACCCGCCCAAAGACCCCCCACCCACCCAAAGACCCCCCATACCCCTCACCCCCCATACCGGGCATCAGGACTGTAGTCCTTGTGATGGTTGAGCAAGCGTATCACTCCGCTCCACTGAACCAACAGCTTCCCCCCTTTCTAGAAGAATAACAGATAACCTAAAGACATTAGCGGAAAAAAAAGTCAGCATTTTATATATACCTCTCTGGTCATCAGAAAAAGAAACAAAAGAAGATATGACATTGAAATAATTACTGCCCTGCATTTATCAAACAGACAATATAATGCAATGCCTAGATATAACTATATTGAATCCAAAAATTCCCTAGCAGGTATCTCAGAGAAAAAGAACTTTATCTGTCCCTTGAAAATAACCTTTAATTTTGCCGGAAAAAGCAGAAATGCCTGGGCTCCCTTAGCCTGAAATAGAGAAATCTGTTGTCGAAGATGCCAGCGGCGAGTAACCGTCTCTGAGCAAAAGTCTGGACGAACAAAGAACTGAGAGCCCTTAGCAGATCTCTTCTTGTTAGGTCTGGTGAGATCAAAGATACGTTCACGGGCGAGGAAATTGTTGAAGCATCCCAGGATAGCACGGGGATAGGGATTATTGACAGTAGCGGAGGCAGATGGTTTTTTTTTTTATTAAATGGAAAACGATGCGCCCTCTGTATTTCGAGATTCCAATTCCACTCGGTGACCTCTGGAAATGCATCGGAAAAAAGCTCCACTATGAACTGCCGAACATCATCACCTTCCTTATTTTCCTCTATCCCCAAGACCCGGAGGTTATTCCTTCTCGCCCGATTTTCAAGATCAGAAAGCTTCCATAAAATATCCTTACGTTGTTCTTTAACCTCTGTAACTAGATCTTTCTGAGTGGCTACGGCATCTTCGAGGACTGAAATTCGTTCTTCAGCTTCGGTGATCCTGGTGGTGGTCTCAGTACAAGTTTTAATGACACGGCAAAGAGAATTTTGCATTTTGCGGCAGGCCCCCTGCGTGCGCATGTTTTCTTGCTTGGTTGCTTCTCTATGCATCATTATGGTTTGATAAATTGTAACCAATGAAATCTCTTCGGCGATAGCTGAGACGACCTCACTCGTATCTCCACCCAGCTCATGATCCTGCGTTTTTAATTGAGAGTGTTGCCCAGATAAATCCTTCTGCAAATTTTGCTGAGTGGATTGAGACGGAGCCTTAGCGCCTGGAGCTTTACGTACTGTAGCAATATTGAAGTCACTTGAGGCCTCGCGCCAGTCAGCAGAGTCACTGTCATAGTCTGACCATTGGAGCTCTGGGTGATCACCATCATCCTCCTCAGATAAAGAAGGCTCAGAGACAGAATAAAAGTTCTCAGTGGATTCACTAAGCACAGACCCCCTAGTATCATGACATTTTTCCATTGGCAACTCCAAAGAAGCAGTTGTGAGGCTATTAGAAGATTGGACTTCATTACCCAGCATGCACTGAGAGGGAGGAGATTTAGCAGGAGAAATGTCTAGAGCTGAGCCTGGAGTCACAACTACCTCTTTTAGCAAGCTGTTATTAAGAGTTGAATCATGAGACTCGAGAGGGTCGATATGGGGAGGGGAGCCTCCAACGGATGTACCATGTTACTCCGCATACTATTACAACTACCTACTGTTACAACGCGACCATTACAACGCATACCATTACAACGCATAGCGCTTTGAGGTGCTGGATAGTGGTAAGTATAATTTACTATTCTAACTCCAGTCCCCGTGGACCCTAGGGAAGGTGTTGGATAGTAAATTATACTTATTCCCTATCCTAGAGCGCCCCCCAGCGCAATGCGTTGTAATGGTATGCGTTGTAAAAGTCGCGTTGTAACGGTAGTGCATTGTAACAAATGCGTTGTAACAGGTGTATACCGCCTCCAACATTAGACAATATGATATTAGGTACTGCTACAGGTACACTTGCAGTAAGAATCGCCCCCTCCTTTCCGGCCGAATCTTCAGTTGCCTTCAACTCCTTCCCCTTGGCTCCTAACCTGTCAAACATCGCAGGCACCGTTTGTTCCTTTGCGGCGATGAGAGGAGCGAGAGCAGCCGCCACTGGTATCGCGGGGGAGGACTTGTCTAAACCTACAGGACGGGTTTTCTGAGCGCCGGCTGTAACGCCCTTCGAGTCCGGCTCCTGCTGACCGCAGGTCGAGCCGCGGGTTTTGAGAGCGGCGGCCGCTGCTTTAGTGAGTGCTTTAGGCGGCAGACTTCCCAGAAGGTCCTCTGCCTCAGCAGCCCTCATCGTCCTTCATTGGCTACCACTCCACAAAAGAATCCTGTTCAAACTTTTACTGACTGTATACAAAGCTACCAGGAAAACAGGTCCCCTCTACTTCTCCAAGCGTTTCACTTACTACAATCCCTCACGCTGTTTAAGATCCTCAGGAACCAACCTTGTTACAATTCCAAGATTCAAGTTAAAAACCAAGGGGGGAAAAACCTTTTCCTTCCTGGCTGCCAGAGCCTGGAACAGCCTCCCTGTTAATCTCAGGCAAGTTGAAACTGAACCTCATTTCAGGAAACTTCTGAAAACCTGGGTGTTCCAGCAATCTGATACCTCAGTCCTAGCAGCTATATGATCTATTCACTTCCTCGTTCCCACTATCCTCTGCATGCTCAGCGCCAAGATGCTCCTCCCGGAGCGATAGTCGCGCTTTACAAAATTCCATAAATATCAAATATCAAATTCTGATTTTCGGGAGCCGGCAGCGTGAGGCAACCACCAGAGGAGCAGCTGTCAAGCTCCAGAAATGGAAACACCCCACAACACGCCGCTCCAGATCCGGACAAGCAGCCGGGACGACACAGATCTCACCAGAGCCGCCAAGCCCTCGAGGCAATTCCGAGTGCAATGGAGGCAAAGCGGAAGGTAAATGTCAGGACACAGTCAAGCGCTTTCCGTGCTGGATACCGGTAAGAGTTTTTCCAAGGCAGTTTTCAGAAACCGCGCAGAGCAATCATTCAGGGGTCCACTACGGTCCAGGAGAGCAGAACGCCTCCTCACTCGGCCGAGATCACGGCCGCCATCTAGCGAGTTTAATTTTCCTAATAGTAATTTTATGCCTGGATATTCCACACATAAAAAAGATAGGTGAGAATTATCTTTTTATGTGCGGAGTCTCTCTCCACAGTTGTAAAATTACTATTAGTGAACTTTAACTCACAGTTCGTGAACACCAAAAATGTATAGTAAACTTACACAAAATAGTATGTTTACCTTTGTGAATCGAGCCCAGTGCCTTTAGTGGCAAAGTATACCTTGAACCCGCAACTGTAGAGAAGAATAATATAAAATCTGAGTTAAAGTTATTAGTCAAAGGATAATAGTGTGGACACAAATGATTTCAATGGATAGAAATGTACATGAAATATAAACAAGGAACCATAAGAAATAATTAAAAAAATATGAAAAACAGAGTTCAAAGGATTATATATAGTAGTAGACGTCAGTTGTTTACCAGACGTACCTAATCAAACGATGGTAGACAGCTACTGATACAATGCCCCCAATATAGTCTATCCCCCAGATTCATCATGCTCCTCTTTTGCGAGTCCTTAATAGCGATAATTAAGGAATCGCTATTAAAGACTCGCAAAACGGGATGCATGTAGAAATCGCAATATTTATAGCGATTTCTACATCTTCCTTATTTGCGATTCGCTAATTGCTAATCGCATTTGGCCCATAGGAATTAATGGGGAGTCATTCCTTATTTGCGATTAGCAATTAGCGAAGCGCAAATAAGGAAGCGATTACAAGGGTGCCAGGGTGTCCAAAGGACACCCTGTAGCACCCCTGAAATGGTGATTTACACTGGTGTTGCGCACACACATGTCCAAAGGACATGTGTGTGTGTAACATCCAACTTAGAAAAATGCAATAAAGTGCATTTTTCTAAGTTTTCGCTATTAACCACAAAGTCAGACTTCGCGGTAAATAGCGGCCAAAAATTGCGAATTCGCAATTCTAAAATGGTTCAGGAATTGCATTTAAGGAATCTCAAATTGTGATTCCCTAAATGCAATTGCAATTTGAGAAATCGCAATTATTTGAGATTTTTCAAATTGCGAGTTCATGAACCATTGATGAATCTCAAATGCCATTTTTGCGGGCGCAAAAGGCCGAATTTTGCAATTCACACCGTTTGCGCTCGCAAAAATGCTTGATGGATCTACCTGTATGTGTTTTTGCAAGGTGGATGCCACCAGGGGCGCTTTTATCACTGTGGCCGACAACAGAGGTGTATACAGAGTAATAAGTCATCATAGCACATACATTCTGTTGCTATGGCGATGTATTGGATTCACAGTAAAACAACCACATTGAGTCCTCACCTGAATTGTTATAAAGTCAGGTAAAGGAAGATTATTGTGCTGACATTACAAGCAATGTTGTACCATTAAGAAAAGCAATAAAGGATATCACAACAAGTAATTAAATTAAATGAAAGCAAGGGTGGATATACGGTTGAGTGACAGCAGACATAAACATACCAGTCAATTATAAAGAGAGAGACATGTTTAACCCGAATCCAAAAGAACAGCCAATATACTTCCCAGTCTTTACCATCCTTCTTCTGTGTGTGGTGTCTGCTGGGCTTCAGTTTTGGTACAATGCTGGGAGTGTAAGGAGGCGGCTTAGCAGGTGGTGGGTGAGATGATAACCATGGACCTTAAAAGTGGATTAAAGCAGGAAGCGGAAGAGCATATTTGTGTTAAAAACATGTTAATTTAAGTTCTAGTCGAGTAAATTAGCTCATCAAAATGAAACACCAAAAACACAATTGTGGTCCAACAAGCAAAGGTATAATACTCCCTAATAGTGCGTTCGTGACATTGATAGCATATTGGCACCCCTGTGTGTTTAGCGTTTGGAGACAGGTGATGTATATAACCATGCCTCTTTAGGTGTACTCTTACCTGAGCTGCAGAAACCAATTTATTTGTATGGTGACTGTATGAGAAGAAGGAAAATAAAGGGCAGCTAATATAAGAAGAATAGTATTTAAAGGGCGCATGCGTTAGAGGCTGTTTTTGGCATATGTGTGATTTTTGCAAAATAGTGTAAGATGAGGTTGGGCAGAGTTGCGTGAGTGGCTTTAGGATAACTTGTAGGGATAAACAGGATGTTCTGTACTTACAAGGCCTAACCTTAGAGTTGACTGCAATAGGAAGGCATGCCATATTGCAGGTTAGGATGCAGTGGGGAAAGTATGCATTGCTTGAGGTTGGTGAGCCATACACTGAATCCAGGTCTGCTCTGCCTTGAGGAACTGGATTTTCCACCTGGCTCCTGGAGAACTCTTCCTTCACCCACCCACACAGTGTGGGCCTCCTGCCGAATGCAATTTAAGAGTTTGTGACCTCATCCCACAGACTGCCTTCACTGCTCTAATGCAGTTGTATGGAGGCAGACTATGCAGTTGCTTGCAGTGTCTGACCACAATTGTATCTACAAAGCCTATCTCTTCTGCATTGAAGTTCCTGTTCTTTCTCGGTGTTGTGATCTGCATCCTGAAGGACAATGTTGTTTCATTGTGCCTCAGGGTCACATGGTCCAAGCGGAAGAGGGAAGAACCTTGGGTGTCGGCTTTATTTATGTGCATTGAACTAAATAGGTGTTTAACGTGTATAGTCCTCGCCTATTCCCATACATTCAGATGTCTCACCTAGGTGGTGCAGGTCTCCACATATTGTGGCGGAGGCCTTCACCCCATGGTGGACATCCTCACAAATTAAGCAGAACGCGCAGCATGGTAATGTATTCACTTGTAGTATCTTTACATTCCTGAATTCAATTGTAGGAGTCCCATTGCCTCATTGGAGGGGCTGGAGTTATAAGTCTGCATTTATACTTGGGAATGGGAAAGAGCTGAAATGTGAAGATTTGCAACTATGTTTAGTAGTAGATCTACATGTGATTAGATGTACACATGTAAACTTACCTTTGTGAACTGGGGGCACTATGTGTTCTATCTGATCCTCTATCCCTTCTTCGCCACATATGGATAAACCCATATTCATCGCCTTGGATAACAACATAAGTGTCCTTCAAGGTAAGAAGCCATATTCAAAATAGAGAGGAGCGGTGTGGTCACCGTTGCTTAAGTGAGTGCTTTATAGACCTCAATGAACTCAGGAGTGGTTAGAAATACTGGTACTTACATGGCCATATGGAGAACCTCTTCCCTATTTGACGGCACAAAGGCGCATGCGGCATGCCTGGGATGTAGGCCATGCTTTAGAGTTCATGGTGAATCTGTGCTGTTAAATAATTAACAAAATCAGTGATAAGGGGAGAAGGGGCACAAGTTACAAAACTAATAGCACACCTCTGTTTTGAATTGATGTACAAAAAGGACTATTTGCAGGTGAAAAAAGCAGATGCCAATGAATAAAATCAAAATGGGCATACTGATGTTTGCAGATGACATTTCCAGCTGTAAAAAAACCTGCAAGTATGAAATAATCTGAAGTTACGGTGATAGGGTTGATGGTGGCCAGGGGGATGTGGTAAACTCATACAAAGCTGTAAATTCGGAGTGCTAAGACCCAATTATATGCTTGGCTTTAGGGCCACGCCAAAGAGGGGTAACTTTGTAAATTAGGTACGAAATTTGCCACACACTGCCATATTTTCCATAGTGAGATTAAAAAAAAACTTACATGAATAACGAACACAAGTGGGCCGATTCACAGAACTAATCTGATCTAAAATCCTAAACTTACTACTTTTGGTATTCACAGAAGGCATTTAGTAGTAGTAAAGTTAGGACTCCTAACTTTACTACTACTAAACTGAGATAAAATCCTAAAATGAACTACTTTTGGTATTCACAGAAGGCATTTAGTAGTAGTAAAGTTAGGACTCCTAACTTTACTACTACTAAATGCCTTTTGTGTAAATACTAACAGTCATAAACTTAGGGGCAGATTTATGATGCCCTTGCGCCTCTTTGCGCCGCAATTGCGTCACTTTATTTGACGCAACGGTGGCGCAAACAATGCGCCCTATTTACAACGGAGATGCGTCACGTTGTAAAGCCCTGCGCCATAAGGAGGCGTTCCTGCGCAGGGGGGGGGGGGGCGTTCCTGCGCAGGAATGCCTCCTGAAAGTGGCTGAGTGAAATCTATGAGATTTCACTCAGTCACTTTCAGGCCAATGTTGCGTCAAAACCCTGCGCCTGCTTGAAGCAGGCGTAGGTCTTGACGCAGCATTGTGAAGATGGGGCACCCCCGAGCCTTGCTGGAGCTGCGTCGCACTTGCGACGCAACTCCAGCAATGCGCCACCTTTCCGGCACAGAAGCGTCACGCCTCTGTGCCGTTTTTGCACCATGGGTGGCGGAGCTGTGGCGCACTGTGCCGCACATTAACTGGCGCATCCCTGGGGATGCGCCAGTTAACATAAATCTGCCCCTAAGGATTTTGTCTCAGTTTAGTAGTAGTAAAGTTAGGAGTCCTAACTTTACTACTACTAAATGCCTTCTGTGAATACCAAAAGTAGTTAAGTTTAGGATTTTATCTCAGATTAGTTCTGTGAATCGGCCCCAAGCTTTCTATTGGAAACCTATCAAAAGTGCAGGGGCTCTGAAAGAGTAGACAAGCTTGTGTATGTGATTTCTTTGTGTGGCTCAAGGAGTAGACACAATCTATACACCACCCGAACCTGCTTCTTTTATTGATTCATCCAAGAAAATATTATGTGGCAGGCCTTGTTGAAGCATGGCTGTAAAGAATACCACAGTATTTAAGGAACAATTATTAGGTAATTCCCATCCTGACACAAAGCACAGTGAGAAGAATTCGGGAAAAATTCATAGCCACGTGACTTGAGATTTGGGGGAGTGGGGAATTGAATCCTCTATTTTTTTTAAAAGTTAGTTTCCTGCTTGACTCCCTCTGTAAGGCCTGTGATAAAATCAATTTACATTGTTTCCCAGTGCCACTAAGCTGCAATAAAATAAGCACAAAAAAAGCACACAGTGTAAACTATAAATACAATATGACACCGTAAATGGTAGGATGCACTTCTTAGGGCATCCTTGACATCATGGTGGTACTAATGGTAAAATTAACGAAAACGTTGTTAGCATTCATGTTAAGTTAGAAGGCTTCTGTTTTACATTCACTATAACCACAAGTGAAGTCAAAATAGAACAAAAGGAGAAATAATGGGCTAGATGTATCAAGATACACTTTTGCGATTCTCATATAGCGATCTTTAAGTAATAGCTATTTGAGAATTGCAAAATGGTATGTATGTAGAAATTCCCTATTTTTAAGCAATTTCTTAAAATTCCTTAATTGTGATTAGCAAATTGCTAATCGCAATTACGGAATAATTTCCCATTCATTTCTAAGGGACAGGAGGCCCATAGGAATGAATGTGAAATGATTCTCAATTTGCGATTCGCAATTTGCTAATCGCAAATTGAGAATAATTTCAAGGGTGTAAGGGTGTCCAAATGCACCCCTGAAATAAGCATGGGTGAACATGTGGTGCACATACATGCCCTAAGGGCATGTATGTGCATCACATGGCACTTTGAAAAATGCAAAAATGGGCATTTTACAAGAAATTCGCAAATTACCACCAACTTGAAGTTGGTGGTAATTTGCGATTCCTTAGGGACAATTAGCAATTTTTTTTGCATCATACATTGCATTTAAGGAATCGCAAATTTTGCAATTCCTTACATGCAATCGCAAAATAAGGAATCGCAAATTTGCGATTCCTTATTTTGCACTAAAATTTGCTACATACATACCATTTTGCTCAAATGAGTTCCCAAATGCCAAAAGTCTGCGAATTTCGGCGTTTGCGAACCCATTTGAGCTTCATACATCTAGCCCAATATGTTTAAACTATGTGCGTTTGTTCTGAACATTATTTCATGCTGTGCCGATAAATCGGGCATAAAGACTTAACTAAGCAGTTACTATTTGGGTTTTGTTTCTAATGTTTTTTGTGCAAAAAAGGAGAATAGCAAAGGCAAGGTTTTAGTCCAGGTTTGCGTCCATTATTAACATATTTTCTTGTTTTGTGTTTACTATAAATAACAGCCTAAAAGGGGTGTATTGTCCAAAAATATTTTCTCTGTACTACATGAAGCAGCATGTTAAGTGCCAGTCCTCCACAGTCAGCTATATGATGGAAGCGTAAGTGCATGGCCGTATTAATGATCCTACCAAAATGTTTCTATGGAATTATCTGTCACTGCTATACATATACAAATCAGACTTAACTGAGTATGGTATGAGCTGGAGGTGCAAACAGGAGAAAGTAAAGCAGTGCAACATGCTAACGAAATGTTCCATTGCCATGAATTTCTGCAAGGAAGTTTTTGAATAAATCTCATTTGGCTTGAAAGAAGTGGTTGTGATGGGCCATCATTAATGCTGTTCAATGATGTTTCATCTACCAAGTCATTAGGCATCAGTAAGAGACCAGTATTGATGACAGCAGTAATGGTATCAAACTTTATGTTGCTCAGAAATTGGATATCAACTTTGTTCAAGAAAATGTGTTCACATGCCTGATTGAGGTTTGAGCAAGTTTATTATAAAGAAAAATCAAAGTCTGTGAATCACAGAGTCAGCTGGCAAGAGGTCCTGCTGCACCCGGAATGGTCAAAACCAAAACTACTAGAATATTACAAGTGTGGAAAACACCTGTGTGGTAGGGCAAATTTAGCCTTCATAATGATACAAAAATGTGAACTTTTCTGCACTGAGCAAGCTTTGAGAATTCTCGCTGCTATTGCCAAGCATGAAAATGAGACTCTATGTGTTAGAAGTTTCACAGTTTGGTACTAAATTTAACATTAGCGTATAAAATGGAAGCAGGGGTCACTGTAGCGCTAGGGCAAATCAGAAAAACTCTCACAACTTCAGCAATCTCTTCGATAATTAGTTGATGCACATATTCAACATGGCTGATTTGGAAAGAACATCTTCCATATCAGTGACTTGAGGAATTATTTGAGAATATGTTGGGTAGTTTCTTACCTGCGTATAATTAACCATTTCATTGGATTCATCCACACATCTTGTTGCAGCACATTGGATTGCTTAATCGATTTGCTGTGACTAGATCTGGCTTAATTTCACACCCTACCGTGCGTTGTCAGAAGTAGTGTCCCTCCTCTTAGAGTAAAATAAATTTCTAATAGATTTGTTCAGAAAATACGTTAAATATAATTTTATTTGATCTCTATCTTACATATACGTGTGTACTACTTCAGTGGTGACCTCATAAGGAGTCTTTCAATAAAAAAGAAAACTGGACACAGTGTACAAGTAGCGCTATATACCTTCATGACAAAATCATCTTTAGTGCGAAGTGTGCAAAATAACTTTTGCACCCGTTATACCACTACCATCGGGGTTTAAATGAGGCATCGCTTTCTTGTATCATAACTTGGATCAAAGATAGACTTGGGCACCTGAAGAAAATAAATGACTTCTATAGATATGAACATCTAATCTCAACTTTAACAATGAAGTGAACATGGATAATATTTGGAGACTTACAGCAGAAACGTCTGATATATTTTTCTGGGAGAAAAGGACTATACTTAATGTGCCTTTCTCTTAACCTGAGTTTTGCTAAATGTTTTGAAAGCAGTGTATGGAGCATTTCTTTTCTCTTCCAAGGCTTTACCATAAGATCTCTGCATGAGAAGTTGTGGTTCATTTGAAGAACTCATTCAAGCACCACATTTAATGAATGGGTGGTGTGGATGTAAAATTGAAGTTAGTCGTTTAGTGGAAAGGTTGATATTCATCAAGGAAAACATTGAGATTTCGTGCCTGCCAGTTAGCTTGCAATGCATGAAGGAAGATGTTAAGAGAAAGAAATTGCATTTTTATTTGTAAAACTTTATTGCTAAATAATGAAAGAACCCAAGTTGGATAGATGTATTAGCTCTCGGGAACTAATAGTCAGTGTCCACCTTCCAATGCAGCATGAGCTTTTATAATCTTGATGCGTCTGCACTGTAGCATGCATGGTTCTGCCAAGGGACACTGTGAAGACAGAGGGAGTACCAAAGGGTGTGTGAGTGAAGATAATCAGCGAAAAAGTCGTTTTTACCTCTTACCAAGAATTTGGTTTCACCTTCACATTTCCTCTTCAGGGTACGCACACACTAGGTGACTTCGCACGGTTGGTTTTGCCTAATCCCATGATCTCTTAGTTTTGGCCCCGTCATTGAGATGGTTCTAACATAGATGCCATAATGGTCTGAAACTCTCTTGCGTTGCTGTCTCTACCCATATGCAGCTTAGAGGAAACCTTTTCTCTAACTGGCAGATGCATCAACGTAGCCTTTTGCTATTCCTAAATAGCGATTTTTAAGGAATCGCTATTTGGGAATAGCAAAAGCCTATGCATGTCGGAATCGCTATTAAAATATCGATTCCTTAACATTCCTTAATTGCTACTCGCAAATTGCTAGTCGCAATTAATGAATGCTGTCCTATTCATTCCTACGGGCCTACAGGCCCATAGGAATGTATTGGAGATTGCATGAGCAATTTGCGAGTACCAGTAGATACTCGCAAATTGCTCATGCAATTTCAAGGGTGCAAGGGTGTCAAAATGACACCCTGTTGCACCCCTGAAATTGATCTATGCACATATGTTGCACACACACATGCCCTAAGGGCATGTGTGTGCGCAACATGAAACTTTGAAAACTGCACAAAAGTGCTTTTTTCAAAGTTTTAGAAAATTACCATGAAGTCCAACTTCATAGTAATTTGCTCCCCCATTAGCGAATTTGCTATTTTTTTGACTTTCATGCATTGCATTTAAGGAATCTCAATTTGGGATTCCTTAAATGCAATTGCAATTTAAGGAATCTCAATTTAGAGATTCCTTAAATTGCGATTTTTGCATTTGGGATGATGCATCCCAAATGCAAAAATACCGGGAGCAAAGGGGCAGATTGAGAATCTGCCCATTTGCTCCCAGTATTTACTTTGATGCATATCCTGTAAGTTCTTTCTCTTGGTTTTTATTCTGTAGATGTTGTGACCACAGAAGGGAGCTGGTCCGATGATGGAGACCTGAATATCACATTGTGAAGCAGATTGACGGTCATGCCGGTAAACTGCAGGTGTTGATCCTTTGGTTTAACCAATTTCATGCTTACTTTCCCCAAAATCTGCCAATCTTACTTCATGATATGCTCTAAATAATGCTTCAGTGAGGGTACCTTTCTTTCAGCCCTTAATAGGACTGACCTCTAATTTCACAAACGTGGTGTTCTCGCCATGTGAATGTAGCGTATTTTGTAAAGCGCACAGCTGCCCCAACGGGGCGTCCCGGCGCTGTATAACTCTGTGGAACCCTGCCTGGCTCTCCCTGTGAGATGCCCCTCCTGGGCACCCCCAAGGTGAAGCCAGGCCTCCCAGTGTTGTAGGGGCCGTTGTGGAGATTAAGCAAGCTATTGCCCAGAGTTGCAGCGTGGGACCCATGATTAGAGTAGGCGCTGAGGCGAGAATTATCGAGTCCAAGGACATTGAGCCCAAGACCCTGCCGCGTCGGGACTTGAACCCTGGTCCCAGGCCTGATCTCTGCTTCAGAGTCTGCCGCACTAACCAGTGAGCCACACTTCTCCACTGCAGACAGCCATCTGCAGACAGCCTCCGTGTTGTTTGCCCATTTGCTTTTCTCTTTCTTCTCTTCACTGCATCAGTTTCACTGGTGAATGCATCCACTAGATCACAAATACCACTGGCATCATTATCACATTTCTTGAACATATTTTCTATTTTTAGGCCGTTCTTATCAGTGTCATTCCCAGTATACTTTTGAGCATCCCTTACATGTTTCGAAGCACCTTAGATGTGTCCTGGTGAGATCTCTGGATCTCTAGCTCTACGCACCATAAGACCGTTTCTACTGTGTCCGCTGAGGCCCGGTCATCCGGCTTGCTCTTCATCACATCGACACACATCTAAGAACACTCAAAGATGGGTCACCACTTTTATTTATTGTTTATATTATTTTGGGACTTGCTGCACCAGTTGGGTAGCACCTGGTTTACTCTTTGCAGGCGATCCCTGTGTAGGGTACCGGAGCCACCAATGCCACCTGGCTGTCTCCCCCATCAGTTTATGATTTCCCCTCCTCTTTGCTCACCACCATTTCTCCCCCATCCTGTACGGTAGCCACACTTTCCTCCTTCTATTTCTTCTCCTATTGCAATGCAAGCTCTGCTCAAAAGCAATTCTCGCTCGTTATGTTTCCAGATATCCCTCTCGGGTGTCCCCAAATGTTGCTGTGTGTACACCCAACTCATTAAACTGTGAGGCATCCGTTGTGTTCTACATGGCACACTCCCCTTTCCTCTCCCTCCTGCCCCCAGTCACTTTGCCACCCTTGCTAACTGTTAACTCAATATGTAGTCACTACAAAAGCAAGTGCCTCTCACTGCCTTTCAGGCGTGACAAGTCTGCTCGGAGCAGCCTGCTTGTCCTACACTTGTTTAGCCCAAAGTGGACAGATTCTGCAGTTCTTCAGTTCTGTGAACATTGGCAGGAGTCCAAGGCCAGGCACACAGCGCGCCCTTGTTGCAGTCCACTTACACACACAGCGCTAATAGCACTGCAGGCTGCAGGGCCCTTCCAGCCAGCAGAGCTGCTGAAAGCCCATCCTCGGCTCTGATAACAGCTGGCAACACTTGAGAGGGCCCGGGGTAAATACGGATGGACTAATGACAGAAACCATCCAGCCATCTCCGCGATATCTTAAGTGAGAACGTGTATTATACCTTCCACCTGACTTAGGTCCAGCATTTTTTTTTATGCATTCGGATTTCCCACAAGTACATTTTCCGCTTTTAAAATTGTAATTCAGAGCAGGGGTTTGGAGCAAAGTTTAAAGTGTTTCACCCGCACACGTTTATCGCTGAACGTTCTACTTAGGGTTTGTGTTACTTAAGTGTTTGTATGTTGGCAGAAGGCATACTTCTGTGGTTTTTAGAATGAATGGGTTTTGTCGGAACGGGTCAGCTCAGGGCATCCCGGGGCAACGATTCTGCCAGACAGATGGCTCGACATCCGCTTCCAATGCGAAATGGTCATTTTGATGTCAATTTGTGAATGGTTTTCATAAGCAGGCGGTTTTCTGGCGGCCTTCTGGTGTTCCCTTTCACTTGCCACTAATACTATGCTTGTCTTCGAGAGCTTTGCCTCTGTGCCAAGCTCGGCGTTCTAACGAGATAGTATGTGAAGGGGAAACCTTCAGGCGTGTATTTAGACTCCATTATGCGGCTGACTGTGGAGGGCTTACAGTTTAGTGCTAATTTCAGAAACGTTCGACAAATCTCAAAATTACAGAAAAGCAACTCAGCCTTATGTTAATTTCTTATGACTTCTCTCCGAGTTCTTTTTTTGCCTTATCTCTCGTCGAAAGAGGCAGAGGTTTTATTGACCTGATATCCACTAGAAGGAAAAAAATACTTTATAGTTTATTCCACTTGTATTTATTGGGATTTTTGAGCGCGACAGATATAACATAAAGAATACAAGCATTTGGAATGCAATCGGTCTCGCATTTGTGAAAGTTAGAGCTACTGGCGTTGTAAATGACAATGTTTTTCACTTATTTTTTTTGTTTGAAGTGATTATTTAGTGAAAAAAAGTGCACGCTATACCATGTTATAAGTTTTCACAGCAACTGTACAGTAAAGTTATGGCTAAGTTAACCTAAACTAAGAGGGCAAAGTGCACACGTTGCTGAGTAAAACATTTTTTTTTATAATTTAAAAATGAAATGGATAGAATACATACATGTATTTCAGTGTGTGAAGGACCTCCCCACGGCGGTAACTTGATGCTCCACTGTGATGATAACAGGAGTAATTCATATGTGGATATGTGGATTTTATGTGTCAATTGTGAATTATTCATAGGTTATAGCAGTGTATACATTTTTAGGTAGATTTGTATAAAGTTCTTAATAAGATGTAGTATCCAGAGACGAAATCTCTTTTACCATGGTGGACGACATTCCTCTGGTGAATTGTCACATAAAACTGCTGAAAATGTTAGGGCATCTGATGGGATCTGAGGGAGTAGAACAGTGGGTAGTGCAATACCTACAGACTTCCTATGAAAATAGATGATGCTGACTGATAAAAATATGATAAATTTTTCAGGCTTTGCCTAAAGTAGCAAGAAAATGTTGAGGGCTGTAATGCGTGCTAAAATGGTGACATGTGAGGACAATCACTAACCTTCCACCAGATTTTGCATCAAAACCTTATCCAGGAAAAGGGAGCTGTCAGTAGTTAAAAAGAAATGACTACCCAAGCCCCAATGCCTCAACTGCATAGCCAGTAAAGTTGAAAGTGAGTTTCAAATGGGATAAGTATATATTTGACAGGTTGATGTGCCAGGTTCTTCCCTGCTACGGCATTTTGACTGTCTGGGAAGCTGGGCCTCACAGCCCCCTCCAGCCAATCCTCTTAGTATGGAGGTAAGTAAAATAACTTGATTGTGGATATTGCTTATACAGTGCCGAGCAGGCACGGCCCGTGCCGGGCGTTATACTGTGGTGGTGACGTCAGGCAGGGGAGGGTCGGGGGGGGGGATGTAAAATACGGGATAAGGACCATTAAAGGTAAGTATCGAAAATAATAAATAAAACAATATTTCGTTGCCCACGTTGCATCGCCAAATGTGATGCAGCGTGGGCAACGAAATTCGTTTTATTTATTATTTTCGATACTTACCTCTAATGGTCCTTATCCCGTATTTTACATCCCCCGACCGGTGACCCTCCATTGCCTGATGTTACCACCCCAGTATAACGTCCGGCACGGGCCGTGCCTGGTGCCGAGAAACCTCTATGTGCCTGACCATAGCGCTAATAAAAAACAGCTGGGAATAAAATATCCCCATTTTTTTATACATGAGAATAGCTCTTTTATTGCCTGTCCAGTAAATCAAATTTCATGCGGTCCATGTTTAAAAATTAGGCATGTTTCTCCAAAATAATAACTGAATAGTAGACCTGCCAAGACTATTTACATTTAAGCATAGAATATGGCAGAAATAGTTCCCTGGTGCACATCACATTGGCAATGTCATTCCCTGTTATTTGTATAAAATAATAGGTAATAATGTGCGTATTCAGCTGTTTGACGGAGATATTACCTAAATCACTGTCGTGTGCATAGGGAAATCCCAGTGCCGATGGCCTGGTGGGTCTTCCTTGCGCAAGCACAAGAGGCTACCTACTTGGTACAAATACAGTTTTGTGCTCTGTTTTACAGTTTCACTGGAGTTTAAATTACTGCTTTAATGTCCTGCTGGTGTATAATTAACCTGTACTCACCTTTAGTTTAACTGAAATGTGATCTTTGATAAAAACTTAGTGCTTCACTTTTATTCTGAATTGTTACAGTGAAGGAATATAAAATCGATACCATATAATGTTGTCTTATCATATCCAATGTATATCTGCAATCTCCTGTAAAGCCTCTTGTAAATATGCTCGGTTCATGTACCTATTGAGAATCGGGCCCAAATCAAGCAAACGCCATCTTGGTTTCGTTTCCCGAGCTCTCTCTCGTTAGTAAGGAAAGCACGTGACTTATTGCTGAGAGGAGATTCTAAAAGGTCGGCCCAGGCTGTGAACAGAGCATTGCTACTAATGTTAGAAGCCCAAGGTCACATCTGCTCTTTCTTGTAGGATGAGCACATTCTTGCAGACGCCATGCCTATACTCCCATGCACCAGAACGAAAGGAAGTCACCTTCGCTGATCTACCCCCGAAATAGTTTCTGCAGAGCTTCAAGCCTAATCTATTGTGCCTTATATGGGTGTTCCTGTTGACTTCTGGTTTGGTACTTTTCCATGTATGGGGTTTCTGTGGGTATGATTGAAAGTATATATCCACTGTTTTGAACATGATCCAGCAGTCTCCTCTGCACACCTTTGCGAGCTGTGACCAGGGGGAGGCTCCCCTGTACAGGGCGCTTTGCGAAGTAAATGATTGAACCTTTTCCATTGCCGACTGATTTATGTATGGTAATTGTGATATATGGGCTATTGGTATGTATAGCTCGATGCGTCCATTGGGGGCGTTGGGGCGTTGCCCCACTAGCCATGGACAACCGTCACGTCATTCGCGTGATTAGCACAATTCAAAAATAAAATACATTATTGAGCGCACTCACACAAACAGTCTGTACTGTAGTAGCTCTTAGAGAAAGCTGTATTGTTGGGACAAGCCCAACAGAATCATCGGACGTCATCGCGGAAGGGTGCGGGGCGGGCCTGCAATAATGAGTGACAGTGACTGAGTGACACAGCAGAAGAAATAGAGCAGCAGGCAGGGCAGCAGCAGTGTGTGCGCATTTTGGACAAGTCATTTTTTTGACTTGCCCACGCATGCGCGCACACGCAGTAGCCCCTTCCCTCCTCCTCCTCCCCTAGCACTGAGACAGACAGGGACCCGGGTTCCCCGGGTCTCCATATGGGCAGCATTAGCCCTGCTCTTAGCCAATCCTGGCGCAGTGGCACTGTTAATGCTGCGCCAAGATTGGCTGAGTAAGTTACCGCGGACTTCAGCAGGATGGACCCTTCTAGAAGTTAGTACATGCAACAGAAAGGACACAACTTAAAGAAATAAAACCCACCATTGTATCTGCAATTTGGAGGAGGGAGGCTGCCTACATGCCAGGACCCAGGAGCAGCAGGAGCTGAGGCGGCGGCACGGTCGTGGAGGAAGGTAAGTGAAGTTTTTTTATTTTATATAGATAGATTTATTTTCCACTTCTCTCGACTCCTTCCCCTGCGCGAAACCACCCGCCCGTTTTGCTGGTCACAACTTCCTTGGCACCCTCCCTGAGCCCGGGCACACGTCACGTCCTTGTTACTGGGGCAGTGTGATAACATTTCCGACACACAGAGATTAAGTGCATGCCTGCATGGTACACACATCACATGCCAAGGATGATAAATGCCATCTACACTTGTGTTTAATGGTGATGAGGTGCCTGCTATGCACACGCACACTCATGTTTATTCGTGACGAAATCTCTTATGTACACACCATTAATTGTGAAGAAGTGCATTATACACGCGTTTATTGGCAAATAAAAGAATGAAACATACCTGTTATATGCAGATGATGTGCTCGATAGACTTGTTACATTTTAATTAAGTGCTTAAGGCACACTTGTTTAATTGTCCTGAAGGCCTGTTGTGAAGGGCCTGATTCACACTTACTTATGACAAAGGGTTGGATTCGTTGATAGTACTTTAAGCTCGCATAAAGCCTTGATTAACCAATTACACCTTCCATGTTGGATTTATTTGTAGATGGACTGTAGTGTAGCAGTGTATTTTTATCTATATGTGCCATTCTTTCTTTTTCAAATACGCTGGAAATATTTTCATTTTTTTCCCCTTGTCTACAAACTGTTTCTGATCATGAACAGTAAGGCATTGCTTTTGTACCGTCCAGTACCTCCTGCTAGCACAATTAGTAAGGGTGGAATATTTTACACATGCACAAATGTTAGAAAGCATGTTTGATTTTTAATTATGTGTTCCACTGCAATATTCATTGAGAGAAATCCGGGTACAATCACGATCGCAATTTGAAACAGGGAAAGGTATTTAAAAGGCTAAATTCTATTTTATTGGTTTAGTTTGCCATGAATCACACATGTATTTTTGAACAATGCTTTCTTGGTCAGTGAATTAATGTGAATTAAAACGGGGGTCCCGTGTGAAATTAAAAATTTGGAAAACTTAATGACCATAACAAGTGATGTGGCGTGGTATGTGGAATACTGGGTGCGGGAACTGTGAGCACAATTTTACTAGGGGATAATGTACCTAGTAAAATTGAGTGCATTTTGAGTAGAGGTTGTGGGCACCGGCACACGCGCTGCCTAGCCCCCACCTCACCCCTCCTACAGCACAGGGAGAGCATGGAACACTCTGCATGCCGTTTAACAAACCCCCCCCCCCCCTCCAAACCCCAGATACCCTCCTCGCCCATGTCCCTGGCCTGCAGCAATCCCCCACTTCCTTTTACCACCTGCTGAATGGAGGTAGCAGGGAGCAGAAATGGTCTGTTATTCAGCCTGGAATGGGGAACCCCATGCTGCTTTTGACCCAGTAAAGCAGGTCTGCGTGCTATTAGCCATTCCAGGCAGAATAACTTGTAACTGGACTGTATGGAGTTGCAGTTACTGGCAGGATTCGGCGATCCCAGACCCAGAAATTGCAGCGCCCCTGCAAAGTGCAACTCGTAATTGGGGCATAAACAAGAATAGTCTGAGCATTGAATCTAAAAGACAATCATTTGAGCAAATGCAGGGTGAGATCGAAACCGGCCAGTCTGATGCTTGAAGCTGTAAATGGCGCTTCTGTATTACTTTTCAACTTAGCTGAAATTCAATAATGTAACTGCTCAAAACAATATATATATTTTAGGACTTGATGCCCATCAGTGAAGGGCCAGATAAATCTATTTAATATATACATACATAATTCATTTGATTTTAAGTCTGGTGCTTTAAGGTTTTTAGTGGATTTCCAGCATTGGGGAAAACGTCTTTTCAAGGATTTTTGCTTGTAGTTATCTGAGCAGGTAATAGTGTTGTTGTGCTGATTTATTGACTCGATATGCTGACTGGAATACATTTTTAGTTGTTGCTGGAAGGAATCTGTTCCATCACACTATGTCACTCTAGGACTTTTTGCATGGCGTGGCATGCAAAAAAATGGATTTAACCAAGATCTGTGAATGGGGGTGAAGGTTTGATTTGTTCCGCATAAAGACTGAAGGTGGGGAGCTGGTTTCTGGCATGTTAATCATGTAATACTCCCCTGTGTTTGGTTTCCAGTTCCCTGGGCGAGGCAGGTATGCCCGTTAAACATGTGGGTGCTGCTGAGCTCATGCCCTGGGCTGGGGACCTTATGTTCAAGGCTATTTTTCAGCACCATATTCCTTTTTCATGTTTTTCACGTTTTCATATTGCCTCTTGGAGTCTTGGTACAGCACTTTGGCTAATAAATAAATGCTCCCTTTGATATTACTCAGCAATGCATTGTATCTCGAACTCTGTTATGAAGCTCTGTGGTTATACAGAATAAGAAGCTACCTATGTTATATGACATCTCTTAATGTAATAACTGCACTTTCACAATTGCTATATTACCTTCTTTCTTTCTCAAATTTGCTGGAAAATGCACCATTTGTCCACTCTTTTTTCAAAATTTTCTCGGGGGAAAGCCCCCCGACCCCCCCTTGGTTTTTCGAGCTCGCTGCGGTGCAGTATGACAATTTTACGGCTCACCACTTTCAAATGTCACCAGCCGCCACTGGCTCTAGGATATATTTTTCTAGTACTTCAGTTGGCGACTCCGCCGGGACTCCGTGATAGGGTTGTCTCCTCCCGTAAACGGGAGAAGAGGGATGGGGAGGGGTTCTGGTCGAGGGGGTGGACTGAAAAAGGATCCTAATTGAGAAACCAGTTTGTGGTAAAAGCGGAACATTCCACTCTTCGACCCAGAGACCTTCCCCGCTGCTAAATAACCCTTCGCCTGAGTCCTTCGGGCTTAACCCGGGAACAGCTGACCATGTTGGACTATAAAGGAAGTTGGCGGTGGAGAACGTTCAATCAGACCTGCGCGCACCAGGTGAGTGAATTGTATGGTACGGAATGAGCACTTTTGAGAAGTGGCTCAGAAGAACAGTTAACTGCGTATGGTATGGTGGTCGGTGGACCACAAGGGAATCTGGGGGTCTGACGTGGCAGAGGTGTGACTGCACAGGCAGATGCTCCACAGACTTGTTTGGTGAATAATTGGGAAGTGTCGGACGCCTTTGTGCTGCACGGTGGGTGCTCACTCGGACGGATCCTCTTCGGAAAGGCCCCCAGGAGCAACTGGGTAAGCGCAGGGTCTGGGGTTGCGCCCATAACGCCTGGCCCAAACAGCACAGGGGGATAGTCTCTAAGAGGGTCCGTGGTTCGCCTGTCTGATAATCCCAGGGCAGTCTCTGGACTGTCTCTTTTGTGAAATCCTTTGGTGGTCTGGAATCCAGGGTGATCGATTCCCCGAACAGGAGTCGACGGGCTCTGTTCGTGTATGAGACATGTCGTAAGGAGCTATGAAGTCATGACCGGAACATTTTCTTTCTCGACCGAAACTTATGCACTTTAAGTCTATTACGTTTATGGAGTTGCTGTAAGTACGAAACGTGAGAGATTGTCTGCTGAATAGACGCGTCTATAAGAGTGACTGCAGTTGTTTTGTTGAATATTATCGAAAATGTCTTGTTTTAGTAAACTATGTTTTGGGTGCTGTCGACGGAAGGGTGGACGGTTGGAAGAAAGACAACCCGCTCCTTCGGAAGGCAGTCCTAGTTTTGACATGTATGTGAAACACGGTCTTACTCCCATTTTGTTTAATACATTGTGGAACAAATATACTAAAGACAATGCAGAAATACAGAGGCCTCTAACAGGGTCTATTGATGAAATGAAAATAAATTATTTACAAAACAAATTATTTTTAAAGAGAAGCCGCCAGAGTATGTTTGACTCCTTGACCCTTTGGGTTAAGGAAGCAACAAGACGGTGAATCCGAGGAGACACATTGGAAAAAATGAAAGCAGGACAGACTGTAACCCAAAAGGCAGTAGCATATGAAATAGAAAAAGTAGAGAAGAATATTGAGGAACTGGATAGAGAGTTTAGAATGCAGACTGACAAAAGTTATCTGACCCGAACCGAAGCGGAGGATGAAATAGAGGAACTGTTGGAGACTAGTCCCCCACCCCCATATGCACCCCAGGGTTTGTACCCAGAAGTTCCAGTAGATCGACAAGGAGGAGTGGGATTGGCGGTTACGACTGCTCCAGTGGCTGTGCACCCTCTTGCTCCATTATCAATTCCCACTACCCTCCGTTCTACTACTTCAGAATTAATCACCCTGTTGCCTGGAACGGCGGCCATTTCCCCTACTTCTCCAGTATTTTTGACACCTCCAGCTAGGGGAATGTCGGCTACCCCTAGCGGGATGACTGCTGCCTCCTTACAGGACACCCCGCGACATTGTGTGGGAGATCGTCATGTTTTTACTCGATCATCTCTAGGAGTGGAAAACAGGTGGGCTGTGGTGATTCAGGCGTCCCAATGGATGCGGAATCCAATCTATACCCTGGAAGACATTTGGAGTACGATGAAAGACTTCGAGCCAGTTACTCAACAATTAGCATTAGAGCATATGGCAATAAGATTGATCTCTTTATGGGAACAATGCTTCCATGAAGGCCTGGCCCCTCAAACATTGTGTAACATTAGAGATCGAGATTTTAAATTCGAGTTACAGGTTAACGAGGTATTCCAAAATGTTGAAACTTTAATTAGGTATCGAGAACAAATGGTTAACAGATGCCCAGATGCGGGGACACAGCACCCTATGAGAGAAGTGCACCCCATCTTCCACCCTGAAGTTCCTGAAGTATTGGATGGAGGAGGTAATGTCACTAGAGCACGTATAGAGGCGTATTTCCAAGACCAGTGAGTTTATACCCCTTGGAAACGGAGTGAAGTCCTTGCATTAAAGGCTCAGCTCCCTGACCCTTGAAAGAATCCTACTGCTTATTATAAATAATTAACTGAGGCCGCTAATTCGGCTGTTATGACATTAGCTGATATTGAGTTATTTTTCGGTCTTTTAGTTCCTGTGGATATATGGAGACAAGTGCATGACTCAGATCATGCTGCTGAACTTGGAGGAACCTGGGATCAGATAAAGGCATGGGACAAAGATCGAAAACCTGGCAATAAACCTAAAGATGAGATTTTAGCTATTCCAGCTCGGATTATTACATTCATGCAAACCCTTATTCCCCCGAGGAAGGTAGACTGGGATAAGTAACAGCCTGCCTCCAAAAGAAGGATGAGAATGTGTCAGATTTCTTTACCCGATTTGAGAAAGTGTTCATCGACTTCAGTGGACAGGATTTGTCCACTGAAGGGGGTATAAGACTGTTTGTCAACAGATGTGTTACTAATTTGTTGCCAGAAATAAAAACACTTTTACAGGCAGCTGCAAGTACTTGGACTACGTCAACTCCGTCAGGTATTCTGAGTATTTTGGTCAGTATTATTAACATCGGGAAAATTAGAGTAAGGATAAGTCAGATCAAAAGGTTAAAGACTTGAAAACTTGTGTCCTGCTACAGCAAGTTAGCAGAGGGCGGGATGGAGGAAGGACAAGTAGGGGCCCTTTTCCTAGGGGTGCAATGATGAGAGGGGGAGGTAGTCAGGGGCCCCCTTTGAGGTACGATCAGTGTTCAAAATGCAGACAGGAGGGACACTGGCGAGCACAGTGTCCATTATTGATGGAGCGGGTGGTTTCAGCAGGGGACGAGGAAGAGGAGGTACGGACCGAAGCAGCATGAAACGTGGTGACCGAGCAGGCGGTGAGTTAGGAAAAAACTATTTTGATGATTTCCAAGGGAGACAATACTATAATGAAAATTATCATGAAGACACATATTGCGGAAATAATTATGCATGAGACAGCCACGGACAGAGCAGGTACCATATATCAGTACCAGTTGACCAGCAGGAGCCTTATGTTGAGGGAAATTTGATGGAGACTTCTGAAAATGATTTAGTGGATACTGGAGCTATGAATAGTTCTGTAGCTCATGCATTGGTCTCAGGGGCCGCTCTGTCTGGGCAAAATAATGTATCAGTGGGATTTTCAGGAATCCCTGTAGTTAGCCCTGTTTCAAAACCACTTCCCTTTACTATTGGACCTGTTACTGTAGAATCACCATTTCTGCTTACTTCTAGTTGCAGCGAGAATTTGTTAGGTTTGGATATATTGAATAAGTTGCATGCTCGAATTTATTGTTCTCCTGATGGTGTGTACCTAACATCACGGCCCCCCATTGAATGTGCATCTCAATGTTTGATGAAAAATGTACCCCTTCCTCCTGAATTTTCAGACATACCACCCACTTTGTGAGCAAGGGGGGACACAGATGTTGGATTATTGAACATACCGCCTGTCTCTATAACATTAAAACCAAATGTGGGTTTATCCCGTATTCCTCAATATCGAATCTCGCCTAAAGGCGAACAGGCTTTGTTGCATGTTATTAGAGATTTGATTAAAAAGGGGGTGGTGGAAGAGACAGCATCGAACATTTGCAATAGCCCCATTTTGCCAATTTTAAAGAAGGCCCCTCTAGATGGTGATCCTGATTATAAAGATACTTACCGTTTTGTAATTGACCTTAGAGAGGTTAATAAAATAGTGGTTCCCCAATATCCTGTGGTCCCTGATATCACTGCCATCCTAACTATGATTCCCCCTACCGCGCAGTATTTCTCGGTGATTGATCTAAAGAATGCGTTCTTTAGTATCCCCATACAGCCTGACAGCCGTCATGTCTTCGGATTCTCATTATCTGGCCGAAGCTTCAGATTCTGCCGCGCTCCTCAAGGCTATACTGAGAGTCCTAGCATTTATAGCCAGGCTCTAAAAACTTTCTTGGATGAATTAGTTCTCCCTTCTGGTAATGTTCTCATACAATATGTTGCTGATATTCTGGTGGCATCTGATACGGCGGACGGTTGCAATGAAGCCACTGTTAAATTTTTGCATCATTTAGCTACCCATGGCAATAAGGTATCTCTGTATAAATTGCAATATTGTCAACAGGAAGTGACCTACCTTGGTCACTTACTGTCGAAAGCGGGGAGACGATTAACTCCTGAACGAATATCTGTTATTACTAACATGTCTGTGCCTCGTACTCAGCGTGATGTTCGTGCTTTTCTGGGCATAACTTCTTACTGTCGCCAATGGATTCCTAATTTTTCTCTTCTGACTAAACCCTTGTGGCACTTGGTTACGAAAGATGTCCATGAACCCTTACCCTGGTCTGATGAATGTCAAGATGCTTTTAATTCTTTAAAATCTGTCCTCTGCTCTGCACCTGTTCTGGGTACCCCGGACTACCAGAAACCTTTTGTACTCTATGTGCATGAGGTAGACAGTTGCTCTCTTTCAGTGTTGACCCAGGATTTTGGAGGAAAGCAAAGACCTTGTGCATATTTTTCGGCAGTATTGGATAATGTTGCCTGAGCCCTCCCTAGCTGTCTAAGGACTACTGCTGCTATGGCGGTGGCTATTCGAAGTCGGAAGGGAGTGTTTTAAATACTGACCTCACAGTGATGGTACTGCACGCTGTGGACATAATATTGAACAGAACAAAAACTCAGCACCTCACGAGTGCACAATTGACTGGTTATGAATTAACTTTATTTGCACCCCATATTAAAATAAAAGATGTGCCACTCTGAACCCAGCAACGTTACTACCCCTCCCTTCGAGTGACCAAAAGGACGATGTCCATGATTGTATATTTCGGACGGAAGAAGAAACGAAGGGACGTGTAGACCTCACTGATTCCCCTTTATCTGACCCACAAGGGGAATTTTATGTGGATGGCTCTTGTTTTAAGTTACCAGATGGCACGACAACAGCTGCTTATGCTATAACTACTCTTAGAACCGTAGTGGAGACTGCTCGGGTTTCCCAGCACTCAGCGCAAGCAGCTGAACTAATAGCATTACTAAGGGCCTGTGAACTGAGTGAAGGGTTAAGAGTTAATATCTTCACTGACAGACAAAACGCCTTTGGCATAGCCATAGTTTTGGGCGGCTGTGGAGGGAACGGGGATTCCTTACTTCTCACGGCCAAAGAATACAGCATGGCCAGTTGATCGAAAGACTATTATATGCTTTAACCCTACCAGAAAAGGTAGCTATTGTTAAGTGTCGTGCCCATAAGAAAATCACTGACACTACAGGAAAATGAAATGCTTTTGCTGATCAAGTAGCGAAAGAAACAGCGCAAACTAAAACCTCCACAATGTTCCATAGTGTAGCAACTAAATGGGTGGCGGAGACTACAGTATTTGATAACACTATTGAAAGTGTTAAGGAATTACAGAAAGAGGCTACAGCTGATGAACTACTAAGGTGGGAACAGGAAATAGGGCGGTTAGACACAAATGATTGTTGGATTGATTTAACAGACAGACAGAGATGGCTATTACCCAATGCCTTGGTATATGCAGTCGTAGTAATGGCCCATGGTATTGTCCACATTGGAGCTAAAGGAATTTGTGCATTATTAGACCCAGTATGGAATAACCCTAATATCACTAAAACTGCTGCCCATTCAGGTAAATATTGCATGGTTTGTTTGCAGCATAACCCAGGAGGAAAAGAAACAGTTCTTAGTGGATATTTTGCACCCCCGTCATTACCTTTTGAAGTGTTACAGATGGATTACATTCAATTTGATAGAGTGTACCTTAAATATGTACTGGTAGTGGTTTGTGCCTTTAGCAAATGGGTTGAAGAACCACACCAAAGTCAATACTGCCCTAGCTACTGCCAAAGTCCTAATTGAAGAATTCCAGCCACGATTCGGTTTACCCCGGATTATATGGACGGACAATGGGGTCCATTTTAATGCATAGATAATTAAGCATGTTTGTGCAGGGCTGCAGATAAAGCAAAAATTCCATGCAGCACGACACCCACAATCTGCCGTATTAGTTGAGAAATACAATGGTGTATTAAAATTGAAAATGGCGAAGATACAGGAAAGTACGGGTTTAAGTTGGCCAGATGCACTGCCCATAGCATTAATGTCAATACGAGTAACCCCCCATTCTCGGGCCGGGTTGTCACCCTATGAGGTAGTTTTTGGGCAGCCCGCTAATCTGCGTTCTATTCATCAACAGGTCTCAGCAGTACTGCAGCCGCTGCCGGAGGGTCCCGGACATCACCTGGAACCAGGACAGTGGGTCCTCGTGCGGAATTATCAGCGGAAATCGAGTCTGGAACCAAGGTGGAGCCGCCCTTATCAAATTCTTCTGGTCACCCAAACAGCAGTGAAAGTTGATGGAAGAAAAATTGGATACATGTTTCCCATCTAAAGAAGCTACCCTTGCCCCTTCCCTCTGATCAGCAGAACCGAGAAGGAGTTCTAACACAAGCGGGAGAACAAAGGGTACGGTTTGTGCCTTTCTCGGATGCCGTTGAAATTGGGCAGGAGAAAAGGTTGTCGATACCGCAAGGAGACGAATCAGCTTTGGGTTCTGAAAATTGTAGTGCAGCTGAATCCCCTGAGGCTTCTGGAAGCTGTATTACACCAAATGCCCCTGCTGTTGTGTTATTCCATGATCAGGAGCGACTTGGCCATTTACGATACAATTTACGACCCCGAAAACCAGGCGATACCCCAGTTCTGGAATATAGGAGAAAGGGAAAGACTTGAGTTGTAGGGTGAAAGACAAGTTTGTCTGGGGTATTGAGCGAGACACTGGACTGAACCTGTTGAGAGTTTGAAACTGACACATTGCTCTGTTCAGAAAGAAAGACTGTGTTAGTAACAAGGGGGATCTTAAATTGCAACAGTGAAATTCTCGGAGAATCAACTTGTGGATGGATAGCAAGAGCCTGCCTGTGAGGCTCTAAACGGACACAGGAAGAAGAAACCCTCTGGCGGCTGGCTCGCGTTCTTTCCCGAGATTAGTTTGGACTTTTAGTTAGAAATGCATCCCTTTGCCCGTTTTGCCCTTGAGGATGAGAGACCTCTTGCACCTCGACCTTTCCTTGAAAATGTTCCTATGTTTTCTGCTTGGGCTACCAGAGTGAAGGTAGCCTTTGTAATAACGATTGCAGTGATCATGATAGTTCTAATGAGTGTGTTTATATATTTAGAATTCCAATATCCAATGCACCATGTTTTAGGTACTACCTCAACCCCACCCGAGCATTATTTTTATACTTTGCCTCCCCATAAAGAACGACATCGAGAAACCTATGTTAGAAATGCATTCATTGAAATGTTGCATGAGGCTCATACCACTACGAATAAGACAAACTGTTGGGTTTGTGGTCTCTTGCCATCGGTAATGCATCGCCATGATTTGCTTCTTTCCTTACCATTGTCGCATTTGGCAAGTTGTGAAGCTTGGTTCCAGTTATTGTCATTGATGTATGTGCATTACGTGGCTGACCCTAAACGGCATACTGAAAAGGATTATGAAGCCATTTTAAAATATATAGAACAACATCAGGGATTTGATGCACTGGGTAACCAAGGGGAGGGATCTTTAGACCCCGATGCTAGTATGAATATGTATACCACCTATGAAAATGCTACTTGGTTAAAGTTGGAAATGTTGGACTTTGAACAATTCAATTCTACCCAATATTTTCAGCACTTCCAGGACCGAAAGGTCACTGATGATAAGGCGATGCCTGTACCTATTTTGAATAGTACTGCTTCTTTTTGCATCCAAGGGAAGGGTCATGTTAATGTAGGGAATAGTAGGTGTAACTATACTTACATCTTGCACACCACCAGTACATCACCCCTAATTACTCCTCCTAATGTATATTTTGTATGCGGAGAAAATGCCTATACCTGGCTCCCAAGAGGGTGGGCTGGAAAATGTTACTTGTCTTTCCTGTATCCTACAGTTTATATAGCTCCGTCTGACTACCACAAAACACACCAGTTGACTAAACGGAGCCTTGGTCCTTACCGAGTATATAGAAGTATTAGTACTGAGGGTACTGATCAGACTGATACTGCTGCTCAGCAGTTTATGGATATAGCCAAGGGTCTCTTTCCAATATGGGGTCCCATTTTCACTAGTAGAGATGTCAGGCGTCTCTCTCGAGTAATGGAAAATGTAGTTCAAACTACTGCTGGAATTCTGACTAACTTTACTGTGGAGCTTCAAGCTACGAGGCTTGTTTCGCTCCAAAATCGGATGGTGCTTGACGTCATCCTAGCTGATCGAAGAGGAGCGTGCCGCGTGATCGGCAGCTCTTGTTGTGTATATATTACAGATTCGGCCCCCACCATACATTTAGCTATTCAGAAATTACATCGTTTGGCTGCAGAAGTGGATGCTGACACTGGCACTTAGTCTTTTACCGGGTGGTTCTGGGATCTCCTATCTACTTGGGGCTGGAAGATTTTCATGATCCTGGCTGGAGCACTAGGAGTGGTATTTGTTTGTTGCCTGTGTCTCCATTGTGGCCCAGCATGCTGCTCCTATTGTGCTGCCAAACTTACTTCCTCTTTGACAGTTTCTCAACAGCTTAAAAATGAAAAGCAGTTAGTACAGAAAGAAGTGGCCGACCAAATGCAGATAGATGAGGGTGTGTTCTTGGATTGAACAGGTAGTCTTTATGTATATTGGATATGTTATGCCAAAAGGGTGGTCTGAAGGAATATAAAATCGATACCATATAATGTTGTCATAACATATCCAATGTATATCTGCAATCTCCTGTAAAGCCTCTTGTAAATATGCTCGATTCATGTACCTATTGAGAATCGGGCCCAAATCAAGCAAACGCCATCTTGGTTTTGTCTCCCGAGCTCTCTCTCGTTAGTAAGGAAAGCACGTGACATATTGCTGAGTGGCGATTCTAAAAGGTCGGCCCAGGCTGTGAACAGAGCATTGCTACTAATGTTAGAAGCCCAAGGTCATATCTGCTCTTTCTTGTAGGATAAGCACATTCTTGCAGACGCCATGCCTATACTCCCATGCACCAGAACGAAAGGGAGGCACCTTCGCTGACCTACCCCCGAAATAGTTTCTGCAGAGCTTCAAGCCTAATCTATTGTGCCTTATATGAGTGTTCCTGTTGACTTCTTCTGGTTTGGTACTTTTCCATGTATGGGGTTTCTATGGGTATGATTGAAAGTATATATACACTGTTTTGAACATGATCCAGCAGTCTCCTCTGCACACCTTTGCGAGCTGTGACCAGGGGAAGGCTCCCCTGTACAGGGCGCTTTGCGAAATAAATGATTGAACCTTTTCCATTGCCGACTGATTTATGTATGGTAATTGTGATATATGGGCTATTGGTAAGTATAGCTCTAGGATATATTTTTCAAGTACTTCAACAGCTTCTTGCGATACTAGCGTCTTGTGGCCGGTCTTCTCAGCACTGGAGGCACACAGAGCAGGAGGCAGCATTTTTAATGTTTATTAAAGCCTCTGCTACCTTTTAGAATACAGAATCTCAAGCAGAATTGAAATCTTTTTGTACAGCCTTGATGCTAGCTTGAGGCTTAGATACCTGCGGTTGCCTTTCACTGCATGCTTGCACATCCATCATGTTCTGCAAGTATATCTGCCACGTAACAGTGTTCACCTCATAGATCACGGTATAGTGAGTCGCTAAATGTTACTATAAGGCTGTAAATTAATGCTGGCATGTTGTCCATTCAGATGTTTTATGTGGCTTCCGTATGCGAAAGTAGAAATAGTGTCTCAATTATAACGCTTGCGGTGGATGGACCCAAATTAAGTTTAATCAATCGGTGGGTGAGCGGTGCAACGTAGGAGGCAACAAAAGAGAGTGATGATGCTATTAACCAATGGTGAGGTTGGGTGAGCTAAAAGCCCCTTCTGAGTTTTTTTTTTTAAACACAATAGATCTTCACATGGCGACAGCGCATGCGCGCTGCCTACAGGCTCGACCTAAAAAACAAGCACCATATATCATGCATCAAATAATAAAAACAAGGACAGATAATAGTAACATGCCTGGATTTTAAGTTGTGTATAAAGCCCAACGTAAAAAGGCATTACTGGAGAAGTCAATATTGTCATTGTCTTAATGCAAGCACAGCGTGTTTCCACATCTTTTTTGGTGTTATTTGTAATGCAACATTTAAGAACAGTCGCAGATATGCATGTAGATTGGGTAATGCGAATCATAAACATTGTTATTAGCAATCATGTTTTCATGTTCAAATCTGTGTGCGCCGGTGCATTTGTCATTTTTTTTTGTTGAAGGATCTTTCTTGAAGATGTAAAGAGCAATACCAAAGAGAAATGTATGGATCAACAAGTATTGCAATTTTTAACAAACATATTTATGTAATGAAAAATATAGTTTTTTAATTTTATATAAAAAGAAAGAGGAGATAGAAAGGAAAAGAAAGTAGGAAAAAGTGCAAAAAGGAATGGGAGAGAGAAAAGAGGCATATAAAGTAGAAAAAATATGTTAAGATAGTTATTGTAATGAGGTTCACAAAGCTAAGTACCATACAGAGGGAGTAGAACCTGGACAGTAGACACTGCACTAGAAACTTTCAGAGCAGCGTAAAGAAAATTGGAAATGTGTGATGGACTTAAAAAAAAAATCACTACCGGCTGGCCTGCTGACCGCCACCTCTCCCCCATCCTCTCCATCCTCTTCCTGGTTTCTGTGTAAGCAAGAAGCACCAAGGCTCCCCTAAGTAAATCAAAACACTGTAGTGCAGCATTGTGATTGGTCTGAGCGACGTAGTTCGACGCTCAGACAGGGAATGCGAGCCAGGGCATCTTCTCCACACAGGCTGTAATGCAGCCTGGGTGAAGAACATGCAAAGTGCGCATTACTGTTTGGCCGGCCCAAGACAGCCGACCAAACATCATGAGCACTTAGAGAGTGCAACCACTCCTCCCCCCTGTATTGCCCAGCCCGTGCCCGCCCTGCAACACCGCCTCAGCACGTAAAAATAAAATGATAATAACCTTGCATTATATAATGTTGGCCCTGACGTAAACAAGCAAATTCTTGGCATATTGAGACTCCATGGCATGATGCTGCACACCCTTGGTATACTGCTGGGTCTATCACAATTGTGGTGAAACCTGGCATACATACAGTGGGCATCCAAGCTTGACGTTGGTTGCCCCTCATGTATTTAGGGCCTTAGGGTACACATAAATATGCTAACATTGTTGGCAATTGGGTTTATTTTACCAGAATGACAAGTTTGTATTTAATAGTAAAATGTATGTAATTCCTGACTAGCTAATTATTAAGGACCAACGGTTTACCTTCATAAATATACATATCTACAAGAGATTTTGAGCAATAAAGACTAATCCTGTCTGAAATGCAAGCCCGTAAGTTTGGTGTAACCTGTATTTTGTCAGAGCCTGTAAGTTCGCCATAACTTGAATGTTAGTCATAGCACTTTATTACAAGTCTATACAATCTGTCTAGCTCTGATCTCTGTTGTCTGTGATTGTGGGTTTCCCCATGTCACTTCATGGTGTGTGACTGTGAATTTACTTGTAAGGTCATGATGGAAAAATGAAAGGAAGAGAAATGAAGAAATAAGCTATGAGTAATGACAGGCAATGTGAAAATGAATTTTCAGAACTGCATGTGGCACATAAACCTTTTTGCACATTTTGAAGGGAAATTGTGCTGAACAATTGACTATTTTGCCACCACTTTCTCAAAATCATCTTTGGGGGTTGAGCTTTGAAGATTTGAGGCATGGGTATGTCACATCATGAAAGTATTGGAATATTTCATGAGGGCTCCTTACGAACCTGTGAATTGAGAGTTTATATGTCAGCCACTACTGCAATTGAAATAATAACAGTGGTTGTGTTTCCTTCTCCTCTGCCATGGTTGGTGGGGGTGATTGATGCAATCAACAAGAAATTGTTATGGATTTCATACAGGGGTTACAAGGTATCCAGTAAAGCTCTGCCCTTTGTCTTTTTGTTTCTCTGGAGTCCATGTTTCATGGCAGGGAGCTCAGTAGATCTTATTTCAACAACTCCACAATTTAAACATACACCAGAGATCTTAAATCATAGACAGTGGGTCTACTGGTTGGTAGAGGAGAAACTGGGTTTCACTTTAAATTAGTGGGTTTGTGGTAAACCTCAGCCCCTACTATCTGCAACAGAGGGTGTTACTCGCCACAGTTCAGGGAAACAATTGATGCTTAAAATGATACAAATGCTGTTGAAAGTGACAAGGGATACATGGAAATGTGATGGAATATTTTAGGTGACACCCAAGTGTGGCAGAAACCTTAAGAGTGGTGCTTAGTTTGCAAAAGAATAAGATTTTGCAGGCAAAGTTTTTCTTTGAAGACCTGCTGTGAAAAATCGTGGTTACTGAATACCAAGGCTGGCTAATCTGGATTCCACCTCATGACTCATTCCTTATCCAATACACGCTCCCTGTCCCTTTCTCCCTCTTGAGGGTTCTCTTTTAGCCCTGATTTCCCCCTTTGTCACTGTTTTCCCATCTTTGTCTTCCTCCTTTTTTCACTTATTTCCGCCTTTCTCTGTCTTGCTATATGTAGGTCAATGTCTGAAGATCAAAAATGTTCCAGTGTTCACAAATATAGTGCTGGTGGGTGCCACCTGCAACCATCGGCTCAAATTAAGTACTGCGTAAGGAACTATTTCTCTGAAATCATCCATAAAGGTAAGGCTTTTCACTTCAGCCTCACTTACAGAAGAACATCCTAGCTAGGTGACATCAAAACATGTAGCTGAAATAATTCAAATAGCAAGAGCTCTGGTTTAGGTGCGACGAAGCTGACATGACACAGGTGCGTGGCAGAAACCTTAACGTTCCTCTTGCATGAGAAATAAAAGTATTCTACAAAGTCCAATGAGTCATATCAACCTCTTTAAGGCCATTCTCCCTGTCCACCACTTGGACATGTGAAGAGGCCCACCATATGACAATATAGGGTCTTGTAGCTGTACATCTGTTTCCTAGTAATTGGTTTGCAGCGAAGGGTGCTGAAGAATATGAATGAGGTGCATTGCTGTCTATCTATCCCACTAATAGTAATGGAACAGTAGGAGATGCTACCGTTCAATATTGAGGTGCACCGTTACAGCTGTGTGTGGATCCTGGCATTACAGTGAAACTGACATAGCCTATTGGAGTGCGGCACACACTATGATACTGCACAAGATGTTTTCCTTGGATGCCAGTCCCACAGTCCCAGTGCCTGAGCCCGGGGCACAGCTTGTCTTACACTGATTTCTGCAAACAGTTTGCCTCAAGTGCCTGGGGGGTTGGGGAATCCTTGTGCACCAGTAGCTGGCTTTCCTGTCCCTCTCCATGCTGACCAATGATGGAAAAAAGCTCCTTACCTCTTCAAGGGCTATGGGTGCTCCTTCTTCTGGACAATATGCCAGCATAGAAACTGAGCAAACCAAAGGGGATGATGGAGGGAGTGTTGAACATTGCAAGCACTCACCCCCAGTCAACTGATCTGGGCTTAATCCATCATCATTCTTTAGCTCACTCTGCCACCCCAGTTCAAACATGGCCATATGCAAACCAGTCTGACCATGTGCCTCATGGGAACAGTCCAGCCCGAACTGCCAAGCCATGTCTTCCCTGGACCAGAAACATGCATCCTGGGACCGGTTTCTGGCTAATCAGCCGTCATATGCCAGGCTAGTTTGAATCCAGTGGCAAAGTGATCAAGGGACTTACGTCCGGGCATACCCTGCCAACTTAGGGCGAACAAAGCTAAACCAAAGGGGATGATGGACGGTGTGTTAAACATTGCAAGCACTCAACCCCAATCCAGCCCGAACTGCCAAGCCATCAATCAATCAATCAATCATATAATTTGTAAAGTGCACTACATACCCGCAAGGGTTTCAAGGCGCTGAGGGGTGGAAGGGAGGGCTGTTGCTACTGGTCGAACATCCAGGTCTTGAGTTGTCTCCTGAAGGTTAGAAGGTCTTCGGTTTGTCATAGGATGAGGGGGAGGGTGTTCCAGGTTTTGGCGGCGCGATGGGAGAAGGATTTGCCTCCGGCTATGGTTCTACAGATGCGCAGGACGGCAGCCAGGGAGAGGTCTGCGGAGAGGAGTTTCTTTTTGGGTACGTAGAAGGAGAGTCGGCTGTTGAGATAGGCTGGGCCGGTCTTGTGGAGTGCCTTGTGTGCGTGGATCAGGAGCTTGAAGGAGATTCTTTTGTCGACAGGGAGCCAGTGCAGGTTCCTCAGGTGGGGGTTGATGTGGTCGTGGCGCAGGAAGTCGAGGATCAGGCGTGCAGAGGCATTCTGGATTCTTTGCAGCTTGATGAGCTTAGTCGGGGCTCAGGCGTAGAGGGCGTTTCTGTAGTCAAGTCTGCTGCTGACCAGGGCCTGGGTGAATGTTTTCCTTGTGACTGTCGGGATCCATCTGTAGATTTTGCGGAGCATACGGAGGGTGTTGAAGCAGGAGGAGGAGACAGCGTTGACTTGTTTGGTCATGGTGAGTTTCGAGTCTTCCCTGGACCGGAAACAAGCCTCCTGGGACTGTTTTCTGGCTAATCAGCTGTCATCAGCCAGGCTAGCTTGAATCCAGTGGCAAAGTGAGCAAGGGACCCACGTCTGGCCATACTCTGCCAACTTAGGGCGAACTAAGCAAAAGCAAAGGGGATAATGGACGGAGTGTTGAACATTGCAAGCACTCACCCCCAGTCAACTGATCTGGGTTTAATCCATCATCATTCTTTAGCTCACTCCACCACCCCAGTTCAAACATGGCCATATGCAAATCAGTCTGACCCTGTGCCTCATGGGAACAGTCCAGCACCGAAACTGAGGCTGTTTACGTACTCATTCTGCAGGCCATTTGATCGATTCAACTTTTTCTAATTGTTGCGTTGATGTGACAGACATTATGACTAACATCTGGTTGGGTCATACAACAACATATTTTAATTGGAGATTACAGGAAGGCCCAAGCTGTAGAATGCAGAATCCCTCGGTACCCCATTGAAGTTGGGACAATATTAATATGAGGAGACTATGGCGATCCTCACCAAGCCTATTCCACCTCTGTCTGGCGTGATTGAAGCAGATGCATTGGCAGTCACTGGCAATATGGCTGACCTATTGGCGCTCATTAAGACAGGGTCTGCTGGCCTAAGCCATCCCTCAGCTCCCTGGTTTAATGAGGAGCTCAGGGTTATGTACCAACAATGCAAAGTGCCATGGAAAGGCCTGCGGGGATTGGCTTGGGGGCCCGATGCGGGCCCCTTGGGGGGTGGTGCGCCGCTTGGTGCCTGCCACGTGGTACAGGGAAATGATGTGCATGCCCATTTACCATTGCTGACGGTGCTGTAGCCAGTATGGCGGATGCATCCTAATTGGCCCGGTGGGACCACCGCACGTCTGACAGTCGGTCCCATCACCGTGATGATGGCGGGCGGACTGATGTCCATCCACCATTATAATGAGCCCTTTAGTGCCTAGCTCAGACCTTTGAAGCTTCCCAGAAATTATACATGCAGCTTTCTGACTTTTTTGACAATCAAATCATAGGCATTGTTGATGCTCTAAATACATCTCGTGCTGATACCAGTGTTGATATTAATGAATTAGGAGACCAGCCTCTGACAATTCCAACCTTATGCCCGTGCTCACTGCCAGAATTTACCACCATCACATTTGAGGATTCTGTGAAAGCCCTGTAAACTCGGGTCCCATGATGACCCTTGTCCCCTTCATATACTGACTGCTAATGCTGAGGCCATAAATCCCATTTTCAATTCTCTTTTAAATGACTCTTTACATTAGTCTAATGTCCCCAGATGTTGGAAGGTAGCCAATTTGATCCCACTGTTAAAAAACACTTTTGGCAGACAAATCTATTCTAGCCAACTATAGGCCTATTTCTGTGTTTGCAGCTTTCTCAAATATTCTTGGGAAACTAATCAGTGCCCAATTGTCTAGCTACATGGACTCAAATCAGTTGCTGCATCCATCACAATCCAACTTTCGCTTGGGACACAGCATTGAATCCACTTTGGTAGAGTTATTGGACACTATCAAACTGGCCCTGGACGATTAGAAGCAAGATCACTATTGTTATTAGATTTATCTGTGGCGTTTGATACAGTTGCCCATCCTATCAAGTTACAATGTTTGCGGAGTATCGGGATAGGTGGGACCAACTTAGCCTGGTTGAGCTCCTCTCTGTTGAGCCGATGGCAATCATTTTGGATGCCGCAATTTGCTCTCACTCCAAACCATTAAAATGTGAAGTTCCCCAGGGCTATGTATCAAGTCCAACATTGTTTAATGTTTATTTGTCTTCTTTGGCAGTCCTGGTGGAATCTTTTGGAGTACAGATTTTCTCATACGGTGACGACTTGCAAATTCTTTTAACCTAGAATGGTATTATCTCTACTGCCCAGAACAGATTTGAAGCATGTCTGTCAGTGATATTCCAGTGCAATACCAGTAAAACAGAAATCTTGGTTTTTAGTTCGCCCACCCCTTCCTGGAGCGGTGCTCCATCTCCTCCGACTCCTGACAAGGTAGTTCCTCCCCGCTCTGAATCACTCCACAGTCTTTGGCGTAATCAGAGGATGCTCCCGTCCTGGCTAACCTCCGTACAGCTAATTGCGACTGCAGATTGCTCGTTATGCCACACTACCGGATGTCACCTCCCCTCCCAGGAACCTGGACCCTTGGTAATTGCCATTCATCTCCAGGGGCATCTCCCTCTCTGTGCTGGATTCATTGTTGTCCTCTCAAGCCTCCAACTTGAGATTCATGTAGAATCTCAATAGAAAATCACTTTTTTGTCATACAGGAAAAATGACTTTTTGATCCAAAGGACTCCAGTGGTAAAATAATTGAAACTCTTTCTCTACTCGAAAAGTCACAGAAATAAGGTATATTTAACATGCGAATATAACACAGTTGACAGACATGATTAAAAGTCCAACAAACTTATGACACCCGTGTTTAACTTACAGAAACTGTACTTAAGTTGTAAGATTCTGGAAATTGCCCATTGATAAAAGCGATCGCCGAACTACCGTGTAGGTATGTATAACAAAAATAAATTCTGAGTAATCAAGACCCACCATATAAAAACCGGTGGTCAGAGGGTAAATGATAGACACCCAGGGCAGGATGTGTTTATATCCAGTAAAACCGACAGCCCAGAAAAGCCACCCAAATAAAATGGGAGTTAACAAAAAAGGATAGCTCAACCTGAAAAGGTGCCATGGATTTATAAATTGCTGTGTTGAGGGATACCAAAGAAAGGTTTGATCATAGCAGGTTGCGAGATTCACAAATGTGTTATAGGCTTGTTATTCGATTTAGAAATGTTTTTGTTCCCAAAGTCCCTGTTTTTTCACATTAAGACCTCTTAGAGAATAGCTGAGAAATTGATGAGTATGCACATGTTAAAAACTTAATAGATCATATTAGATGCTAACAGGAATTGCCGCACCAATTAGTTTGAAACTGTTCTTAAATAATTTGTTGTTTTGGAGATATGAAGTAATTGTAAATCTTGTATTTTTTAATTCTGTAGTGATTTTAAAATTGAAATCTTGTCCTGAAGAAGGTGACGACTCACATCACCGAAACGCCGCGTCGACACATCTTGTTATTTTGTTTTTTAAAGTTTTTAATGTTTCTTATGAATAAATGTGAATAATTCTTCTTTTAATCAAATGGTCGGTAAAATCACAAAAGAAAGAAATTTTTGTATGAAATATTCCTGTGAGTGTGCATATTCTCATCAGTCCACCCTTGCGTAATAATCTTGGATGTATTGTTTTTGTTTTTAATATTATTTGACATATTGCTATTGAAAATTGTTATATTTGTAAATTTGTCAATCTCTCTGCAACTCTGGATACAATCTATGGCTCATCCCTGACTTTTTGGTACAAAATCCCTCAGAGGTTTTATACCTCTTTAAAACTTAAGAAAAGGGAATTGTCGCTTTTTTTAGAGTAGCTAAAACCCCATCCTTTTTCTTCTAAAGGGTTTCTCCTTTAAATTTTCTTTACTTGTAACAGCACAGTTTGTTAACTGAGGAGTGTTGATTGCAACCTCTACAATTGAAAAGAGGTGCACTAATAAAAGTGCAAGGGTCCAAAATAATCAATGGACCAATTCAAAGGCTTTAGTTTTTCTGAAGATTAGTTTAATAAACTAGTAAATGGTCAAAATAAAACTACCAATACCGTCATAATATCAGACAGTGAAGAAGAAAAATGGAAAGAACTCTGGAATTTAAAAAAGAAGATAATACGAACAGAGTTACATGCAGATTTTTTGATCGAGTACTGTAAAAAGGGAATTATCCCAAAGGGTTTACAAATAAGGAACAAACCCAGCCTTTTTACTAAAAACCAAAAATGTATTGAAACATGGACATTTATTGCGAATAGATGCAGTAGGGACTGGCTACTATTAATCATAGAAACGGCCCATGCAACACTAAATATAGAGAAACAAGAAATTGACGAAATGGAGAAAAAATTAAGAGATAATACATCGCTGGAAGATGCGAAGAGTAAGTTAGAGGAAATTCAGGGAGATCTAGATGGCTATAGGGATTTCCTTACAAATAAAAAAAGTAATACATTTAGAAAGGATGTAGATAAATACAGACCTGAACTGACTTATCCCTATCTCCAAAAAGATTATTACGAAAAACAGAAAGAGGAGTTTCAATATAAACAAAGCTGGCAACCCAACAGACGAAATGGTTCAAGAAAAAGAGTAACTTTCTCTGAGAGCTCCTACACTAGCACCGAATCTGATTCTGAAATAAATCCAGAAACCACCGGTCCTAGAGACGGGGGTAATAGCAGCAAAACCAATAAAGATAGCCTGCCTTTTTTGGACAGGCGGAAAACCAACCAGAACCTAAATCCAAGAGGGAGAGCACGAGGAAGGAACTTTTATCCCCAGAACCAAGGGCAAGCGCATCCTTACAAGAGAACCCGCAGCCAAAAGAATTGGGACTGAACCCTAGATACTGAGGAAATCAAACTTCTAGAAAAGGGACTAGGATATGCAATCTCTGAGCCCGTAGATAAATTTAATCTAGAGCGTGATATCAAAAGCTTCTTCAGAAAGATAAGGCTAAACAAATTTTTTGAAGGGAAAGAGAGAGTGTTAATGATAATAAATCAGGACTTAGACCCAAATCAAATTGGATGCCCACTGGCACTATGGTAGGTAAAGAGGTTGACACCTTTGAAAGGGTAATAGAGAAAGGATTAGAAGACCTTCTAAAGCAAAAATCATGGGTTAAATACAATCTTACCAAAAAAGAGAAAGATGCCCTAGAAACCCTGAAGGGATGCAAGAAAATCACAATAAAACCTGGTGATAAGGGTGGCAGTATTGTCATAATGGATACTGAGAAATACGAGAACAAAATGAAAGACATGCTAAAAAACACCCTTCACTATGCCCCTTCTAATCGACAAGAATGGTCGGAATTAAAGATAAAAATAAGAGAGAGGTTAAATTTTGCACTAGAAGACGGTGTAATCAACCAGGAGGAATTTAATTTTCTAAGAAATGATACACCGGTGATACCTGCCATCTACGGCCTCCCAAAAGTACATAAAGATATTAGAGGCCCACCAATGCGACCCATAGTTTCGAGCTTAAACTCTTTAACAGAACCATTGAGCCAATATGCTGACAAGTTTATTCAACCATTAGTGATTCAACAAAAAGCATATATCAGAGATACTACAGATATGATTAGAAAAATTGAAAATAAACCTTATAATGTGGATAGTGAGTGGCTAGTGACTCTAGACATAGAAGCACTATACACAAACATCCCGCAAAATGATACAAAAATAATGATAGAGAAGATTTTAAAAGGTACAGACGAAGAATTATCTGAACATGCTCAATTCATAGTGGACTGTATAGAGATTGTCTTAACCAATAATATTTTCCTATTCAAGGAAGATTTGTTCAATCAAACGAAAGGCACAAGCATTGGCGCTACATGTGCTACATGTGCGCCGAGCCTTGCCTGTCTGTACGTTGCAGCTTTTGAAGATATGCACATATTCAATGAAATGGCCCCATTCTTTGAAAATATAAAGGTGTGGGTCCGTTTCATTGATGATGTGTTTTGTATATGATCAGGAAGTGAAGATGAACTAAAAGAGTTCATTCAATGGATCAATCTAGGAGATAAAAATCTGAAATTCACATCTACCTACAGCAATCAAAGCTGTGACTTTCTTGATATCAAAATAAAACCCGTAGATGGAACCCTACAGGTGGAACTTTTTAGTAAACCCACTGATCGTAATACTATGCTGCATTTTGAAAGCTACCACCCCGCAACCCAAAAAAACAACATACCTTTTGGCCAATTTCTAAGGGTCAGAAGAAATTGCACTGACAGAGAAGAATTTGAAAAGCATGCTCAAATCCTGACTAATAAGTTTTTAGAAAGGAGCTATCCAAAAAAGATGATAAAGAAGGCTTACAAAAGAGCAAAATACTTCAATAGAGATAGTCTGTTTGAGCCCAAAGCCCAAGTTACAACAAAAGATCAAAAACTAGTGTGTGTTACCAATTTTTCCAACATCAGCAATAAAGTCAAGAACCTTATAAATAGGAATTGGAATTTGCTTCAAAACTCAGGATCAATACCCCTCCCAAAACCTATTTTCGCATTTCGACGAAATAGAACGATTAAAAATTGTCTGGTACATACATATCCTGATGAGATGAAAAGAAATAGGATGGAAACCATAGACGGAAAAACACCGATGGGCAATTACCCATGTGGCTCATGTAAAAATTGCAGTATGATAATCAAAGGTCCAAAAATCAATTATAATGGAATCACTCATTATCAAAAGGAACTAGTAAACTGTAGAACCCAGAATGTGGTCTACATGATACAATGTCCTTGTCAAAAAGCGTACATAGGAGAAACTGCAAGAGAGATGAGACTTAGGTTAAATGAGCACAAATCCTCAATTAGAACTAAACGTACCAATGCACCTCTAGCAGAGCACTGGGAACAGTCCAAACATACTGTAGAGGACTTAAAATGGTGGATCATTGAAGTTGTAACGCTAAACAATAGAGGAGGGGATTTGGATGGTAAACGAAAAAAGAGAGAGCAGTACTACATGTCCAAATTTAACACATTCAGAAATGGATTAAACAGCCGTGAAGAATGGGACAAAATAATTTAAAAATCCTTCTTAAAATTAGAACAATCCTGAAGTACAGCAACATTGCAAGAGTTGTGCAGCCCCACTCCTTCCTTTGAGTTTTAAAATACCACCCCCTCCCCAAAAGCCAAATAGGATAGGCAATCACCTTTTACAGAATATAATGCTACCCATAGTGCCCATATCTTTCACTAAGACGAATAGAATAGGGATCTCAAGTCAAATGGAACAGTAGTTCCATTGAAAGCATCCATAAAGGCTCGACAATTTTCAGATTTAAAACCCATTAGATCATACCTAGAATAATAATATATGATAAAAACTGGCCCTAAAATATACAATATATGAGTTAAGAGAAGTAACAAAAAACCTTTAGTTCACGAAATATTGGCAGCTAGACCACGAGTAATACTGGGAAAACCACTACAAGATGGCCGCTATAACAACACGGCCCAATCGTGTTAGCATCTGGTAAATCGCAGACACATATGCGGACAAGAAAAGAACCCGCGTAAAGAGATTAAAGCCACTATTAGATGGCAGCGCCAACAATGGGGGATAATCGGTACGGCCCTTTAGGAATAAGGTGATATTATAAACATAACCAAATAATTAAGGTTGAAAATTTAATATACTTGAATTTCAGTAACAGCTGCCTATAGATAGGCACCGGAGATAAATAGGTGGAGTCCGAGTTTATCGAGGCATTTCAAGATGGATGCCACTACGGTGAATAGGAAGATCGTGTAGATGGGGGACACGTGATCGCAACACAAACACTCGAACAAAATAGATCTAAACCCGGAACACGTAATTAATTAGAAACCACAACAAAAGATGCTAGATGTTTGAATTGCCTGAAGTGAACCCTGTTCATAAATAACATTAGGACAACACAACATTAGAATAAAATATATTTTAGAAAACCGGAACATCTCAGTAACTATAAGGTAGGAACTTCAAGATGGCTGGCGCGGTTCTCCTAACACGAGCAGAACCATGTGAAAACCCACAAGTGGAAATCATTAAATCATTCAATTTAGCAATTAAGAGGGCTATATAAACGGAAAAGAATCAAGTAAGGCCATTCCAGCCCGGAAGGACGGTCGGTGCAGATGCCCACCCGAGACGCTAGAAGAATCCTTTAAAAAGTAAGTACAACATAGACCCCAACAAATCTCCTTAAAGTAGAGATATTTCTCTTAACCTACTGCCTTAAGCAATCGATAGTAGGTAAAAGAAAAACTTTTTCCTTTTTTCCGCTAGAATTCAAAGAGCGTCCAGTTTTAAACAAGAGCCACCGCCCAAGAAATAAAGCGAGCAGACAGATATATACAAAATATATCTTGTAAGGTAAGACTGATAAAATAACCAGATGAGACACTCTGAAAATAGGGGTAATTCAGAAGAAATGTAATGAACCCCTCCACATATTCTTTCAGGGAAACCTTCCCCAAGTTTGGCTGGGCAAGGAGAAAAACGACCGTCTACCGTAGGATTGGAATAAAACAATCCAGGTAAACAATCCTTTAACAATCTAGGACCATTGACGATGATAAAGTTTAGAGAAGCATAAAATAGATATGCACCCGAAATATGTATACTTTTAGGATATAACATCAAGAGGAGATCTGAGTCTTACAACAAAGAGGGGTTGCTGGACTGTTCCAATGGAAAACTAGGGAAGATTTAACTGGCGTGACCAAAGGTGTAGGAGTAACACCCTGGGGCATCCATTTTGTTGGATGGATTTGCCTCACACACCCAGAAGGGTGTCATGCTGAGATCTGAGTCTTAACATGGAAGCGAAGGTGATATTATAAATAAAACCACGCTCAAATATCTTTTCGTTTTGTAATCTTTAGCAAAGAACCAATTGTTTAATATAAAGATGCTAACAAATGAGGCATTCATTTAAATAGTAATAGAATAAATCCTTTTTTGTCATACAGGAAAAATGACTTTTCGATCCAAAGGCCTCCAGTGGTAAAATAATTGAAACTCTTTCTCTACTCGAAAAGTCACAGAAATAAGGTATATTTAACATGCGAATATAATACAGTTGACAGACATGATTAAAAGTCCAACAAACTTATGACACCCGAGTTTAACTTACAGAAACTGTACTTAAGTTGTAAGATTCTGGAAATCGCCCATTGATAAAAGCGATCGCCGAACTACCGTGTAGGTATGTATAACAAAAATAAATTCTGAGTAATCAAGACCCACCATATAAAAACCGGTGGTCAGAGGGTAAATGATAGACACCCAGGGCAGGATGTGTTTATATCGGTGCACAGACATAATATCGACTCCAAAATATTGACTGGACATAATATCGACTTTTAAATATAGACTGGACAAAATATCGACAGGACAGAATATCGATGACCAAAATATCGTTTTTAAGGTAAGTGATATAATATCGACTGTTAAAAATATAGATAGTAAAAAATATCGAATTTTTAATAATAACTAATTTTTTATAGTGTATTTTTATGGTATAATATGTGTGAAAAGTGTGTATTTATGTTATAATTAATTTTTATTAATGATTTTTGTTTTTATAATCATTGCGTAATTTAAATCTGAAGCGGGTTGTGGGTTTATAGGGGAATAGGGTGGGAAGTATTTTAATTATAATTAATTAAATATTTAAATTTATTTATTGATAGTAAATTTAAATTAATACTTAATTAATTTATAAAAGATAATTAATTAAATTTTAATTGGTAATTAATTTTAATTAATTGATTAATTGGTAATTATGTAAATTTTACTAAATTATTTTTGTAGTGGGTTGTGAGTTTATAGGGGAATTGGGTGGGAAGTGATTAAATTATAAATAATTAATTAATTACATTTATTTATATTTATTTAATTTCAAATAATTGTTAAATACTTTTTCATTATTAAATAATTAATAGTAAATATTTGTATTAATTAGTATTAATAGGTGATCAATAGAAATAATTATTGTTAATTAGTAAATATAATATATTAATCAATAAATTGTATACAAATATTAATTATTTTTAATTAATTATTAATAGATATTCAATAATACATTTTATAATTATTTATGAAGTATTAATGTTGTATTCTCTGGAGTGGGAATAGTAATTTTAACCCCTACGCTATCCAACACTTTCCCTACTGTTGCACCCACTGGAGTTGGAATAGTAATTTTAACCCCTACGCTATCCAACGTTTTCCCTACTGTTGCACCCACTGGGGTGGGAATAGTAATGTTAACCCCTACGCTATCCAACACTTTCCCTACTGTTGCACCCACTGGAGTGGGAATAGTAATTTTAACCCCTACGCTATCCAACGTTTTCCCTACTGTTGCACCCACTGGAGTGGGAATAGTAATTTTTACCCCTACGCTATCCAACGCTTTCCCTACTGTTGCACCCACTGGAGTGGGAATAGTAATTTTAACCCCTACGCTATCCCACGCTTTCCCTACTGTTGCACCCACTGGAGTGGGAATAGTAATTGTTACCCCTACGCTATCCAACGCTTTCCCTACTGTTGCACTCTTTGGAGTGGGAATAGTAATTTTAACCCCTACGCTATCCAACGCTTTCCCTACTGTTGCACCCACTGGAGTGGGAATAGTAATTTTTACCCCTACGCTATCCAACGCTTTCCCTACTGTTGCACTCTTTGGAGTGGGAATAGTAATTTTAACCCCTACGCTATCCAACGCTTTCCCTACTGTTGCACCCACTGGAGTGGGAATAGTAATTTAAACCCCTACGCTATCCAACCCTTTCCCTACTGTTGCACTCACTGGAGTGGGAATAGAAATTTTAACCCCTACGCTATCCAACGCTTTCCCTACTGTTGCACCCACTGGAGTGGGAATAGTAATTTTAACCCCTACGCTATCCAATGCTTTCCCTACGCTTGCACTCTTTGGAGTGGGAATAGTATTTTTTACACTTCTGCTATCGTACGGTAATATAATAGTATCTTATTTAATTATAGTATGTTACTATATATATATGTTTTACAAATATTATTGTAACATTTTTTTTATTAATTTATTTTATTATTCAATTATTATAAGTTAATTTAAGTATTTTTAAGTATATTTTAGTAATTAAATTTTAATATTAATTTAATTTAACACTGTTTTTAATAAAGTCGATATTTTTTAAAAATATATTATTGTAAACGATATTTTGTACTCGATATTTTTGTACTTACCTGTTTGTAGATACAAACTCGATATTTTGTCTGTCGATATTTTGTCCACGATATTTTTGCAAGTCGATATTTTGTCCCTCGATATTATTTCAGTGATCCGTTTATATCCAGTAAAACCGACAGCCCAGAAAAGCCACCCAATTAAAATGGGAGTTAACAAAAAAGGATAGCTCAACCTGAAAAGGTGCCATGGATTTATAAATTGCTGTGTTGAGGGATACCAAAGGAAGGTTTGATCATAGCAGGTTGCGAGATTCACAAATGTGTTATAGGCTTGTTATTCGATTTAGAAATGTTTTTGTTCCCAAAGTCCCTGTTTTTTCACATTAAGACCTCTTAGAGAATAGCTGAGAAATTGATGAGTATGCACATGTTAAAAACTTAATAGATCATATTAGATGCTAACAGGAATTGCCGCACCAATTAGTTTGAAACTGTTCTTAAATAATTTGTTGTTTTGGAGATATGAAGTAATTGTAAATCTTGTATTTTTTAATTCTGTAGTGATTTTAAAATTGAAATCTTGTCCTGAAGAAGGTGACGACTCACATCACCGAAACGCCACGTCGACACATCTTGTTATTTTGTTTTTTGAAGTTTTTAATGTTTCTTATGAATAAATGTGAATAATTCTTCTTTTAATCAAATGGTCGGTAAAATCACAAAATAAAGAAATTGTTGTATGAAATATTCCTGTGAGTGTGCATATTCTCATCAGTCCACCCTTGCGTAATAATCTTGGATGTATTGTTTTTGTTTTTAATATTTGTTGACATATTGCTATTGAAAATTGTTATATTTGTAAATTTGTCAATCTCTCTGCAACTCTGGATACAATCTATGGCTCATCCCTGACTTTTTGGTACAAAATCCCTCAGAGGTTTTATACCTCTTTAAAACTTAAGAAAAGGGAATTGTCGCTTTTTTTAGAGTACCTAAAACCCCATCCCTTTTCTTCTAAAGGGTTTCTCCTTTAAATTTTCTTTACTTGAAAATCACAATTTGAACACCCCAGGTCTCCCCCTAGACAACCTAGCAGGCGTCTTGCCTCCCCTAGCACACCACTTCTGGGTGCTAGCCTCGCTACCCCCTTGAACTTGCACTCCTGCAACCACGTAGCACGTACAACTCTGTAATCTGGCCTGTAGATGACCTGAAATCACAACAGGTCAAAGCGCCGTCAACCTCCCAGCACAATTCCTTGGCGCACGCTCTGTGGTTCATCAAATAATTTACCTTCTCCAAATCTTTGTTAATGAATCTGAACCACAACAAGTTTTTCTGTATATTAACACTATTGTTCCCTTTTGCGCTGTTTTTTTGCTGCTTCACTTGTCACTCTGTGACGTTCACCTTTGTCACAAGCACATATATGCACAAGTTTGTACAGGTTACACGTACACTCAATGTAATATGGTGCCGTTTCCCCATTTTGTGTGAATACAGACTGCCCTTTGCATATATTGCTATAGTGATTCATGCCTTCCTGTGTCCTTCTTCTTGCATCTGTTGTGCTAATTTCCAAAAAACTGTCTTTATGTATTACCTGTTGAGATGCTGTTAATTGTTACGTACAGGACAGATTTGAAGGATGTCTGTCAGTGATATTCCAGGGGATTCACTGGAGTAACCTCCAGTGCAATACCAGTAAAACAGATATCTTGGGTTACATTTCCCCCACCCCTTCGTGGGGCGGTGAAGTTTGGGCAGCTCTGCTCCATCTCCTCCGACTCCTGCCACGGTAGTTCGGAACCTTGGTGTGATGTTTGACAGTACATTTTTTTTCAATTCCCAGGTGTACAGTGTGGTGGGAACTTGTTTTTGCTTCTCAGATCTTGAGAAATTTTCAGTTCTTGCTTCCCCCTCTGTGCCGGAAGATGGTGGTTCACCCCCTCATAACCTCTCGGCTAGATTTTTCCAATGCCTTATACTGGGGTCTCCATTGTACCAACTTAAGATACTCTTGTTGATATAGAATGCCGCAGCCCAGTTTTTTTTAAATATTCGGAAGAATAATTAAATCCATGCGCATCTCAAGGCAATATATTGGCTGGCAATTCGGGAGAGAGTGAAATTTAAGGGACTGGTGTTGGCCCATCAAGCCTTTTCTAGATCAGGTCCACTTATCTGGCCAAAAGACTTATACATTATCATCCGGCTAGAACTCTGCACTCCTTGGATGCACTTCTGGAGGAAGAAATGGGGAGGTGCCTCCTCTGCGCTGGCCGCTTCCAGCTGGAATGCCCCTTGTTTCTACCTGGGTGCTACTAAGGATGAAAGTTCCTTTAAGCAGAGCCTAAAAACTTCGCTGTTTAATAGCGCCTTTTAATTTAGTTGCTAGGTCAGTGGTCGACGAGCTTTTAGTATCAGGAGACTCTATAGAGTAGCCATGCGCTTTATACATTTTTATTTGATTAGATTTGAAGTGTATCTGGCAATCAGAGGCTATCTTTGGGTGACCTGTTCTGTCAAGGCACATCAGACTAACTGCTGCAGAATAGTGTGTGACTGACTGTGGGCTGGGACCATCACTAGCCCGCTCTCAGGCCAGGAATAATCCTGCTCATGGTCGGACCTGGCAACAGATACAACTCTTCGTGCTCGAATAGAACACTTGGGGCTGGAATGGCGCCCCTCAACAATTATGCTAATTAAGCATGCCATGAGGAGAAGAGGGCTTGCTGGGCTGGGAGGCTGCTACTGTTTTAATGTTATTTTGTAACAATTTCGTTTGAGAAAATAACTTAGCTAAGCCCAGGTGAAGATCTCCATAGCAGCCAACCTGTCTTGGGCCCGGCTTACACTCTGGCTCCTTAACAGCACACTCTATTAGTGCACCGCGTAGCACGTAGGAGATATTAATGTGCTAGTAATGTGTGACAGTAGCATTTCAATGTGGTGATGGAGACACCAGTACTAAAATTAATCACACTAACCTGCAGTGTGTGGTAGTGGGCATGCCTGCTCTCATCGTCGAGGACCTCTCCTTCCAGCTCTGTCCCTTCTCTTCGCTACACTATGGGGTCCTCTGCCATTCATCTTCTCTGCTTAACCATCCTTGCCGAGGTCTTCCTTCTGCATCTCCATATGTGAGTAAAGTGTTAGTCTATCTACTCTGTTTAAATCACTGTGCCTACACCTGAGTCTATCTTCCCTATCTATCCTTTTACTTTCTAGTCTTTCTTCCCTGATCCAATCTGTCCTTTCTTTTTACAGTTGCCAAAGAGGAACAAGATACCTTTCCCCTGACCATAACACAACCTAATTTTAAACCCATTCTTACTATACCTTCAGTTGTCATTCCTCCTCCTCTGACCTCACATGCAATCCCCAGAAAAGCACATCTGCTAGCAAGTACTCCTATCATCTCGGAGTTGTAAGGCTTTGCCCAGTAGGCTTTCTTGAAAGCAATGTTGCCCTTCCACTCCCTACTGAGAAGTCAGGGCACTTTGCCACTGGATTTAAGCTAACCTGGCTGATGAGGAGGTTACCACAAAGCTGGTCCCAGGATGCTTGTTTGTTTGTTTCCGGTTCAGGGAAGACGTGGCTTGGCAGTTCGGTCTGGACTGTTCTGATGCGGCACAGGGTCAAGACTGATTTGCATGCAGCTGGGTCTGAACTGAGGTGGAGAAGTGACCTAAAGAAGGATGATGTATTCAACCGAGATCTGTGACTCTGGGTGAGCGCCTGAAAAGTTTCAGAGCTCCGTCCATCATCTCCTTGTGTTTGCTTTGTTTGCTCTAATTTGGCAGGCTATGCCCAGACATGGGTCCCTTGCTCACTTTTCCACTGGATTCAAGCTAACCTGGCTGATGAGGAGTGCTATCCCGAAACGGGTACCAGGATGCCTGTTTCTAGTTCAGGGAAGACGTGGCTTGGCAGTTCAGGCTGGACTGTTCCCATGAGGCACAGACTTAAGACTGATTTGCATATACCTGGGTCTGAACTGAGGTGGCGAAATGAGCTAAAGAACGGTGATGGTTGCAACCAAGACCTGTGACTGGGGGTAAATGTCAGAAAAGTTTCAGAGCTCCATCCATCCTCTCTTCCTTGTGTTAGCTTTGTTTGTCCAAAGTTGGCAGGGTATGATCAGAAATGGTTCACTTGCTCACTTTGCCACTAGATTCAAGCTAGCCTGGCTGATGAGTAGTGTTACCCGAAACCGGTCATTGAATGCTTGTTTCCGGTTCAGGGAGATATTTCTTGGCAGTTTAGGCTGGACTGTTCCCATGAGGCACAGACTCAAGACTTATTTGCATATACCTGGGTCTGAACTGAGGTGGCGAAATGAGCTAAAGAACCATGATGGATTCAACCAAGACCTGTGACTCGGGGTAAGTGTCTGAAAAGTTTCAGAGCTCCATCCATCATCTCTTTTTGTTAGCTTTGTTTGCCCTAAGTTGGCAGGGTATGCCCAGAAATGGGTCACTTGCTCACTTTGCCACTGGATTCAAGCTAGCCTGGCTGATGAGTACTGTTACCCAAAGCCGGTCACAGAATGCTTGGTTCCGGTTCAGGGAAGACATTTCTTGGCAGTTCAGGCTGGACTGTTCTAATGAGGCACAGACTCAAGACTTATTTGCATACACCTGGGTCTGAACTGAGGTGGCAAAATGAGCTAAAGAACGATGATGGATTCAACCAAGACCTGTGACTGGGGGTAAGTGTCTGAAAAGTTTCAGAGCTCCATCCATCATCTCTTTGTGTTGGCTTTGTTTGCCCTAAGTTGGCAGGGTATGCCCAGAAATGGGTCACTTGCTCACTTTGCCACTGGATTCAAGCTAGCCTGGCTGATGAGTACTGTTACCCGAAGCCGGTCACAGAATGCTTGTTTCCGGTTTAGGGAAGACGTGGCTTGGCAGTTCGGGCTCGACTGTTCCCATGAGGCACAGGGTCAAGACTGTTTTGCATATAGCTGGGTCTGAACTGAGGTGGCGAAGTGAGCTGAAGAATGATGATGGATTCAACCCATATCTGTGACTGGGGGTGAGTGTCTGAAATGTTTCAGCACACCGTCCATCTTTTCCATGTGTTTGAGAAGTTAGGGCTGGAACTTTCATCTGATGTACCCTGGAAAATACATGACTAAAATAAAACACATTGCGGCAGCAAAATCCTGCTCCGTACATCTTCTCCTCTCTCTTTCACCACCTATGTCAATATCTTAATATCCAGGGCTTAGTTAGGAGAATAATGAGTGCTGGCACCCAAAGTGCTGCTCAGAAACTCGACTGGTTCTATTACATGTCAGCACTCCGATTACTAAGGCTGCGTAGTCCTGAATCCAAATCAGGCCTGTTTAATCCACTGCCAGAAGCTGTCTGTCCCTTTATCTCACTCTTACAGGTTTCTGTTTTCTCCCTTAGTGGCGGTTTTTCCATATTTCTATTCTTCCTTCTTTTCCTTATGTGTGTTCTTCCCTCTCGTGCTCAGGAAATATCTGATGGGGAAAAAATGCCAGTCCTCTAAGCAGGAGTGCCGGTGGCCCACACTCGCAATCACCGGTTCAAATTAAGCAATATCCCTTTCTGTACTCACATCAGACAGATATAAAGCTAAAGCATTGTAACTGGAACCTGCAGTGATGGAGACTTAGCTCTTGCTTTTGCGACAGAAACAACAAGCAATAGGTCTCGCATTGAGAGATTTTGACCTATTGGCATTGCAAATGACAATGCCATTTATTTATGTGTTTAAAAAATAACTGCAAAAACAAAAGGCATTGTTATTTACAATACCAATAGGTCAAAGTTTCTAAAATGCGAGACCTGTTGCAAATCAAATGCTTGTGATTTCTGTCGCGAAAGCTAGAGCTAAGTGTGCATCACTGTAGTTTCTAGTTACAATTCTTTGGATTTATATCTGTCTGATGTGAGTACAGATTGCTCAATTTGAGCCGGTGATTGCGAGTGTGGGCCAGCGGCACTCATGTTTAGGGAAATAGCTCCCCATACTGTGCTTTCACGTTAATAGAGACCACACCCCTTTCTTTAGATGAGCCATGTGTAAAGAAAGGCCAGCGCCCGCTATTAAAGCAAAAGTGCAATATCGGGTGCTTTTACCAAAAAAAGCATCTGTTTATCAAGTTGACAAACTAATGTTTTTTTGGGCAAAAGCTCCCCGTGAAACAATGTATGACGCTCTGAATGCGCTGAATGTTCCAGGCATGCATGTCGCGCTTGCATTAAGAGAAGCTCATTAAAGAAAATAGTGGTACTAAGGAAGGACTAAAAAGTCTATTTACCAAACAGAAGCCATCATTTACAAATGTCAATGACACAAGCCTATCGAGTGGTGTGGCTCACTGGTTAGAGGCGGCAAACCTGGAAGCAGAGAACGGCCCGGAACCACGGTTCAGTTCCTGACGCGGCAGGGTCGTGGACCAGCGTCAGCGGACTCGATAATTCTTGCCTCGGTGCCTACTCTAACCAGGGATCACACTTGGCAACTCTGGGCATTAGCTTGCCTCATCTCTACAACGGCCCCCCACATTCGCCAGGGATGCCTGGTTTCACCTTGGAGATACCCAGTAGGGACCATCTCACAGGGATAGCCAGGATTGGTTCCCCAGCGGTCTACAGCACCACGACGCCTCAGGGCAGCAGTGCGCTTTACAAGACACATACATTTACATTTACAAATATAGGCGGAGAATGGGCGGGGCTTCAAGTACCTACTCCAATACAGCATGCCTTCCAGGCTCGACCTAAAAATGGAATGTTGAATGTCATCACTGTTGTGTTGACAAGTCGAAATGCAAGAAAATATGGTTGCCTGCACCTTAACAACGCACTCTTCAGCTGTTGGAACAAGTGTGGTTTGGGCTTTATTAAAACGGGTACATTAATCAAAATAGCATTAAATAAATGTGTTTGTGTGTTCTTTTCCATCGTCAGCTTTCTTCCCATATTAGTTTGACTGTCTTAGCATATGATTTCCTGCTGAAGAGTACCTACCACACATTGTTGCAGGTCAATACAATATGTCTCCCTAGTGTATGACTGAATTGCTTCACAAAAGGAAACGCTACCTTTTGGCACTTTCTTATGTGATTTCCTGTTTATCAGGAGAATGCCAAACATGGCCATTCTGAACTATTTTGGATAAATTCCAAACAGGCCTGAAGAGCTGAGGTGTAAGACTAGGCAATGAATCTGTCGAAAAGAATGATTTTTATCCAAGACATAGCTCCTAAAGACAGCTGCATTACCTCATCGAGGAAGCTGCATGCGTTTCAAGCTTCTGTAAACAGGAAGTTGTGGATACCAATGACGTGATGAGGTTGCACAATCTTTCTGGTAGAACTCAATTCTTCCGGGAAGCTTATTTATTTAAGAAATTATTGTATGCCACGTAGAGAATGAAAATCGGAACTTTCACGTTTAAGCAGAAAACAAGCGAATTCCATCCAGGAACGCTTCCTACTTGATATCAAAACACTACTCATATAGGCAACGTGGCAGACACGCTTTTTCATCGATAGCGCTCCCACGAAATATTCATTTTTTCCATTTTAATGTGTCATAGAGCGCTCAACCAATTACATTAAATCGTTGCAACAGTGGAAGCAGCAAAAGGAAGAAGCCAGAATTGTGGCTTTGGGCAAAAGTTATGAGAATTTTTGAGCGACGGAAAAGCCTTAAGTGTGAATATTAATGTTGAGAGAAATCTTTAAGCATGTGACATAAGTCGAATGCTACCTGTTGGAAATAGCGCTTCGGCACACGTCAAAAGTAAGAAGCGCTATTTAAATACAAATAGAAACCCTTGCACAAGTAAGGTGGTGGACATGGGTGGACAGAGTCCCCTCAGTACTTTTAGAGAAGGGACCCCGATCCTCTGACCCAGGGCTGGAGGAGACTCAGAGATGTCACCTTGCGTCCAGCGCTGCATGTGTGTAACCTGCCTTAGAAGGCTTTTAACCCGTTACCTCACTTGCAGCATCACCTTTATTTGTGCCGGGGAGAGGGGGGCACTAGCGGGGTTTCTGTGAAACTCTTAATTGACAAGGAACAAAGAATGTCACTTCATTAGCGCTTCTATCCTTAAATTAACTGACAATCTGTAGTGCTTTTAAGCTGAATAAAGAACACTAACAAGAAACTAATATGCCACTAACAGCAAGGTGAGCTGTTCAAAAAATACATTCAGCAGGTTTTGTTAACAATAAAAAAAGATCAAAATGTATTAGTTCCACAGGTCTGTTTAAAAATGGTGTCACTTTCAGCAACTTCTGAGCTTAAGCAAACAATGAAATGTGGAAAACATACATGTGATTTATGAAGGGTAAAACAAACCAAAAATATTCTTTCACATTTTTGTGTGTCTATATGTTTGTTTGTTTTTATAACAAAAGCCTTTCCCATTTTCAGTGAGCGATATTATAAGGCATTTACTTTTCTTGGCACTTTCACTGATGAATTTGTGCTTTTTCACACTACTTTCGGATTGTGATATCGCAACTGGGGGCTAACATGTTGTACCTTGCGAAACTCAGGGAACATTGGGGCTGGCTCAGTACATTTTTTTGAAGCATCTTCAGTTATTTGGTCTGCATGAACCTATGTTTCTATTTTATGCTGGTTATGACTGATTTTAAAATTTGTTGATTCTTTCTGTATCTTACTTACGAGCTAAGGCAGGTTTCTCAGTCGGTCCCGCCATTCTTTCTCCTCCAAACGCAGCACTACCCGGTCACCTTTCTTGGGTGCCTGCCTAGTTTTTCTTGGGAGGCGGGTATTTAATCGAACATGCAGCGAATGTATGCTATTTTCGTGAATTTTAATTGCACTTTTCACTTTCTTATCTGAATTGATGCTAGCAAATGGGCGGCCTGCCCCTTACAAGGTTGCCCAGCTTGTAGCAATATAGAGGAGACAGATATCCACATACTCTTTATCTGCCAAGGCTATAAGGAGGCAAGGTCGCACTGGCTCAGTCAAATATGCAGACATCTTGGAGTTAAACATTGTAGAGAGCCATACAGGATATTGAGATATCATACACATCCACCCATTGTGTTTTCCGTCGCACGTTTCTTATTTTCAATGTAATGTGTGCGCAATGCCATTTTAAAGGCATCACCTCAACACAATACCCTGTACTATACCTCCCACGATTAACATAGTTTCTTCTTTCTTAGTGATACCTTTGTAAATTGTAAGCAGGTATTTTAGAACTTTTTAAGAAAACGTTTTAATTACAATGCCCAAAATGGATATTGAGTATCTCCTCTCTCCTCGATTGTTTGTTGATGTTAGATCAGATTAGGGACATCTTTCGCCTACAAAAGGGGCTTTTACGAACTTAATATTATACACTAAGTAGTATCTGTTAAGCTTGCTCGTAGGTTGTACAAGCACTTACTCTATTTGTAGAAGGTGTATATGATGTATATGTAGTTTGCTACTGCCCTATTTAAATCGTGGGGCTGCACCCTGAGATAGAAGGAAATGGAATTTTAATTTGCCAGTGAGGCCACATGTTGCACAAGCACTTTATTACTCACTCACCTAAACAACCTTTTGGGGCCTGGGGTGAGCTAGAAGGCCAAATGAATTGATAGTGGAGTTTGTTTATAATACATGTTTTTATTTATTTGGCTGTCATTCTCCGAGGGCCTTGGTTGTGACTTTTATGGCTATTTTTAGTTGAAATAAAGCTTTTTGAGATGAGATGAGATATCTGAATTGCTGCTGTTTTAGACTGCATTTTGGGTGGGGAAACACAGCTGAGAGCTGGGCTGAGACAGTAAATTATATGACACTTTGACCTATTGGAAATGCATAAGCTTATATTTTATGATTTTTACTGGCTCTGATTAAGAATTCTTGGATTCTATCTGTATCTTACTTGCAGGTTGAAGCAGACATTGTGGCTCTGTCACAGAGGATCCTGCCATTCTATCCCCAATGAACATGCCATTAACCATGACAAATGCAAAAACCACAGGTTCGGGCTGGACTGTTCCCATGAGGCACAGGGTCAGATTGATTTGCATATGGCCATGTCTGAACTGGGGTGGTGTGGAGTGCAAAAAAACGATGGATTTAGGCCCAGATCTCTGTACTGGGGTGAATGTATGACATTGTTCTGCATTCTGTCCATCACCTGTGGTTTTTGCATTTGTCACCCCGAGTGGGATGGGTATGCTCAGATGTGAGTCCCATACACTCCACACCACTGGATTCAAGCAAGCCGGGCTGAAGACGGCTGGAATGCCAGAAACCGGTCCTCGGAAGCTTGTTTCCGGTCCAGGGAAGGCATGGCTTGGCAGTTCTGTTCATCACCTGTGGTTTTTGTATCTTATAGACATGGCGCATTCCTGCCCTTTTCTTTTGTCGTAGGGAAGCGCAGAAGGAAGGCCTGCTGCGCTGCCCTACAGTAAAACCTCATAAATGAGACCCTTAATTCTCAATTATAACTGAGATATTCTAGCTATCACTGAAACTTGGTATACCATTTTTTTTTTTCAAAACCAAGTTTATTGAGCATAGGAGTATCAAGAATGTGGCATCTCCACACACCAAGATCACCACAACAGTATCAATGTAACGATGACATAGACAGTAAAGGATGAAGCAAAAGCCAAATAAGCTCAGAAACTTGGTATACCAATTTTACAGCAGACTTTAAAGACTTTACACCCAAGGCATAATCAGTTTGTACCGATACCCCTCAGGATTAGAGGAGACGGTCTTGCCTTTATTATCACAAGTACTGCAATTATTGTAAATGTTTTTCGTGCTGCGGTTCTTCACTTGAAGTCATTTGAGCCTGCAATAATAGGATGCGTCTTTTCCAACTTTCACATTAGTTCTTCAATAAAATACCCTGCTTTAATCCTGAGCAGATATTTTAGCTCCAGTAGAAGTCATCCCCAGAAAAAGTTTTTCCTAATAGTTGGTACAGACTCAAGTTTAAAGCTCTCAATTACTCGCGTCATGTGAAAGAACACCACTGGAGTTGGGTCTATAATCCCAACACCAAGACGAGTGGAGTGTGTTGAACCACAATTAAAAATATGCTATTAGGGAAGCTTAAAAAAACTGTTTTTTATTTGAAACATAAATTAAACTCACAAAACATTACAAAGCCAGATTTTCTGTTGTTAATATTCTTCTTGGGCCGTCTTCTCTGGAGGAGGCTATTAACGCAAACATGAAATGATTTTTGGGAAGAAAAATGAAGACAGTAAGCTTTCTCTGGATCCCTCTCCTCAGTCATCTATAGATAGTTCGGTAAATTTTTTAATCCTGTCACCGGATCTGTATTTTATTTTCCCCATTAGATGACAAGTAATTTAGTCTGTTAAAAGCCTATAGCGAACCTCACAGCTGTGAGCTGGAATATATATGTTTTGGGTCATTTTGGGCTGTCGTAACTTTAGAAGTGCAGCTTGTGAATAAGAATGTGCTTACTGTTTTGTGGGTGGGCACACATCCCTGCCTAAACCCCTCTTTTCTCCTCCCTAACTCCTCCAATTTTGAAGTAAGTATTCCCTATGTTCCAGCCACTCCCCAGTGTCCCTCCCACATTTACTACAAAAGCATATACTTATGTGTGTCTGTGGAGACTCTGAGGCGGGGGATGGCGATCTCCACATAGAAAAAGGTAGGAGAGGCAAAGACGGAACCTCAGCATGTAAATTTAAAAATTGCATTTTGTAGTATGTTAGTAATATTCCTAACATACTACAACATGCTGTTTGTAGAATAGGCCTCTGCGATCTGAAATTGAATTTAGAAGATTCCAAGCTTAAACTGTTTGTAAAGGCTCGCTGAGGATAAGTGGGCGCAATAATAACAGCACAATTTTAGTAGTTTAGAGTTACATATAATTAGGTGTTTTGTTTGATGACAAACTAAATTCGGCTCCTTCTACATGTATAAAGGACAAATGTTGTGTTATGAGCTCCAGCTGATATCCATTTTCAGTTATGAGTTCCATTCTGATTCAGCCCAAAATATGGGGGTTGTTTATCACTCTTTTATAGATGGGCATATGATCTTAAAATCTTCCCATCATTAATACATGCAGCTCTAGTTTGTTTATTCTATGCCAGCTACAATTTGGACAAGTTGGAGGTTCCTTTACCGAGAAAAACCTTAGGTGTAAGATCATCCATCCTATTTAAAACAATAAAGATGGAGTGGCTGTTGTCTCCTGCTGAAGTAGGTGTCATTTTAGCTGTTATCTTTTCTTACACATTATTGTTCATGTAAAAAGTCATCCATGTAGGCATGTCTTATGAAAAGGACAACTACTGCAAGAAGGTATATTCCTGCCATCAATCAAAAAACCTGGGTCTTTGCACTCCAAATACAGGCCCTCCTTAAATATCCAGAGACTTCATTTAAGTGAGTCTTTAGAATGAGGCAAAGAACAAGCAACACAAATCACCTTTTTACCAGTTGTTTTGGAGAGATTTTAATTGGTCAACACCATATTATATGTTTTGGAAAAATCAGAAGACAGAAGAATGTGTAAGAACATTTTGTTTTGGCCTACCACAAGTATGGGAAATATAGGGATCCTGGGTGGAGTTAATGAAAGGGAAGCGGATTTAGAGGTTGTGTTTAGGTGAAATGGATTTGGTGATATATGTTCTGATAGATTGCCCCTGTATGTCCTGCATGCTTAACAAAAATATTGCCCCAGTTGCGAATGGCAAATGATGGTAACAGTAACATTAAACATCATTTGAATTTGTCAATTTCTAATAAATTAATTTTTATTAATGTTTTTAGGCTCCAGTTCTATTCTATAATCCATTGTAATTGTATTTGTTTAGGTTTTTAATGATTATTTAATTGGATTGTGTGATGAAATGGATTTGTATTATTTGAATGATTTAAAGTGTAAAAACAGAACAAACCTATTGAAAACGTATCCTGCTGATGTATAATCATTAAGAAAATGGCAGGCAACATATGCAACTCAGAATTTGCACCCACCTATAGGTGTATTTCTTTTTAGCAAATTTGTAAGTGCATTGGTGAGATTTTATGGGCTAAACTAGTCTGCGCAATAATTGACTTGTTTTGCAAGTGTACCTCTGTTTTGCAATGAGAAGAATTTGAGCAACAACACTTCACCTTTTTCATATATTAAAAGTTGATTTTGCCTGTTCAGGTGCAATAAAGGCTCCTGAAGAGATTATTCCTTAAGAGAAAGGATGGTTCCAACCTACATGGAGAATGTGTTGATGACGGATTACTTAGTCTACCCTGGCTAGATCAAAGAAAAGTGGAGCAGGTAGGATACCTTCTACCATATACCTACTGAGCTAATGCCAATACTTAAACCTGTTAACAGTTCATGGTGCTCCATCTGACGGTGTTGGTTCTTAATCAATCCAACATCTTGCTATTGTCTCTAAATTTATATCTGCTTTACTTTTTTCTCCAATTATGTATAACTGGTATCAACTCCTAAAGTTTTAAATGTGATGTCATTTCACTTTACTAAAGGAAGCTGTAACTGAACCTAGACCCCCCTCCCCACCTAAAGTTCAGCGTCTCAACTCCCAGTCTAGTACACAATATTGGAACAGATGATTGTCCAACAGCCTTACACTATCCCTTTCCTCCAATAATTTGGTTAACTCTTTCCAATCCTACTTCTGTTCACTTCACCCCAAATACACATTCCTCTAACATGTTGCTAATTTAACCACTGCTGCTCTCCAAAACCACCTTGCTCTTTCCGCACCCTCTGATCTCTTTTACCAATGATCCCCCTACTCTACATTTCTTCCTAAAGACCCTCGCCCTCAATGGCTTCCCTTCTTACCTGTCTTGCAGGGCCTTCTCTGTTGTCTGGCTATGCAAACACTCCTCTTCCAAAGATCCGTCCTTGGACCTCCAATTTTCCCCTGTAAATACTACCGCCTTTGCTGACATCATCTCCTCTTTCAATGTCCTCTACCATCTATATACAAAATGGAGATGGTGACCATTTCTTCTTAATGTCACTTTTCTACTTTCCCTGCAGCCAAGAGCATCTGATAGACTCACTGTAATTTGTCACCCTCTCGCTAATGCCGAGTTAATCTGAGACAGGGATGCTCTAATTGCCTTCTACATCCACATATACTGCTACTTGTAGCTCAGTTTACTTTTCCTTGGATACACTAACTTCCACCCTTCTCAAGAAACCTTGGTGTCCGTTTAGGACCCGATATGCAGATGGCATCTTCTGCCACTCCAACAAAGTATCAAGTCCAATCATCTGTAAGATCTGTCCCCATATACCTTCCCATGCAGATAAAGTGTTGATCACTTCAATATTTATTAGCAATCTGGCATATTGTAATAGTCTGTAAAATGGACCTTCGAAATAGTTATTCCATACCCCGGACAAAGTCTTAAAATATGCCATCATTCTGACATAAGCTCCCCAGACACACACCATCATCACTTTATCACCGCCAGGATGGTTGGCTGTTTGACAAGAACAGGACCTTTTCAACCTTCTATCACTTGCCTTCAAAGACACTCACACAATATCCCTCCCCATCCTCCCTAACATTCTAACGTTCGATAGCCCCACCCACTACCAAAGTTCAGCCAATGCACACCTCCTTACCTCACTAGGACGTTCTGTGATGCTTCCAGATTCGGGTTCTTTTCTTTCCCATGGCATGACCCCCCCCCCCTCCCGGAAATTCATCTGTCAATTAAAGCACGCCCTTCACTATAGGCATTGAAAACATTGCTAAATATCACCTCTGGCTGCTTATAGGCAATGACTAAACAAATGTGTTCAGTACCAGAATAACACTGTAAATATGCCAATGAGTTGCATGCTTTCATTTGTACTGTACCTAGACTTTTGTTGTCAATGTACTTTTCTTTCATTAAATGTCAACCTGCTTCCCTCACACAGTAATCAAAATGGAAGGTGTAAATCAACGACCCCTGCTAATTACTCGCTGCAGTGATTGATTGCCCTAGTGTACAGTGTTTCTGATCACATTATTTCTTGCATCGGTAAATACATAAACAAATTGCTTTGGATACAGAAGAGGCACCAGTCTAATGGCCTGGTACCACTGGAAAAGAATCAAGAATTGTTGGCAAAGGCTGTGTGGAGTTTTACACAAAAAGTAATGGGTCAGTGAGTTTTCTAGGGAAATACAATATCAAGTATGTCTTCACAAAGCATTCCTTATGATTGTGAGCTCAATGGGAGCAAAAACAGACCAGGGCAGAATTGTAATATGTACAATACTAAAGTTAGTGATAAGGATTATATATAAATTATTACAAGCAGGGAGTACACACAACTGTTTGTTTTCGTTGGTGGAGAAACTGCATGTGGAAAAAGCCCTTTTGGTGCCCTTCATGTGAAATACATTTCTGTCCATTTGGTCCCTAATGCAGAATGATCCCACTTCCTCACCTTATCCCAAGACTATCTATATTGATACAGACTGTCATATCAGCTTTATAGGGCTGCATAATTCAGGTACATGCAAGAGTAGGGAACTTGATGCCTACAAGTGGCACACAATGAAGAAATACAAGAATACAAAATAGTTGGGTGCAATTGCTTGTTTATAGTAGTAGAGTTAGGCATTGGCTAAGATATGCAAAGACCTGGAAGAAAAAGTACGAGCAAGGAAAGTATGAACTATTATAGAAAATCTGCAGTGGACCCTGATTAGATTGGTCCAATCCTTAGGGTGCCTCTGATCTCAGAGTAATCAGAGCCTCCAATGAACGTGGGTCACAACTTTTCTAAAGTAGAAGTCTGATAAGCGTGGCTCAAATCCACCCGAGTGACTTACCACACTCACCTATAGTAACTATATAGAAAGTCAGCCGGACAGTGGAGAAGAATAAACAAAGTCTTTATTAGGCCAAACAACACTCATATGAGAGGGCCCTGTACGACCTCACTCCTAGGAGTGCGAACGAGAGGACTGACTCTCTGCATCACAGCAATACATTATAATGCAACACAGTCCATTGGGGTACGCCCCTTCTGGAAAATTACTGAAACCCAGACCAGCGAACAATGCCATCATACAGCAGGCATCTGCACCTGCAAGGGATACATCGCTATCTTTACTCAAGGCCATGGAGCTAGGCTTCAGCGTCTCTGGTGCATGAGAACATTACTGATAAAGAGACTTGTTAGTTTCGGCCACAGTAAGCCGAGAAACGAAAACTGCTGTCTTAGGGAAATTCTCTATTCCTGCGGGAGGGGCAGATGAGCGAGTAAGGCTCGCTGTCACAGAGGAATACACAAAATGGTGGCACACAGGCTAAGCTAAGGAACTAATATGATCACACGTACATTTGAATAATAAAATGGCAAGCGGAATAATTCAACACAGGTGCATATACGAACTTCACTAGTTAGCCATATGATGCTAACTTACATATGCGAAGGGACAGTTGGGGCATCGAAAGGTGAATTCTATCAGACCCTCCTTTTAGCATCATTGGCTAACTGCGGCCACATTTATTTGCCAAAAGGTAGTGCCGGCATATCCATTCTAGGGGCGGAACACATTTATTTTTAGTCTAAAACGTCCTCTGAAATAAACATCAACCAACTTGCATCAGCAGGAATTTCAGTAATCATTGAAGTAGCATATTGCCCCGACACCTTCTTTTGTGGATGCAAATTCGTAGCACACATTGAGCAGCATGGAGGGAGGCAATATACACAAAGGCAACATGTCAGTATTACGCTCACCACACCAACCAAACCCATCAATATTTTCCAACCCCAGGAGGAGAAGGCACCCCAGAGCCACCCCTGTAAGGACCATGTCCCATTATCCTGATGTAGTTCAGTCGCTAATCTATGTAATTTCTGTACTGCCAAGTTAACAGTCGGAGCTGAGTCTGGAATATACACACAACAAGACGTCCCGATGACGCGACAGGCCCCGCCCCTATCTGCCAGGATGACGTCAAGCACCATCCTATTTTGAATCGTGAATAATCTCATAGCCTGAATCTCAACGGACATGTTAGTCGCAATGTCAACTTCAGTAAGGACTACCTTTTCCATTACCCTGGACAGTCGTCGAATGGCCCTACTGTTAAATATCGGACCCCAGAAAGGTAGCAAGCCCTTAGAAAAATCAGTCCATTGCTGGTACGAGGTGTCTGTCTGGTCAACGTCATCTACCTGAAGCTCCCTCCTTTTACGCTGCTCTTGTGGACTGGGAAATCTACGATGAGTTCTGTGGTAATCAGAAGGTGCCACATATACAGGAGGAATCATATATGCTAAATAACACACCCCACCCCAACCCTCGGGCAACCATAAGTATCCATTATCCCCACACACAAAATAGATGCTGGGGGGTGTAACCAAAGAGGGGCTGAGAGGCAAACGTATCGATGCAGTCACATTACAGGAGCTATTACCAACCTTGATGGGGCCCCTTCCCTCTATACAGAAAAATGGTGAAGGACCCATCACAGCCAGGGGTATCAGAGTCTTGACACTGTTATTTCCCTTGGGGGGGTGTCTGTAAGATAGTGAGGAATTCAATTTCAGGAAACTTTCCCTAACTTTGTCAGTATCATTTGGTATCAGAAACCGGCCCAACTTTTTCTCACACGTCTCTATAAATGTCTGGTCAAAACGCCCGTCAGTATATATACGTCCAAGGGAAGATGGAGGCAGAGGTCGCACTCGCATTATCATTGTCGACCCCCTATTCTGTAGTCTAGGAGTCAGAAAATCTGGCTGCTGAAAATACTTAACAAGGCCTATGAGAGTATACCACCCCACGCAACTGTTCACAGGAGTCAGAGGAAGTGCTAGGAATCTATCTTTCTTGTAGGCAGCAGAAGGGAGGAGCCCACAGACCCAGCAATCAGTCAGATTGGTGGTGGCATGTGCATGGTGCAAAGTCTTAATAAAAACATTTTCTTTATAACCCTTTCTCAACATTCTTTCACCATAATCCACAGTAATCATGTTATGTTCAGGAACGGCAGTAGGTGTGGGTGCAAAAACATGAACGGGGTAGGCTTTATCCAGGAAAAACAATATACCAAGAGTCACTATAAAAGCAATTAGGATGACAATAATAACCACTATTTTTCCTTTCTGGGAGAGGGCCAACCAGGGGGAATCAGGTACAGGTCTCGGCGGAGCCGCAAAGGGCTGCTCCTCATCAGGGATGGGATGGCCAAAGGGATACATTCTCAATAGTGTTCAAAATATCTCAAAAAGGAAAAAAAGGAAAAAAACACTTCTACTAAAAAAAAAAAAAAATAGTCCCAGACAATCCGTGAAACCGGCCAGAGGGGTTCTTCAACCCTAAAAAGGGATCTTCTCCCTGTGTCCTTCAAAGCCTCACAGGCAGGCTTTTACCGTCCATACCTTACTCCAACGTCGCTTAACACAATGCAATTGAAAACAGAGGAGCACTTAATCTGGGCCCGCACCACTCTATAGTCTCATAGAACACAATCTTCGGCTAAACACCAGGGCTCTTACAAGTCCATCCCTACCACTAAATCTTCGTATTCAGAAAGTCCACTAAGCCCTTCTTCCAGTGTTTAGTCCATCACATTTGTCACTCCCTTTTTTTTTTATTTTCCTCGGGGCCGCAAATTATAGCGAGTGCTCCCTCGCACTTCGGGATCAGTGAACAAAACAGGTGTGTCGATGGCAGGTGCTGGACTCTCTGATGTCTCTTCACTAGTAGCAACGGGAGTAGTAGAGCTTACTGAAACACTTTTCTCTGCACGTGACTGTGAATTTTCTCTTTCACTTTGCTCTTCTCCCCTCAGTGAAGCATCCGAGAAGGGAACATATCTGGGTATTTGCTCATGTTCCTCGTCAGCAATGCCTTCCTTTACCCATTTATCATAGGGCAATGGCAGCGGGACTTTCTTCACGTGCGAGGCGTGCGTCCACGCCTTCCTGCCTTCCACACGAAGCGCCGTGCGCGTTGTTAAAAGCACCTGACGTGGTTCCGACCACCTGGGCTCCAAACAGGACTTCCGTTGATATCTTCGGACGAAGACCCAGTCCCCTGGGTTGATGGAGTGTCCAGGCCCCTCCGGCAACGGCTTCAGGGTGTCTGCTACCTGCTGACGAATAGAACGAAGATCTTTAGTCAAAGCATACAGATAGTCTGTCAACAAAGGATACGGTATCTCGGAAAAGCACTTAGGCCTGGGCACTCCCCAGATATTGGCCGGGCGGCCGAATATCACTTCATAGGGGGAGATGCCCGTTGTCGAATTAACAGTCACTCTTGTGGAAAGTAAGGCTAAAGGGAGGGCATCTGGCCAACGGAGACCTGTACTCTCCTGTATTTTGGCCATTTTCAGTTTGAGCGTTCCATTAAACCGCTCCACAAGACCCGCTGCCTGAGGGTGTAGGGCCGAGTGGAACTTTTGGGAAATCTGTAAGCCTTTACATATTTGTTTAACTAATTCTGCATTAAAGGATGTACCGTTATCACTCCAGATCACCCTAGGTAATCCAAAGCGAGAAAAATACTCCTTAATCAACATTTTTGCAGTAGAAATGGCCGGGCAGTCTTTAGTTGGAAAAGCCTCCACCCACCTGCTAAAAGCACATACAACCACAAGAACATATTTTAAGTTGTTGACCCTCTCCATCTCAATATAGTCCATCTGAATCACCTCAAAAGGGAAAGAGGGAGGTGCAAAATTTCCAGCTGGGACAGGGGTACCCTTCCCAGGATTGTGCCTCAAACACACCATGCACTGTCGGACCAAGTGAGTCGCCACTTTGGAGATATTCTTATTGTTCCACACTGGGTCCAACAATTTACATATGCCTTTTGCACTAATATGTGCAGGCTCATGCGCCATCGTCACCACTGGAAGAACATACGCATTCGGTAGTAACCATCGTCTTTTATCGGTCACATCTGTCCAGCATTCATCTGCATCCAATCGTCCCTCACCATCCTTCCATGCCCTTAATTCATCTGCAGTCACTTTTTCTTGTATATTCTTTACACTCTGCACAGTATCTGCAAACATGTTAACGTCCGGGACCCATCTAGCAGGTCCTGCCACAAACATCCGTGGTAATTTTGTCCGAGCAGTCTCTTTTGCTGTTTCGTCCGCGAAGGCATTGCCTCGTCCCACATCATCCACTATCGTCTTGTGTGCGCTACACTTTATCACAGCCAACCTTTTGGGTAACGTCAGTGCCGCTAGCAGTCGTAATATCAGTGGACCATGCTGTATGCGTTGTCCATGTGAAGTCAGAAATCCCCGTTCTGCCCACAGTCGCCCATAATTATGAGCCACGCAAAGGCGTATTGGCTGTCAGTATAAATGTTCACGTCTAGCCCCTCACTCAATTCACATGCTCTCAGTAAGGCTATTATCTCAGCAGCTTGGGCCGAATTGTAAGGTATCCTAGTGGTCTCCACTACCGTCTGTAATGTCGTTATTGCATATGCTGCTGTCGATGTACCATCTGGCAGCTTGAAACAAGACCCATCCACATACAACTCCCCGTCCGGTCCGTCCAAGGGCCTGTCTGTCAGATCCACCCTCCCCTTTGTCTCCTCTTCTGTCCTGAACAGACAGTCATGTATGTCATCGTCCTTTGTATCTGTGGGGATAGGTAACAATGTGGCAGGATTCAATGTAGCACACCTTTTGATCGTCACATGAGGTGCAAAGAGAGTCATCTCATAACCGGTAAGACGAGCACTAGTTAAGTGCTGCGTCTGTGTTCTGTTTAGCAAAATGTCCACAGCATGCGGTACCATTACTGTGAGATCTGACCCCAATGCGAGCCCTGCCGATTGTCTTATAGAGACCGCCGCAGCCGCCGTGGCTCTCAGACAACTCGGCAGTGCTCTTGCCACATTGTCAAGCATTGCGGAAAAATAGGCACAGGGCCTCTGTTTCCCCCCAAAACACTGAGTTAGAACAGACAACGCGCAACCTTCCGCCTCATGTACGTAAAGAACAAAAGGCTTCTGGTAATCAGGTGTTCCAAGAACGGGCGCAGAACATAAAGCATCTTTTAGTAAATCAAACGCTTCTTGACATGCAGGGGTCCAGGGTAGGGGTTTGCGCACTTCTTTGGTAGTCAGATACAATAGGGATTTTGTTAGTAACGCATAGTTAGGTATCCACTGGCGACAATACGATGTTATGCCCAGAAATGCACGCACCTCTCGCTGCGTGTTAGGTACCTTCATGTTAGTAATAGCCTTTATGCGCTCTGGCGTCAATCTCCTCCCCACTTTCGAAAGGAGGTGACCGAGGTAGGTTACCTCCGTTCGACAGTATTGAAACTTTGGAAGGGACACTTTATGCCCCCTTTTTGCCAAATGGTGCAGTAATTTGACAGTAGCATCCCGACAACCCGTCTCGTCGTCCGACGCTATTAGGATATCATCCACATACCGCAACATGACGTTGCCTGGTGGAAGTTCCAGTTCATCCAATTGTGCCTTCAGAGCCTGACTATATATGCTCGGACTTTCAGTGTACCCCTGGGGAATTCTCTTAAACCGGAAGCTTCGGCCAGCCAATGAGAATCCGAATAGATAACGGCTGTCTTCATGTACAGGAATACTGAAGAAAGCATTTTTCAAATCCAGGACAGAGAAATATTTAGCAGAAGGGGGAATCATCGTCAATATCGTAGTGATGTCCGAGACCACTGGGTATTGTGGCTCCACTACTCTATTCACGTGGCGCAGATCGATCACAAACCTATAGACATCAGGAGTATTATCAGTAGCTTCAGGTGATCGTCTTTTAAGGATAGGTAAAATAGGGCTGTTACATATGTTCGAATCCGTCTCTTCCACTACACCAGACCAAATCAAATCTTGTATTATTTGTAGCAGGGCCTTTTCTCCCTCCCTAGGAATCCTGTACTGTGGAACCCGGGGCAATTTCGCTCCCACCTTTACTCTTATTGTCACCGGGGCTATATCCATTTTGCCTACATCTGTGTCATTTACAGCCCAGAGACTGTCCTACGCTGTCCTAGTTATGGGAGAACCCTGTCAGATCGTCCACTGAGTAATCATCATTATAGTACTGACCGCCGCCCCTCTCCAACTGTTGTCTGTCCGCACTGTTGTCAAAGTAATTACCTCCCGGTCTCCCGCCTCCTTCTGACCGTGCAGCCTGTCTCCCAAAATCACCACTACCTCGTCCTCGTCCTCGCCCTGGACCGGCATTCGACTGAAGCAGTGGGCAATCCCTCCACCAATGCCCCTCCTGCTTGCACCTCGCACACTGGTTCGGTCCCAGTCTTTCCTTACTTTCACCTCTCCCAAAACTGCCACCACGACCCGGCGCCGTACCTCTTCCCCTGCCTCTAGCCACTTGCTGCAACAAAACCCTAGTCTTCAAATCCTTAGCCTTCTTTTCCTGTTTGTCCTTACTCTCATTTTCTCTGTGCTCATAATACTGTGCCATACTGAGGATACCTGAAGGAGAGGACGTTGTCCACGTGCACTCCGACGCTTGCAATCTCGCTGAAATTTCGGGCAATAAGTTCATGACAAACCTATTGACAAAAAGTCGCAACCCTCCGTCCTGTGACACATCTTGCCCACTAAAATCTATGAACGTTTCTTCGAACCTCGTAAAGAAGTCCGAGACTGCCTCATCCTTCTTCTGCTTACAAGCCGTCAACTTGTCCCAATCTACCTTCTTCGGGGGAATGAGAGAGTGCATGTACTTTATTATGCGCCCCGGTAAAGCTAATATCTCAGCCTTTGGCTTTTCCCCCGGCTTACGTTCTTTATCCCAATCCTGTAATTCCTGCCACGTACCTCTAATTCTTCCGAATGAACTGTACCTTTCACCTGCCGCCATACATCGACTGGGACCAAAAGCCCAAAAAACAATTCAACATCAGCCAAAGTCATTACAGTGGAAGACGCAGCTTCCGTTAGCTCTTTGTAGTAGGCAGTCGGGTTCTTCCTAGAATCTGGGAGCTGAGCCTTCAATGATAATACCTCACTTCTCTTCCATGGCGTATACACCCATTGCTCCTGAAAATGTGCATCTATCCTGTTCCTGGTGACAGCATTCGTGACTGGATCTACCATTTCTGTGACCTCGGGATGGAAAATAGGGTGCACTTCACGCATTGGATGTATACCGGGAAAATGGGGCATGCCTGCAGAGAGCAATTCATTTCTATACTGTAATAGAGCACGTAAACTACGCATCACCTCCTTCACCCCAGTATTCGTTCTGAAGGCTCCGCTCTGTATATCTCGCAAAGTCGCCGGAGCCATACCTCCATACCCCTGTTCCCATAGCGGTATCAATACATTCGACATATGCCACAAAGCGTGCTGTTGCATCAAGGGCTCAAAATCTTTCATTGTGGACCAAATATCTTCGAACGAGTAAATATTATTCCTTGCCCACTGGCATGCCTGATTAGCCACTATACTCTTCTCATCCAAACCAACTGTAGAACGCGTAAGCAACTTCCGTACTTGTGTGAGTAGTCCGCTCCCTGCGCCTCGGCTCGGCGTTAACATCTCCTGACTGGGGGTGGTACTGGATGAAACAGTAGGGAGTGCTAAAGAGAATTGAGAGGGTGCAGGTGAAGTGGGCTGGAGTAAAGAAATGAGGGGTGTCGGGGATTGTTGGGGAGCACTGGCTGATGGACCCGGAACCCCACTTCCGGAGTCCGGAACTGGCAAGGAGGGGTACAAGGGCTGCGGGGCATAAGGGGGAGGGGGTCGGGTATTCAAAATGTCTTCCATCTCATCTGGGTCATCCTCTCGTACTACATAACTTTTATTTTCTTTCAACCTGCAAAGCCTATCTGCGTGCTCCAAACGCAGCGCGTTTTCATTCCCAATATGTTCTCTCGCTTTCTGTGCCATAGTCTGCGCGGACTTTTTAAAAGCCTCTTTCTCTTCTCTCAACTTACGCTTCCGGGCTTCTTTCTGCCACACTCTTAAGGAATCAAACATGCTTTGACGGCTACGCCTGGCAAACAATTTGTCCTGCAAATAATCCAATTTATCTTCATCGAAAGAACCCGTCAAGGGCCATTGCAAATCCACATTGTCAGCGGTGTACCGGTGCCACAAAGTGCCAAACAAAATCGGGGTCAATCCATGCTTGACGTACATATCAAAGCTTGGAGTGCCCTCAGGGGGTGCGGGTTGGCTCTCGGACAGTCTAGTATCTGAGGGTCGACAACAACATCCAAAACATCGTAACTTACTAAAACATGGCATCTTCAAAACACTTCTCTGTCAACAAACTTCGTTACATTGAATCACCAGCTCGAGCTCATTCACACACACATATAATTATACGTTGGGAAATCACACACACACATATACAATACCTCCAAACACGTGTTACCAAATGGGACAAGGCCCGTCGACCAAGTCCTGGGGAACCTGGACTCTACCGCAGACCGAACAGTACACTGACTGTTCTGAGGCGGGGGAACAAATCCGCTCCCCGTGCGGCACTACGGATCACTGCGCACTTTACCACGGGAGACCCAGGACTCACCTCCACTGAACCGCCACTCTAGGAGTTCAGGGTAAGTACGGGAGTCCACCCGCGATGAGCCACGCCTTCACCACAGTACCACCCGGTCGGATCACTGCAAACAATATATCTAGACGTTCCCCCCAACCTCGTCAAGTCTGTCAGAGTGCCTGCTCGCACTCTGAGTTCCCCGGAGCACACTACCCCCAGGAGCACACCGGCTCCTCAAACCACTGGAGACACCCTAGTCTCCCGGAACACTCCAGTTCCTGAAACAATCACAGGTGGACCACTCACCTTCCGTAGGCGGCACCGACCTCTACCGTTCTCCACCTCCGGCTGCCAGGACCAACACAGTCAGCTGCAAGTTCCGCCTTCTGGACCCCGGCGTAAGATCCGAACCGGGACCTCTCCCGATCAGCAGGGTGGGGCAGCGCTGCGAGAACCAAGCTCGGCATCAGATGGGTACCCGGGCCCACCGTGCCGACCAGCGGGTCCCCGGTCTTCTGCTACCCACTTACGGGTGAGAAAGATCCTTATCGCGGGGTCACTGTTCGGGCACCATCTGATAAGCGTGGCTCAAATCCACCCGAGTGACTTACCGCACTCACCTATAGTAACTATATAGAAAGTCAGCCGGACAGTGGAGAAGAATAAACAAAGTCTTTATTAGGCCAAACAACACTCATATGAGAGGGCCCTGTACGACCTCACTCCTAGGAGTGCGAACGAGAGGACTGACTCTCTGCATCACAGCAATACATTATAATGCAACACAGTCCATTGGGGTACGCCCCTTCTGGAAAATTACTGAAACCCAGACCAGCGAACAATGCCATCATACAGCAGGTGTGGAATTTTAGTTTGCGAGCTAAACATCATCTGCGCCAGCTTGTCACCCACGTACAACATGCACAACAGCCATTTTAGGTATCATGGTCTCCTTGTCCACAATCGATCACCAGCGCGCCCCTCTGACCCAGCAAGCATCCTCCGCGCACCCTGGCTCCCCCTCCCTCCCCCTCATGAGCATAACCCTTCTGCATGACCCTGTCCTTGGGAGTCACGCCAGCGCCTGACAAGCATCTCCTCTCCTCCCATGAATGCCCCTCTGTTGATAAACCTTCCCACCGCACTCGATTGTTCACGCGGCATGACTACCACTCCTTTGATGACCCCTACCCCGTGTCCGACTGTCCACACGGGTCCGAGGCCATCGCCTAAGCCAGGAGATACCATTTACTGCCCCTCATTGTATGGAGTCATCCCTCTTCAATAGCCACACTGTTGACCAGGGCCTCTCCACCCCCCCGGGGTATGATCAGGCACACACATCCTAAGACTTGGCGAAACACTCAGCTGCGTGGTGACCCCCTCCTCTTATCAGCAGGTTGAGGACCTCTATTGTGAAGGTATATGGGGGTGGGATTGACACGAGGATTACGGGGATGTCCTCTTCCCTTACTCCACAATGTTCTGTTTGTAATGAAGAAAGGTCACATGCCATAAACCAGTGTATAAGAGGCCAGGCCTCCGAGTGGCTGTTAGAGCACCTCGAGACGATACCTTGTTGTCTGATCTGATGTGTTCTGCTCCGTCGGAATAAACTTCTGTTTCCTGCCTTCTGGTCTCCGGCGCCTGCCTCATTGCTTGGTAATTTGAATGGTACAAGGGCGGTTAGCGCCGGGCAAATCTTGAGAAAGGTCCTAGCCCTACCTTTTTCTACAATTGGCGCCCAACGTGGGGCCCATCAGCGACACGTGGATCCAGTGGGAGAGGTCCCGACGACAGAGTGAACGACTGCAACGATCGGGAGAGCTCGTGTCCGATAGACCCTCGTCTGACAGCCGATCATCCGACCTTCACTAGTTCTGAACAGACCTCTCTCGAGTGATCTACGGTCCTGACTGGGAACCATCAGGAGTGCCACGGGCATCACGAAGAAGAGAGGACGATCGGGCGCTGGATCCAGAAGACAGGAAACCGTCCATGCGGTCCGGGTAAGGTCGTGTAAACACGACAAATTGAGAAAAGATTGTTTTGTTTGGATAATACTAGTATTACGCTTTGTTGAAACCTCTGGAGATTCACTGTCTGCAAACGGGGAAAAACAAACAGGCTCTCTCTTTGCAAGCAGTGAAGGATAGGTAACGCAGACTTTTGTCCCCGTTGTAATCCGTCGTGCCTATCTTCCTCCCCCACTGTTTCCCGAACTGTCGTTCGTGGATTATTGTCTGGAGATTCTTTGTCTGCAAACAGGGAAGAACAAGGTCTCTCTTTGCAGGTAGAGAAAGAGTGGGTAGCGATAACTTTTCGTGCCCACTTATTCTCCCCACTGAATTGTTTGATTGGCCGATTATTTGGTATTGGTTCGTTTGAGGTATTCACCGCCGGCAAACAACGGAGAATAGAAATATTCTGTCTAGTCTTTGCCCGCCGTGATAAGATAGGTAGTGCAGACTTTTGTCCCCGTTGTAATCCGTCATGCCTGTCTTCTCCCCACTGGTTGGTAGCCTGTTTAGCCCGGACCGCTTATTAGAGATGAACCATCCAGCTCCACTGGAGGGCACCCCTAATAAGGACATGTTCACTAAGCATGGACTAGTCGCTATAGCTTATACTAAGTTATGGCATAAATATACAAAAAAGAACCCTGAAAGTCAGTGGCCACTGATAGGTTCCTTTAATGAAAATAAAATAAAAACATTAGAAATAGCGCTCCAGAAGAATAAGACTACGCCCACTATGCTCGACAGTATCGGCATGTGGCGCAAAGAAACGGAACAACGAAAGAAAAGAGAAGAAGCAAAAATAGGGAAAGAATTACGTAAGGCAGCCCACCTAGCCGCAAAGCAACTAGAAGAGGAAATAAAAGAAAGAAAGGAAGCTACACAAAACCAAGAATCAGGGTCGACAGGCCAATGTCCTGTTAGAACCCCCTCTGCGCTCTACCCTGAATTGCCCTCCAAACAGCGGGCGAACGATGAGTTACTACTAGGTCCCCCAATCATCTACATGCCCCCTCCATATGCCCCCTGCCAACAACACTCGCGGGCCCTAAATGCAAACGAGAACAACCTTAGTGCTAGTGCACCAGCCCTCACGGCCTCTGCACCAGCCACATTAACAACATCGTCAGACGACCCCGAGGCTAATAAACAACCACCAGCCAGACCAAATAGGTTGAGCAAAGATGAGCGGGATGGGATCGACAAAATAGCAAAGACCTTAGTAGAACGAAGGGAGAGCGAAGAGTACACAATGAACATATATAATTCACATGCCGACAGCCACAGACGGCATTTCATTTTGCGATTCAGCTACCACACCTTGAACGCATATGAGGATAGGTATCAAAGTAAAGGTCCCACTAAACTAACAACGCTGTATAGGAAGATCGATGTTGGAGATGGGACTGAATGTGAGGCGACGGAGCTCTTCATGCAAATACTTGAGGTCCTCCGCCATCTCACGGAACAAAAACCAGAAGCCAAGGTTACAGTCCCTGAAACGACCTCGGTAGAAGTAGCCAATACTATGATGCCTATCAGAGAAGCGGCCCCTTACTGGATCCCGCCACGTGGCCAGGGAACAAGCGATGATATTAATAATGCAGATGCAAAAGGGAGGGTTGTGTACAATTGGGTTTACCAACCATGGGACCGACAAGATATCCTAACTTTTAAGCAAACCCTGCCCGATTTAAGAAAGAACCCGACAGCATTTTATACCGAATTAGGCACAGCCTTGGGTTCGACAATAATGACTTTAGCGGACATTGACTTGTTCTTTGGGTTATGTCTGCCAGCTGATGTGTGGAAGCAAATCCGGAAGGCTGACCACACGGATCTGTTTGGACATACCTGGGACCAACTCGGTAAATTAGATAGACAACGAGAACCTGGAAGGAAGCCAGTAAAAGACATACTGGAACTCCCAGACAAAATAGTTCAGAAATTAAAGACACTGATCCCAGAAAGAAAGGTAGACTGGTCGATAGTCACGGCCTGTCGACAGAAACCGCAGGAAGATGTGTCAGAATACTTCTCCCGATTCGAGACAGTGTTCTCCGACTACAGCGGCCAAGACATGACCACTGCAACCGGACAGCACCTGTTTGTACAAAATTATGTAAAGGGCCTAACACAAGAGGTCTCCCAAAAGCTGCAGACGAGTGAGAGTAGTTGGGGGGCCTCCAAACCTGCAGCTATCCTTCAGATGGCTCAGTATTACGAGCACCAAAAGAATGAGAATGATAGGGCGTCCGAGAAAAAGAAGAAAGATTTAAAAGAAAGGGTAATGATAGCCCAGATACAAGGTATAACGATAGGACGGGAACATCAAAGGGGGAACCACCAATCAGCCACCCCCAGAGATCTACCTCCTAAAGACCACGCTCCCACACCCCACACCGGACGTAGAGACATTAGCAATGACCAATGCGCCTTCTGCAAAGGGTTCGGCCATTGGAAATACCAGTGTCCGGTTATGTTAGAGATGAATAGAAATAGGGACTCCGGGGATGGGGCAAGTGGTCCGAGAAATAGAGTACAAGGACGAGGGCACACCAACGACATCAACAATGACAGATCAGGGAGACTGAACACATTTGACCGTCCCCGACAGAACCAATATCAGTTGTCCGAAGGTGAAAATGCCCCCGACTTTGCATAGGACTGCCAGGGGCAAGGGAGGGATCCAGTCGAGCTCTGTGTTGACCAGCAAGGTCCTTATGTCACCGCTAAGGTCCTGGGTACAGAGTCTCCATTCTTGGTAGACACCGGGGCGACACGTAGTGTGTTATCAAAACGACTGATTCCAAGGGCACCCTTGTCTGGCTCACACATAACGTCGATAGGTTTCGATGGAACGCCCTCCACTAACCCCTTATCCGTACCTATTACCTTTGACCTAGAAAATAACACCACTGACGCGACATTTCTGCTCTCCTCCAACTCCCCTGACGCCATTATGGGCATTGACTTACTGAAACATTTTCGAGCTACCATTAGGTGTTCCCCAGATGGAATACGAGTCATCTTGTACGACAACCCAGACATGCCCAGATCCCGCCCCCCACGACGCATGTGCTCCATAACTGACGCTGACCTGTCCCTGCTTGACACCCTGCCTCCGTACCTATGGGCCAAAAACGACTCTGATGTGGGGCGAATGATGATTGATCCTATTCACATAACTGTACGACAGGACGCTATGCTCCCGAAACTCCCGCAATATCGGATATCCCCAGAGGGTGAGAAGGCACTGGTAGCGATCATTCAGTCTCTGGTAGATGCAGGAGTGGTTGAAGAGGTGGTTAGCAACGTCTGCAACAGCCCAATCCTACCCATTGTTAAGAAGCAAGGCGAAGGAGATGAAAAAGCATACCGCTTCATCATCGACTTGCGAGAGATTAACAAAGTGGTTGTACCCCAATATCCTGTAGTCTCCAATATCACCACCATTCTGACCCTCATCCCGTCCACTGCCACCACCTTCACTGTTATCGACCTCAAGAACGCATTTTTCTCAATCCCCATTCACCCAGACAGCCGTTATCTCTTCGGCTTCACTTTAAAATCTCGCTCATACCGATTTTGTAGAGCTCCCCAGGGGTACACTGAGAGTCCCAGCATTTACAGCCAGGCCCTCAAAAGGCAGCTGGATGCCTTCCAGCTACCAGATGGAGTGGTGTTGATCCAGTATGTCGATGATATCCTCTTAGCGGCCGACACCACCCCGCTTGCAATGACAGCCACCGTCCAACTCCTACACTTTCTTGCAGAAAATGGCCATAAAGTCTCCAAAAAGAAGTTACAATTCTGCCAGCCACAAGTAACTTACCTAGGCCATCTCCTGTCCAAAGAAGGGAGGAAACTTACACCCGACCGAATCCAAACCATCCTAGTCATCCCCATCCCGAAAACACAAAAGCAAGTCCGCTCTTTGGTTGGCCTGACCTCTTTCTGCAGACAGTGGTTACCTAACTTCAGCCTCATTGTAAAACCTCTACTTGCCCTATTAACCAAAGATGCCTCCTTCCCGCTCCCCTGGACCCCTGAGTGTCAAGCATCCTTTAAGGAATTACGAGATGCCCTCTGTTCAGCGCCTGTCCTAGGAACCCCGGATTACTCCAAACCCTTCTCCCTCTTCACCCACGAAAGGGGGGGGTGCGCATTGTCTGTCTTAACTCAATCGATTGGTCCTAAGCAGCGCCCTTGTGCTAACTTCTCCGCCACTCTTGATCCTGTAGCCAGAGCTTTGCCAGCCTGCCTTCGAGCAGTAGCTGCCGCTGCTGTCTCTATCCGTCAGAGCGAAGGGATCGTACTTTCCAATTCCCTCACTGTGCTAGTACCCCATGCAGTTGACACCCTCCTGAACCAAACCAAGACTCAACACCTGACTAGCGCACGACTGACAGGGTACGAACTGACGCTACTTGCACCCCACATCACACTAAAAAGATGCACGACTTTGAATCCTGCCACATTGCTGCCCCTGCCTGAAAATGACCCCGACGTCCCTCCCATACACGACTGTGTGACCCTCACGGACGAACAAACTAGGAGTAGGGTTGACCTCCGAGACACTGCTTTTACTGACCCCGATGGAGAGCTATGGGTAGACGGCTCATGCATCAAACTCCCAGATGGCACCACTTCAGCTGCCTATGCAGTAACGACAGCCCGAACAGTAGTTGAAGCAGCCTGCATCGCACAACGATCTGCCCAAGCAGCAGAGCTGATAGCCCTCACCCGAGCATGCATCATAGCCGCAGGGACCACCGCGAACGTATATACAGACAGCCAGTATGCCTTCGGAGTGGTCCACCATTTTGGGCTCCTGTGGAGGGAGAGGGGATTCCTGACGTCCCACGGCACCCCTATCCTCCACGGAGATCTAGTCTCCGCCCTGATTGAAGCAGTTCACCTCCCCAAACGATTAGCGGTGATCAAATGTCAGGCACACAAAAGGGTAACAGACTTAGTCGGACAAGGGAATGCATTGGCCGACATCACTGCACGAACCACAGCTGAGAATAGGACGGCAACACGCATGTATGTGACCAGGTCACAAGCAGAGAGATGGACTGACGCAAGGGAAATGATCAGAGACATCCAGTCGGCCAGCACCCCTCACGAACTGACTAAGTGGGCAGTGGTGGGTTTGAAGGACGAAGAGGGCTGCTGGCGAACAAAAGATGCAAACAGATGGTTGCTACCCGACTCATATCTGATCCCCATACTGACGATGGCACACTCCCCCGCACACATAGGCTCTGCACCCATGATCAAACTCATTTCCAAAGTCTGGCACAACGACAAAATCCCTGACTCAGCCAGACGCCTAGTTCAGCAGTGCCTCATCTGTCTGCAACACAACCCCGGGAAAGGAACCGTGGTACCCCGGGGAGGGTTTGGGACCCCCAATCACCCCTTCGAGGTCCTTCAGATGGACTACATCCAACTAGAGAGATGCCAGGGCTTGAAGTATGTACTAGTCATTGTATGTGCCTTCAGCAAATGGGTAGAGGCTTATCCAACCCGTGACAACACTGCCATGACCACTGCCAAAGTACTACTGAAGGAATTCTTCCCTCGCTATGGCCTTTGTCGAATTTTATGGAGCGACAATGGTCCCCACTTCATAGCTGAGGTTATCCAACTAATCCTAAAGGGGTTGGGGGTGAAGCAAAGGTTCCATGCGGTCTTCCACCCCCAATCCGCCGGTCTAGTGGAACGCCATAATGCCACACTGAAGCTGAAATTGTCAAAAATAGTGGCCACCACTGGACTTAACTGGCCGGATGCCCTCCCACTGGCCTTGTTATCGATGCGCTCCACTCCCACCAAGCACCATTTGACCCCCTACGAGGTCGTGTTTGGGCGACCGATGAATCTCTGGACTGCTCCCAAACCGACCTCCATTCATGACGTCCCAGACGTCCTACTATCTGATTATTTGTGCAAGTTAACTAAAACGTTGTCTGTCATTCATCAACAGGTGCAGCAGGCCATCCCCGATGCTTCCAGGGGCCCCGGCCATGACATCCAACCGGGAGATTTCGTGTTGATACGAAATTTCCAGCGGACCAAGAGTCTGGAACCGCGGTGGACGGGCCCCTGGCAAGTGCTGATTACCACCCGAACGGCGCTCCGAGTGGAGGGGAAGAAGCACTGGCTGCACGCACATCATTGCCGGAAGGTCTCTGCGAACCTGGCCACGACAGAAAACGTCAGCACCCAAGAAGAGCTCCTGAGCAAAGACCGACCGATATTGGACTGTTATCCCGATACTGAGGCACTCGAACTTGCAAAATTCTCTGATCCCACTGTGCCGTCCAGAGAAGGGTATTTCCTGCGTCGAAAGGAGGGAGTTTCGGCTAAGTAGGCCATGGACTAAGTTGAATCTCAGAACGGTGACCTAAGCATCCAAGGGTTACCGGGAGAGAAGCTAAACGAAGTCTGTGGTTCTGCCCACTACCGAGCCCCTTGAAGGTGATGGAAGCGCCAGATAAGAAGATGATGGAAGCGCCAGATAAGAAGATGATGGAAGCAACAGGAAATACCCAGTATAGAAATCCAAAGACTGACAACTTGCACAAATCAAAGACAATCGCACTCTTCATTGTCTTCCTCTTCTGCCTCCTCCTCATGACTTCCTTCTGGATTCTGGAGGAAAGCACGCCGGCTCATGAGGCATTGCTACCTACTGCACAGCCAACACCCCTGAAGGAGCATCACCTAATCTCTCTGTCGCCTCAGCTCCGAGAAAGGCGCAGGGAATTTTGGAACAATTCTTTCGTGCAACTGTTACACCAACATAACCTTGCTGCAAATGCTACGAACTGCTGGATCTGCGGGTTGCTCCCACATGCTACAGGACACTCCATCCCCTTCATCCCTTCTCCTTTCTCAGTTCACGGCTCCTGCCTCGCCTGGTTGATCCTCATGCAAGAGAGCAACAAGGACAACGCCACCTCCAGCCGGACAGTGTCACACTTCTACTCTGGGTTCTGGCTGAACAAAACCGAAAGGACCTCTGCTGCTCTGTGTCCTGCGCTCACGGGCGCCACCTTCCTTAAAGACATTCCTGCCAAAGAACGAGTCGAAGTACAGGTGCTCCACAATCCAGCCAGGACCACCTTCTCTCATCTGCAAAAACAAACTACTGCTACTCTGACTGTGGCCCTGTCTGTTATCAATGTCACAGGCCTCGTGTGTCTCGAAGGCCATGGAACGCAGCTGGTGGGTCACAGCGCTTGCCGAATCACCAGGACATTGGACTCAGCTGACCCCCCTTCCTTTGTTGCTTCTCCGAATATGTACTTTGTGTGTGGCACCAAAGCTTACACCTGGCTTCCGAGAGGTTGGAGGGGCGCCTGTTACATTGCCTTTGTTCTTCCACCCACATATGTAGCCCCTGCCGACCATCACCGACAGAGGCGTGCAGATGACATTGGACAAGCCGACTCCACCGGAGCTCAGTTCCTAGATGCAGCAAAGGGACTTGTTCCTCTGTGGGGCCCAATGGCAAACAGCCGTGCCATCCGACACCTGACCCAGGCAGTAGAAACAACGATCAACATCACGGCTGGCATCCTCGCCAACAACACGGCGGAGCTTCAGGCGGTCCGCCTTGTGACCCTTCAAAATCGTCTTGTCCTAGACGTGGTCCTAGCCGACCGAGGAGGAGCATGCCGCATCATCGGATCCAGCTGCTGCACCTACGTGCCAGACAACTCGCCTTCAGTCTACAAAGCCATTGAACACCTCCACAGACTTTCCTCAGAGGTTCACCAAGAACAGGAAGGATGGTCGCTTGGGAGCTGGTTTTGGGACACTTTGAAGAACTGGGGTTGGAGGTTGTTTTCCTTCGTGCTGATACCTGTTGTGATATTATGTGGGTGTTGCTTAGGTATCCAATGTCTGCCATCTTTGTGCGGCCTTGTTTCTAACTGTATGTGCCCAAAGACTTTGGACTTCCGAAATGAGCACATGAGTCCCCTCTATGAAGTAGAAATACGTGGCCTTATGGGGATAAATCCAAACTGACAAGTTGGCGAGATATGTTAAAAGGGAGGACTGTGGAATTTTAGTTTGCGAGCTAAACATCATCTGCGCCAGCTTGTCACCCACGTACAACATGCACAACAGCCATTTTAGGTATCATGGTCTCCTTGTCCACAATCGATCACCAGCGCGCCCCTCTGACCCAGCAAGCATCCTCCGCGCACCCTGGCTCCCCCTCCCTCCCCCTCATGAGCATAACCCTTCTGCATGACCCTGTCCTTGGGAGTCACGCCAGCGCCTGACAAGCATCTCCTCTCCTCCCATGAATGCCCCTCTGTTGATAAACCTTCCCACCGCACTCGATTGTTCACGCGGCATGACTACCACTCCTTTGATGACCCCTACCCCGTGTCCGACTGTCCACACGGGTCCGAGGCCATCGCCTAAGCCAGGAGATACCATTTACTGCCCCTCATTGTATGGAGTCATCCCTCTTCAATAGCCACACTGTTGACCAGGGCCTCTCCACCCCCCCGGGGTATGATCAGGCACACACATCCTAAGACTTGGCGAAACACTCAGCTGCGTGGTGACCCCCTCCTCTTATCAGCAGGTTGAGGACCTCTATTGTGAAGGTATATGGGGGTGGGATTGACACGAGGATTATGGGGATGTCCTCTTCCCTTACTCCACAATGTTCTGTTTGTAATGAAGAAAGGTCACATGCCATAAACCAGTGTATAAGAGGCCAGGCCTCCGAGTGGCTGTTAGAGCACCTCGAGACGATACCTTGTTGTCTGATCTGATGTGTTCTGCTCCGTCGGAATAAACTTCTGTTTCCTGCCTTCTGGTCTCCGGCGCCTGCCTCATTGCTTGGTAATTTGAATGGTACAAGGGCGGTTAGCGCCGGGCAAATCTTGAGAAAGGTCCTAGCCCTACCTTTTTCTACACAGGCATCTGCACCTGCAAGGGATACATCGCTATCTTTACTCAAGGCCATGGAGCTAGGCTTCAGCGTCTCTGGTGCATGAGAACATTACTGATAAAGAGACTTGTTAGTTTCGGCCACAGTAAGCCGAGAAACGAAAACTGCTGTCTTAGGGAAATTCTCTATTCCTGCGGGAGGGGCAGATGAGCGAGTAAGGCTCGCTGTCACAGAGGAATACACAAAATGGTGGCACACAGGCTAAGCTAAGGAACTAATATGATCACACGTACATTTGAATAATAAAATGGCAAGCGGAATAATTCAACACAGGTGCATATACGAACTTCACTAGTTAGCCATATGATGCTAACTTACATATGCGAAGGGACAGTTGGGGCATCGAAAGGTGAATTCTATCAAGCCCCTCATTAAAAGGTAAAATGTATCGAAATCTGTACATGGCGGTCTACTATCCAGTGCACATAAAATACTTCAGTATCTATATTGTGGTGTGTCCACCTAAGCCCGTCTTTTCTTTTTACTACGCAGCTTCAACATCAATGAAATTTCCTTCATCGTTTGCAGCATCTTAAGAATGATTTTCCCCCTCCCCTCTCTGACACCTTTGTTTGCGGTCTGAAACAATGTGAAGAGAAATACTATGAATTCTTCCTCTTTTACTAACATCTGCTACCATTGGTTTTGCCTTTGGTACCACTGGTTCTGCTCTAGTGATGTTTGATCTCAGCAGTCATAAAGGGGAAAGCAGGACCAAAAAGAAAACAGAGATCAAGGAATCCTGCTAAATATTAACTACATTTTCCCTCAATATGAGGAGGCTCTTGGATGGCTTGAAGTGGGACAAGCGGTGAAGTATGTGATGTGGTAGGGGTCAAATGGCGTGTGATGTCCCTTCCCCTACCCGTGGTATTTTTGTGAATTGACCTCCTTGTACAGACTTAACACCTTAGCTGCTTCGAATGTTCAGCGCCCAGTATTGAACGTTCGAAGAACGAATGCTGGCCCATCGGCCAACGGTCGTGCGCAGCACTGGGGAGGTAGCGCTTGTGACGACCGTTGGCCGACGGCAGCGCTTAAGGTGTTAAGGACAGCTTTGACTAAATTGAACAGGTCCAAATTCTTGTAGCTATTGGTCCATTTGGATGTAGATATTTCATTGGTAAGGAGAAAATTGAATCTGCATGACTAAGGCATTGGGGTTGCATGTTGAGTGACCCATTGACATGTCTGTATGCATTATTGTGTCGTCGCTACAAAATCACAGCGCTGGTGTAGCGCATGCTGCTGTGAAGCTGTGGATGACAGTTAAGACAGAGCACACGCTTCCCAAACAGAATTGTCCACAGAGGTGAACAAGTTTGGTTAGGTTTGAAATTTGTTAGTGAAATCAATTAATTCATTATAAACTGAATATCACAAGTTAATAAAACATGATAAAACATCAAGATCAACACCAGAAGGTTCAAGTGAAGCAATAGATTAGGTTCATTTGAAATGCCAGCACCCATTCCACTAAAAGTCAGCCCTCAAAATATAATTAATAATAAAATATATGCTATAAGTGGGAATAAGATGATATAAAATTCATAGACTTAAAGTGAATAACACCAAAGAAGTTTAGTCACTTGCTTGGTCCGGTCAAACCTTCAAAATAGAACAGAATATGTATTAGCCATGGTCTGGGCGCAATTACCCAATGCAAGCAGAAAATGCATTCTATTGGAATTGTTGTAAACTTAGTAATGCTGTGGGCAGGAATTTAGAAATATGGTTATTTAATTGCACACCATTCCAAAATAACAAACCTCAATACATTATTTGACAGTCTTGACCTCAATAGGAAGAATCATCTGCCTGAGTACTTGGGTCTTTATAAAACAAAACTCACTTAATATACTGAGTGCAATAGTTTTGCCTTCCGAGTCGTAACCACACGTGTGACATCACAATCTGGGAAACAAGGAGCTATTTTAATTACAAATTAGGGACAAAGGTAAAAGTAACTACCTAAAAGGAAAAAAGGTGTTCATGAAATCACTGGTGTTCAATTAAGGATGAAAGTACACATTACTGAGGAACCCTAGTGCGTTAAGTCATTATGAAGAACATCAGGTCTTTCTTGTAACTAAAAGAAAGAAAATTAGATTCCAGAGACTTAGAAGTTCAGAGCTAAGCACGGATTTGGTCAAGGCATAATCCCTAGCTGAGTCCCAGGCTGGCATAGAATGTGCTCCAGCATAATATTCCAACTTGCACTTTAACAGAGGAAAACACTCATTGTCCATCTTACCAATTCCTCTAAAAACTGACTGCTATTTCCTTCATAAATTATTCCTTCCTTCCCTTGACAAATACTAACCCTGCTAAATCAGTTGATGACATAAAATGTAAGGTACATCTTCCAAGGTTTCTCTTGTCTAGTTAGTCAGACCCGACAAATCAATGCAACCTTTAAAGGCTGATTCTTATCCTATCAACAGTAGTGTGTCAAGAAAATATGAAATTAAACATACCCCCAATGAATAATTTCAAAACTTTCAAAAGAGGTTTACTAAACAGGAAAGCAGTTCCTGTGGTACATCACTCCTATGTACCTTACTCGGGAGAAACTCAACTTCTGAGCTATATTACCTCCAGAGCAGTACCTCACTGCTTAAGGGAGTCAAGAGATGGAGAACATATGGGACATCCTACTTAACACTCTATAAGAGCAAAATAATTCCATCTTAAAACTCGCTTCTTCGAAAACTCATCTGACTCTTCTTAAATTCAGAAGTGTTCTAAACCACAATAATAGACATATACATCAGTCATTAAGATACAAACGGGGTGAGACAGAAACTACTAGGGCATCGAAAAGCAGGTTCAGCTTCATAATACATGGGGATTCAATGCTGATCTTTAGGCGCCAAACCAAACGCAGAGAAACAGCATTGCCTCAGGGGCGGCCTTAGGCATGTGCAAGCTGTGCACCTGCACAGGGCCACCAAACCCCAGGGGCCGCCATGCCAATATATATCCTTAATATAATAATCCTCTGAGGATGGATACATATTTGTGTGGCGGCCCTGGCAGGGATTTGGCGGCCTCTGGCTCTGTTTCACTTCCACACACCCTGCCCCCCCCTCTTCACTGGCCTCCGCACCCCGCCCCGCCCGGACCCTCTCTTTCGGGGCCCCCCACCTACGCTCCCTGCCCAGGGCCACCATGAGCCTAGAACCGCCCCTGATTGCCTGACCATGGAACGCGGCCGTGGCCACTTCAAATTCTGTCACAGGAACTCTGGCAAACAGTGCTCAGGGGATAAATAAAAACGTATTCCGAAAAACTACCACTGAACCAAATAACTAAGACTATAAATAGCAAAACCTGAAGCTAAGTAATAAACCTGTCATGAAAGCGGGTCTTACCACGTGACCCAGTTAGAGCCAATCAGAAGCATAATCCTCACCTCTGTCTCCCTCCAGGGCCCCTCGTATCATACGGGCAATAAAGAGAGAAGGAACCTAGCACACTTCCTGTTCTTTTGTCTGACTTGACGCAGTCATCACGAATCACCATTTTGGAAGCGCGTGGAACATAAGGTACGCCCTGGGTTACTGGGCCTCCTGGGGTAATCTACAGGCTTCTCTGTTAACTCCTTGGTAAGTAAAGACAGTATGCAGAATTTATTGTCAGGCTAGGGTGAGCAAATTTCTCTGGGTTTTTAATTTTTATGAGTGCTCTCTTTTGCTCTTTTTGTTTCTATTTTTGTGAGTATTCCTCATTATGCAGTAGGAGATGCCTTTAATATATTGGAAGGGAGGATTTGTATAAATAATCCTCCATTATTACATATGTAGCCTGATACGCTTGCCAGTCTTAAAGGCTTAGACTTTTGTAGCGGATTGGTTACCTCTACATACACAAAGCAGGGCCAAATACATTTTTATTGCAGGCTGTCTATTAGCCTAACCACTCTTGTGGTCTGTGTTATGTTCATTCTCAGGGCTGTGAACGTTTGCATGCTCCGCAGTCCTGTTTCTTAGTCTCTTCTCTTTCAGCTCAGTAAAAGATGCCTGTCAGCACTGCTGCCTTTCCTTCTTGCTGTGGTGTTTTCCCTTTGGCTCCTCCTTGAGATGTGAGTATCCTCTGCAGACAGAGGCAACGTCACACGTCTGCTCATCTTTAGAGTAAAAGAAGGGAGGAGAATAACATTGCAGCCTGCTTGTTTTTCAGGTCGAGCCTGGGTAGGGCATGCGCTGCTCTGTGAGGCATGCTGTATTTAGGTATGGACTTGAAGCTCCACCCACTCTCTGCCCATATTTTTCATTGGCTTGTGTCATTGTCGTTTGTAAATGCTGGCTTCTGATTCATTATTAGGCTTGTTAGTCCCTCCTTAGTACCGCCTTGCCTTCATTTGTAACCTCCCTTGAGGACTGGCCCTTTTACTTCTGTTGTTACACGGTATGTTTTATTACCAGTCTGTGAGCACTATTTTCTTTAATGAGTTTCTCGTACTGCAGGCACAACGTGCTTTCCTGCAATGGTGCCCGCTTTGCTTGCATCACTTGCTGCTTTCACAATGGCGGCTGCTTCTTGTTTTTCATGTTCAGCGCGCCGTACGTGCTTTCACTTTCCAAGCAGCCCTGAACAATGGCAGCTGCTTCTTTTTTTTAATGTTCAGTGTGACATGCACGCCTTCTCTTTGCAAGCAACCCGGGATATTGGCGGACGCTTCTTGTTATTTTATGTTCAGCACGCCATGCATGCTCTCATTTTCCAAGCAGCCGGGGACAATTGTGGCCGCTTCTTCTTCCTTTGAACTCTATCAAGTGACCTGAAAGTATGGCTGTGCCCTATGCTACAGTGCTGGATGGGTTTTTTGGCTTACAGTGCAAAGGAAATCAAGATACAGTCTATTTGCGAGAATGCTTTAGTCTCTGAGTCTTCCGATTTGCGGAAATATTAAACCAAGGTAAGAGAGTACCATGGGCAGAATATACCAGGAATCCTGGGTGGAGAATACAGGGGGGGAGATTTCTTTAGGGGCGGATGGGGGTGCTAAGGCATCTGATCCCTGCACAAACAGAGGCAGAGTCAGCAGCAGATTATTATGACATACACAGTACACAGAGCAGAGTGTCACTGTTAAAAAAAACATTATACACATAGCGGCGCATCACTGCCAGGAACACGCTATACGCACCAGAGTCTCACTGAGAGAACCTCCTATATGCACCTCAGCTGCAGTGAAAACAGATGAAGTGCAACAGAGCCTCACTGTTAAACAAGCATTTGCAAAGCAATAGATCTCGCATTTGCAAGCGTTTGAGCTGTTGGGATTGTAAATACCAATGTCTTTTATTTATGTATTTTGAAAACCTGCAAGCGTTCCGTAAACACGTACTTTGTACATACAGTTGTTGCTTACGAGAAGCAACATCTGGCAGTAACTACACCTCTTTTACTGTCAGCCTTGCTTTTCGTAAGCAAGGACCATAAGTACAAAGTGCGTGCTTACGCACCGCTTGCAGCTTTTCAAAACAAATCACTAAAATACATTGTCATTTACAATTCCATTAGCTCAAACACTCGAAAATGTGAGACCTATTGCATTGCAAATGGTTGTTGTTATTGGCTATTCTAGCAAGAGGGATAGACCATGTCTAAGCTCTCTGCCTCAGTTTTGGGTGCCCAGGCTTTGAGCTAGATAGCAATATTAAAGAAGAAAACTGAAAGGAGAAATGTATAATATTTTTAACACATATATAGATTTATGAGCTTAGATCAAGAATTCAAGACAGAAGGTAACAGAATGTTCAATATTTATGAAAACTGTTTATGTATTTAGACCGTTTGGACCCTTGATGTATCTATATAAGGTTCCTTTTAGCAAGGATCTTTGGGGCACATGCATCAAGCTATTTTGCGATCGCAGTAGTGCGAATCGCTAAAATAATCCGTTTGCAATCACAAAATAACCCTAAGCAAGGCATCATCCAAAATCACAGACTTTATTCGCAAAATTAGTGATGACCTATTTTCCGAATGTCAAATAGTGAATCTGTTTTAGTGATTCACTACTTGGCAATCCCTACCATTCACATAAAAAATGTGCGAATTGCAAATGACCGTGGAATCACAATATATCACTCACAAAATAGCACCAATTCAAATTAGGTGGTAACCAGGAGAAAACCATCTAATCAGGTGGAAACCATTGCAAGGTATTTAAACAGGCCCAGAAGGCCTCAGAATGTTTCACAATGGCAACGCTCTACGTCATGTCGAGGAGGATGAGGCTACGAGCAGCAACACAGAGAAGGAGGATACAGGAGTGCATTTTTAGAGTGCGTGTTACATTGTTAGGGCAGACGGAGGATGGGATATATGACAAATATAGGTTGGATGCAGACATGATCTATTTTTATTTATTTATTTATTTTATGGAGTTTTATGTAGCGCAAACTTGACCCGAAGGTATCGGGTATCGAAACGCTTTACATAGCACAAGTTGCGTTACATGAGGACACATTCATTTTTGATCTATGATCTGATAGCTAAATTGGATCCCCTACTGCAGGGTCAGACTCACAGGGCACATACCATCCCCACTCATGTGCAGGTTCTATGTTCACTGCACCTCCTAACGTCAGGTTGCTTCCAGGGTGTAATAGCTGGAGCTGGAGGGGTTTCCCAAAGTGCCCTGTCGCGCTTTTTCAACTCTTTCCTTGATGCCATGTTGCAGAGGATACACCACCACATAAGGTTTCCTACAACATCACAGGAATTGGGGCAAACCAAATTTGATTTCTATCAGGTAGCCCAATTTCCCCACGTAATTGATTGAATTGATGGGACGCATGTAGCCATAAGTCCCCCCTCGGTGAATGAGTACATTTACAGGAACAGGAAATCATACCATTCACTGAATATACAAGTCAACTGCAATTCTAAACACATAATAACAGACATAGTGGCGAGTTTCTCTTGCAGTAAGTACACTTGATTCCTACATCTTCCGACACAGTGGCATACACACTTGTCTCCTTGGGGGTGAATTTGGCGAAGGATACCTGCTTGGTAAACATATGTGTTACAGCAAGCAAATGATGGATGGAATGCTGACAATGCAAACATTCTTCCCCAGTCAAAAGATCTGGGTTAAATCCATTGTTATTTTGCCCACTACGCCACTCCAGTTTGGACCCAGCCATATGCAAATCAGTCTTGACCTTGTGTCCGATGGGAACAGTCTAGACCGAACTGCCAGGCCAGGTCCTCCCTGGCCTGGAAACAAGCATCCTGGGACCGGTTTCAGGGTATGTCACTCTTCTTTAGCCAGGCTAGCTTGAATCCAGTGGCAGGGTGAGTAAGGGACCCACGTCTGGGCATACCCATACCACTTAGGGCAAAAAGTGTTACAGCAAACAAATACTGGGCAGAATGCTGACAATGCAAACATTCTCCCCAGTCAAAGGATCTAGGTTAAATCCATTGTTCTTTTGGCCACTACGCCACCCTAGTTTGGACCCAGCCATATGCAAATCAGTCTTGACCCTGTGCCCCATGAGAACAGTCCAGACAGAACTGCCAGGCCAGGTCATCCTGGACAGGAAACAAGCATCCAGGGACTGGTTTCAGGGTAAGTCACCCTTCTTCAGCCAGGCTAGCTTGAATGCAGTGGATCAGTAAGCAAGGGACCCACGTCTGGGCATACCCATACCACTTAGGGGAAAAAGTGTTACAGCAAACAAATGATAGATGGAATGCTGACAATGCAAACATTCTCCCCCAGTCAAAAGATCTGGGTTAAATCCATTGTTCTTTTGCCCACTACGCCACCCCAATTTTGACCCAGCCATATGCAAATCAGTCTTGACCCTATGCCCCATGGGAACAGTCCAGATCAAACTGCCAGGCCAGGTCCTCCCTGGCCTGGAGACAAGCTTCCTGGGACCGGTTTCAGGGTATGTCACCCTTCTTCAGCCAGGCTAGCTTGAATCTAGTGGCACAGTGAGCAAGGAACCCACGTACGGGCAAACCCATCCCACGTAGGGCGAAAAGTGTTACAGCAAATAAATGATGGACGGAATGCTGACAATGCAAACATTCTCCCCCAGTCAAAAGATCTGGGTTAAATCCATCATTTTTTTGTCCACTACGCCACCCCAGTTTGGACCCAGCCATATGCAAATCAGTCTTGACCCTGTGTCCCATGGGAACAGTCCACATCGAACTGCCAGGCCAGGTCCTCCCTGGACTGGAAAGAAGCATCCTGGGACCTGTTTCAGGGTATGTCACCCTGCTTCAGCCAGGCTAGCTTGAATCCAGTGGCACAGTGAGCAAGGGACTCACGTCTGGGCATACCCATCCTATTTAGGGTGAAAAGTGTTGCAGCAAAAAAAGATGGACGGAATGCTGACAATGAAAACATTCTCCCCCAGTCAAAAGATCTGGGTTAAATCCATCGTTCTTTTGCCCACTACGCCACCCCAGTTTGGACCCAGCCATATGCAAATCAGTCTTGACCCTGTGTCCCATGGGAACAGTCCACATCGAACTGCCAGGCCAGGTCCTCCCTGGACTGGAAATAAGCATCCTGGGACCTGTTTTGGGGTATGTCACCCTGCTTCAGCCAGGCTAGCTTGAATCCAGTGGCACAGTGAGCAAGGGACTCACGTCTGGGCATACCCATCCTATTTAGGGTGAAAAGTGTTACAGCAAACAAATGATGGACAGAATGCTGACAATGCAAACATTCTTCCCCAGTCAAAAGATCTGAGTTAAATCCATAGTTTTTTGTCCACTATGCCACCCCAGTTTGGACCCAGCCATATGCAGATCAGTCTTGACCCTGTGCCCCATGGGAACAGTCCAGACAGAACTGCCAGGCCAGGTCATCCCTGGACCAGAAACAAGCATCCTGGGACCGGTTTCAGGGTATATCACTCTTCTTCAGCCTGGCTAGGTTGAATCCAGTGGCAGGGTGAGCAAGGGACCCACGTCTGGGCATACCCATCCCACTTAGGGCAAAAAGTGTTACAGCAAACAAATGATGAGCGGAATGCTGACAATGCAAACATTCTCCCCAGTCAAAAGATCTGGGTTAAATCCATTGTTCTTTTGCCCACTATGCCACCCCAGTTTGGACCCAGCCATGTGCAAATCAATCTTGACCCTGTGCCCCATTGGAACAGTTCAGACCGAACTGCCAGGCCAGGTCCTCCGTGGACAGGAAACAAGCATCCTGGGACCGGTTTCAGGGTATGTCACCCTTCTTCAGCCAGGCTAGCTTGAATCCAGTGGATCAGTGAGCAAGGGACCCACGTCTGGGCATACCCATCCCACTTAGGGAGAAAAGTGTTAAAGCAAACACATGATGGACGGAATGCTAACAATGCAAACATTCTCCCCCAGTTAAAAGATCTGGGTTAAATCCATTGTTCTTTTGCCCACTACGCCACCCCAATTTGGACCGAGCCATATGCAAATCAACAGTCCAGACCAAACTGCTAGGCCAGGTCCTCCCTGGCCTGTAAACAAGCATCCTGGGACCGGTTTAAGGGTATGTCACCCTTCTTAAGCCAGGCTAGCTTGAATCTAGTAGCACAGTGAGCAAGGGACCCACGTCTGGGCATACCCATCCCACTTAGAGTGAAAAGTGTTACAGGAAAAAAATGATGGACGGAATGCTGACAATGCAAACATTCTCCCCCAGTCAAAAGATCTGGGTTAAATCCATCGTTCTTTTGTCCACTATGCCACCCCAGTTTGGACCCAGCCATATGCAAATCAGTCTAGACCCTGTGCCCCATGGGAATAGTCCAGACAGAACTGCCAGGCCAGGTCATCCCTGGACCAGAAACAAGCATCCTGGGACCGTTTTCGGGGTATGTCACCCTTCTTCAGCCAGGTTAGCTTGAATCCAGTGACACAGTGAGCAAGGGACCCACGTCTGGGCATACCCATCCCATTTAGGGCGAAAAGTGTTACAGCAAACAAATGAAGGACGGAATGCTGACAATGCAAACATTCTTCCCCAGTCAAAAGATTTGGGTTAAATCCATCGTTCTTTTGCCCAATACGCCATCCCAGTTTGGACCCAGCCATATGCAAATCAGTCTTGACCCTGTGCCCCATGGGAACAATCCAGACCGAACTGCCAGGCCAGGTCCTCCCTGGACCAGAAACAAGCATCCTGGGACCTGTTTCAGGGTATGTCACCCTTCTTCAGCCAGGCTAGCTTGAATCCAGTGGCACAGTGAGCAAAGGACCCATGTCTGGGCATACCCATCCCATCCCATCCCAACATATGTAACACTGACTGCAGACTCTCTGGTCATGGTGAAACATAGCAGTGAGCAATCTGTTGCTTTCTAACCTGTAGGTGACAGCGCATACTCTGTGCGCTCCTGCATACTCACACCATACCTAAATCCAAGTACCCCAAGTAAGCAGCGATATAATGCAGCGCACATTTCAACCCGAAACATGATTCAGCGGACCTTCGGCTTACTTAAAAGCAGGTTCCGCTGCCTCGACAAAATTGACGGGCATTGCAGTACAGACCAGATACCAGCTTAAAAATTGTGGTCACTAGTTCCATGTTGCACAACCTTGCAACTTCTAGAGACATGCCCATGGAACTCTCTGACAGCAAGCTTGAGGAAGACAATCAGCCAGGACAACCAACACAAGCAGCACGCGGGCTGAGTGCAGCAGGGGGGAGACAGAGACGTGCTGGGATTACACAGCATTATTTTGAAGGTGGGTACTGATGAGACGAGATATTACATGGTTTCCTTGTTGCTGTTCTTCATTATGACGAAAATGTGGTAGTGGTAATGCACACATACCAGGTGCAAACTTGCATTGTGACAGTCAAAATTAAACAATATGATCTTGCCATGGAATTTGAATGTCAGCCCTGACAAATGGTGTGATACTGGTTACCTCACCAGATTACAGTTTTTCTCCCAATGCCACACTACTTTCTCAGGCCACGCACTCCTGTGGGCCGTTTTGTGGGGTCTATCACATCCCTTGTGGAGCCTTCTGATGCAGAGGTGCTCCTAGTACTACAACTCCTGCATGTGATCACTGGTGCCAAAAGACTACTCAGCTGGAGGCCTCCTCACTCTCACCTCCACCCAGAACATTGTTGCCCCCAACTTCAGCATTCTGTAATTGCTCCACAGCATTGGTGACCTGTATGAGTCCCCTGGCCACATCCCCACAGCAATGGGTCATTTCCACCTGCATACCCATAGCACGATGGGACAGCAGGGCTGTGGCTGTGCTCAGGTGGTTGATGGCCCTAGTGTATCCATCTAAGCGCCCTATCAACTGATGATTCATTTTGCGTTGGGACACATGGTCTTCCTGTATCACCTTGCATAACTCCTGGATGGCTTGGCTGACATTTGTAAAGTTCTCATTTGTATCCCTCTGTCCTTCCACCACTGTTGTAGTGAGCTCCAACATGCTGTCCCTCATCTCTAACATGTTTGTAGCTAAGGAACCAATTTGTGCCTGCAATAAACGCATGTTCTTGCACTGCCGGCGCTGCACCCTCAACATTTGGGTCTCCGGTCCACAAAAGACATTGGAACCATCACCTTCAGCACCTCCCATTTGAGCCCTTGCCCTGCGCCTCTGGTTGTGGACATTGCTGCGCCGCATCTTTAATTGGGGTCTTGTTTTGGGGGTATGCCCAGCCTGTAATGTGTAAGGGTCAGGTTGCCTCTCCTCTTCTATTTCAAAGGCAGGTAGTTGTGCCACTGTGCTCCTGCGTCTTGTGGGTGCAGGTATTGGGGTTGCTGGGGCCAATTGTATCTTCTCTCCTTACTGGGCCTGAGTCTCCAGGGTGTCATGGCCTTCACCTTCATCAGACTCCTGCGCAGCTGCATCTCTGATGTTAAACAGTGCAAGTTCCGTTTTTTTGTTGGAAATGTATGTCAAATTGCGCATTGTTTGGTTTAATAAAGTTTTTTAGTTACACACCGTATCTAGATATTTCACTTGCTTGATGTACTTCAAAACACCTTCGCTGTTGTGATCCCTCCTTGCCTTTCCTATTTGAGTTCCTGTCTGCTAATCCCATAATGCATTTGTGTGTAGCAAGTAAAATGTGGACCGGAGTAGGATTTGCAACACTTAGCCTGATCTAATTTAAGGGGTAATTTTTGATTTAGCATTGAATGGTCCTTTGCATGCATCTTACCTTGTGAAGTACTGCTGAGGTGTCTATCTGGGTGACTCTAACTACAGCTTCAGGCTGAAGGGTTGCCTCCACCAGGTCCTTCAGGGGTGTATGGGCAGTTTGGGTCGATGATCCTACTCCAGTCTTCTTGGCATCCGAAAGCCTGGCAGCAACCTTTTCCTGGCACTGCTCTGCAGGTCATACCAGTGCTTGTGCAGATCTTCTATGGAGCGCTGTGTGATCCCTACTGTGTTGATTCTGGATTGGATTCCAAGCCAGATTTTTCGTTTCTCCGATTTAGGGACCTGGAGTGACTGCTTCCCCAAGAGTTTGTCGTGTCTCTTTACAACTTCCTCAATGAGGACTTCAGGCTCCTTCTTGCTGAACTTCACCTTCCTCTTGAGCTGTGATGACTTCTTCTCACTTGTTCCAGAAACCTTGCACAGGTTCAGATCTCCCAAAATGCTTCCTTCTTCTGTGCTTCTTTCAATCCAATTTCGAAAAGCACCACTCTATTGGAAATCAATTGCCACTAGGCTTGATTAATAAAGTTCATAGACAAACAGTAGTTCCAAATGGACAACGCTGAATCCGTGGTTGCAAAAGAATTTCTTTAATGTGCCAAGAGAAACCAGCCAACGCGTTTCGTCCCGTCAAGCGGAACTTCTTCAGGGCGCAATTGTGTATGCAAGGGTAGAGATAAATTCCCATTCACAACGTCTGTTTAGAAGCGGGAGCCGAGTCCTTCTATCTAGGCATCCAATAAGTGTGATCTTCATCTACGAATATATGAAGTAGATATCTGCCTTTTATGTTCACGAAATGTCGTTATTAAGGGGCGCTCGTTTATCTTTATATCCAATGTTTTGATGTATTGTGTGTTCCACTGGGCCCAAGTCTTGGCCTTCACGTGGTCTGACGTGCACTCTGTTGGCACCGTCGTATTCTTGCTTCCAATGTATTGGAATAGGCTCTAGTTGTATAGTCGCATTGAGGTAGTAACCTCTTGGGGTCGTATCCCTCTCCCCAGTTGGCGCGTTCGCGATCCACGCGCCAAACAATTCCCGGCAGATTAGTCTTCTGTGCTTCTGCAGTCTGCCTCTTCCTCTCTCTCTCTCTCAGTACAAAGGTGGCAACATGTGCTGCATAATTTCCTGATTGTGATGTCATCATGCTGCATCGAAAACCCGGATCGATTTCGCGTTTCGCTAATTGTGGATTTGCTTTTTTGCTAATTGGATTATGGAAATCGCCGATAGCAACTGCGATTTTTACTGAGTCACAAAAATGTTGCGAATTTATTGATGCATGGGCATTTGCGATGACCAAATAGCGATTCCTTAAACATCACTACTTGGTAATCGCAAAATGGAACTTTGATGCATGGCCCCTTTGTGATGATCATGAATCACAGGAAGCACTCTGCTAAAATACATCATTACTTCAGGGGTGATAATGGAAGAGGGGCAGAGAGGATGATGCTGCTTCAAATCCCACTTCTGTTGCTTTTAGACTATCTGAGGATCAGATGCACAACTTGATTACTTCTTTGTCAGAGGCACTGCAAGTCAAAGAAGAACGGTAGTAGCTATTATCCCCAGTCTTCTCCTACAGCTTCAATCTCTTCGGTAATAACAAAGAGTAGGAGATCTAGGTGCCTGAATCCACTCCCAAAGGCAAATGTACTCAAGAATCAGAACTTATCTCTCTTTTTAGCTGTTTGTGATATAATTTATTGCCACCTACGGAGGATGAGTTACCAAGTACCAGCTCAGGTCTTTTTTAGCCACCGATCCCCCCACCCCTTATTTGGTGACCAATAAGGACATTATGGGTATGCTCCAGAGTGAATTGAAAAACCAGGAAAGGGCTGATCTCCCAAAGTTCATGTCATGTTTGTACTCTTTGGTGCAGAATGACATGGAGGTACCAGCAGCTGTCAAAATTGATCCAATTCTGGCTAACCTGACAAGTCATTCTCCTATAATTGCTGAGGATGTTTCAGTGGCAGATGTTATGGATCATAAAGTTGAGGCTTCTCTGAAAATAACATTTTTCTGGTTTGAATCTTGCAATGAGGGCAGCTTTTATGCAGCGTGTGTAACACAGTTTCTGGTCAAGGTCTTTCTAGCTGTTTCTACAGAAATCATAAAGGGGTAGAGTGTCCTGATTTATTTGCTAATATGCTGTAGTGTCTTGTGAGTTAGAGATGACTGGATCCTTTTGGTCCCTGACGGACTCCGTAGAACAGTGACGTAAGTGCTTGGGTGTGGGTCATAGAATTCATGATGTAGGATGTTCAGTTATCGATTACACGCTGAGGAATACAAACATGTAATACCAAGCCCTGTGTGTGGTGTAGTCCTTTGCATGTACCCAGGCTGGGGAGGAGGCTACAATTCCTATCAGTTGTTTCCTGTGATTTATTAAAAGCCTTAGCTATTCCTACTGTTTCTAGTTTTGTAGCTCATCATCAGATTTATATCAGAGTATGGAAGGAGGAGGGATCCTAAAAGGAGTGCCTGCTTCATATGTATTTTTCTAGGAGTAAATTATTTAGGGGTCATCATGAAGATGTGCTGCATAAAACTTTCAAAAAACAGAAACATGTACAGCTATTCAAAACCCAAATCAAGTCAAATCCTCCTTGGATACCATGATGGAGAAGATGTTCGAAAACATTTAATGTCCAGGATGATAAAATTAAGTGTAATCAGCCTTTTTCATTTATGGGTCAGAATTCTAAGTCTCCTTCTCTCCTCCTCATCCACCAAAGCCTAGAAAGCATTCCTAACTATGTGGGGATTCCTTTAGAAGGGCTCCTCACATATTATCTTCAGAATTGGAAAGAAGATATTTCAGAAGCATGGGTTTCTCAAATTTTGGAACAAGACTATATGTTGGAATTTGAAGAGACTATGCAAGACTCCTTGCTCCTCCTGGCTCATTCTGTATATTCAAAGGATCCAATAAAATGTTGTCTCTAACTTGCAAAATAGCAGAGCAACTTGCAAAAGAAGCGATTTTCCCATTCCCAAAACTTCAGAAAGGAGAATGTTTGTATTCCAGTGCTTTTCTGCTTCCAAAATCTTCGGGAAAAGACTGATAAGCTGAGAAAGTTCTTATAACTGACTCATTTCAGAATCGAAACACTACAGTACATAATTCCATTGACAGATCCAGATAAATGGATGACAGCTCTATATCCTCAAGATGATTACCCACATATACCCAAATAGTGTCCCTATTAAAAATTGTATACCTTCCCTTCCTTTCCACTGATTGCCAAATTATTAGCTCGCTTACGAAGGGAGAAGAAAGATCTCATTCCAATAGCCCTCTTCTGGCTAAGAATGAGTTGGTTTCCTTTCCTTTGTTGTGAATGATGTTCAAGGAAGAGGAGTGGATACTTCCGATAAACCACTGTCCCCTGCGATCTCTCTTTCTACCTGTGATCATTTGTCATAAAATGTAGTTAACAGTGTGGTTGTTGACAAGAGGGGTTTAAAGGTCTCTCCTCTCCTGTTGCCTCTCCAGTACAGATATCTAGACATAAAGCAACCAGAAAATGTTACAAACACCACTGGTTTCTAGTTAGTGTGTGTGTAAGTCCTTAGATCGTTCTAACTGTAAGTTCATATGGATCCTGCAACTCTTTCAAGATGATTTTGACAAGGATTTGGCTATTACTACTTTGAGTGCTCAATGAGCATTTAGAGCCCATTGGGGCATCTCTCAAATCAAATCTTTAGGTAGTAGGCTCTTGAAGGGGTTTTCATTAATTATGCCATACATTAAACCAACATCTCCATCTTGGAATCTTCCATTGGTCCCTAGAGCATTGCGCTTCCATCCTGTTGAACCACTGAATGAAGATGTGAAACGACTGTCTATCAAAGCGTTTTTCTGTTGTAGTCATAACATCAGCCCATAGATTGGGTAAGTTAGGTTGTTTATCCTTAAATCCTCTTATTTCAGAATGTTTTCAGATAGATTGATTCTCAGATTATGTCAAAGTTTATCTCCTAAAGTTATACCTTCTTTCAGTCCAGGACAGGAAATAATGCTGCCTTCTTTTTTTTCCAGCTTCTACTTCCCTTGAGGAGTCCTTATACACACTCAATGTTTTGACAGCAGTTAAGATCTATTTTTCAAGGTCACAAGACAATAGGTAATACTAGCATCTGTTAATCAATTTTTGCGTTTTCCGACATGGTCAGAAAGCTATGACTGCAACTTTGAGTAGATGGATCAGGACTGTGAGTTCAACGTCCTATGCTTTACAAGATACAACCTTACTGAGCAGGATCCTGGACAGATCCACATGCAGAATTGCTTCTTCATGGGCAAGGCTTGTTGAGCTTCACTTACAGATATAAACAAAGCAGCCACATGGACCACTTGTTTCCCACATTACAGATTGGATATTGGAAATCTTGAGTCCCTCGAGTTTGGTCCCAGAGTATTGGCAGCCACTATATCCTAAAATATAGATCTTTCTTGATTTTTTTGCATATAATTTCCTAATGCATCAGTTTGGGAGTTCCGTTGTTTTGGGAACTCAACGTGCATTTTTTTTCCCTGGTATATCCTCATATCTTCATATATATATATATATATATATATATATATATATATATATATATATTAAGTAACGGTACAAGAAATGGGTTGAGGTGTTAATGATTTGGTGTTACTTATTGGTAATCTGCATTACTCTGAATTCCCCTTTGTCATGCCATTCATTAGAACCCTGCCTCCCTGGGTCTCATTAACTAAAACCTGGATTCCCTTTTGGTGTGGGATAGCAAGAAGTGTCACTTAATATTGCCCATATGATAGGAGGGGCATAGAAATTAGATGAAAAGGTCGATTATTGCTTTTGATTGGCTCTTGCTGGGTCACGTGATCCCTTGATGGAAGGTTAGACAGCTCATATAGTAACAATTATGAATGGACAAAGGAAGAGGATACTAGACGAAATGTAGATAACTCCAAGTAATCTAGACATTCGTCACTATAGGTTACCCCTTCCCACTTTCAGCAGTAGTTAGTTGGGTCCTGTATATAAATTGTGATGCAAATTGTCTGTGACTTACTAGGGCTGCCACAAGTCAGATGCCAACAGATACGCAGGACACACGCCAGGCAATACGCGATCCTTTCGATCACAGATTGACGAGTGTGCAGAACGGGCCACTATTTGTCCTGCCAATTCTGACCACGCCCGAGGAAGCCCCAGGCCGGATGGCCATATGAAGGGGGCGAAACACGTGTTGACTGTCACCTTTCTCTATTCGATTCTGAAAACTCAAATATGAGGCATACCACATAAAAACCTTTCTAAGCAACCGTATATTGGAATTCTTTCCGTGATTCATGACAATCCTTAACTGACTTCCTTGTAAACTGGCACAAGTCAGAGGCTATACTTGGAAGCAGACCTTAGTTTCAAGCTGAATAAAGCCTACACTTCTTCAGAAGATAAAACTGCAGGTATGTTTCACAACAGAACATGCTATAAACTCCGTTACACTGCCCATGGTTTGTGTGTGTTGTAATCGGGAAGGGTTTTGACTGGAATATATATTTGTGTAATATGTGTGATAGCCCTATGTAAAATGGCCATCCTTTGCTGAATAATTAATGGTAAACATAGATAATTGAAGTAAGGCTCCTCAGCGGGGATCATTGGTGCACAAAGAGGCTTGCTGGCGCCCGTGCCTGTGCTGATGTTTCCCATCATTTATGTATTTTGTTACTAAATTGCCAAATGTGTCGTTAGTTTATCCGTTTTCATTAAATCCGTGCCTTCGACATGCTTTGACCCCTTCTTCACACACATTTGGTAATGAAACAGTCCAGAAAAAGAGGCATTAGAAATTAAACACACAGTCGTTTTTCAGATTACACACATTACCTGTTTTCACGTACTGATTTGATTACATGCCTAGTTTCCTGAGGTAATAGGATTGTTTAATTGCACATGTAGGAAATACTGCACATTAAACCGGCGTTCATTTGGGCCACGCATTTCTTTTAAGCATTAAAATAAATAAAGTGGCTTTTCCCTGCACGCGCCAGCTGAGCACGAGCAGAATCTCAGCCTCAGGGGAATACAGATCAACGCTAATCTACCGGGCTTCCCCGAGCCCCCCTGTCCCTGCGGGCCAATGAGAGCCAACCTCTCTCCTGCCTGCTGATTCCGCCCACTGCCTCCCCTCCAACATCCGCCCTCTGCTTCTCCACCAACAACGTACTCAGACTTCAGGATAGAGGGAAGGAAGGCCCCGGGGTTGCCAGTCAGCCAGGGGACGGGAATAGAGGGACTGCACTGCAGCACATAAGCATTGGCATAGCCAATGGGTCTCGCCTTTCGGACTGTGTTTAGCCAGAACTTTTGGCTATGTTGTAGAGCATTGTGGCTGCTGTGCATTATGTTGAAAAGTTATAATAAAAAGTGTTAAGCATTTTTGTTACCTTTATACAACCCAAGACATTATATATAACTGAACAACCTGATTAAAGAAAGATTTTAACACAAAGAACGTATTCTAGTTTTTTTGTACTTGCACTGTTGGCAATTTCTTACTGCCTCTTCTCATGCTTGTTTGTTATAAAAAAAAATGTTATGGGGGAGCGGTACATAAATAACGAGGGAGTTGAGGTTGGAAAATAGTAATTTAATTAGAACATGAGAAGGGACGGACACTAGGGGAGAATCAACAGAGCATCTGTGGGTAAATCAGCAATCATTGTTCGATTAGTTTATGCCAACACCTAGGACTGCCCTTTAGAGCCAATGGGAAGCTTCAACGGCTGCAAACCCTGAAGATAGAGCATTTTTAACATACATAAAAGGGACTCTGGACTGCGAAGATCCTTCTATTGGTTGTCGGTGGTGCGACATATGTCATTCAAACCCTGTGCTTTTGTTATGGGACTGTTTATGGTAAAAACCCAATTCACCACACACAGTCTGCTGAAGAAAAATTACCAGAAATGTATGATCTGATAGTCTAGTCCAGTTACTTTCCCCCAGGGTGGTTTATGCCAGAGTCCCCTGTACAGCGTTATCTGTGGTGGGACCAGGGCTGTGGATGGGCTCTTCCCAATAACGCTTCGACCGCAGTGTAGTCTGAATTCTTTTAGGAAGGCGCTGAAAGCCTATTTGTTCACCTAATTGTGGTACTCAGGGATAAGTGCCAAGAAACTTTAGAACAAAAGTCAGTGCTTAATACATTTAAATTCAATCAGTCACTTCTGTAAAGGGAGACATAGGGTTAATGCTAAAATTCGGTTTCCACTTTTTTGGCAAAACTTTGCTTTGGTAGTGATATACAACAAGAGAGAGAGTTGATTACAAACATATCTCTGAAGGGTATTTTTCACAATATAATTTCAAGGGAATGACTAGAAGTGGGTCCTGGGAGCTGCTTGCTGCAGATATGTGGGATTAGGGGGCACTCTAAAGGAAAGAGATGGTTATATAGTTTGCCCTTTTCCAACTTTACTTATCCAACAGGATTCTTCGGTCCTGGTGGCCTTGTGCCTAGGGTATGCTTACACGTCACTATCCATCCTGCATCGTCCATGACTGACTCTTCATCCAACCCTACCGAAACATTAAAGTCGGACGGTGACTATGTATCACATGACTAGTCCGCATTTTTTAAATCGGTTCTGCTGGCACAGGAGGCTATTGTATTTACTGCAGAGATCTGTGTTTAATATTATATACATGGGTTTGAATCCTGGTCGAGCCGCTCAGCTTTCCATTCTTCTGAGGCCGACAAAATGGCCATCATTATGATGGATAACAATAGCACCCATTATCCTTTTGTAGCGCCAAGAGACGCCATTGGGGGTGGATGCCCGTTACACAGAATGTGTTTGTTTTATTTATTGTGACCACTGATTTTACACCAGCTTAGCTGGCTTGTGATCCACTGTGTCCCAACCCTCCCTGACTTTCAGAGGTATGTGTGCCATAGAAAGGTTAATTGTTAAATAGTTGGCTACTTCCCCAGCCGTTCCCGGTTTCTAATCCGTCTGGAATCTCCCAGTAGTCACAGAAAGCCACCAACCTTTGAACATTCGCCATCCCATCCAAGTCTACCCTGTTTCCATATGATTAGGCTTTCCTGTTTTCAGTTTTTATTTTTGGTAAACTCTTGTGGGTTTTTTTCAGTTTTTTCAATACCTTAAAAAACAGTGTTTATCAGTGGTTACACATTTTCGTGCCATTAAAAACAATAGGAAACAAAACAGGTGATGGACCGAATGTGAATCAATGTCACACATTCATCCCAGTCCAAAGATCTGGGCCCAAATCCATCGTTTTTTTGCACTCCACACCACCCTGGGTTAGACAATGGCGATATGCAAATCAGCTCTGACCCTGTGCCCCATGGGAACAGTCCAGTCCGAACTACAAAAGCCATGTCCTTCCCAGAACGGAATCAAGCATCCGAGGACCGGACCGGTTTCGAGGTAACACCTCTCATCAGCCCGGCTAGCTTGACTCCAGTGGTGTGGAGTGCCTGGGACCCACGTCTGGGCATCCCCAGTGCACTTATGGCGGCAATTGCAAACGAAACAGGTGATGGACCGAATGTGAATCAATGTCACACATTCATCCCAGTCCAAAGATCTGGGCCCAAATCCATCGTTTTTTTGCACTCCACACCACCCTGGGTTAGACAATGGCGATATGCAAATCAGCTCTGACCCTGTGCCCCATGGGAACAGTCCAGTCCGAACTACAAAAGCCATGTCCTTCCCAGAACGGAATCAAGCATCCGAGGACCGGACCGGTTTCGAGGTCGCCATTGTCTAACCCAGGGTGGTGTGGAGTGCAAAAAAACAATGGATTTGGGCCCAGATCTTTGGACTGGGGTGAATGTGTGACATTGATCCACATTCTGTCCATCACCTGTTTTGTTTGCAATTGCCGCCATAAGTGCGCTGGGGATGCTCAGACGTGGGTCCCAGGCACTCCACACCACTGGAGTCAAGCTAGCCGGGCTGATGAGAGGTGTTACCTCGAAACCGGTCCGGTCCTCGGATGCTTGATTCCGTTCTGGGAAGGACCTGGCTTTTGTAGTTCGGACTGGACTGTTCCCAAGGGGCACAGGGTCAGAGCTGATTTGCATATCGCCATTGTCTAACCCAGGGTGGTGTGGAGTGCAAAAAAATGATGGATTTGGGCCCAGATCTTTGGACTGGGGTGAATGTGTGACATTGATCCACATTCTGTCCATCACCTGTTTTGTTTGCAATTAAAAACAATAGAAACAGTGTTTTTCCGGTGTTTATGGAATTTTAATTTAATTTTAATTATTGCTTGCTTTCTGCACTGATAGTGCATGTGTATAGGTAGCGTATGCACAGGCTAAATGAGGTCCAAATACATTTTTACTGCACCAGACGACAAAGTTAATAGCATTCTTCATTAACTCTGAAGATTGTAAATAGGCTTTGAGCATACCATCTAGCAAGTGACAAGGATCTTTTACAGGTAAGTCCTTCAGCTCAGGTATCAATTTTGACAGACCATCATACAACTTTTTCCTATACGTAGCTGAATTACTGCAAGTTCAAACAATAGCACTCCAATATTTATTGAACTTGGAGGGAATTTTTTTCAGCAGCATTCAAAGTGACACTGCATTCCATGTTTACCAAACACCTGGTGTGATGTTTTCACCACTATCTCAGATGCTTGGTGACAACATTCTTTTCACATATACCTGTCACTACATCTTGCATTGAATGTTTAAAGACTCGAGTGTTTGGCAATTCACTTACAATCAATACTGACTCACTAGAAAAGGAGGCTGATGTATCAAAGGATTTCACCCATTCTCTGTCTGCGGTTAAATGTGATGGTACATATTAGGAAAAATTCTTATGAAACCAGCCATTTTACCTATTAGTGAAATTAAATGTAGCCAACATTTCAAATCTGATTTCTGTATTTCCTGATTCTCTACAGTTTATAAACTACATAAGACCTAAAACATGCTTCTAAACACAGCATCTTTAGACCAAAGACCACAAAACTGAAAAAGCAGAAGGATGAAGAGACAATGTTTTAGTGACATCCCTGAACAACAAAACTCAAGCAGAATAATGTTAGCCCAGGCTTTCTTGATGCTATCTTGTATGACAAAGTTACATTGTATTGCCCCCTTCCGGAAGCAATAAAAATGAGTCTTTCACTCATCTTTTCCTTTCCATGAATGGCACTTAGTTTGTGGTTACAAAGGTGTTTTTCAGTGTTTATATGTTTGCACAGGTGATGGCTATTTTCCTTTCAGTTATTATAGGTTTAAACCTAAAACCAGATAGCTTACGTATGATTAACAGAATGTAAATGCTTGCAAATTCAAGGTTCGGCAACCGAGCCTTTTATCCTTCCAATGTCCATAAAACAAGCATCACCTCATAGGGACTGAATAATGATGTCAGTTCTCCAGTGCTTAAAAGCTGTAAGACAGTCATTTAATTATCACTACAATTGTATCATTTATGTTATCACGTATTCCACCAGCCATTCCCATTCAATTACATGGTAGTTCGAAGCCCCCCTTCCAGACTCCCCTCCCTTCCTCCCCAAAAAGCCAGCGAGTAGTGCGTGCATAACTAATGAGTGTGATATTGGTGGGTAACATTAGCGCCCCGTAGGACGCGAGCAGAAGGCGGGTCAGTTACAACAGCAGCCTTAAAGAAAACAAGCCCGGGAGCTGTATGCACACGCGAAAAGGAAATTTAAAAAAAGCCAGCGAGGCAGGAAGATGGATGGTACACAATTTTCACATACCCGGTTAGAAATCGGGAATGCCCTGGAACGGGTTTGATAGTTAAATGAACCATTCATCAGTAACTGCTGCATTTAGTTGATAAATTACTTAGTGCTAAAAGACATAATGAATAAACAATGAGTGTGCCCTTGGTGGGTAACATTAGTGCCCAGTAGGACGCAAGTAGAAGGTGGGTCAGTTACAATAGCAGCCTTAAAGAATAAAAACCCAGGAGTTGTGTGCCCGCGCGAAAAGAAAATTAAAAAAAGCCCGTAAGTAGTGGGCGTATAACCAATGAGTGTGCCCTAGGTGGGTAACATCTGTTTCCAATTACCGTCAACGAGATATTTGGAGACAGATGGGATTGAAGCTCGCGCCCGAGGACCCTAGGCCATCGAACAAACAAGGCGGGACAATCACCCACCTTGCACCAATTGCGTACTGTGTTTTTAAAAAAGACCCATGCACAGGTCAATTGCGAGCTAAGAAAAAAAACGCACATGCATGAACGTGTGTTCAGAGCTCAAAAGCCGTTACTTAATCCCTCGCATAGCAGCGCATGCACCCTGGCTCAGGCGAGATCTAAAAACAATATTGATTTTTCTGATAGGATGAGTATGTGTGAGGCGCTTAAGATGAGCATCCGACAGGGCTGGCTTTAGGGCGGTTCGACCGGTGCTACCACACGCCGAATTCCAGGATGCTGTGTTTTAAAATGTCTTATGAGTTTAAACTCACCTGCTGCAGAGTACTTTGGGTGTCCAGCAATTTTTAGGCAACAATAAAAGTGTCAAGATAACACTGGTGATTAATGTACCTGCTGGAGAGAGAGATCAAAGTTTTGTCTAGTGGCAGTTTTGACTTATCATAAAAAGAGCAGATGGTTAATATGCCTGCTGCAAAGCATGTGTAACAGGTAGAGCACAGAACTGTAATTTATATAGAAAACTTAGTGTGTTACTTCTTTTGTAACAGTGAACCATTTGTTAGTAAAGTCAACCCTAACCACTGTGTTATGTTTGAAATCCTGAGTTGTGCTTCTCCAGACCAAGCACTCTTCAAATATACTGCTGACTAGAATGGATGACTTGACTCCAGCCCCTTGTGGTCTTCCTTATTATTTATTATTATTTATAGATTTATACAGCACATAGTTGCCCCAGCAACAGGGCGTCCCAGCGCTACCCAAGAGACAAATGCCAAGTGCCACTCCAGCAAACCCCAGAAGTTTAAAGTGGGAAAAGCCAGGCCTTTAAAGCTTTACGAAAGGTCAAATGATTCTGAGGTTCTCTGATAGACAGCGGGAGGGAGTTCCAAAGATAAGCTGCCTGTACCTTAAAATATGGACCACCAGCCCTGGCTCTTTGAAACTGGGGGGTGCACACCAAACCCAAGTTGCGGAACGAAGGGGATGGTTCAGGGTGTACTGAACCAACAGATCCGCTAAGATCGGCGGGCTTTGTTGTGACAGAATTTTATGGGATACGCACAAGGACTTAAACTTAATTATTTTGGCTATTGGTAGCCAATGAAGTTTAGATAAAGAATCAGATACCGAACAAAACTTGGGCAGTGCTAACAAAGCACGGGCTGCGGCATTCTGAATTCTTTGAAGGCGTAAGATACAGGATTTATTAGCTCCTAAATAAAGGGAGTTGCCTTAATCCAACCTGGCTAAAATTGTAGCCTCTAGGATAGTTTGGTGGATTTTTGGTTCGAAATATCTGAGATGGGGTTTTAACCCCCGCAGGAGACCAAAGCAGACCCTGGCCAGAATTTTAGATTGGGTGTCGAAGGAAAGATCCCTATCAATCCAAAAATCAAGGTTCTTAACCGCCTCTTTGGGCGGTGGCACTGTTTTAAGTTTGTCTCGCCACCACTGTTCCGACCACAGCGTACTCTCTGATATTATCAGGATCTTAATATTTAGGATCCACATATACAAAACAAATCAAAACTGTACTCACTTACATGAGGGGGAAAGGATTAAGATTGCTACTACGATTTAAAATTGTGTTGACCTAAGTACATTACGTTTGTGTTTCCTCTATAGATTATACACGGGCAAAATATAGTGCCGTCTTTGTATGTGAGTACAGTTTTGATTTGTTTTGTGTATGTGGATACTAAATGTTAAGATCCTGATAATATCAGAGAGTATTAAAATTGATGAGCCTATGTATTCATTTTATTCATAGACCTATGACAGAAAGAGGCAGAAGGTAAGATAGATGAACTTTTGTGTATGACATTGAATACCAGGTTCTTGTGGTTAAATTAGTTGTTTATGATTGGCTGTGGTTTCTTTTTAAGACAAGACGGTTAAGGTTTTTGTTACCGGCCGTTGTTGTGAGTATTTAGGTTTATGTACAGATTCAAGTTGCTTGTGCATGTCACAATTATTTTATGTGCTGCACGATTGGTGGAATTGGACTAGAGGTGTACATTTATGTACTCCAGGAATTTTTTATAAATATGTTGCTGATTATGTATATGATGTTTTATGCTAGATTCATGGTGCAACACATGTCCTGATGATGGCCTCGAAGAATAATAGTTTGTGAGACAAAACTTCGACGCTATGACACTTTTTTAATGTATACTATTACTAATCAATGTATTGTAATTATGTATATAAGTGTTGAATAATGTATATATGGCAAATTTGTCAATATTGTCCATATACCTGTGAAAAAGTGTCAGAAACCACTGCACATGTCAGAAATCAGGAAGTAGTGGATTTTTTAGTTGCCATACATGAATTGACATATGGATTTATACCTATGCGATGTTAATAAGATATGTTTTTATGTATCTTATGAGAAAAAAACTATAAAATATTTGGTTATTTGATAATAATCTCTTGAGTTTTATGGAATTTTGTTCACTGCTGTGATAAATTTGAAATCTAAAAAAACGTGAAGTGATTCCTTAAGGAACATTTTTGCTGTGTTATTGATTATACCCAGTTCCTTGGGAATATTGGGTTGCCCTATTATTGTATATTGGTTTTTTTTGTATATTAAGGATGGGCCTGCAAGCGAGAGGTTGTGTGTCTGAAGTAGTCTAAAAGTAGCACGGTCATTGTGAGCCCTTTTCTTTCTTTTCCAGCAATCCAAGAAAGACAAAATACTGTCCTTAACTTTGCAATTTGTTTAGGGAATCTAAATATCCTACAATTAGACATCTTTTCTGTGAAATACGAGCTTTAAAACCACTGAAAAAGTGGTTTTAAACCACTGAGCTAACTATAACGTGTGCCCCCACTAAACACTGCTTATGACCTCACAAATTACATCATTAATGACATGCTAAATTACATCATGAAAGACATCACAAATGACATCTCAAATGACATCACAAATAACATCACAGGTCACATCACTGCGGCCAAGCCTGTACTAAATCCCTCACAGACAGCCACACTTCCTGCGGGAGGCCAATCACTCAAAGACCCCAACCCCACATTTTTCTTGTTTATTTACTTTGTTTTTAAGGATTTTTCGATATGCTGCGGTACCGTAGCTGAAGTGCCAACAGTGGTACCGTTAGACCTTGCAAGTGTCACTTGTTGAAGCTTGTGGGACCATGACTCCTTCATGAGTCCGAGAGTGCTACAAAGGGGCTGTGCTGGATCCTGCAGGAGTACAGTGGGACCAAAAGCACAATTTCTTTTTATTTTGGCCCTCTCAAAGACAGGGCTCATAGTACCCCTACCCTGTCACCTTCTATTTCATTTTTTTCTAAACACCGGATACGGGGACTAAGTCCCTGAGTTAGGAAATGGCAGGAACAACTTTTGTCTTCATTCTGTGGCCAGCAAACCATATATCTCAGTACCGTGGGACCAATATTGGTCCCACAGTACTGAAGGTGCCAACAGGAAAAAATGCCTCTATGACAATCAGAATGTTCTATTTCTTTTTATTTGCGGTAGTACAGGAGTCCCGAAGCACTCAAATGGGACAAAAAGTCCATTATCACTATAATTCAAACATTAATTTCACAAAAATGCCTGAAAGGATTTACATCAAATAATGAAAAGCAAGATTTCTGATCCATCTTTCGGCTTAAATTGTGTAATTTTGTTCAGCCAATTATTTCCATATCGCTTCTTACAAATTCCTGTGAAAATGAACATGGGAAAACAAGGTTTTGGACCCTCCCTTTTACTCGGACCCGACATGGAAATGAGAACCATGTCCTGAAATGGCAGGCGCACCATTTTCCATGACGGTTGGCCAACCAATCAGATTATTCTGGTGCCATGGATCCATCTTTGGATCCGCCGTACCACAATGGACAACAGGAGAAAAAACCTCTCCTGTCAAATAGGATTTGAATATTTTTTAAATTGCTGAATTTGAGTATATCTGTTGATCTTTTCAGGCCCAGATAAACATACATTTTTCTAAAATGTAACCTTTTATTGCCCAACTTTTTGCATCTTTTCAAATACTCATTTCTCATAACCTAATGTACATATTTAGACCAAACGAACAAAAGCACAACCCTTGAGTAAAATTCCACTCTCATTACAAAGTTGGTACAATGTTGTTCAGCCATTTGAGAATGAGATTAAAATAGAAAATGGCACTTTTAGGAGCAACCTTTTTCCGTTCCTCCGCTTGATGGATCGGCACAAAACTTGCCTTGAATGACCAATGGGGGGTGGACATTCTTCTCAAAAGCTTTGTGCAGATTCATAGGTCAGTGCCAAAGTTATTAAGAAAAAAAAATAATCTATGGAAACTATGACCTAGCCATGCGAAATTTAAAATGAACATAGCAATGCCCTCCATGTGATGCAAGTGTTTTAGAGACTGCACTGGTATTAGGATCACATCATTTGCATGACAGGATCACTTTCCCACATCTGCCTTCCCCTCCCACACATGCCCTACATCAATACCTGCCTTTCTCTCTGGCCCACTGATGTCTCCTCTCATGCACTTGCCTTCTCTCACACACCTGTTTCTTTTTGTCTAATCCACACATATATCTTTCCCACTCCTGCTCTCTCCCACAAACCTGTCACCCATGTTTGGGCCCAGAGACAGAGGTGAAGGACAATGCCATTGTGCTGAGTGTGGGAAGATGTAGGTGCTCGTTCTGTGTCAAGAGATTGCTGTGCATTGTAGGTGGCTTGAAAGAGGTAGTTGAACTCGGGATGGTACGGAACAGCATGTTTCCTATAAGGGGTGGGCACAGTATATAAAATGGCACAGTGGTGTGCAGTGTCATGGCACATCACAGCACCATGAGTGGTATTGGATGGCACGGCATGTGCGGCACATTACAACATCTGGTGAAACATGTGGCAACAGTAGCACTGCATATGTGGTATGAGACAGTGCAGAACAAAATGTGAATGCATGGTTTGGTGGACTATGGACCAGGCTAGCACATGTGGCAAGGCTTGGCACCACAGTGGCATGGCACTGTGGCACCCACTGTTGCTATTGGCATCATCGACTGTGCTCATGTCTTTGCTTCTTCTGCTCCATGCAAACTCTATGGGATCTGCGGATTTGCCCTAGTGTCACCTATCTGTTGCTGTGGATCATGGTGTGAAGTGCTGTAGACGTGTTGGTTGCCCTGTGGGTTTGTTAACACACGGGGAGAAGTGGAGGATTCAAACGCTGTGTTCGCCTTCATAGAAGACACACCACTACAAAGAAACATGTTTACCTATATAGTGAAGGAGTAGGGTCCTTTGTACTTTTGCTTCTGCTCAGGTGCAGTTACCCTAAGTGAGCACTGTAATTCGGAGGGTTAAGTTATTGGATGAGATGGGTTCACCCACGTAATGGTGCCTGCTTCATTATAGGCCACCTCATCCCACCCTGGTGGGATTGTACCACCATGGTGGACTTAATTGCACAATTTTTTTTAAGGCGTTCCTAAAATATTATCTTCTGGATAACATTCCAGGGATCCAGGTTAAATTATTAAAAATGCCGTAAGGTATACCACAAAGATTGACTTTATTAGGTGAAACCTTAGGTATGAATATAAATGCTATAATGTGTATTCAGAGGACGCTTTTAGGTACCATGACCTTTGTGTCTCCCTGTTCTGCCAACATTCTTCTGCCTCTTAATAGCCATAAACAGGTCTTGGGCATTCTTCAGTGCTCTAGAAGGATCTGTAATCTATGTTTATTTGTAGGGCAAAAAACAAAGGTAAGGTCCTACACCTATGGTCCCACAGTTCCTCTGATGGCAGGGGCTGGGTAGGATGACTTAGGGCATAGCTCCTTGATGAATGTGTGACTACATGAGTCGCCACTCCTGATCAGACCAGGGACTTCAGGGGTAATTCTAATAGGGTGCAATATATGACATATAAAGGGAGGGAGGACCTTACCATTGTCATTATAGTGGCTATGCCTTGCTCCTCTGCCTTTCGTTCTGGCTGTTTTGTGTGCTTGTTCAGTCCTGTTGGCGGTGCCACGGAGAGTGCATCCACTATCTGCTTCAACAGATCTACTTTAGGGTTATATCTTTGTTCTCTTTCAAGTATCCTTCTTAGGCTTCCCCTTCCCCATGACACAGCCTTTATCTAAACCCACGCTTTTCATAGCAGGGAGTGTTAATGTAAGACCACATCAACTGCGAAGTGGCGTAGTGCAAAATGATGGGGCCCCCCTTCAGAATGTGATGACGGGCCCCTGGGTCTCCCATATCTCACCAATATTTATTGGTCTTGGTCTTGGTCTAACTAGGGCCTTCCTGAAGTACCTAATAGAGCACTGTAATTATGTGTTCTTTCAACAGTGTTGTGATCAATAAACATAATTGCAGCTGCAGTTTCCCCCTTCCTCAAAAATTTTTGAAATCTAAACAAGAGAGCAGGGTGAGTAGATCCGGATCCTAAGCCAACTGCGGGGCCCAAAGGGAACTCATATGAAATTAAAATGTTAAACAATGCTGCTTTTTTGTGTACGTGGAGCTCGCAGACCCAGAGGGTGGATGCGAATCTTGAAATTTGGCCAACCTGGCTCTCAGGTGTATGACCTCCCACCCCAGGATTTCTGGAGCCAGCTTTGGCCCCCAAGTTGCCAGACGTTGCATTCAGATTTGTCTATGGGGGTGTGGGTGATCACCCATAGATCATACAAAAATACACTGAAACAAAAATCACCACAGTGAATTAGAAGGTTGAAACTATTTAAAAAAATGTTCTTCGGGTTAGTTTCTTTTTAATTTACCTCATTGGGAGAGATTAAAAATATTGTGCTAAACTACCCCATTTTTCAGACAAAAGCATCGTTCAGCACTTATATAACAAGTTGCAGTTATTTTGTATTCTTTAACAGGGTTCACAAACACCAGAAAAGATTAAACATAATAAAAAGATAACACGTATTTCCAAGGTTTGGTGTAAATCGACCAAGGTGTGGGGGCAAAGTCATTAAAGATGCAAACATGGGTTTTCTGCTACAGTGTAGTGTCATCCTTAACTGCAGAGGTGTGAATGTAGCCTCTAGCACACACATTCAAACATACACCTTCATGCACCAAATGTAGACAACTAAATGCCACAACGGAGGAAAAGAATTGTTTTTAGCCACACTGTGCACAGCATCCCTGATGCTTTGCTGCATGGCTAAAGCAAAACAAAAAAAACTTGTAAGCGTCCGCCTACGTAATTTCACGCACGTGCACCATGCATTTCCGGGTATGATCAGTAACTAAAAACAAAACAAAAGCGATTTAATTTTTTTAAGGCAGGCAAGTGGAGTGGGGCAGAAGCAACAGGGAGTTGAAGCAGCATGGAGGGTCGTAAGCAACACAGAGGAGGGTGTGGGACTCAGAAGCAACTTGGGAGAGGGTGGTGGACATGAAAGCAACATTAGTGGGCGGCGGGACATGGAAGCAACAAGGGGAGGGTGGCAGGCACAGAAGCAACACATGGATAAAAGGATGAAGCACAGAGACATTGGTGTCACTCAAAATGTTGGGGGGCCCCCTGGCAGAATGTGGTGGGGGCCCCTAAGTAGCTCGGGGCAGATTTACGTTGCCTGGCGCATCTCTGCAAATCGGCAGAGATGCGCCAGGAAAGATACGTCACGCAAATCCATCCTTGCGCCACCCATGATGCGCCGCATTTACAATGCGGCGCACCATGGTGCAAGGAAGGGCAGATGCGTGACGCATCTTTTGGCTTACGGGCGGCGCATTGCTGGAGTCGCGTCGCAACTCCTGCAATGCACAGGGGCCACCCATACATTACATGGTGAGTCACTCCTTACGCCTGCTTCAAGCAGGCGTAAGGAATTAACGTAGCAGCTTTGGGAAAATGACTCAGTGAAATCTTGTAGATTTCACTGAGTCACTTTCCAGGGACTTTCCTGCGACGGAACGCCCCCCCTGCACCGGAACGCCTACATGAAACCTGACGCAGGTTTCATGTGGCGCAGGGCCTTACACCGTGACGCATCTCCATAGATGCGTCACGTTGTAAATGCCTCGTAGGGATGCGCCACGTTTACGCCACCTTGCGTGACACAACAGCGGCGTAAACGTGGCGCAAGGGGCTCATAAATCTGCCCCCTCATATCTTACAATTTGTAATTGCCCATTGGCCTCACTGAGGGGTTGGCTTTCCCTTTGAAGTTTTAGGGAGGCCCCTGCACCACAAGGGCCCAGTGTTAAGCCCATGCACAGAGAACCACATGGATGAGAGCAGTAAGGCGTGGGGAGGGAAGAAGCACACGGTGGATAGGCAACAGCACAAAGGGGGGGAAGAATTACAAGAGGGAGACAGCTGAAAAACACATGTACTATCTGTGTGTGCTTTCAAACACACAGAAAAGTAGTTCCTTGACACCGACTGCAGGCACAAGGCTAGCACACACATGAGAAACAGGCAATGCTCCATGGGAGAGCAAATAGAAACTTGAGAAGCTGGGACACAAATAAGAAGAGGCAAATGAGAGTGACAAGGAAAGCCAGCAGTGGGCGTGCTCCAAGCCCCTCTATGTTTATGGTAATCTACAATGTGTCTCTCTAAGGGCAGCACATGTGCTGTCTACTAGGATCGACCTAAAAGCAGTCTAGCCCTATAGTAAAACTGCAACTCCTCACATATGCCTGGTCCTCTGGGGAGGGCAAGTCAGTGGCTGGTAAATACACAGGCCAAAAAGTGGCCACCCAAAAAAAGTGACTGAGAAATCCCCCTCAATCTCCAAACCCGACCTTGGAGCAGTCACTCTATCACTAATACCCAATCAGTGTCAACACGAGACCACATCAACTGACCAGTGGCGTAATGCAAAATGATGGGGTCCACCTTCAGAATATGATGGGGGCCCATGAGGCTTCCATATCTCACCAATATTTATTGGTCTTGGTCTGAATAGGGCCCGCCTGAAGGGTTGAGAGCCCTGATGTGCCGTAGGGGCTGCAAGCCCCAGTGTTACGCCCCTGCAACTGCCCAATAAGCAGCTGAGGTGGACGGGGAGACCCAGCTGCTTCACACCCCTTTTGTTCCTCCTCAAGACCACTCACACCCACTCCAACAATCCCCTGGGCATCTGCAGACCTGAAAGGCTCAGCACCAGAACCTGTCCCCTTTGAGGCCAGAGTCCCGGGGTCTGAATGCACCAGCACATGGGGTGTCTTTGCTTTCTTCCAACTCAGGTGTTAATTCTTCATTAAAAGTCGAAAATTGATCACATCCAATTTTATTAAAGTGAACGGGAGACGTGCAGCGTTTTCGTGGCTACTGCATTCAGTATTTTCAACATGTATGTTTTGGATAGCTGAGCGCACTCCTGAAAGCCTGCAAACAATTCAGCAATTGTGCAGCCCTCTCTCCTTCCCGTTCCCGTCCTGCCGGCACCAGTGAGTCTCCGCTGGAAACCCCGGAAAATACATTTAGAGCCAGCGCCGTTTAATGACAGTCTAGTAAAGCCTGACAGGAGCGCGCGGCCTAAGAAAGGCCCCTTTTTGTCCAGGATGTGTTATTATTTTTATTCTCCCTCCTTAGCGAAGCCGCCGGTGTAAAATATGAGCGAAATGAAAATGCAAAGCGCTGAACCCTCTTGGTGGGACAAAGACTGGTGTGTTGGAGCGGCTTCTCGGAGCCCGGCCTCTGCCTTGGCATGGCTGGGGCGAGGGCTTGAAATGGCTGCAGATAGATGGGTGCCAGAGGCAGCTTGACATGGATGCTGGCAGCAGCTGGGCTAAAGGTTCAGGGGCATGATAGCTGCCAGCAATCATCCCAGCGAGGCCTGGATGGTGCAGCAACACTGTGAAAACGCCCAAACAATTCTCTGTTCAACAAGTGGATCTCCTGTTGTGATTTACATTAAATAATGCCTATTTGCAGCCTTAAAATTCAAGATTTACACATATTTTGTGGCCCTGTATATAGTAGTCGAGGGGTGGATTAGGTGTGGCTAGAGAGGCATTTGCTTCCTGGTGCTCTGTTTGTGATTGCTACCCCGTGGGACTGCTTTGCAACCCTTATGTTTAAGGCTCAATATATAAGAGATGGTGGCCATATGGCTGGACCGTACATCAATGATGTGAACCAATTCTTGTTAGTTCTTACGCAAGCCAGGTAAACTGGAGCAAAACCGGATAAACTGGAGCAAAACCAGTCAATTAGCTTGAGTGAAGCACGGTACCGAAGGCCGCAAAGAGGTTCAAAACGAGTATTGAATAAGGGAGTGCCTAAGCAACATTTACGACTTGATGGACTCTACCTGGCAGAACCAATGGACTTTCAAAGTCTGTTTCCACTGGTGTCATTGTCGTGAAACAGCCTCTTGATGGCTCATTCAGAAAATGATCTAATTGTGCGATGATAGGTTTGGATGTCTGATCAGATCAAGTTAGTGGGAGGCAGGGGTGAAATCTGCAACATCTGACTTGTCGTCTGATCTACTTGCTTACCTTTGGGAGTGTGAAGGCAGTGTCAACATCAGAAAGCAAGTAAGCCTCTGGAACCCTGTTTACTCTCTATAGTTTCTACTCCTCGACCTTCCCCAATCCTGTGGCCAGCAAATGAAATGAGAAGTTAGTAGTGCGGGACAAGAGGTCAACCAGGCTGTTCATCAGAGTTTAAAGGCTGCTAGATGTCGTTTCACTACCCCAAACATTTTTGTGAATTAATGTTCATGAATTGACTAACGATGACATAAATGGTACTAGCTATCATTTGTGGAACATTTGCTAGATTTTTTCTGCTTTGTATTTTTTCAAGATTTTTTTTTCATATGCAACCATAAAAAACAGAGCAAGTTGTTTTGCAAGGAGCGCCTCTGGTTCAGGCAGGACTATTTTGACACAATCCACACCGCTCATGTCAGATTCTATATAGCACAGGTTCTCCCCCGAAGTCCCATCCTTCAGGCTTCTGTCTTCCTGGTGGAGTACCACTGGGCTCCTCAGCCCTACTCTCTTCAACTTGTATGTACTCTTCGTGGCAGTTAGATTCAAGGAACAAATGTCTAGAATTAGCAGTTGTATGAGAGACAAGTTTCTCAAACTTTTTTTTTTAAACAGATTTTATTAGTAATTTTCATTTTACATATTATGACTAATGCAGTACAATCGCCATGTGGGGTGGTACAGTCAGTATCATTTTTACAGTGAATTCTAATGTTTGGAAGAGAAGAAATCAGGTAATGACATTTCGTACATTTTGCTCATACCACAAATAATCCACAAGGTCATAGATAAATGCCGCTTATCACTTTACAAACATACACAACCTCCAAACCAGGTAGGTGAACTCAATCCATCGCGTCTGTGTCTGCAAGACAACAAAAAGATCCCCAATTTATCCCCCCCCCCCTCCAGTCGTTTATCGCCGTAGTAAAGCGTCCTAAATCACCTGTTGAATGAGGCTTGGCATACAACTGAACTATAAGAAAACAACCGCATATCTACAGTTGAATTACATTGACAACAACACCTGTTCGATGCGTAATATTCTGGCATCTATGATTGTCCCTTTCGAGGTGGGTTCGGAGTTCTACACTCTTTATTGTGAGCCGGTGTGGGTGTCTACAAAGTCTAATTCTTGCTCATTAAGGGTTTTTTAGCATGACGTCCCACTCCAGTGCTATCTGGATTTTACATAGTCCCTTGGCCTCCTCCCTTCGTTTAGCCACACTTTCTGCACTACCCCAGTGAATCAGTTCACTTTGCCACATGTGTGCAGAGGGTTATTTCTTGGATTTCCACAGCAGGGTGATGGCCCTTATTGCTAGGATCAGCGACAGGTTCACAAATCTATATTGTACTTTGTGTTTAGATTGGGATTTATGAAGGCCCAGGATGTATTCTTCTATGGTATTGGTTATGTCCCTTTGTGTGACTGCATGGGGATATTGTCTGACAGAGTCCCAAAACCCCCTTAGGTGTTGGCAGGACCATACCATGTGAGCTAGGTTGGCTCCCTCCCAGTGACATCTTGGGCAGTGGTGTTGCGTTTGCGGTAACATTTTGTCCAGTCTATGGGGGGTAAGATAGGCCCTGTGAAGTATCATGGTTTGGATACATTTGAATTTTGCATTTCTAGTTAGTTTCTTAGGGTGTTCTATAATTTTGTCCCATCTTTGTCTTCTAGAGCCCGCCCTATGTCATCCGACCATGTGTTTTGTAACGTATCGAGGGCTATCCCCGCGTGGGCACGGATCCCTACATACAACCATTTAATTAAGTGCCTACCCCTGTCCATATAATAAAGTGCTTTAACCAATTTGTGAATAGAAGGCTCCTGCCGATGTGGGGCCCAATGTGTTTTTACATATTGTACTAATGCTGCATGTAATATATATAAGTGGTCTGGCACCCCTGTCTTTTTTTAGCAAAGTTACCATAATCCAGTAACTGTTCATCGTGGAATAAGTCCGACACCGTGCTAACCCCTACGTCTAGCCAGGGAGCGATAGTGCGCTTCATTATTCGTCCGGTCGCCAGTGGTATTCCCAATAAGGGGATGTTACCCGTGTAGGGAGGGTGTGGGCATATGTAGTGTAGTGCTGTTTTCCAACATTGTAGCGCCTTGTTTAGCAGGGGAGGAAGGTGCTGGGGGAGTTTGCATCGCGGTAATAACAGTGTATGCAAGGCTCCTCTTGTGATATCTCGCTCGGTGTATCCTATTTCTTGCAAATTACGCCCGGCCGTCCAAAAGGACAGCCACTGTAATTGACAGGCATAGTAGTATGCTCTGAGGTCCGGCACTCCCAGGCCTCCTCTATCCGTGCCAATCTGGAGCTTTTTGAGGCTTATCCTCCGTCTACTGGGCCCCCAGATGAGGTCAATAATCATAGTATTTAAGAGTTTAAAAGTGTTCTGTGGGAGTAGCACCTGTAGATTTGTAAAATAATAAATCAATCGTGAGAGGACCACCACTTTCGTTATAGCCACTTGTCCCATCACTGATAATGGTAATGTGGTCCAAAAGTCAATACTAGAGCGTAGGGCTCTGATTGCTCTATTGAGGTTGCCGTCCAACATATCAGTGGGTGTCCGGTATACATGAATACCCAGATATTTAAACATGTGCGCAGCCACCTGTAATACTGTGTGCCCAAATAAGATAACTTTCTCAAACTTAATGTTGAAAAAACAGAGGTGCTGGATATTTGGAGCACAATAGTCTATCTGGTCTACAATATGGTGGCCAGAGTCTCCTGTGGTCACGTACCACTCCCTGTAGACTCTGCTAAGAACCTGGGGGTCATCTTTGACAATCCTTTGTCATTTGATAAGCAGGTGAATCGCACAGCTAGCACAAATTTACATATCATTAGAACTCTGAAAAATAATTACTTTTAATTCCGGAGGAATTGCACAAATTGGTGGTCATGGAATTGGTCACATATCGTCTAGATTACTGTTACTCACATGAAGATTAACCAGACATCTCTTACCAAACTTCAGATTATTCAGAATGCAGCGGATTGACTTAATCTGGATATTCCAAAACATCTTTCGGTCGTCAAAGGCATACGATCCTTCATTGTCTACCGAATAAGAAACACGCGGTTTTCAAAGTCCTTCGTATGGTCCACAGGGCGCCACACAATGCTGGCCCTGGGAGCTTCAAATCTACCTTTAAATGGCATACGCCTCGTAGGCTGCCACACTCTGCATCTAGGAGACAGGTGGTTGTTCAGGGCTTCGCCCATTCTGTTGCTAACTTTGGAAATCCTTACCCTTCCACATCTGAGGTACCGAAAACATCCTCATCTTTCATAAGAATCTTAAAGCTTGGCTTTTTTAGACCTAGACCATAGTGTTTTCCCATCTATGTCTTGCTGGCACTGTCGTGATATTCTCTAATGTTAGTGCCTAAACAACCTCAGGTAATGTTGTGCTGTATAAATATACCTAATTTCTAATTAGAATACTTCCCTTCCATACTACCTCCGCTTAGTCTTCCCTCTCAAACCTCCCCCGGGTGACTTCATGGGTGCCCACCATCAGGGGGGGTCTGTCATCCTTACACTAATTACCCCACAGGTTACCAGGTCTTCCTCTACTGTCTTGTCATGCCTTGTGAGCCTGACATGCTGTTTGTCTGCAAAAACCCATTCCGTTAAATCTCTTTTCCAGTCCACCTCCTCCGGCATCTCGTCAATACCATTCCTAATGCAGCCTTTCTAGCCCCCATTTTTCATCTCTGTCAACTTGGGACAATGCCCAAGAGACACAGTTTGACAGAGTCATCCAGCGTCAGTCCCATGATCTGGGTCAGGTGCAGTAGTACACACCTCCAAAACTCTGCTATATATGTGACAACCCCACATTGTGTGGAGGAAGTCTGCCGTCACCTGACCACAGCCTCCACATGCAGTAGGCATGTCAGGATACCTTTTGGTGAGCATCTGTGTTAGGCATATAAGTCCTATGCAAATTGTGGAGTGTATGAACTTAAAACATGCATTTGGTGACACCTGTGTGACCTGAGCACTGGTTTTTTCGTCTGCCATCATCAAGTCATAAGGAGAGTCTGTATCGCAAAGCTCCTGGGCCAAGTCAGTGCTCCCTCCACTGTTTGTCATGAGGGATGCATATAGATGCGTCTACAGCCAGCCAATACCAGCAATTGTCTCACTGTGTCATGTTCCTGAGATTTAGCAGAAAACAGTGGTCAAATCCTCTATGCAGTATGTACTATCCGGGCAAAACGTAAAAATTGTCCAGGTCCCAGCTCAAACCGATCCTGGGCCTGAAGCGATTGTTGAGGTATAAGACCCCGATGGTTACACATTCTCCTGCATGCCCTGCTGCATAGGAGGTATCTTTATCAATGATATACAAAGGCCTCAATGCCCACAAGGTGCAGACCCTCCGCAAAG